>NW_026988414.1:1200000-1812500 GCF_030222135.1 Aotus nancymaae | reverse complement strand
TGCTGATACGTTGTCTAATTTTTCACAGTCCCCTTTTGCAAATCACCATGTTACGTTATTTCCATGACAAGCTTGTCAAAGTGACAGGAGCCCTCCCCTGATATGACCCCGCCCTTTCTATTAGCTCTGCCAGGAGATGGCCTTCCTTCTCCTATAGGGCTGTTCTTTGTACCTACGCTGTAGTAATTATATCTAATTTGTGTTCTATTATTTTAATGATTTATTTGCCTCCTCAGGTTCCTGATAGCTCATAATTCCTAGATCACTTGCAGTTATGTAAGGCATTGACTTATTCAGAAACTGAGATGAGGCTTATTTTCCACATCATTAAATGTTGAGACCATCATTTTTCATAGCTGCATAGTGCTCCACCATGTGGCTGGGCCATAATTTAACCAGTTCCACGGTGTTAGACACTCAGGTTGTTGGAAATTTGGGGAAGAGATTAAAAAATTACCTATTATGGGCCAGGCATGGTGGCTCATGCCTGTAACCCCAGCACTTTGGGAGGCCGAGGCAGGTGGATCACTGGAGGTTGGGAGTTCGGGACCAGCCTGGGCAACATGGTGAAACCCCGTCTCTACAAAAAATACAAAAATAAACCAAGTGTGGTGGTGGACGCCTGTAATCCCAGCCATTTGGGAGGCTGAGGCCAGAGAATCACTTGACCCTGGGAGGCGGAGGTTGCAGTGAGCAGAGATCACGCCACTGCACTCCAGCCTGGGCGACAGAGCAAGACTCTGTCTCAAAAACAACAACAACAACAAATGATCTGTATGGAAGCATTCATACACAGCGGCAGAGAGAATAGTGTAATGCTGGCCGGCTGGGTGTGGTCACTCACACCTACAATCCCAGTGCTTTGGGAGGCTGAAGTGGGAGGATTGCTTTAGGCCAGGAGTTCGAGACCAACCTGGGGAACATAGACCCCATCTCTACAAAAAATACAAAAATTAGCCATGGCACATGCCGCTGTAGTCCCAGCTACTCAGGAAGCTGAGGCAGGAGTATCGCTTGAGCCCAGGAGTTCAAGGCTTCAGTAAACTCGGATTGTACCACTATACTCCAGCCTAGGTGACAGTGTGAGACTCTGTCACTTTAAAAAAAAAATAAAGTCGCATGCTATGTACCCATCACTCAGCTTCTGAGTCCCCAGTTCCCCACCAGTCCTGTACTATCTGTGCCCTGCCCCTCCCACCCCCACTCTTGGTTATTTTGAAGCAAATTCAAGACATCATCATACTTAATCCATTTCAAAATGTATTTCTAAAAGATAAAGATTCTTTAAAAAATTTCATAAAGCCAAAAAATCAGTAATTCCTTAATACCCTCTGATCTCTGATTGCTGTTCTAGTTTTCTGTTATCTCACCATTCTTTTTTTTTCACTTTGTTTACTGAAATCAGAATCTGAACACAGTCTACCCATTGCAATTGGTTGATGGGTCTCTTAAATTTATTTAGGCCATGTGCCGTGGCTCACACCTGTAATCCCAGCACTTAGGGAGGACAAGGCGGGTGGATCACTTGAGACCAAGAGTTCAAGACCAGCCTGGCTAACATGGTGAAACCCCATCTCTACCAAAAATACAAAAATTAGCTGGGCATGGTGACATGTGCCTGTAGTCCCATTTACTTGGGGGAGCTGAGGCAGAAGGATTGCTTGAACCAGGGAGGTTGAGGCTGCAGTGAGCTGTGATTGCACCACTGCACTCTAGCCTAGGTGATAAAGTGAGACCTTGTCTCAAAAAAAAAACCTTTAAAAATCTTCTTTTTTATTTATATTTTTTTGAGACGGAGTCTTGCTCTTGTTGCCCAGGCTGGAGTACATGGTGTGATCTTGGCTCACTGCAACCTCCGCCTCCTGGGTTCACATTATTCTCCTGCCTCAGCCTCCTGAGTAGCTGGGACTACAGCCACGTGCCACCACACTTGGCTAACTTTTGTATTTTTAGTAGAGATGGGTTTTCACCATGTTGGCCAGGGTAGTCTCAAACTCCTGACCTCAGGTGATCCACCCACCTCAGCCTCCCAAAGTGTTGGGATTACAGGTGTGAGGCATCACACCTGGCCTGAGTATCGATCTTTGGTTCTTTGGGTATATACCTAGCAGTGGAGTTGCTGGGTCATATGGTTAACTGTATGTCTAACTTTTTGAGGAACCACTAAACTGATCTCCAAAGTAGTGACACCATCTTGCATTCCCAGCAGCAGTGGACAAAGCTTCCAGTTTCCCCACATCCTTGCCAACGCTTCTTATTTTCCATCAAAAAAAGGAGACACCCATCCTAGTGGGTATAAAGTGGTTGCCTCACTGTGCTTTTCTTTCTTTCTTTTTTTTTTTTCGTTTTTTTTGTTTTTTTTTTTTGAGACAGGGTCTCACTCTGTTGCCCAGGCTGGAACGCAGTGATGCAATCTCGGCTCACTGCAACCTCTGCCTCCCGGGTTGAAGTGATTCTCCTGCCTGAGTCTCCTGAGCAGCTGGAATTACAGGTGTGTGCCACCATGTCTGGCTGAGTTTTGCATTTTTGGTAGAGACCAGGTTTCACTGTGTTGGCCAGGCTGGTCTTGAATTCCTGGCCTCAAGTGATCGTCCTGCCTCAGGCTCCCAAAGTGCTGGGTTTACAGGTTCAAGCCACCGCTCCTGGCCCTCCCTGTGGTTTGCATGTGTGTTTCCCTAATGACTCGGGATGTTGAACATGTTTCATGTACTTTCGGCCATTCTATGCATTGTTTTTAATGGTCGTAAACAGTTTTATTCTGTGGGTGTGTCCTGATGTATTCCACCACGCCTCTGATACGGGACACCTAGATTATTTTCTCTGCCTCCATTTTGGTTTTTGCTTTCTGCTATTGCAGATGATGCTGTGGTGAACGTTTAATTAAGGATACATATGCAGAACCCAATGGGTGTCTCAGAGGTTATGCACATTTTTAGGACTTCTGACATAGTGTGCCACCTTGCCCTTCCCGCCAGCTCTGTGTGCCTGTCCTCTGTGACTGGACCTCAGCCCCTATCCCCCGCAGCCAGATCTTACCCCATCTCGCCTCCTTGTGTCTTCCAGATGCCTGGGAACCACTCACCTCGTCCTGTGCCATGAGGCCACCTCAGCCCCAACACCACCCCCATGTGTCCACCCAGCCTTCTTCTGCATCCACACACAGCCGGCTGCCCTTGACCCGGGAGGCCCCGGCTCTCCTCTCCCCTGCCCCGCACCCACCCGCCGCCTGAAGCCACCGGCTCCAATTGCCAACAACCTCTGCTTGTCCGGAAAACGGCAACGCGAAATGGAAAAGGCTACAGCCCTCTGCAAAACCAAGGACTCGGCTGCCTCGCCGGCTGCGTCTCCGTTCCTCCCGCTCTCTTGCGCGTGTGCTTTTGTTTTTTTATTTCGAACAGACGTTTTAAAAGAAAAAAAAAAGCAACTACCTTCTATCCTAGAAGACACAGACTGACAGATGGTGAGAAGGCCTGGGGACCTCAGAGAACTCTGCCTCGCCCCTGTCCCTCGCCCCTCGGCAGCCAGAGAGGCTGTGGGCGGGCCGGGGGTATCTGGGGGTTCTGCCTGGTCCACGTTATTTGTCATCCCATCTTGTAGCAGCAAAACCACCTGCGAGGCTAGGATGATTCATTATGAAGATGACGGTTTTTTGTGACAACAGTATTGTGCTTTTTGTAGGGAAAGTGAGGTTTTTTTTTTTAATATATACATATATAATTGATATCTTTTATTTATTGGTTGTTAACTGTTGCTGCTGCCTCGTGTGTCCTCAGCTCCTAGGGCTGGGGGCCACCGTTTACATGTGCACGCCCTGACCCACCTGCTCACGCTGACTTGGGAGGATGGTGGCCTGCAGCGGCCAAGAAGCCAAAAAAAATTTTTTTTTTTTTTTTTTCAGATACTGTGCTTGAGTTTTTGGAGAGGGGAGAGGTGGAAATTCCTAAATGGCTAATGCACTGTTCCCTCCAGCCCGATGCCTCCTGCCGAACCCCTTTTCCCTGCTGCCTCCGTCCCCCCATCCTTGTTCTCCTCTGAGTCCAGAACATTTTTTTGTGAGGATGAACAGGGGACCTCTTCAGTTTCTCAGCCCTTGCATTGGTGTTTGCCGCAGCATGGAAAGCAGCGCCTGAGGCTGGGAGGCAGAAGAGCGGGCATGGGACCCAGGCAGAGTCGGGAGACGTGGTCTTCGAAGGAAGTTAGCAGAAATAAAGGGGACCTCTGCCTCCTTGGGCTGGGAGGGGATCTGAAGATAGTTCATGTCTCTCTGCCGCTCTGCCTTCCTGCCTTCCTATCTGCTTTTCCCAGTAAACTGCATGGTGTCCTTCCCTGGCCCTCTGTTGGCTCAAAGGCTGGGAGGGAGGGAAGGAGAAGAGTCCCAGGCGGTCCCATCGAGGTAGTCCCCACTCCTGGGGCTGTGGCCCCCACGTCTTCATGGAGGCTTCCAGCTCTGCCTGCCAGTGAGGCAGGGGCGGCCCCAGAGCCATCACCAGGAATGTGGGGCCACCCTGGACCAGAGGTATTAGCCCGAGGTCTGGCCCTTGCTCTGTGATTGTCTAAGCCTCCTGCATGCTCTGGGTCTTAGGTGTTCCATCTGCAGAGCGAGGGCCTGGGCCGCTTGGTCTTGAAGGCCCTTTTCTATGCTGACATTGTGTGGTTCTAGGCTTGGGGTTCAGTTTCCTGTGCTTGGTGATTCTGTGGCCTGTGGCTGAGTTTGCCTGACCCCAGCAGGCTCAGGACTGTCAGTCACAGCACAGCCCCCGTGGCGTCTCTTGGCCCCATCTTTGATAGAGCCGCCGCTGGTTGCTGGTGTGTGGGGTCTGTCCCAGCAGATGAATGTGTCATATGGCACACTTTGTCCCTTCCTGCATTTCCTGGTCCCCCGCAGACCCTTGAGCTCCCTTTGGGGCCCAGAGCGATCCCTTGGCCAGGGAAGGCTTCTGAGGTGAGAAGCCGCTTCGCAGAAAGTCAGGGCCAGGCCTGGGTCTGGAATTCTTGCTGCTGCTTTGCAAAGACAACAGCCTATCATCCATGTTTTAGAGGGGACACTTTGACCCTCAGTTCCCACCCTCAGCAAGCAGCCCTCCAGGCAGAGGAACATCTCCGCTGGAGCGCCTTTGCCATGTGGGGCTGTGGGGCTGTTCCCGGTGGCCGGAGCAGTCAGCGAACCCCAGCAATCACCCCTGAGGCATTGGCAGCCCCTAGCGCTGCACGCCGCTGGCCCCATTATAACCCACCCCACCCCCTCACCAACATCCTCCGGGGATGTGGTCTGTGGTTCCACCTTCACAGGCCGCTTTGAAGGGCGGACTCTCTGAGGCCCCTCCCAGGCAGCTCCCTGCTCAGCCGCTGGCCCGGGCTAGCTGGGACTCAGCTCCAATTGCTGAAGTTTCTCAGCCGGGCTCTGACCTGGGGTCGGGGCAGGGGATGAACATGGTGGCCTGGGGTTGAGAGGATGACGGTCTTTCCCAGGTCGAATTACTTTTCTTTGGCCTCTGTCTGAGCCTCCATTTGCCCCTCTGGTCCAGTGGGACTGACACTGGTGTACAGCCGGGCCTGTGGCTGAGGGTGTCTGGGGTCAGCACGTGGACCCCTTTGGTGTGCCCGGCCTTCCTCCACCATCCTGCCCTTTGGCCTTTTGGTTTGGAGCCACAGGTGTGGGTTGGCCTTAGCAGATGGCATCCTGGCGGACCGCAGCCCAGTGTACCGGTGGGCCCATGCCCCAAGCCAGCCCCGAGCTGCTGGGAGGGCTATCCTTCTTCCCGGCCCTGACGGGGTGCTGGACACTGGCATTTTCACTGGAGGTTCCTCGGCAGGGACGGATCTCTGCCCTCCCTCTTCCCACGCCTCTGGCTGCAGCAATGCCGCAGCGTCCTCAGCCAGGTGCCTGCCGAGCAGCCCGTGCGCCTCTCCACAGCGGCGTTTCCACCTGATGCGGCTCCCTTCAGATGCTCTGATGCGGAGGCCAGCCCGTCTTCTCTCTGCAGAGCCTCACTCTGGGGGGGCCAGGGCAGGCGCCAGCCCCGGGCGGCCAGTCGGCCACGGCCTGGCTTCTTCCTCGTAGCCTCTGCGCCTCACTTTGTGTTGATGGTGGCTTGGGAGAATGTTACGATTTTCCATTATCTAAGCAGGCCGCATTTAAAATAACATCAAGGCAAGCGTGCGTGTCACCCTTCGTACTGACATCTCTGCCCCTGAAATGCTTTTCAGTTTGACAGCCCATTTCCTAGATAAGTGCACCTGGGGTTTCAGGAACTTTGTCTCTTTTGGGAGGGGGTTGGGGGAGTGGTCGTGATGCCTGGGATCCTTTCCTGGAGAGTCAGCCTCTCTCCGGAGAAAGCCTCCATTGCTCGCCTGCCAGGCAGAAAGTCACCCTGTTCCCAGCGCGGTTTCAGCATTTAGTTTTAAGGGAGCTAAGGAAGCGCGGGGCGCCCCCTGGTGCTGGTAAGCCACCAACGCACCTGGGCTGCAACCCCACTGGACGGGTGGTCTGGAGGGAGGCTGGAGCGGGGAGGTGAGGAGGGGGCTGTGAGTCCTCAGAGGCCGCGGGCCCCCACATTTCTGGCAGTGTTTCCCAGACACCCCTCTGCTAGGCCATCCCTGGATAGCAAGTGAATTGACTTAAGGGCACTGTGATGGGAAGCCTTGCCCCCCCCTTTTTTTTTTTAAATATCTGCAGAATAAACCCAATGGTTAATTTTTGAATGAATAAAAGGCTTTTGTTGAATAAACAGCTGGTCCCATCTTCTGTCTTGGCATTTTAGTATCCAGGCTCAGGCTCTGCCCCCTCTCCAGGATGGGGTAGCCCCAATCACCCTCCCCAGCCTGCACATTTCCCCCATTGTCCCCGTGTCTGCCGTGGCCCCATGGCCCCAGGGAGGCCCACCTCACTCCCAGCCTGACTCAGTGGCCAGCTTCCTCCAGGACTTTGTGCAAGTCACCTCTGCTCATTGGGTCTCAGTTTCCCCATCCCTCGAATGGGAGCAACAGTCTCTGCTGGGCCCGCCTCCCAGGGGCCTGGTGCCTCCGAATGTGAGTGTCATCAACGAAGCCCCTCGCAGAGGCAGAGGCGGTGCCTGGGGGTGGCGGTTTGGACTGTGGCTGTCTCTCACCGGGAGCCTGCCCTTGGGAGAGAAGTTGGTATAACGCTTGCAAAACAAAGGGCTGTGTCTTCTGGCTGTGGTGATTTCCTTTCCTGCTTGTCTTCCCAGCCCCCTTTGAGTCTCTTTTCCAGGTGCCCATCCTGTCTGAACCTGCTGGTGTGTGTCTCTGGGGCCAGTGTCAGGGCGAAGCTTGGGGGTGGACAGGGGCCGTGTAGTGTGCCCCGGCCTCCCCAGCTCCTGCTGTGTGTTGTCCGTGTCACGCCAATTAAACGCGCTTCCTGGACCTGTCCTCGCCTCCCTGTGTGGGCCTGTTGCTTTGTCTGTTTCTATTCTTTTCCATTTCGTTTTCGGTTTCTTCCCCTTGTGGCACCCTTTCTCTGGCTTTGGGTGTTGTCTGCCCAGTTTCCTTAAGAGAAAGAATATGTAGGCCGGGTGTGGTGGCTCACACCTGTAATCCCAGCACTTTGGGAGGCCAAGGTGGGTGGATCACCTGAGGTCAGGAGTTCGAGACCAGCCTGACCAACGTAGTGAAACCCCGCCTCTACTAAAAATACAGAAATTAGCTGGGCGTGGTAGCAGGTGCCTGTAATCCCACCTACTTGGGAGGCTGAAGCAGGAGAATCACTTAAACTCGGGAGGCAGAGGTTGGAGTGAGCCGAGACAGCGTCATTGCACTCCAGCCTGGGCGACAAGAGTGAGACTCCATCTTTAAAAAAAAAAGAGAGAGAGAAAGAATGTGCAAAGTGAAAACCTTGGGCATGCGATTAAACCAGGAAAATCTCCAGGAGGGTTTCTGCGAGGCCAAGAGTTGAGCAGGGGGAGGCCCTGCCCATGGCTGCACCCGGGACATCCCCTTTCCTGCCTGTTTCATCTAGTGGAGGGGTCTCGAGAGGGCGGCAGCTGCTTTAAAACTGTCTGAAAACCATTGGCCTGGACCAGTGGCTCTCAAAGTCGAGTGTGTCTCACCTGGATTGGAGACTGTTTCAAACCCAGCTTGCCAGCCCAGCCCTCAAGTTTTTGATTAGGAGCATCTGGGCCGGGGCCTGGGAATCTGCATTCCTAACAAGTTCCTGGGCTGTGCTGCTGGTACAAGTCTGAGAATCATACTTGGAGACCCCTGGGAGATGTGTGCAATGCAGCATGTCCAGTTGGGTCCTGCCTCCACTGGCTTAGGGATTCTGGCTAATCATTCATTCACCCCATATGACTTTTGCACCTGTGATGGGCCAGGTGCAGAGGGCCTTGAGATTGGTTGCTGACCACATGGAGGGTTGCGTCAGGAGGGAAGGTGGGGAGATGAGTAGCTATTGTGCAAGCTCCCAGCAGGCACCCCGAGAGACGGTAGTCTGTGTGGCTGCCCTCCTCCAAGCCACCCTTGGCCTGGACCCTGGGATCGAGGAAGGCCCTCCTCTTCCCCCTCTGATCAAGTAACCCAGTGTATGCTCAGTGTGCATGGGCCCTGCCATGCTGGGGAGGAGGATCAGAGGAGGTGGTGCTTTTCACTTTCATAGCTTGTTAGAGGAACATGAATTCAAGAGCAGTAAAGGCCAGCATGGACTCAGGAGCGTAACTGCTGGTTAAATTCATTGCTCTTGGCCAAAACCTCTTGAAAGATGCATGAAGAGTGTAGACTGGTAAGACCAAGCAGCCCATGTTAGAATGAACCACCGCCTGCAAACACAGGCCACGTTTCAGAGTGGGTTTTGTGAAAGGTATCGTCAGATCACCACCACCTTCCAGGCAAAACTGGAGGGCCCACGTCATGACTTCCGCTTTGGGGTTGAAACAACCATTGAGAAATGGACGCAGCAATGTCACCCTCAGTGGCCATGCTGGGCATCCAGCATCGTGCCTTGCTCTCGTGGGTCCTAGAGTGAAGATGCCAGAACTCCCCAGACCTTCAAGAGGGTTCCAAAGCAGCATGGAAAGGCAGTGTGGGACTGTGGTTGGGGCCACAGGTTGGGGAATCTGACCTGGTTCCCAGCCAGGCTCTTCCACTTGACGCTGAGCCTGTGCTCTGATGGACAGGGGTCTTCTGGTAAAAATGTGGACCCTTAATGAGAGGCAGACGATGGCTAGACAGCCCCTGCCCCACAACCTTGCCAGAGGTGGAATGTTACAATGAAGGCAGGTGTTAGATCAAATTCTGCCAGAAGTCCAGATATTCACTAGCAGGTAGGTACAAAGAAATGCACACACCTGTACCTGTCCATCCAGGGGGTGGGGACTCCAGGACCCCAGAAGCCCTGCCCCTGAGCACAGTCCTGAAGCACCAGGCTGCTGATCTTCCCTCATGGTACACGGTGCTGAGCTCCGAGAATCTTTCTAGCCAAGCATGTATCCTCATCACATTACACTTCTCCTATGAAAAGGGACTGCTTGATAGCAGTCCCTTGATAGTCCCTTTGTGCGAGTGAACTCTGTGGTGTAGATTTTAATAACGGTACATATTTAAAATGCTAATGTGACACCCTCTGGAGGGCTGATTCCTGACTAGAGTGTTTCACACACTTGGGGACTGTCCCTGAGGCAGAGATCGGAGGTAATTTACATGGCCACACAATATGCTGTTTCCACCGAAGCACTGAAAGGAAATCTGCATGGGCCCCTTTCTTTGAAAATACCAAGCTCTGGCTCAGAGGGCCGTAGTGAGGGTAGCTGGGGCAATGTTCCCAGCAAAGGGTGAGCTTCAATGGGGGTGAGCTTTGGTGAAGGAAACTCAGTTCTTTTCCAGCAGCCTTGGGTGCGGTGTCTACAGGGACCACGGTTCAGAAACCCTGTTTCTGAGGGCATATGATGGGTCATGGTCCCTTGCTCTGCTCTGGGTCAGGCTAAAGCCTATGCTGACTCACCCTGGCCCAGCTTGCGCTGGATGGCTTACTGTGGGCTCAGTAGAGGCACAGACTCGGACACCTGCTTTACCAGGATGGCTCAGACTGGCTGCCATTCCCTGGGTGTGAGCACCGGTGAGTCCTCCTAGAGGGACCATCCTAGAGGCCCAATTTCTCCCCACCTCGGGCCTTCCACCCTGTCCCCCCGACCCTCCCAAGCCCCATGTTAGAAATTATTTCCCTAAATTGTACTCCCCAAAGCCCAGCTCAGGGCATCCCCAGGCATAGAGAGGAGATGACAAGGAGAGTAGGGAGATGGGCTGGGGGTGGGAACGCAATACAAATTCCTGCCCTACAGTGGCCCCCTCCTCCCTGCCATCTTCCTGCTTAGGAAGTACAGAGGCAGAAACTTACCCTCCAGGTTCCTTGGTCTGGAGGAGCTGGTTCAGGGCAGTGGGCTCGGAAAGGATCTGTGAAGGGCCCCTGAGCTTAGGTAAAATGAGCTTGTGTAGGTATGGAAAAGCCTTCTACTTATTCCTCTTATCTCTTTTTAGCTAGGCACAGGGCCACTTGGAACAAAGGACTACATTTCCCAGCCTCCCTTGTGGCTGGGGGAGGCCATGTGACCCAGTTCTAACCAATAGGATGAGAAGGATGAGCATAACTTTTTCCCCCTCTTCTCTCTTCCGGCTGGCTGGATGGAGGACTCTGAAACAAGCCTTCCTAGAACTGGGTCTTTGACCCCATGGAGCTGCCACACCAGCCTTGGACCATTGCTGCTGGGGCTCTTAGGAGGAAGAGAGACAACTTTATCTTGATTAAGCCATCCTGGGTCTCTGTGTCAACAGCCCAATTTATATTCTCCCTAATGTGGCCAGTGATCTTCTGGGTCGCTTTCAGTGACCTCATGCCACTTGCAAATGTTTGCATCTAAACTCGCAATGTTTGCCAGAGTGATTTAACAAACAGCTGTACGGTGCAATGTGCTGGTGTAACTCCTGCTTGCGCATGTCTTTCCACCCCGTCTTTTTCCTTTTCCCTCTCCCTGTCCCACTATGCCCTCCACCTCCAAGGGCTACAGGGGACTGAGGGTCTCAGCCTGAGGACTCCTCAGGTAAAGTCTTTCTTGTGCTGAAGGACTAGGGACCTCGAGGCTCTAAATTACTGGGGAGCCTAGGGCGGCCCCTGAAGACTGGGCCAGTTGGGTTTTCACTGGGTAACCACAGGAAGGGGACTGAGCAGGCTGGTCTTGGGTTGAGCTCAGGAAGGATTCTGCTAGGGGCCTCAAGACTTGGGGACCAGACCTTTTCTTCTCTCTACAATCTCCTGCCTCAGAAATTGCTCCCTCCCCTCAGAGACCTGAAACAAGCCATCCACATGAGCAGATCTTGGGGGTAAAAAAATATGATAAAGAGTGAAAGAGCTTTTTTCAGAGGGTCAGGGAGAAGGGCAGGAAGAGTCCCTTCAGTATCATTGTCAGGTGACCGAGAGCAGGTCCTATTTTGGTCACTGGACTGTTGCTTGCCCCAGAGGTGAGGGGAAGTCTTTGTGATATTGTGGAGGGCCCACTTTATTCTTTGAGGATTCTGAAGTCCCAATTCATATGTTGGGCATCAAGAGACCTTCCTGCCTTAGAAGGGGCAGATTTGTGCAATACCAGAGCTGGGACCTGTGGGTGAAGGTGCAAGGGCCAGCCTGGGAGGAGGGAGAAAGGGAGCTCCCAGGTGGGGTGCTCATGCTGCTAATCCCAGCACTTTGGGTGGCCGAGGCACGTGGATCACTTGAGGTCAGGAGTTTGAGCCCAACCCGGCCAACATGGTGAAACGCTGTCTCTGCCAAAAATACAAAAATTAGCTTGTGGTGTGGTGGTGTGTGCCTGTAATCCCAGCTACTCGGGGGGCTGAGGCAGGAGAATATCTTGAACCCAGGAGGTGGAGGTTGCAATGAGCTGAGATTGCGCCACTGCACTCCAGCCTGGCGACAGAACGAGATTGCATCTCAAAACAAAAACAAAAACAAATAAAAAGAAACGTAGCTCCCAGTCACTGGAAGGGAATCATAGGGAACTCAGATTCAATTCTACTGTCATGCTGATGCATCAGATCAACTAATACAATGCTGGATGCTGCCCGAGTGATTTCTAGACAGAAGCCTAAAGCTAACCAGAGTCCTTCACCCGTTTCTACAGGGACAGATGAGAGCCTGGAGTGTGTATGCTGGGCAGCTATAATGCCAGGCTTCGGCCACAGCCTGTGATGAATTCGTAGCCTGGTTCAAGAAGCAAGGCCAAGTGCAATGGCTCACACCTGCAATCCCTGCACTTTGGGAGGCCAAGGCGGGTGGATCACTTGAGGTCAGAAGTTCAGGACCAGCCTGGGCAACATGGCAAAACCCCATCTCTACAAAGTACAAAAAATTTAGCTGGGCGTGGTGGCGCTCACCTGCAGCCCCAGCTACTCAGGAGGCTGAGATGGGAGAATTGCTTGAGCATAGTGAGATTGAGGCTGCAGTGAGCTGTGATAGTGCCACTGTCCTCCAGCCTGGGTAACAGAGACCGAGATCCTGTCTAAAAAAAAAAAAAAAAAAAAAATCCTGGGCACAGTTGGTCATGCCTATAATCCCAGCACTTTGGGAGGCTGAGGGGAGTGGATCACAAGGTCAAGAGATTGAGCATGGTGAAACCCCGTCTCTACTAGCAATACAAAAATTAGCTGGGCATGGTGGCATGTGCCTATACTCCCAGCTACTCGAGAGGCTGAGGCAGGATAATTGCTTGAACCTGGGAGGCAGAGGTTGCAGTGAGTCAAGCTCATGCTACTGCAATGCACTCCAGCCTGGTGACAGAGCAAGACTCCGTCTCCCCCCCTCAAAAAAGCAGCAGCAGCAGCAGCACATACAGGAAGATTATGAACACCAGGCACAGATGGGCAGTGCCAGGCCAGTGATGCACTATGGGGCGGGGATTGGGCTGCTCTTCCTACCTCATTCCCCAGGGGCCTCCCTGGACAAGGGGAAACCTGAGCTGCCTTTAAAGGATGGCAGGATCTAGGCGGACAAGGAGGTGAGAGAAGGGCATTCCAGGCCGTGAACAGCAGGTGCAAAGGTGCAGAGCAAGGACCGCAGGGAATCAACCCACAGAGGGAGAGAGGAATGCAAGGGAGTTAACGGCAGGTGCCTCGGTGGCAATGAGACAGCAGATTTTTCCAGTGGATGAATCCGCCAGAAAGAAGAGGCACGAGGTCACCTTCTAAGAGTTGACGCTGACTGGCACAGGCCTGGGCGCTCTGAGCACACAGCACCGAGACCCTCCTTCCTGAGCTTTTGGGAAGCCCCGCAGAACGGCTGTCCTCTGTAACTCCGCCCATTTTAACGATTAGCAAAGTGATAACAGGAAGGAGCAGGATCATAGCAACGGAAGCGGAGGGCTTGCTCTGTGCTGGGGTCACCTGCGTGATCGCATTGAATCCTCCCAGCAGCGCCTCTTGAGGCCGGTGCTGGTATTACCGTCTTGCATTTTACAGGCAAGGTCGCTGGGGCCCCAAGGGGAAGTGGGGCGTCCAGTCTGACAGTCCGTGAGGGGCTTCGGCGCTCCGCCCACATTGTCTTTGGTCAGACGCAGGGAGTTGGGGAAAAATGTTTCTGTTAAGTCCAGATCCGGCAGCGGCTTACTGCCCTGGTCCCTCCTAGATGCCTTTCACGTGGGGAGGTGAGGTCTGCAGGGGAAGGCGCGCGCCCCGCTGAGATTCGTCCGTGGGGGCCCCGTGTCTGGAGGGAGAAGCAACTCGGAAGTGGGTTGGGGGAGGCAGGGAGACTGAGGCAAGGGCACTGAGGCAGGGGCAGGTGAGGGTGCTTGCCTTGCTGAGATCTATCAGTGGCCCTCGTGTCTGGAGGGAGAAGCAGCTCAGAGGTGGGTTGAGACAGGCAGGGAGACAGGCAGGGTTAGGGGTCTGGGCCCAGGAAGGAGGTCCCTCCCACAGCCTGCCGGGCACTAGGGGCACTTGATCCCGAGAGTGCCCCAGGGCCCTATTCCCAGCGGGGCAGCCACTCAGGTATGGACTGTGAGCACGGGTTGGGGGTGCTGAGGCTGGGGGCGGGGCGGGGTGTGCCCTGGAGAGGGTTCCCCAGGGCACAGGAATGGAGATGACAAGCGTGGGTAGGCAGGATCCCAGGCACCAGATGGTCTTGCTCTCTGTCACCCTGGCTGGAGTGCAGTGGCACTATCACGGCTCCCTGCTGCCTTGACCTCACTATGCTTGAGCAATTCTCCCATCTCAGCCTCCTGAGCTGCAGGTGGGGTTGCCCGTGAGACTCTCTGTGCACGGCGTTACCTGGCAGATGGTGCCCGGGGCCTGTGGTTTGCATGCTGCTGCTGCCACCATTGTGGTCACTGCTATGCTCACGGCTGGCTCTCAGCCCCTCCTGGCCCGTGTCTCTGCCACCACTGCTCCTGTGTGCTGTTCCTCTTATGCTCCCAGTTCCCGATGAGGAAACAGCCTCAGAGAGGTTCAGTACTTGCCTGGGGTCACACAGCTGATAAATGGCAGAAAGGGGATTTGAGGCCAACTGGACCCCAAACTATGACCACCACTGTGACTCATCACCTTTGGCCTGATGTCCCTTCCCTTGTGTCACCTAGAACCAGCACTTCCCAGAATCTGAAATTTTCTATGAGGCCACAGGGCTGAGCCATTGTGTGAGGGGAAGCCACCTTCCTGGTGCAAGCACAGGTCAGATCCACCCAGCCCAGTGGCCGCAGGGCAGCGGGTGTCCTTGGCTGGCCAAGATCATGCCACTGTACTGCAGGCTGTGCGACAGAGACAGACTCCATCAAAAAAAAAAAAAAAAAAGAAGAGAGAGAGAGTTGACCTGGCCCTTGCTCCCACCTTTTCTGGAGCCACAAGGACCCATACAGCCAGATAAACAGGAAAACTGGAGCCCCAGGGCCTGCGATGAGTTTACATTGAATGGCGATTGCTGTATGTAATCACTGTCACTAGAATCACTACTTGGAAATTCCCTAGCTCAATCCCCACCACAAAATGGGCTAAATTTTTCTCAGTGCCAGAAGAAAATTGAGAGGTTAGAAAGACGCAGGTGACAGAGAAGGATGATAAAATGATGTTTCCCATCAAGTGAAACGAAATGTTTTGCAATGTGTCCCTCTATTTCCTTACAAGTAGAAACAGCCTCTCCAGGGATCACCAGCTTGGAGGACACAGAGCCACTACCAGAGGCCCTGTCCCTACTGCCCATAGGGGTAGCATGTCACCAGTGCCATGTCCTGGCCTCTGAGTCAACAAGACCAGGTTCAGACCCAGTGGGAACACCAGCTGGTGACTCCAAGCAACTTCTTTTCCCTAATCTTTTTTTCTTTTTCTGAATCAGGGTCTCACTCTCTTATCCAGGCTGGAGAACAGTGGTGCAATCATAGCTCACTGCGGCCTCGAACTCCTGGCCTCAGGTGATCCTCCCATGTCAGCCTCCCAAGTAGCTGAGGCTGCAGTCACATGCCATCACACCTGGCCTGTTCCCTAATCCTGTGTGTGTGTGTGTGTGTGTGTGTGTGTGTAAGATTGATAATTATAAAAAATAATATACTTTGCACCTTTGATAATTATAAAAAAAATACACTTTACACCTTAATGCTATGAGTGCTCTTCAAATATGAAGAAGAAGATTAAATTATATCCAATGGAATGGGCTTGAAATATGTCACATATCCATACCAAAAGCACAGAAGAAAAAGCCTTTTTATTCCTATGAAGCTTGGGTGTTACTTCCTGCTATGATTTGACTGTTCCTTCCAAAACACGTGCTGAAATGTAATTGTCATTGTAACAGCATTATGAGCTGGTGCCTTTAGAAAGTGATTAGGCTGTGAGGGTTCCGCCTTCATGAGTGAGTTAATGCCTTTTAAAAGGAGGCTTTGGCTGGGCACGTTGGCTCATGCCTGTAATCCCAGCACTGAGAGGCTGAGGCAGACAGATCACTTGAAGTCAGGAGTTAGAGACCAGCCTGGCCAACATGGTGAAACCCTGTCTCTACTAAAAAATACAAAGATTAGCCAGGTGTGGTGGCGCATGCCTATAATCCCAGCTACTCTGGAGGCTGAGGTGGGAGAATCACTTGAACCTGGGAGGCAGAGGTTGCAGTGAGCCAAGATTGAACCACTGCACTCCAACCTGGGTGACAGAGTGAGACCCTGTCTCAAAAAAGTAAAAAAAGGCAGGATTTGAGAAGTGGGTTCTTTCTTTCTCACATTCACTTGCCCCACTCCTTTCTGCCATGGTATGAACACCATGAAGGCCCTTATAAGACACTGGCACCTTCATATTGAATTTACCAGTCTCTAGAACTGTGAGAAATAAATTTCTTTTCTTTTCTTTCTTTCTTTTTTTTTTTTGAGACAGTTTTACTCTTGTTGCCTAGGCTGGACTGCAATGGCATGATCTCGGCTCACTGCAACCTCCACTTCCTGCATTCAAGCGATTCTCCTGCCTCTGCCTCCCGAGTAGCTGGGATTACAGGCACGTGCCTGGCTAATTTTGTACTTTTAGTAGAAACAGGCTTTCACCATATTGGTCAGGTTGGTCTCAAACTCCTGACCTCAGAGGATCTGCCTGCCTTGGCCTCCCAAAGTGCTGGGACTACAAGCATGAGCCACTGTACCTGGCCTATTTCTTTTGTTTATAAATCACCCAGTCTGTGGCATTCTGTTACAGTAGCAGAGAATGCACTAAGCCCCTTCCTGATACTATGTATTTCTGGCACAGCAAGAAGAAATTAACTGAGAATGTAAACTCTGATAAGTTGAGTTGGACATTTGGCAACACAGTTGCCCCTCTCATGCTTTTTCTTTTCTTTTCTTTTCTTTTCTTTTGAGACAGGTCTGGCTCTGTCACCCAGGCTGGAGTGCAGTGGTGTGCGCATAGCTTACTGCAGCCTCGAATGTCTGCACTTAAGCAATCCTCCTGTCTCAGCTTCCTGAGTAGCTGAGGGACTCCTGGTGGACATCATCACATCTGGCTAATTAAAAAGTTTTTTGAGATGGGGTCTTGCTATGTTGCACAGGTTGGTCTCAAACTCTTGATCGCAAGTGATCCTCCCATGTCCAGCTCATTATTCTTTTTTTTCTTTTTCTTGAGAGGGAATCTCGCTCTGTTGCCCAGGCTAGAGTGCAGTGGCATGGTCTTGGCTCACTACAACCTCTATCTCCCAGGTTCCAGCGATTCTCTTGCCTCAGCCTCCTGAGTAGCTGGGGTTACAGGTGCCCGCCACCACACTCAGCTTTTTTTTTTTTTTTGTATTTTCAGTAGAGATGGGGATTTCCCATGTTGGCCAGGATGGTCTCAAACTCCTGACTTCAGGAGATCTGCCCAACTTGGCCTGCCAAAGTGCTGGGATTACAGGCATGAGCCACTGCGCCTGGCCCATTTTTTAATAGAAGTAAAATTCATATAACATAAAGTTAACCATTAACTGTCTTAAAGCACGTGACTCAGTGGCATTCCGTACCACAGTGGTACGCAGCAACTACCTCGATCTAGCTTCAAAACATTTTCATCACGCTAAAAAGAAACCTTGTTCCCATTAAGCAGTCACTTCCCATTCTCCCTAATCCCCCTCCTCGTCGACCACTAGCGAGCTCCCTGTCTCCATGGATTCACCTATTCTGGAGAGTTCACCTAAATGGAATCATACAGCGAGTGGCCTTTTGTGTCTGGTTTCTTTCACTTAGTGTGATGTATGCGAGGCTCATCCACGTTGTAGCATGGGGTCGGGACTTCCTTTTTTATGTGCTTCCTAATTGTTAAAATGGGGGTGATTAGCTGGGCATGGTGGTTCACACCTGTAATTCCAGTACTTTGGGAGGCTGAGGCGGGAGGGTTGCTTGAGCCCAGGGGTTCAAGGCTGTGCTGGGCAACATAGTGAGATCCTTTCTTTACAACACTTAAAAGTCACCCAGGTGTGCTGGTGCATGCCTGTGGTCCCATCCTACTTTACTTGGGAGGCTGTGGTGGGAGGATTACTTGATGCCAGAAGGTGGAGGCTGCAGTGAGCCACGATTTCACCACTGCACTCTAGCCTAGGTGATAGAGCAAGACACTGTCCCAAAAGTAAAATAAACATAAAATAGTGATGAGTAAGCCCAAATGGAGCCAGTGGGAGAGAAGGAAGCTCCTCGCCACAGTGGATTTCACTAAGGACGGACTCTCCACGTGGCACCCACCCACACCTGGAGTGCCCAGCAGGGTAAAGGTCAGGTTAAGTTTTACATGAGACCACCATGCCATGCCCATATGGTTAGGAATAAACTGTCACACACAGAATCCTTGTAACATCCTTGAGGGGTAAATTCATTGGAATTTTCTATTCTGATAGTCATTCACCTGAAATCATGAACAGTTTTATTTCTTCCTTTCAAATCTATATGCCTTTTATTTTTCTTGCCTTACTGAGCTGACTAGAACGTCCTGTATGTTAAATGGGAATGGAGAAACGTAGACATCCTTGTCTCGTTCCCAGTTTTAGGGGGAAAGTGTTCTTTCTACAGTGGGTATGATGTTAGCTGTTGTTGTTTTTTTTTTGGTGGATGCCATTTATCAAATTAAGTAAATTTCATTCCTTTCGTATTTGCTGAGAGTTCTCTCATGCATGGATATTGAATTTTGTCAAATGCTTTCTCTGAATCGATGGATATGGTCGTATGGTTCTCTTCCTCAGGCTGTTCATATGGTGAATGACAGACACACTGATTGTTTCTGAAAATTGAGCTAGTCTTACATTCCCCGAAAAAGCCCTGCCTAGTCTTGGCATGTATTCTTTTTACATATTTCTGAATTTGATTTTGATTTGCTAAGATTTTGTTGAGGATTTTTGCATCAATGTTCATCTGAAATATTGGTTTGTAGTTTTAACTTATTATATGTCTTTAGTTTTGGTGTCAAAATGTGTTAGAAAGTGTTCCATTCTCCTTTATTGAGTAGAATTGACTTTTTTTTCTTTAAACATTTGGTATAATTCATCTTGGCATGAAACCTTCCTTTTTAAAAAGTTTTACAAATTCAATTTTATTCCTCTCTCTTCCCTCCCTCTCTCCCTCCCTCCTTTTCCCTTCCCCTTCCCCTTCCTTTATTCTTTTCTTTCTTTTCTTTTTTTTTTGAGACAGGTCTCACTCTGTTGCTCAGGTTGGAGAATGGTGGCACCATCATGGCTCACTGCAGCCTCGACCTCCCTGGGCTCAGGTGATCCTCCCACTTCAGCCTCCTGGGTAGCTGGGACTACAGGTGCATGCCACCACACCCAATTAATTTTTTTGTAGAGACAGCGTTTCACCATGTTGCCCAGGCTGTTCTCAAATTCCTGACCTCAAGCAGTTTGATCACCTTGGCCTCCCAAAGTGCTAAAATTACAGGTGTGAGCCATTGTGCCTGGCCACAAATCCAATTCCTTTAATAGTTACAGGATAAGTCAGATGATCTATTTCATCTTGGGTGAGTTTTGGTACTTGGTAGTTTTGGAGGAATGTGTCCATTTCATCTAACCTGTTGGGTGTGTGTTCATAATTGTTCAGACTATTCCCTTACTGTCCTTTTAATGTCTGTGGGGCCTATAGTATGATCCCTTCTTTCATTCCTGGCATGGATCATTTTTCTCTTTTCCTTTGTCAGTCCTTCTGGAAGTTTATCAACTTTACTGATCTTTTCAAAGAACCAGCTTTTGATTTCATCTATTTTTTTCTATTATTTTTCCGAATTCTACATTATTGATTTCAGCTCTTTATTTCCTTCCTTTGGGTTTCTATTTTGTGCTTCTTTAGTTTATTGAAGTGGAAGGTTAGACTGATTTGAGGCTTCTTCTTTTCTAATGTGAGCATTTAATGCTATAAATTTTCCCCAAACCCTGACTTACCTGCATCCTGAATATTTTGATATTGTATTTTATTTTCCTTATTGATTTCTAGTCTAATTCCATTATAGTCAAAGAACATACTTTATATATCTTAATTCTTTTGAATTTCTTAAGGTTTGTTATGACCCAGGATTTGTTCTATCTTGGTGACTGTTCCAGTTGCAATAAAAAAGAATGTGTGTTCTGACATTGTTGCATGGAGGAGTCTGTAAATGTCAATGAGATGCAGGTGGCGGGTGCTGTGGTCATTCTGTATCCTTCCTGATTTTCCATCTACTAGTTTTGTCAATGACTGAGAGAAGTCGAGCCACCATATGCAGAAATTGGTCAAGTAGAGGACAAAATGCTACTTCTGAAGGACAAGATGAGTTGGTCACCCAGTAGTCTGAGTCAGACATGGTTCTGGGCCTTCATGGCAGCACTGGGGTCATTAATTGCACCATCTTGGGAGGGAGACACACATTGGTTTGAATCTTGCCAGTCCTCCTGCTCCAATGCTTGAGTTTCAGCCATCACCTATGTACGTCCAAACATAAGCACACTTTGTTTTTCTGGTTTTTTTTTTTTTTTTTTCTTTTTTGAGGCAGTCTCTCTCTGTCACCCAGGCTAGAGTACAGTAGTATGATCTTGGCTCACTGAAGCCTCTGCCTCCTGAATTTAAGTGATTCTCCTGCCTAAGCCTCCTGAGTAGCTGGGATTACAGGCATGCACCACCACGCCTGGCTAATTTTTGTATTTTTAGTAGAGATGGGGGTTTCACTATGCTCGCCAGGCTGGTCTCGAACCCCTGACCTCAGGTGATCTGCCCGCCTCGGCCTCCCAAAGTGCTGGGATTACAGGCATGAGCCACTGTGCCCTGCTTTGTTTTTTGATGAGGCTGGGGGCGGTTTGGGTAATCATTGCCTTTTCCTCCTGATCTCCTAATGAACATTTCATTGTTTTCTTTGAAGCATTGTGGACTGAAGGAGGGTAATGGGTGGAAAAGTTGGGGCAAACCTAAAGGGGCTAAATTTATTTGCATTTGAAAAAGAGCTCATTACTGTTAGAAGGAGATAATTATATTTTACTCATTTTTTTTTTAGAGGCAGGATCTTGCTCTGTCACCCAGGCTGGAATACAATGGTGTGATCATGGCTCACCATAACCTTGAACTGCTGAACTTAGGGAATCCTCCCACCTCAGCCTCCCAAGTAGCTGGGACCACAGGTG
This sequence comes from Aotus nancymaae, assembly GCF_030222135.1. Taxonomy (NCBI): domain Eukaryota; kingdom Metazoa; phylum Chordata; class Mammalia; order Primates; family Aotidae; genus Aotus; species Aotus nancymaae. The sequence goes on along the minus strand of NW_026988414.1, from coordinate 1,791,448 downwards.
TGCACCACTATGCCTAGCAGATTTTTAATTTTTTTGTAGAAACAGGGTCTCACTATGTTGTTCAGGCTGGTTTTAAACTCCTGGCCTCAAGTGATCCTTCCACCTCAGGCTCCCAAAGTGCTATCATTACAGTATGAGCTATGACGCCTGGCTGGGAAAATCACAGATTTGGAAGGGAGAGGAGAGCTGAAGCAAGAGAAGGAAAAGAGAGTTTAGAGGAGCAGCTGTAAGGATGACAGGCATTGTGGGGAGACGTGTTGAAAGGGGTTTTTTGGGAGGTTGAGCGGGTGGTTTTGCGGTGTGATTCTGCCTTTGCTAAAACTCCAACAGTTTTCAGTAGGGAGCTACTTGACTCTGACGCCTTTGAATCTCACCTGTGTTTCTTTGGCTATGATGCCTCACTGAGTGAGGCCTGAAGGTCAGACGAAGGCCAAGCCAGCATGCTCAATGTGTTGATTTCAGCAACATCCTGCAGAAGCCTTGGGTGGGAGTGAAGGGGTGGGGGTTTAGTCTTTCTCTCATTCCAGGCCCAGAAGGTACAGATTTGAGTTCCCCAAGCCAGGAGGGGAGATTTGGCAAGAATGTTCCAAGCTGGAATTCAGGGAACTCTTTAATTATTAAAGTACTGTTTTTAAAGTGGATTGCTTTCTCCAAGAGCAGATCACCAGCTCCCTCAGCGAGCACAGTTTTCTGGTTACATCAAAAAATATGGCCAGGTGCGGTGGCTCACGCCTGTAATCCCAGCACTTTGGGAGGCTGAGGCAGGCAGATCACTTGAAGTCAGGAGTTCAAGACCAGCCTGGCCAACATGGCGAAACCCTGTCTCTACTAAAAATACAAAAATTAGCTAGGCGTGGTGGTGGACACCTGTAATCCCAGCTACTGGGAGGCTGAGGCAGGAGAATCACTTAAGCCCGGGAGGCGGAGGTTGCAGTGAGCTGAGATTGTGCCATTGAACTCCAGCCTGGGCGACAAGAGCAAAATTCCATCTCAAAACAAAACAAAACAAAAATGTATCTTTCCCTTCTTGAAGTTCACAGGGCTAGGAAAAACCACTTGAGGTGGGGCCTTAGAGATGTTTGTTTAAAAAAAGGGCCAGAACCCATCCCAAACTCTGAACCCACCCTTTCCATCCCCTTGCGGCTGACCTATAAATGGAAGAACTATTAACACCAATGCTAATCATTGTTGTACCCAGCACTCACTGAGCGCTTGCTGGATGCCAGATCATTTTTCATATGCTGCAAGTGCTTAGGCAGGACCTGGACTAGGGAAGATGTTCAGTTAATGTTTGTTGCCTCACTGATGCTGGCCTGCTCTGCCAAAGATGTTTCTGTGCACAGGGATTTTTGTTTCTTTTAACTGTAAGTCAGTTGTCATTTCAAGGGAAAGGCCTATGAGGCCATGTCCTGAATAAAGCAACATTTCTCCACCTCCATTATTTAGGATTTTTGTGGCAAATGGCAAAAATCCAATCCAAATGAGCCTAAGCAAGAAAAGGGAATTTATAGGGCCAGGTGTAATGGCTCACACCTGTAATTCCAGCACTTTGGGAGGTCAAGGCAGGTGGATCACTTGAGACCAGGAGTTCAAGACCAGCCTGGGCAACAGAGTGAGAATCCAACTCTACCAAAAAAAATTAGGCGTGGTGGTGCATATGTGGTTCCAGCTACTCAGGAGGCCAAGGGGGGAGAATTGCTTGAGCCCAAGAGCTCAAAGCTGCAGTGAGCCTTTTTTTTGTTTTTTCTTGAGATGGTATCTTGCTCTGTTGCCCAGGCTGGAGTGCAGTGGCATGATCTCGGCTCACTGCAACCTCTGCACCCTGGGTTCAAGCGATTTTCCTGCCTCAGCCTCCTGAGTAGCTGGGATTACAGGTGCCTACCATCACACCCAGTTAATTTTTTCTATTTTTAGTAGAGATGCAGTGTCTCTATGTTAGCCAGGCTGGTCTCGAACACCCAACCTCAAGTGATCTGCTCGCCTCAGCCTACTAAAGTGTTGGGATTACAGACGTGAGCTACCACGCCTGGGCTGCAGTGAGCCTTGATTGCACCACCGTACTCCAGCCTGGGTGGTGACAGAGAGAGATCTTGTCTCAGAACAACAAAAAAGGAAGTTACATATTTGCATAATCATGCCACAGAAAGTATGGTGGGAGCAGGGAGTCAAAGGATACCAGGCTTCTCTCTCTTCCTCGCTCTCTCCCTTCTTGTTTCTATTGGCTTCACTCTCTCCTACTGGAGATGAGCTCCTCCCTGAGGGTGGGGAACATAGCAGCTGTCCCCTCCAAATTTTGTAGTCTTTGAGGGATTCTCCCACAGTAGAAACATCCCAGGGAAAGATGCTGATTGGCTCTGTGTGGGTCACATGCTCAACTCTAGACCAATCACTGTGACTGGAGGGATGGGACACTATGATTGGTTCAGGTTGGGTCACATGACCACTCCTTAGGGGAAGGGGATCTGTTGGAAGCCATTATTAGAACAAGCCATTACTGGGTCTTGTTCTGCCACTCAGGCTGGAGTGCAGTCTCAACTCACTGCAACCTCCACCTCCTGGGCTCCGGCAATGCTCCCATCTCAGCCCCTGAGTAGCTGGGACTACAGGCCTGCGCCACCACCCACCCCTGGCTAATTTTTGTATTTTTTGTAGAGATGGGGTTCCGTCATGTTGCCCAAGCTAGTCTCAAATTTCTGGGCTCAAGTGATCTGCCCGCCTCCACCTCCGAAAGTGCTGAGATCACAGGCCTGAGCCACCGCACCTGGGAGGTGTGTTCCTAATTGAAGGCTACAGAAGCCAGCTTTTGCTGATTTCAGCAGCGCTGTTAAGTGCTCGCAGGTGAGCTACAGAATTCTGCTTGGCGCTGCCGAGGCAGAAACAAGCCCCTGACGTCATCGCAGCCCTCGTCTGATGACTAGAGACTGTGGCTCACTCAACCGCCCCTACCACACCAGGATACTTCTGCTGCCGCTGCCACTAAGGGGCCACCTGCTTCTTTGTGTCTCTGGTTCCAAATCCAAAGGCCAGCGCGACTGTATTTGGTGGGCAGAGCCCACGACAATCCCCCGCCTCAGCTGCAGGAGAGGATGGGAAAGCGAGTAACTGGCATGTTAGCATCTGCAGTAGCAGGCAAGTTCCGCGTTCCACTAAACCTCATAAGCAGGGGCATTCCCACACTCGATGTTTGGGTGGCCCCAATTCAAGACAAATGTATATGTTGTATGTGTGTGTGCAGCAGCCACTAAGCACTTTGTTCTTGAGGCTTTCATTCCTGGGATGTAGGCTTGTTTCTACTAAATGTCAAGTGAGATGTGATTACATCTCCTTTGTAAACGGAGTCCACCCCATAAATCTTGGCCCTTGGCAAGAAGCTCCTCTTCAGGCTAAGAAGGTCGTGGCTTGCTGTCTGGGCTGGGGAGCGTTTCTTTCCTTCAGATTTTCCAAATGGCGTTTCTTGGGAAGCAGCTCCAGGCACCATTAGTTAAACATCTTTAATCTGATTCCTTTTGCAATCCTCTGCTTTCATCAAAGGTCAGCTGTTGTAGCCCAGTGGTTAGGATTGATCTTTTTCCTTGATTGATGTCATCTTGGTGACACTGGGTTCTTTGGTGAAGACTTCAGGAGACTACATTGAATTGACAGGTACTTAAAGGGGACGAGTGGGGAGGGGTCCAAGGATGTCAGAAAGCTCTGGCCTGGGCCCAGAATCCATCACTCCCACTGCAGGGGCTGGGCTCAGCCTCACTCAGACGCAGAGGGTGGCCCCAGCCGGCCTCCCCGGGTCCCCTGGTCGTTTGAGATCCCCTTACTCTGGTTTTCTAGCCACTCTTCCCAGGCAGTCATACTGGTTTTTTTTTTGTTGTTTTGTTTTGTTTTAAATGTGATCATTGTAATCCCAGTGCTTTGGGAGGCTGAGGTAGGAGGATCATTTGAGACCAGGAGTTCAAGACCAGCTTGGGCAATGTAGTAGATTCCCCTTGCTACAATTTTTTTTTTTAATTAGCTGAGGCTGGGCACAGTGGCTCGCGTCTGTAATCTCAGCACTTTGGGAGGCCAAGCCAGGGGGATCATTTGAGGTCAGGAGTCTGAGACCAGCCTGGCCAATATGGTGAAACCCTGTTTCTACTAAAAATACAAAAATTAGCTGGGTGTGATGGTGCATGCCTATAGTCCCAGCTACTTGGGAGACTGAGGCAGGAGAATTGTTTGAGCCTGGGAGATGGAGGCTGCCCTAATTGTGATTGTGCCACTGCACTCCAGCCTGGGCAACAGAGTGAAACTCTGTCTCATTGAAAAAAATAAAAAGTAGCTGAGCATGGTGGTGCGTGCCTGTAGTCCCAGCTACTCAGGAGGTTGAAGGGGGAGAATTACTTGTGCCCAGGAGTTTGAGCCTGCAGTGAACTATGATTGTGCCACTGCACTCCAGCCTGGGTGACAGAGTGAGACCCTGTCTCAAAAAAAAAAAAGAAAAGAAAGATGAAATACACATAACATAAAATTCATTACATTATTGTAATGATTTTAAAGTGTACAGTTCAGCAGCATTGAGTACATTCATGATGTTGTGTAGTCATTACCACTGTCTAATTCCAGAACATTTCACCACCTCAAGAAGAAACCCTGTCCCCATTTAGCGGCCACTCCCTCCCTCTCCTGTCCTCACCCCATAGCAACCACTAAACTGTTTTCCGTCTCTGTGGAATTGCCTATTCTGGGTTCTTTCAGATTCCATTTATATAATTCTGTATAAATGGAATCATAAAATATGTGGCCTTTGGCAACTGGCTTCTTTTATTTAGCGTAATGTTTTAAAGGTTCATCCATGTTGTATCATGGATCAGTACATCATTCTTCTTTATTGCTGAATAATATTCTATCATATAGTTAATACTACATTTTGTTGGCTGGGCGCAATGGCTCACACCTGTAATCCCAGCACTTTGGGAGGCCGAGGCGGGTATATCACAAGGTCAAGAGATGCAGACCATCCTGGCCAACATGGTGAAACCCTGTCTCTACTAAAAATACAAAAATTAGCCGGTGTGGTGGTGTGCACCTGTAGTCCCAGCTACTTAGGAGACTGAGGCAGGAGAATTGCTTGAACCCCGAGGTGGAGGTTGCAGTGAGCCCAGATTGTGCCACTGCATTCAGCCTGGCGACAGAATGAGACTCCATCTCAAAACAAAACAAAAAAACAAAAAACTACATTTGATTTATCCCTTTATTTATTAATGGATATTTGGGTTGTTTCCACCTTTTGGCTGTTGTGACTATGCCATCAACATTGCTGTACGTGTTTCTGTCGCAACTCCTGTTTTTGATGCTTCTGGCTGTATACCTAGCGGTGGAATCGCTGGGTCACATGGTAATTCCACGTTTAATTTTTTTGATGAGCCGCCAAACTGTTTTACGCAGCAGCTGCACCATCTTTCATTTTCACTGCCCTCTCTCTTGACCTGGCATCTTTAAGCGCTTTGAAATGATTTTTCTTGGCTGTCATGCTTCCCTTCTACTCCCTTGAAGACAGCTTTCAGAATCTTCTGGTTGACAAGAGCTTACCTCCTGAACTGTCCAATCCACTGGGCTGATGGGAAAAGGGAAGGGCCATCTTGTCTGAGCCCAGTACAGTATCATAGAGGCTTCTGGGGCAAATCTCTCCAAATGGCGCTAATGGTGGGAATGTCAGTGGAGGGGGACCGTGGCTGTGACAGGAGGGGTCCTGGTTTGGGAGCAGGTCAGGCTGTATAGGAATGCCTGCTTTGGCCAGGCACAGCGCCTCACATCTGTAATCTCAGCACTTTGGGAGGCAAAGGCAGGAGGATTTCTTGAGTCCAGGAGTTCACGAAAAGCCTGGCCAACATAGTGAGACCCTGATATAGTTTGGCCGTGTCCCCACCCAGATCTCGTCTTGAATTGTACCTCCCATAATTCCCATGTGTCGTGGGAGGGACCTGGTGGGAGGTAATTGAATCATAGGGGCGGTTTATGCCATTCTGTTCGCATGGTAGTGAATAAGTCTCATGAGAGCTGATGGTTTTATTTATTTATTTACTTATTTTTGAGATAGAGTTTCACTGTGTCGCCCAGGCTGGAGTGGAGTGGCACTATCTTGGCTCACCGCAACATCTGCCTCCCAGTTTAAAGCAATTCTCCTGCCTCACCCTCCCGAGTAGCTGGGATTATAGGCATGCACCACCACACCCAGCTAATTTTTGTATTTTTAGTAGAGATGGGGTTTCACCATGTTGGCCAGGCTGGTCTTGAACTCCCAACCTCAGGTGATCTGCTCACCTCGGCCTCCCAAAGAGCTGGGATTATGGGCATGAGCCACCATGCCTGGCCAAGATTTCATGGTTTTATAAATGGGAGTTCCCCTGCACCAAGCTCTCTTGCCCAACACCATGTAAGATGTGCCTTTGCTTCTCCTTTACCTTCCATCATGATTGTGAGGCCTCCCCAGCCATGTGGAACTCCCCAGCCATGAGTCTATTAAATCACCCAGTCTTGGGTATGTCTTTATTAGCAGTGTGAGAATGGACTGATACAGACCCTGCCTCCAAAAAAAAAAAAAAAAAAAAATTAGCTAGACATGGTGGTGTGCACCTGTGGTCCCAGTTAGGAAGTGATGCAGGAGGATCACTTAAGCCTAGGAGTTTGAGGCTGCAGTGAGTCATGATCATGCAACTGCACTCCACCCTGGGGACAGAACAAGACCCTGTCTCGAAAAAAGAAAGAGAGAGACACAGAGAGACAGAGAAAGAAAGAAATACCAGCTTTAATGGCTCTGTCCCCAGCACAGGGTCTGCCCAGTTCTGATAACATTCTTCAAACACCTGGGGAACTTACTTAAAGAAAGAGTGTAAATTAAGGGGAATTATTAAAGAAACTAAGATATGGCTTATGTATTTTAGTTGTACTGATCACTTGCGAGCTTATTATACAATGAATGAAAGGTCTTGGACTTTTCTTGTTCTATCCATCCATTCATACAACGTTTATTTATTGAGCTCCTGCTGTGTTCCAAATGCTGTACTTGGATTCAAGCGTATGCATGAGAATGAGTCAACTGTGGTCTCTGGCCTTTGGAGACACTTTGCCTTGTGGATCACTTTTGGCACTGGACGGTCACAGCCCTTTCCTCAGGGTGCTTCAGCGCCTGCCCCAGGGGTCGGATTCCAAAGTTAACAGAGAAGGAGAAATCTAGGCACAGAAAAATGTTTAGCAATCCTTAAATTCCACATGAAGGTCAGTGTTCCTGGTTTTGTGTTTATTACCTGAACAGAAATAGTTATGTAAAACTCTACGCCACAGGAGGGAAAAAGGACAGGCATGTCTCAGTGGGAATGCTTTTGGCTGCAAATAATGGAGAATGCAATACAGTTAGCTTAACAGTGAAGGAAAATGCATCATTGCACATAGCAAGAAAGCCACATGGAGGGCAGCTCTGAAGCTGTTTTCTCTTTCTCTGATGTCCACGGGCTCTGTCCTCATGGTTCCAAGATGGCTGCACAGTTCCTCCCCTCCTATGCAGACATCACATCACTAAGTGAAAGACGAGGGGCTCCACTTTCTCTCTTCCTTTTTTTTTCCTAGACATCTTCTAGTTTCACTTTTCCATGGAGGCCTGCAAATCATCTGCAATTAATCTTTGTGTCTGGCATGAGGCAGGGATCCAGGTTCATCGTTTTGCCATACAGATATTCAGCTGTTCCCACACCATTCATTGAAAAAGACCTTCCTTTTCTCCTTGGCACCTTCCTCAAAAATCAGTTGGCTGGGCCAGGCACAGTAGGTGGCTCATGCTCACAATCCCAGCACTTTGGGAGGCTGAGGTGGGTGGATCACCTGAGGTCAGGAGTTCAAGACCCAGCCTGGCCAACATGGTGAAACCCTGTCTCTACTAAAAATATAAAAATTAGCCAGGCGTGGTGGCACATGCCTGTAATTCCAGGTACTTGGGAGGCTGGGGCAGGAGAATCACTTGAACCTGGGAGGCGGAGGTTGCAGTAAGCCAAGATCGTGCCACTGCATTCTGGCCTCGGTAACAGAGCAAGACTCCATCTCAAAAAGAAAAAAAAAAAATCAATTGGCTGTAGTATTTGATAGCACAACAGGGTGACTATAGTCAATGATAATTGCACATTCAAAAATGACTAAAGGTATAATTGAATTGTTTGTAACACAAACGATAAATGCTTGAAGCTTGAGGGGATGGATACTCCATTTTCCACCATGCAGTTATTATGCTTTGCATGCTTATATCAAAATATCTCATGTAGTTCATGAATAAATACACCTACTATGTACCCACAAACATTTAAAAAGTCAATAGGCTGTGTGTGTGTAGATCTATTTCTGGACTCTCTGTCCTGCGCTGTGGACTTGTCTTTCCTCTTGCCTTTTCCGTGCCGTCCTAATTACTGTTGCTTTAGAATAAGACTTGAAGACTTCCAGGCAGTAGAAGTCCTCTGACCTGCTTCTTTGCGTCTCTTGGAGAGAGACACTACCACACACTCGTTCATGGCCCGTGTGCCACAACTGCATCAAATGCCCATTCCCAGCTCGGTCGCTGGCAAGGGGAATAGGATCATAGGGTGACCTAGTCCATCAGAGTTTCCTTTGGGGAGGGGAAAGGGTTCACCTTCCTCAAGTCACGTGGAGGAAGAATAGTCACCTGAACCAGAAAGCCAGAAAGCAAGCCAGCCTTTCCAGGAAGAAGGTAGGGAAGAATTTAGGGTAGGAAGCCAACAGTGACTGTCAAAATACACATAACGGTTAAATGGAATTTTTAATTATGAGACAGAGAGAGAGAGAGGACAGAATAAAAGGACAGACAGTAAACTTCAACTCACTGTAGATATTCTTGCCAGCCACTGATGACAATGATAAAGGTGACAAAATGGCCATAAATGACAACAAGGCTTAGTTTACTGCCCGAACAGTGAGCAACACCCGTAGCAATGAGGCGGGCTCCTTCTCCCCTGAGGTCAGCATCAGGGGCTCAGTAGGACATGAGCCCTGTCCAGGGGATGCCGGGCCCGGCCTGGGAGCGAGTCTCGGAGTGCTTGACCCTGGTTTAGCTTTTACTTGTTTGTTCTCAAAACATGGGGAGGGGCAACAGTTCCTGCATCTCTTGAGCTGCCCACATATTTCTTGGGATGGTCTCAAACCATTCCTTACGGTCCACGTGACTTGAAGGCTGGTCCGTAGAGGGACTGGATTCAGCAGTAAATCATCAAGTGCTGGCTGCCTGGAGCGCTCGGCGCAGGCACGCAGATTCCAGCTTCTTGGCTCCTCCGGCCCGTCCTCGGTAGCTTCATCGTTCCCAGTTGTTTGTCAGTTCCTCCGACTTCCTGCTAGTCTTGTTTTCCAGGCCCCCACTTAATTATTTAATTTTTCCTAGTGGAGCGAAACAAGGATTTGAAACTGTTTTTAATTCTCAGGCTCTGGGAGGGCAGAAGCCCCTGCTTCATTCCTGGGGTGATTTGTCTGCCTTTTGCCCAGGCCTTCTGGTGACACATGAGTAGGCTGTGACTATTCCAGCATTTCAATGCTTAGCGTCTGAAGCTTGAGTCTGAGTCCAGGCTGGGGAACTGCTCCAGAGGACTCTGAATGCCTGGGGAAGACACCAAAGCTCCTGGTTAGTTCTAGAAGGCGTTCTGCCTGCTGGGATTCCTGTACAAATCATTGCCCCATGTTTCTGGGGCAGTGTGGAGTGGTGGAGTGGGTCACAGGCTTGTGGGAAGGGACACACCGACACAGAGCCCGGCCCGGACACAGGACTTCACCTCTCGAAGTTTCAGTTGTCTCATCCCTTCCATGAAGAGGAGATGTTGACATTAAAGGTTGCTGAGGGGGCGCATGAGGAGGGGTCAGTACAGGGGCTGGCCTTCCTTGAGGCTGGCCAATCCTCTCCACCCTTAGTATTTTTACTCTCTCAGAGGAGCAGAGAGGATTCCCCGAGGATGAGGGCTGGGATGGGACGAAGTGAGTGGGGAATGTTAGAATCACAAATTTATTTATTTACTTTTATTTTTTAAGATGGAGTCTCTCCCTGTCCCCCAGGTTGGAGTGCAGTGGCACAATCTTGGCTCACTGCAACCTCTGGCTCCCAGGTTCAAGAGATTCTCCTGCCTCAGCCTCCCAAGAAGCTGGGATTATGGGTCCCCCCACCACACCCAGCTAATTTTTGTATCTTTACTAGAGATGGAGTTTCACCATGTTGGCCAGGCTGGTCTCGAACTCCTGACCTCAGGTGACCACCCGCCTTGGCTTCCCAAAGTGCTGGGATTACAGGTGTGAGCCACCTCGCCTAGCCTAGAATCACAGATTTAATGTGGCCAAGACTAGAAGGCATTTAGGGAGCAGGGCATAGGGAAGAGGAAGGAAGGGCCACTGGTAGAGAGGAGTCATTTTTCCTGGACTGGCCATGTGTTCGGAGTCCTGGGTTTTGATCTAGCCCCTCTGCACACCGATCCCCAGTGCAGACACAGTCCGCAGAACTGGGTTCGTGAGCCAGGGCTGAACTCGGCAGGTTGAGCAGTACCCATGCATGCTTCCTTTAAGGGGCGGCCCACAGCACATGCTTGCTCTCTATGGCTGTCTACAGCAAATGTGCTGTGTTAGAAAACACCTCCCCTGAGACCAATTCTTCTAGAAACAGGAAAAATGTGGGATTCCCAGGCAGCCTGCTGTCAAGTCAAGGTGGTGGGATGGAAATTGATTGATGAGGTTCAGGTGTGTTTTCTCTGGGCAGGGCTGCTCTGCAGGCCTTGCTCGCTTTGATTATGCACGATAACGGTTACATTCTTTTTTTTTTTTTTTTTTGTAAAACTGGGTCCTCATTTTGTCTATGAAGCAACTTAGACTCACAGATTATGAACAGTAATAAATTCTTGGGGTTGTGATCATAGCAGATTCTTATCTTTTGCAATATGTGGGAATTTAAAAATAGATTTACAAGTGCTTTTGAACTTTTTTTTTTTGAAAGAAAAAAAGAATGAAGAAGAGGAAGAAAAAAGAAAGAGAGAGAGAGAATGGGAGTATTGCTTTCTTGCCCAGGCTAGAATGCAGTTTAGTAATGGGTATTGAAAACCTCTTTTATACCAATAATTATACTTAATGATGTAAACAGGAAGGAATAAGGGAAGAAAATAACAAACAAGCAGCCAACCAATGTTTCATTTAAACCTATGAAATGCTATGCGATTACTGAGGAGTGATTTACTTCCAATTATGTAGTCACTTTTGGAATAGGTGTGAGGTGGTAATGTATGTTTTGTGTATTTGAAGTGGAGAGTTCTATAAATGTTTATTAAATTTACTTGTTCCGGGTCTAAGTTCAAGTCCTGGATGCCCTTGTTAATTTTCTGTCTCGTTGATCTATAGAATCGTTAGCTCTTCTTGTTACATTGATCCTTTTGCCATTATATAATGTCCTTCTTTGCCTCTTTTGCTCTTTGTTACTTTAAAGTCTACTTTATCAGAGGAGAGAATTGCATCTCCTGCTTTTTGTTTATTTGTTTATTTTTACTCTCTGTTTGGTTGATGAATCTTCCTCCTTCTCTTTGTTTTGAGTCTTTGTGTATCGTTGCATGTGAGATGGGTCTGGATACAGCATACCGATGGGTTTTAGCTTTTTATCCAATTAGAATATATATAAGTTTAATACTGGCATTTGATGCAAGCTGGCTGTTTTGCCCATTAGTTAGTGTAAATTTTTCATTGTGTGAATGCTCTTTGCTTTTTGACATATTTTTGGAAAGGCTGATATTGGTTGTTCCTTTATATGTGTAGTGCTTCTTTCAGAAGCTCTTGTAAAGCAGGCCTGGTGGTGGTGAAGTCTCTAAGTACTTCTTTGTTTGCAAAAGATTTAATTTTTCCTTCACTTATAAAGCTTAGTTTGGCTGGATATGAAATTCTGGGTTGAAAGTTCTTTTCTTTAAGGATGTTGAATATTGGCCCCCACTCTTTTCTGGCTTGTAGGGTTTCTGCTGAGAGATCTGCTGTAAGTCTGATAGGCTTCCCTTTGTGGGTAACCTGACCTTTCTCTCTGGCTGCTCTTAGTATTTTCTCCTTCATTTCAACCCTAATGAATCTGACGATTATGTGCCTTGGGGTTGGTCTTCTTGAGGAATATCTTTGTGGTGTTCTCTGTATTACCTGGAGTTGAATATTGTCCTGCCTTACTAGGTTGGGAAAGTTTTCCTGAATAATCTCCTGAAGAGTATTTTCCAACTTGGATTCATTCTCTTCGTCACATGCAGGTACACCTATCAAACATAGATTAGGTCTTTTCACATAGTCCCATATTTCCTGGAGACTTTGCTCATTCCTTTTTATCCTTTTTTCTCCAATCTTGTCTTCTCGTTTCATTTCACTGAGCTGGTCCTCGACTTCTGATATCCTTTCTTCTGCTTGATCAATTTGACTGTTTAAACTTGTGCATGCTTCGCGAAGTTCTCGTGTTGTGTTTTTCAGCTCCATCAATTCACTTATATTCCTCTCTGAATTGTCCATTCTCGTTAACATTTCATCAAACCTTTTTTCAAGGTTCTTAGTTTCTTTGCATTGGGTTATAACAAGTTCTTTTAATTCACAGAAGTTTCTTATCACCCACTTTTTGAAACCTGCTTCTGTTATTGGAACACACTCGTAATCTATTAAGCCTTGTTCCGTTACTGATGAGGAATTGCGATCCCCTGTAGAGGGAGAGGCATTCTGATTTTGAGTATTCTCTGCCTTTTTAGGCTGGTTTCTTCCCTTCATCATATATTTATCCATCTGTTGTCTTTGTAATTACCGACTTTCTAACTAGGTCTCTGAGCTGACATCCAACTTGTTGATTCCCAGAGCCGAAATCTGAGCAATCCACTGCGCCGGCCAAAACAGCGGTGTTAAGATTGATGGTGCTTTTCTGCCTGGGAATCTCCAGACTCTGCACCAAGAACTGCCATGCTAAGGCGCCAGCAAAACCACCGCGCTGGCCACAAGAGTTGCCCTGGCGACCCGTGGGGCTCCTCCGCTGGGAATCTCTTGGTCCGTGAGCAACAAATATTCATCTGAAAGTGTGGCGTCCTCTCGTTGTCCGCGCTTTCACTGGGAGCTATGAGCCCGAGCTGCTAGTGATCAGCCATCTTGGATCTCTCTCCACGGTTACATTCTTGGGAAGCCCTGAGCACTTGGAGAGGACGGTGCTTGAGGCAGCACCTCCAGTCACCCTGGATGGGCATTGGGATCAGGCCAGACATTACTCTTTGATGGAGCTATGGCAGACAGATGACGGATGCCTGCACAAGCCTCTCTTTGCTGGCAGTTGGGGGAAGCAGTGCCAAGATGAGCTTAGACTTTCCCTTGTACCTTTCCCGTGTCTCTGAGGGACCAGGGTGGTGGTTCCAGAGAGGAAAGCCTGCAAGAAACATCAGAGGTCATCTTGTTAGCCTCCCTTCCATCTCAAAATCATTATATGAATGAAGAGGCCCAGCTGCAGGGAGGGGAGGGCTTTGCTCCAGGTAATCAGGCTGTTTCAGGACCCAAATCCGTGATTCCATTTGTCCCTGGTGACCAGCTTGGGTAGGGGCATCTTGCTTGCTTTCTTTGGGGCCAGCTCTGCCCTGACGTCCTTGAGTAGGTTTGTGGCTTCCTGGCATCGACAAGGTCCACCCTCTGAACTTCTCTGCTGTGACCTGTCTGAAATGCACATCAAATCAGGTGGCTTCCTGGCCTGCATTCTTCAGTAGCTCCCCGGTGTCCTCAGAGAAACCCCAAGTGCATTCGCAAGATACCAAAGGTCCTTTGTGATCTGGTCTTTGTTCTCTGCTTGCTGTCCCCTGGCTGGTTGTGCAGGGCTGCCTGCCAGTTGGGATCTCAGATCTTCCTGCCTTTGCACATGCTGTTCCTGTTCCTCAAATACCCTTCCCTGCTTGTTCTTTAAGACTTCTCAGCCTCATTCTGTGGCCTCCTCTGACCTCTTAGGCTCAGCCACTCCTTCCTCTGAGCTCCCAGAGCTCTCTTGGTAATTCCTCTATTAGCACTTATCTCACTGACTTAGAATTATGTGTTTACATGTCTCTTCTCCCCGGGGTGGGAAGCATGTCTTCTGCGTCTTCATCTCCCCACCACCCCCAGCTGCTCTCACGCCTAGCAGGGTGCCTGACCACAGCTTGGGCTCAGCAAATCTTTGTGGTGTGAATGACTGAAGGACCTTTGTCCCCAAATGTTCCCTGCACTGTGCCTGGAATGTCACCCTTTGTGAGTCCTGCCTGGGTCCTGGCTCCTGTTGGCTTTTGCTTCCTCACAGCTGGGGCCTCTGTTCTCTCTCCAACAGCTGGCCCAGCCCTGCCCAGACTCTGGGGGCAATCACAGACTTAGCCCAGGGAGATTTAAAGAGCCAGCGTTCAGAAGCGCAGGTGACTCAGCTTCTGTTGAACTTGGGTGGGTGCAAGTTCCACTCCCTTGCTGGGTCTGGGCGCCTGGTTGCACTATATCCCACGAGACAGGCAGCTCCGTGGGAGACCATTTCCCTGGGGCCCCAGCCGTGGGCTAGAACGGAGTCCCTGGGATGTGTGCTGCCTCCCACTGTGGCCAATGCCCAGCTGCCAAGCTTCTCTGATGTCTACTGCCCCATTCAGGTGGCAGACCTTCCTTAGGCACCTACCATATGCCAGGTACGGCGTCTCTGCCATAGAACTTACGGTCAGAGTGGGTCAGAGTGGGAGGGGCAGACCCACAGACATGACGTGCGTGTGGTCAGAGCCAGGACAGAGCTCAGAGAAATGTGAGCTGCAGGTCAGGGGTTGAGAAGCAGCCTCAGAGACGGGGTCTGAGCTGAGACTATAGGGGAAAGAGGAGCTTAGGGTGGGAGGCTTCCTGGCTGAGGACTCTGTGGGGACAGGGGCTCAAGAAAGCCCCCGCCACCCCCGACTCACAGACCCAGCGCCCTCAGCCATATCTCTGGGACCACAGGGTTCTGAGAGGAGGGACTGAGGGGGTTAGCTACCTTCTCTCACATGACTCAAAACCAGGCATATCCACAGAAGCCGCCATTTGTTTATTTAGGCAACATTAGTGACTCCCCACCACGTGCTTGGGTCTGGGCTGGGAACTGGGGGCTCATCCAGTGTAGACCAAGGCCCAGCCATGCCCTCAAGTGGCTCATAGGCCAGCGGGGAGAGAGGCGTGAAACAGGTCCTGAGAACACAGCCTGAGATGAGCAGCCATGCCTGAGCCCATCTGGATCTGCGGCAGCGCTGTGGGGGGCTGGAGGCTGAACCCAGCTCAGGGAAGCACCTCAGGTGGGACACAGCATCCACACAAGCAGCCCATGGGGCTGGGGAGGCGGATGGGCAGGAGGGTAGCCCTTATCTTCTGGAGTCACCAGGTGACTGGTGACAATGTATTTTAACACAAGGGAGGCAGCAGAGCCTGGGCCTTTGGAGTCTTTCTAGATCTGGTCTCTAATCTTGTCTTCATTGCTTGAGAACTGAGTGACCTGGGGCAAATGTCTTCACCTCTCCGAGCCTCAGTTTGCTCATCTGTAAAATGGGTTTAGAGGTCGTGTTTCACCCTAGGGTTGCAGCCAGCCTTCAAGCGAATAACTGAAAATGCTTAGAATGTGATTAATAACAAGACTTCTTGTTGATTATAACAACAGTAATGATTGCAATAACCGGGAAGCAGAGAGCCCACCCAGTAGAAGGAAAAGGCATGGCGGAGTTTGTGTGTGTGTTAGGGGCAGGGGTGGGGGATGTTGTGGCAGCACTGGGTGGAGGGAACTGCAGAAGCCAGGGTCTGCCTTGGCCAGGCAGGGGTTGGGGGAGTTGGGGTTGGAGGCTCGCGTTTCCCCCTCCTTCTCTTCCACCCCTGCAGCGTGGCGTGCCATCAGCGGGAGGCGCAGGTGTCCACTGCATCCTGCATGTCCCCATCCCTCGCCGCCCTGGCCGAGGCCCCAGCTCCCTTCTGCCGTCCGCCCAGCGTCCTCCCCTAACCTCGGATCTGGACGGGAGAACTGTGGGGCTGGGAAAGTTTGAGTCATGGTGGGGGGAGCGGAGGAGGCGGGCCCGTGACCCTGAACGGGGTGGGCTCTAGGACCCGCCTCGGGCTCCCAGCAGGGGGACCCACCGCGTGCTTGCCCCTATCCCTCGCGCACTGGCCCGACAGGAGCGGAGCGAGGCACCGCACCGGCTGCAGCCGCTGTGTGCACGGGGCGACCGTGCTCGCTCCAACCTGCGCCTCTACCGCAGAGCCGCGCTCAGCATGATGCCCGGGGCGCCCCTCCTGAGGCTGCTGGCCGCGGTCTCTGTGGCAGCGGCGGTGGCCGGAGCTCCTGGGACGGCGATGCTCCCCACCACAGGGGACGCCACCCTGGCCTTCGTCTTCGACGTCACTGGCTCCATGTGGGACGACCTGATGCAGGTGATCGACGGCGCCTCGCGCATTCTCGAACGCAGCCTGAGCCGCCGCAGCCAGGCCATCGTCAACTACGCACTGGTGCCCTTCCACGACCCAGGTAGTGCCCCCGCCCGCTGGGCGCCCCCTTCGCGGTGCGCTCACCTGCCCGACCCCCTCAGTTGGCCTGGCCCCGAACGAATCTGCATGTTGTGGGCTGCGCTGCCGCTTGGCGGGCACACCTTCTCGGCACATCTGCGCCGTGGGGACCCTGGGCACCTGGGCACTACTTGCAGCCGTCCCTTCCCTCCCCTGAACATTCCCTCGCCCAGATCGCCCAGGGAACCTGCTCTCCCGGCTCTCCTGCGCCGTGGTGAGACTTCAGCAAGGGACCTCACCTTCCCGCGCCTTGCCATCCCCACCTATGAAATGGTGAGGACGGCCTCCCAGACCTGCTGAGATGTTGAAATGAGGTGTTCCTGTCGAGGACTTGGGACGCCGCGAGCTTTTGCAGGGTTTTCCCTTTGGCTAATTCTTAGAATTCGCTCCCAGCATAGGCTTGGAGACCGGAACAGCTCCCAGAGGCAGGCGTTGGAACGAAATGGGGTCCACCACGGACCCCGCAGTGGGGAGCGGACTCGCCCTTGCTGGTCTTGCCCCCTTGCCTGTCTTTCCTGGGGAAAGAGCAGCGCCCCTCCTGCGCTGGCCCGGTGACCTCCACCTGTTGTGTTCTCGCAGATGCGTCACGCCCTAACTCCTCCTTCCCTGCGGGCTGCACCTCTGCTTCCCCTTTAACCTCTTCTTGCAGCTCCGTGTTAGGGGCGCCCTTGAAAGGTCCCTATTTAACCTCTTCTCGTAGCTCTGTGTTAGGGGCGCCCTTGAAAGGGTCCCTAGGCGGCTCCACTGTGGAGTCCCAGGGGGAGCAGTTGCTGAGTGAGCTGCAGGTTCCCCGCCGCGAGGAGCAGGACTGCTTCCCCCAACTTCTATGTCTTTCTTTCTTTTTTTTTTTTTGAGACAGAATCTGTCACCCAGGCTGGAGTGAAGTGGTGTGATCATGCCTCCCTGCAGCCTCAAACTCCTGGGCTCAGGCGATCCTACTGCCTTAGCCTCCCAAGTAGCTGGGACTACAAGCACACACCACCATGCCTGGCTGATTTTTTAAAATTTGTTGTAGACATGGAGTCTCTCTGTATTGCTCAGGCCAGTCTCAAACTCTTGGCCTCAGTGATCCTCCCACAGCCTCCCAAAGTGTTGGCATTACAGGCATGAGCCACTGCACTCAGCCTCCCCCCGTTTTTTAATGAAAAATTATAAAGTTACAGTAAAATGGGGAGAAACGTACATTGAAGAGCCTCTGCTCACCACCGAGAGCCTCTGAGTCCTATTTTGCTTTATCACATCTCTCCAGCATTCACCCCCCGTCAAGGATAGCTTTATAAAGCAAAAACAAAACAAAACAAAAAACCAAATTCCTTACAAAACTGTACTGCAAAGTGCTCTTGTGCTGAGGAAACAGACAGTGGCCATTGGCTGTGTGAGTTAGCAAGTCCTTTTAGAAGGATTTGCATTTGTTAATCACAATATCATTACAGGTTCTTAGAAAAAGGACAAAACTTTGGCAAGACATCGTTCTCCGTAGGCTTCAGGCTGAGTTTGTGGTCTAGGGGTTTGGAGGCCCCTCTGCTTCCAGGAGTTCTGGGCACCTCATGGCTCTGCAGATCAAAGCTGGGAAGCCAGGGCTCTGGACAAAGATTTCGAGGAACATCAGATGGACAGCTTCTACCCTGCAGTCAGGGGCAGGCAGGTTGTAGGGTTGTGAGGAGCTGGGCTGTGAAGCGTGCTCTGGCACTTGAGCTAGAATGCAGGTCACCCTCCATCTCCCCAGCTCTCTCACCCCCTTTCTGAATTCTTCTGGGGCTTCCAAAGACCTGACGCTGAAGTTGCTTAGAGGCCATCAAATCTACCCCTTTATCTTACAGTTGGAGAAACTGAGGCTCAGGACACTAAGGAGACTTCCCCAAGGCCACCTGCCAGGATGACGTCATTCCTGAATTATAACCCACATTTGTCTCTGAAATGTGTGGCTCCAGTGGCCAGGCAGGATAGCAGCCTTTCGGACGGAGCCAGATGTCATGTCCTGAAGCCCAGACCAGGGCTCCTGAGACTGTCCTTGCCGACCCCTCTGTGGCCACGAGCCTCAGGAAGCCCCGCTCCTACTCCTCCCCTTGCCTGTCCTCTCCAGGCACTGAGCTGATATGCAGCTCTCCAGCTCTCACCAGGCTCAGCCCCTCACTCCATCCTCTATGAAACAAAAAACCAGTCCCCCATCCCGGGTCCCCACATTAGCTTCCGAGTGACACCCCCAGGTTCATACGTTGGGGAGACTTCAGCCTCATGGAGCCGTTGTTCCGTGTAGAGCCTAGGGAGGCTCACAGTGTGAAGGGGACAGGCTTTATTCCCCAGGGCTGGCAGCTCTTCGGGACAGGCCGGGTGGGGAGTAGATGGTGACACGTGGTGGCTCAGGTGTCAACTCCTGGGCATGGGCCAGTAAGCAAGGAAGGAGACTAAGGAAAGACCCTCTGAGGAAGCAGCATGAGTGAATGTTTGAAGAACATGAGTGAATATTTACAGGATTTTGGCCGTTTGCCTGGCAAATGCCAGGTGCTGGGGACACAGCAGGACAGAGGACTCCCTGGGGCATGTGGAGCTGGCTGGGTAAGGACCGGGGGGTGGACAGGAGGGCTGATGTGGAGGGACAGGTATGTGTGGAGCTGCGTGTGCATTGCAGGAATGGAGCGGGAAAGTGGGGAGGGGCAAGATTGGACGCAGCCGTGACCGCAGGTCTGATGTCTTAGCGGACTTGGGTTTCTTTTTCCTTCTATGGGCTGTGAACAGCCACCAAGGGCTTCTGAGCAGCAGTTTGGAGCTGTGATTTAGGCCTGGCTGTGCCTTTTGAATCTGCAAATAGAATCCCCATTGGTGGAAGAGGAGCGTGAGAAATAGGGGTTGTAGCTGTCTTTTCCAGCCCCAGAGCTGCACACTGGGAGGGTTTTCTTAAAGGAAGCCCCTCTCCTAAACCCCAGGAGGCGGCGCAGGGCAAACAGCGGTGGTTCTGGACTGTATGTGCTTGGAGACAGACTAAGATCTGTGCTTTGGAAATATTTTTTACAGTTTCTAAATTAAAAAGTTGTATGTTCCCAAAGCGGAAAAGTTAGAAATGTGCTAATCGTTTCAAAAGAGTCCTGGTTCCTTTTTTTTTTTTTTTTTTTAATGGTAGTAGAAATCAAGATCTGGTGCTAAAATTTAGGTTGTTTTCAGTTTTTCTCTATTAAAATGTCACTAAAACATTCTCTTGATAAAAGCTTTGCATCTTTCATTGGTTTTTATGTAGGCTTAAGTTCCTCGAAGTGGAATTCCTAGGCCATTTTTAACACACCGAGTGGGTGGATGACTCTTCAAGTTGTTTTCTAGAATGTTTCAGGAGATGGAACTTCCACCAGAAGCATTTTAGGGGCCCGTTTCAGTGCAGCCATGCCCAACACTGGAAATTAATATAGAAACATTTCTTTTCTAATTCAAAAATGGAGAGTGATATCTTCTTGTTTCGATTGCCAGTGAGGTTCAATGTGTCTTTCAAGTGTTCACTGGATATTTTTGGTGTGAATTTCTTCTTTTGTAAACTGTCAGTTTCTTTGCACATTTTTCTTTTTCTTTTTGAGACAGAGTCTCACTGTGTCACCAGGCTGGAGTGCAGCGGCTCAGTCTCGGCTTACTGCATCCTCTGCCTCCTGAGTTCAAGCAATTCTCCTGCCTCAGCCCCCCAAGTAGCTGGGACTACAGGCACGCACCACCACGCCCAGCTAATTTTTGTATTTTTAGTTGAGACAGGGTTTCACCATGTTGGCCAGGATGGTCTCAATCTCTTGACCTTGTGATCCACCTGCCTCGGCCTCCCAAAGTGCTGGGATTACAGGTGTGTGCCACCACGCCCGGCCCTCTTTGCACATTTTTCACTTGAAGTTTTAGTGGTTTTATTTTTAGTTGGAATGAGGACTTTTTGCTGATGATATTAACTTTTTTTTCTTTTTTTTTTTTGAGACGGAGTCTCACTCTGTTGCCCAGGCTGGAGTGCAGTGGCGTAATCTTGGCTCACTGCAACCTCCACCTCCTGCATTCAAGTGATTCTCCTGCCTCAGCCTCCTGAGTAGCTGGGATTATAGGCTCACACCACCACGCCCTGCTAATTTTTCTATTTTTAGTAGAGACGTGGTTTCACCATGTTGGTCAGGCTGGTCTCGAACTCCTGACCTCGTGATCTGCCCACCTCAGCCTCCTAAAGTGCTGGGATTACAGGCGTGAACTACCACGCCTGGCCTTAACAGTATTTTTATTTTTTTAATGTGGTTAGTATTTTTCCTGGTTGCTTGTCTTTTAGTATTTGTAATTCTTGATGTTCTAAGTTTTACATGTTTATGTAGAGAAATCTATTTTTTCCTTTGTGATTTCTTAGGTGCTTATAAAGGTTTTTTTTTTTCCTATCACAAAACCGGTTAGGTAGATGTTCTAGGGTTTGTGTATGTGTGTATTTTGTTTTATTTTCCTCTCTTTACATTTAATTGTTTAATTTGGAATTGAAAAAATTGGTAGGCTGGGCTCAGTGGTTCACACTTGTAATTCTAGTGCTTTTGGAGCTGAGGTGTCCTTGAACCCAGGAGTTCAAGGTTGCAGGGAGCTATGATTGTGCCACTGCCCTCCAGTCTGGGCGATAGAGCAAGACCCTGTCTCAGAAAGAAAACATTGACAACAAAAAGAAAAATAGAAAATCTCAATAAAGTGTGGACTTTGGTTAATCATAATGTATCAATATTTGTTTTATTAGTTGTGATAAATGTCGAATAGATATGTAAGATGTTAGTAACATCAGCCTCCCGAGTAGCTGGGACTACAGGAGCGCACCACCACACCTGGCTAATTTTTTGTAGAGATAGGGGCTGGTGTCAAACGCTTGGCCTCAAGTGGTCTTCCTGCCTCCGCCTCCCAAAGCATGGGGATTACATACACGAGCCATGGCGCCCGGCCTTCCTTGGTTTCTCTTTAGTGCCCTTTTTCCGCTCCGGGATCCCATCCAGGATACGTTAATTGTGTCTCCTTCAGCAACTCAGGTTGTGAGTTTCTCAGGTTTACTTTCATTTCAATGACCTTGACAGTTTGGAGGAATACTGGTCAGCCATTTTCCCTCAATCATTATTTGTCTAATGTTTTTCTCAAGTTAGACTGGGTCATGTTTTGGGGAGGAAGACCCGGTGTTAAAATACCGTTCTTATCATCTCATATCAAGAGAACTCTGTCACTGTTGATGTCAAGCTTGATTGCCTGACTCGGGTAGTATTTTTCAGATTTCTCTACCATGGAGTTACTCTTTTTTCCCTTCTCTCTTTCCATACTGTACTCTCTGGAAGAAAGTCACTCACTATGTGTAGCCCACATTTAAAAAGGGGGAGCTATGCTCCACGCCCTTGGGGGTAGAGTATCTATGTGGGATTATTTGGAATTGTTCTGCATGAGAGTTGTCTCTTCTGCTCCATTTATTAATTAACTCAATTACTTATCTACGTCAGCATGGAATCATGGCTAGCTATTTTGTACTTTAAATTATGATCCTAAACTACTTTATTTCACTCCTCAAATGTTGCTGGCTGTGGTCATTGGGAGCTCATTCAGTTGGCTTCTGTGTTCCTAGGACACCCCCCATTGTTGTGTATGCGGGGTGTTTTTAAAGCACATTCCTACTTTCTGGCGCTGGTAGAGGCTCCGGGTTCATCTTCTGTAATTCCTGCCTCAGTCCTTGAATTTGCTGTTTCCCTCCAAGGAGCCCTGGTTCCTGTGATTGGAAACCAGGACATCCGTGCCAAGTGCGTTTATTGGCACTGAGGTGCCATTACTTCTAAAACCTCCCTTAGCTGACAGGGCAAGGAGATGTATGTTGTATATATAACCTGTGTATGTACTTGTATCTATAAATACTTTTATATGTAATTATCTGTGTCTATATTAAGCTAAACATGAGTTCATGCTGATATCTCTAACTCCAATTTATATTAGATATAGGATTAGATGTATTAGGTATATGGGTATTCAAACCTCTTCCCGTTCCTTATCTGTAACCTCCACATATAACAGTGACAAACCTTCCTCCTGTCATCCACCATCCCTTTTCTTTGCTGTTTAGTTCCAGTATACATTGACAGTGGCTTCAGACTTCTTGGGCAGGACCCCATGGGAAACAGCTTTACTAACTAGAACACAGTTTGCTTTTAATCTTATAGACTGCACTCACGTCCAAAGTTACTTATGCCAACACCTTCTTCAGCTGCTGCTGCTTTTTAAATTATTTATTTATTTATTTGTATTTTTTGAGGTGGAGTGTCACTCTGTCACCCAGGCTGGAGTGCAGTAGTGTAATCTTGGCTCACTGTAACCTCCACCTCCTGCGTTTAAGGAATTCTCCTGCCTCAGCCTCCCCAGTAGCTGGGATTACAGGCGTGTGCCACCATGCACAGCTAATTTTTGTATTTTTAGCAGAGATGGGGTTTCACCATGTTGGCCAGGCTGGTCTTGAACTACTGACCTCAAATAATCCTCCCGCCTCAGCCTCCCAAAGTCTTGGGATTACAGGCATGAGCCACCATGCCTGGCCTCTTCTTCTTCTTCTTCTTTTTTTTTTTTTAACTTTGAGACAGGGTCTGATTCTGTTGCCCAGGCTGGAGGGCAGTGGCACAATCATGGCTCACTGCAGCCTCAACCTCCCAAAACTCTGGTGATTCTCCCATTTCAGCCCCAGAGTAGCTGGGACCACAGGCACATGCCACCACGCCCGGCTAATTTGTGTGTGTGTTTGTGTGTGTGTGTGTGTGTGTGTGTGTATTTGGTATTGACAGGGTCTTGCCATGTTGCCCAGGTTGGTCTTGAACTTCTGGGCTCAAGCGGTCCACCCACCTTGGCCTTCCAAAGTGCTGGGATTACAGACCTGAGCATCTTCTTTTTACTCCTATTCTTGCTTTGCAAAATCTTCTTGAGAATTTTTTCTTTAGATAACATATAGAAAAATTTGTCAACTTCCAAACAATTTTTTCTACTGTGACTTTTCTTGGAATTGTGTTAAATCTTAATTTTGGGGAAGAGTTATCATTTTAAAAAAACGCCATCATTCTCATGCCCTTCTGTTCACATTTATTTCTTTTAGTAAAGATCATAGTGTTTTTTTTTTTTTTTTTTTGGTAAAGATTCAGTTTTTTTAGGTTCCACCCATTTTTTTTTTAAGATTATTTTAAAATATTTTGGTTTTTGTTACTATTTTGCCGAGAATTTTTTTCCATTACATTTTTTACAAATGAGTATTGCTAGTATGTTGGAAAGCAGTTCATTTCATATATTAATTTTCTTTCCAGCTTCTTTTACTGAAGTTGTTTGTTTTAACTAGTTCTAATTTTTTTGGTAATGTCTTGAGTTTTCTAGGTTGACAGACACAGCTTGTCCAAATTATAACACTGTTGCTTCTTTTCCAATCAAATATTTCACATATTTTAAGTGTCTTTTATTATTTATCAGTAAAAACTGTCAGAACAGTGCTAAATAATGGTGATGGCTGCGCTTATCTTGTCTTGCTTTTTTTTTGAGACAGTCTCTGTCACCCAGGCTGGAATGCAGTGGTGCGATCTCAGCTCACACAACCTCTGCCCCTTAGGCTCAAGCGATTCTCTTGCCTTAACCTCCCGACTGCAGGCGTGTGCCACCATGCCCAGCTAATTTTCATATTTTTAGTAGAGACAAGGTTTCACCATGTTGGCCAGGCTGGTCTCGAACTCCTGACCTCAGGTGATCTACCTGCCTCGGCCTCCCAAAGTGCTGGGATTACAGGCGTGAGCCACCGCGCCCGGACTTCTTGTCTTGCTTTTAATTTTACACCACTCATTGTATAATATTGATACTTGGTTTGAGTTTTGCCATTAAGTAAAAGAAGATGCTTTCATTCCCAATTTTACTAAAAGAAAATTAACTCAAAAAACAAGAAAAAGCAAAAACAAAACAAAAAATTCAAACAGGCATGGGCGCTGAATTTTAGCAAGTGATTTTCTGCTTTATTGCAATGTTTATAAGATCATTTTGTTGACCTATTAATGTGATGCATTATTATTTTTTTTTTGAGAGATGGAGTCTCACTCTGTCACCCAGGCTGGAGTGCCGTGGTGCCGTCTTGATTGACCGCAGCCTCCACCTCCTAGGTTCTAGTGATTCTCCTGTCTCAACTTCCCAAGTAGCTAGGACTATAGATATGCTCCACCACCCCAGCTAATTTTTGTATTTCTTTTAGTAGAGATGGGGTTTCACTAGATGTTGGCTAGGCTGGTCTCGAACTCCTGACCTCAGGTGATCTGCCCACCTTGGCCTCCCAAAGTACTGGGATTACAGCCGTGAGCCACCGTGCCCGGCCAATGTGTTAATTTTAAACTATTTTTGCGTTTCTTGCTTAAGTCTTGCTTGGTCGTGGTGGATTATTCTTAAACATGCACCTGGATGACAGTTTCCAGTATTTTGTTTAGGTGTTTTGCCTTCCATTTCATGTGTGTGATCCGTAAGTGGTATTTTTCCTTTGTATTTTTTGTCAAGTTTTACCATCAGGGTTTAGCTTTTTCGGTTAATAATCCACTCCCTTCAAGAATTGCAAAATTAATACATGCTTGTAAAAGATTCTAATACTACTCTCAAGAGGTGCAAACACTTTTAATATTCTGGTGTCCTCCCAGATCTAGTGTGCATGCATGTGTATGCATTCATTCGTGTACATAAACACACCTACTTAAAAAATTATAGTATGTAAAGTGTTTTACAACTTGCTTTCTTCCCCCCATATCGTATGGCATGGATACCTCTTCCTGTCAGGAAACACAGATCCTTCCCATTTTTTTTAAATGACTCCCTAAGAAGCCATTGGAGGAATTATCTTAATTTACCCACCCATCCCCCTACAGTGGAGAATAGGCTGCTTTCAGTTTCTTCACAATTAACACACACATATTTGCAAACATATCTATAGAATAGATTCCCAGAAATAAAATTGCTTTGTTAAAACATAGGAGCTTTTTCCATTTCGATAGACACCATCCAACTACCCTCAAACACACTGTGCCATTTTCCCCCCGGGCCCACGGAAGATGAGACTGCGTTTCCCCACACCCCTGCCGGGACATCACTCTGCCTTTTTTTTCCCGTTTGTTTTTGCTACTTTGCTAGGTGGGAAATGATGTCCTGCCTTAATCTGCATGTGTGGATTATTGGTGACCTTATAGTCTTCTGGAGTTTCTCCCTGGGTGTCTCGGGCTCCTGGTGCTCCATCATCTTTCCCAAGGGAAGAGACGGCTTTTGCCAGGCCGGTCAGAGGTGAGGATGCCGGCGGGCAGAGCAGCTGTGTGGGGGCCACATACTTGCCTGGGAGCTGGAGTGGCTTGACTCTGGCTGTGTGTTCCTGGTTGTGTGTGTGTGCGTGTGATTTTTATTGTCACCCTGAGCGACATTGCTATTTTTATTTATTGATTTATTTTTGAGATGGAATCTTGCTCTGTCCCCCAGGCTGGAGTGCAGTGACACGGTCTCACCTCATTGCAACCTAGGTTCAAGGGGTCCTCCTGCCTCAGCCTCCCGAGTAGCTGGGATTACAGGCGCCCGCCACCACACCCAGCTAATTTTTGTGTTTTTAGTAGAGATGGGGTTTCACCACGTTGGCCAGGCTGGTCGTGAACTCCTGACCTCAGTGATCTGCCCGCCTCAGCCTCCCAAAGTGCTGGCATTACAGGCGTGAGCCACCATGCCTGGCTGTGACATTGCAATTAACCAGCCTCACCTCATGAAGTAGAAACGATCAGTCTTTGTTCTGAGGGGAAAAGTCACTCTCTTAACTTGGCCCCAGGGATGTCTCTCCTTGGAGGTCTGGAGGTCTGAGCAGCCTGTGGGCTGTGAGCTAGACTAGGCACGTCCCTGTCACTCCAAGGGCGCCTGATGGTTGGCCAGGAGCGGCCTGGCTGGGCCAGATAACACGTTGTCAAAGGGCTTTCCAGGCGAGGATCTGTGCAGGAGAGGGGTACTAGAGAGAGATGACCAGGGTCCTTGCAGGAGGAGGACCAGATGGTGAGGAAGCCATGGATCTCAGGGCAGGAGGTCCTTAGAGGGGCAGAGGTGGGTGGGTGTGTCAGGTCAGCCTGTACAGCCTGAGCTGGTCTGATTCCCGGGGATCCCGATATACCCATTAATCACTTACTCCATCTTCAATTCTCAAGGGGTCCCTGGGGACCAGGCAGGGTACTGGCTTGCCTGGCACCTGCAGTCCAGCCAGAAAGGCCCATGGCAAATAGCCAAGTTCCTAGGCCTCTCATCACAGCTGTGGCTGCTCCCGCAATGACATTCCTGAGTGAGTGACATTGACCTGAGTTGGAAAAAAGCTGAGTGGGTAGGGGAGAGTCAGAGCAGGACTGGGAACAGCACTTCAGGCAGAGGGAACAGCAGAAGCAATGGCTGTGAGGGTGGCAGGAATATCTCCTTGATTGCACATTAGTGGGTGGAGCTGTCAGGGACAGGCAGGGCGGAGGTGGGCTCCACCACTGGGTGTTCAGGGAGAGGCCCTGGGGGGGAGACCCCAAGGAGAGTTGTTTTCCGGACTCCTGAAAGCAACTGGACACTGAAGCGGAGGCAGAGAAAGGTTCTGGAGCCATTTTGGCTCTTTGGGCAAAATCACCTGCCCAGTTGGCTCCTGTGCCATTGTGTCTGTCCCTCGAGGATGCCTTCAAGGGAACCATGTTTGCCCAGACGGGCTTAGGGGCTGTCAGAATTCTAGCAGGTTTGCCATCACTTTCTCCAGCCCCTTCCCTTTAGAGATGGGATAGCTGAGTCTTGGGGAGGGGAGGCGGTGTGACGATGGTGGCAGCTGAGTGCGGGACCTGCCTGGGGTCACTGCAGCTGGAGGAGGGGGATGTGTGGACCCAGGGCTCACTCTAAAATTGCAGCCCCACTTGGAGAGAGAAGCAGGGGGCAAGGCAGGCCCCAGGAAGAGGCCTTGGCCTGAGATATTTCTGAAACTGATTTCTGAGTGCCTGACTACAGTCTTGACTGTGTCCACTGGGACACATGAAGCTGGGTGAGGGGCTGGGCCTTTCCACCCGTGTGTGCTCCTCACATGTTTGAGACAGTTTGTGGGGCTTGCCACACCCTCCACTTGCCCAGTGGAAAAAACCCCGTCTGTGGAGTGGTGGTTCAGGCCAGGCTTCTGGGGCTCACATGCTGGAGGGTGGCTTGCGTGGAGCTAAGGTCACAGGTTTAATCATCCCTGCAGCTGGCGGGCCTGCTCAGAGGGACTGCACGCCACATCTGCCCAGCGGTTTGGCAAGTGCCCACCCTCAGTCACGAACCTCCCTCCCTCTGCAGGCGCAGGACAAGAGTCTGGGGAATGAGTTCTGAGTGTCTACAGCTTCACGGGTGGTTGACAGCTTGGGTCTGGGGTCAGACTGACCTAGATCGGACTCTCATTTCTGCTGCTTCCTAGTTGTAATTCCTCCGGCAGGTCACTTTACCTCTGTGGGCCTCCATTTTCTCAGCTATAAAATGGGGATAATAAATAATAGACCTCATAGGTGGTTGTAAGGCTTTTATGAGCAAATGCGCGTCAAATGCTTAGAACAAAACTTGGTGCTTAGTAAACATCAAAACGATGGTAACATCACCATCCTTATCAGCACCACCGTCATTGTCTTTGGAGGTAGTATAGTGAGTGGCAGAGGGAACAGGCATTGGAATGAAACATTTGTGGATTTGGACATTGTGCTAGGTTGAAAAACGTCCTTCCAAAATTCATGTCCTTCCTGGGACTGCAGAATGAGACCCTATTTTCAAATAGGGTCATCTCAGATGTAATTCACTAAGCCACGATGAGGTCATACTGCAGTAGAGTGGGCCCATAATCCAATATGAATGATGTCCTTATAAGAAGCAGAGCAGAGACACAGACACCCAGGGAGAAAGGCGGCCCCGCGATGATGGAGGCAGAGATCAGAGGGAAGCGTCTACAAGCCGAGGAGCAGCCAGGGCTGCTGGCATAGCATACGCCGAGAGAGACTCAGAGCTCGTTCTTCCTCACAGCCTTCATAGCAGGCGCGGCAGTGCTGACCCCTGGATTTTGGACTTTTAGACTCTAGAACTGCAAGAGAAGAAATTTGTGTTGTGAAGCCACCCCCCACCCCCCAGTTTGTGGCACTTGGTGACAGCAGCCCCAGGAAGCCAGTATAGACATTAACTAGCATTTACTAGCTGTTTATCACCAAGGGCGTTGCTTCTCTAAGTTGGCATCTTCTGTTGTATCAGGGAGACATTAATAGGACTGAGCTAAAGCCTGTAAAATAAGAAGTGCTCAATGCATAGAAGCAGCTGTTACCACCAGCACCACCAGCATCAGTATCATCATCAATATCATCAACATGATCATCATCAACCTAATTGTCATCAATATCATTTTTATTGTCATCAGCATCGACATCATCTTCAGCAGCAGCAGAAATAGCATCAGCTTGGTGCTAGGAAGGACAGTGTGTTAGGACCTAAGGTGGTTGGGACATTTTGTCCAGGGCCAGCCCTGCCTGGATAGGGTGAGAGAGTGAGATAGAAAGGGACTCAGCTGACTCCTCTCATGGGTGAGCTCCCATGGGGACAAGCCAAATGTCCTGCCCCGTTCTGTCCTGATGCCTCACTCTCCATCCTGCTGGAAGATGGGCCTTGAAATGCCACCCTTGCTGACAGCCCTCTGTCATGGGGAAGCTTCAGGATGGTGATCGATAATGGTGCAGCAGTCCCAGGAATGACAAATGAAGCCAGGAGCCAGCCTGAATTAATGGTAAGAAGGCACCCATCTCTGTCTCGCTGCCTGGAGCTGCAGGTTGGTGGGTGGCAGGTAGGCAGCAGGGACGACGGGTGGGGAGTACACCTCTGCATCCCCATCCCCTTCTTGGTATCTTGGAAGCTGGCCCTGCCCTGGGAATGATGGGAATGGTTGGCAGGAGCTAGCTCCCAGGGCAGGTTTGGGGATTGTCTGTTCAGAGGTTGCACGGGAATTGTGTGCGTGTGCACGTGTGTGAGTGCATGTGTGTGTGCGTGTGTGTGTCGTGTGCACTCTCCTGAGAATCTTCTTTGTTCATAACTTGGGGCAGACTTTAACAAGCTCTTGCCTTCGGTCTCTGCTGGGGCCTGCTCTCTATCTCCAGAGGAACCACGGACACCTTTGCTGATCTGGCCAGTGCCCCCTGAGTGTGGCCAATCTCCACATGTCCAAGAAAACCACATTTGGTTTCCCGCCTTGTTTCGGATCTGTTTCTCTGGGCGAGGGGCCGCAGCATCCTGTGGTGGGAGAGCCTGGAGCTCGGGCGGGCCCGGCGTTCAGCAGTATTTGTTGAGTGTTAATTGGATGCCTGGTATTGTGTTGGGGACAGAATGTAAAGATAAGTGAAACTTGGGTGCCGATCTGGAGCTGCTCGAGCAGTGTGAGATTCATTGATAAGTTTATTAATTCACTCCTTTGAACAATATTTATTCAATATTTATTTAAGCACTTACCATGTGCCAGGCACTGAGCTTGGTGTGAGGCTTGCTGTAGTGAACAGCAGAGACAGGGCCACTGCCTACATAATGTATCCAGTCAACTCTTGCCCCAGAACTTCCCCCTGACATGGAGGGGCTCTCTTCTCTCTGGGCCTCAGTTTCTGCATCTTTAAAAAGATGGGGGAGGGGTCTTCAGATCTCTTCCTCCTCAAAATTGTTGTTTTGTTTTGTTTGTTTTGAGATAGAGTCTTGCTCTGTCGCCCAGACTGGAGTACCGTGTTGCAGTCTCGGCTCGCTGCAACCTCTGCCTCCCAGGTTCGAGCGATTCTCCTGCCTCAGCCTTTTGAGTAGTTGGGATTAGAGGCATGTGCCACCACGCCCAGCTAATTTTTGTATTTTTAGTAGAGATGAGGTTTTACCGTGTTGGCCAGGCTGGTCTCGAACTCCTGACCTCTCAAGTCATCCGCCCACCTCGGCCTTCCAGACAGGAATGAGCCACCGCACCCGGCCCTCGTCATTGTTTTGTTTGGCACATAGGTTGTGGTCAAATTGGCTTTTCTGAAGTTCATTCTTGCTAAACTGCAGACTACTTGGGGATTCTGTGCTCTGGAAAAGAGAAAGGTGCTTCTGGGAGCCACGTCCCTTAGCAAGGCTTGGGCCTCCCCACGCAGCAGTGCAGAATGATGTCCTCCACACTATAGAATGATATCTGCCCAAAGGTGTCTATGTCCTACTGCACAGAACCTGCAAATATGTGATCTGCCACGGTGAAAGGAACTTTGCAGGTTTCACAAGGTCATGGATCTCGAAGTTGTCCTGGATCATCCAGGTGGGCCCTTTATAGTCACAGAGTCCTCACAGGAGGGAGGCAGGAAGCTCAGAGTCAGAGAGGGAGCCGTGAGGACAGAAGCACAGGAAAGAGAGATGCCCTGCTGCTGCTTTGAAGACAGAGGAAGGAGCCGTGATCCAAGGCCTCAGCAGCTGGAAAAGGCAGGGAAACCGACCCTCCCCTAGAACCCCCAGAGGGAATGCAGCCCTGCCGACGCTTGGATTGAGGACCGCTGACTTCCATAACTGTGTAGTCTTCAGGCACTAAGTTTGTAGTAATTTGTCACAGAAGCAATAGGAAACTGAGACAGAGGCCAACCTTAAAATCCTTTCCAGGGCTCTCTGGTTCAGGGGATCCTTCCCGGCTCCTGAAATGTCCCAGGAATTGCATTAACCACATGGGCCTTGGCACTCGGCATGTGCTGGCTGAGGCCTTGGGGCATGAGGACGTCAGAGGAGGAAGTCGCTGCGTGGGGATGCCTGGGCCTTGCTGAGGGATGGGGCTCCCAGAAGCACCTTCCTCTCTTCCAGAGCACGGAATCCCCTAGAAGCCTGCAGGCAATGGATGGCCAGGCGTCAGGCAGTGGATCGGCAACCTCCCTGCCTCCAGCCGCAGGGCTGCCTAGACTGTGGGTTTCTCAATCCAATAAAATTGCCTTAAAAAAAAAGAGCTTAAAAGAAAAAACAATAAAGGGAACAAACATAGGTGGCAAACATTCTACTTACCGAAGTAAAACTGAAAAAAACATCAACTCCCTTCTATTATTATGAGCCTTTCATGAAAGAAAGAATAATCCCCTCTCCCTCCAGGCAGGAAGTGCCTGGACCACGGAATAAAGGGCAGCTCTCCCAACCAGACTGCACTTGCTTTCTGAGGACTCACCTTACCAGCTTCTTTTTTTCCATGTTGCTTCAAACAGAGGGCCTGTGTCAGTCTAGCAGTGACCTGGCATTGGGAGCCACAGAGTTAGGTGGACACTGATGACAGACTCTGATGGGGAGTCTAGAGGGGGCCAGATTCAGAACGGGACTCTGTGGCAGCTTTGTGTGGCTTGCAGGCAATGGGTGGTCACTGGGGATTCTTGAGCAGGGGAGACGTGGGTTCCTCCAGTATGCGCAGGTTGGGAGGATTGGAGGTGGGAACATCAGGGGATGGGGAGGAGTTACAAGATTACTGATTTTGCATCCAAAGTTTTTACAGATGCTGTTGCCATTGACCCAGCAATTCTACTTATGGGAATGTATCCTAAGAAAACAATTGAGCTACTGCCTAAAAGCTACGGATGAGAAGATGTTCTTTTTTTTTTTTTTTTTTTTTTTTTTTGAGATGGATTCTGACTCTGTTGCCCAGGCTGGAGTGCAGTGGCACGATCTTGGCTCACTGCAACCTCCACCTCCTGGGTTCAATTGATTCTCCTGCCTCAGCCTCCTGAGTACCTGGGACTACAGGTGCCTGCCCCTATGCCCGGCTAATTTTTGTATTTTTAGTAGAGACGGGGTTTTGCCATGTTGGCCAGCCTGGTCTCGAACTTCTGACCTCAAGTTATCCCCACGCCTCGGCCTCCCAAAGTGCAGGGATTACAGTGTGGGCCACTGTGCCTGCCTCGAAGATGTTTTTAATAACATTGTTCATTATAAAAATTGGTACTAAAACAATATGGGATTGGACAAGGCTGTTATTAGCATTTGCACAAAGGAAATACTTTGTAGCTATTAAAATGATGTTTGAGTAACCTCTGGAAATTTGCTCACATTTGTTCAGTGAAAAGAATTGGGTTAGAAATAGTATGTTATTTATACTTCAATAAAAATTCTGCTTAAAAATAGCATGCATTTTTGTAAGATGTATTTATACATTTAAATATATGAATATAAAATTTGAAGATTATATATAAAAATGAAAATGATTATCTCTGGCTGGTAGAAATACAGGCAGTTGACCGGGCACGATGGCTCATGCCTGTAATCCCAGCACTTTGGGAGGCCGAGGTGGGCGGATCACGAGGTTAGGAGATTGAGACCATCCTGGCCAACATGGTGAAACCCCTTCTCAACTAAAAATACAAAACTTAGCTGGATATGGTTGCGTGCGCCTATAATCCCAGGTACTCGGGAGGCAGAGGCAGGAAAATGGCTTGAACTCAGGAGGCGGAGGTTGCAGTGAGCCGAGATCACACCACTGCACTCCAGCCTGGTGAGAGAGTGAGACACCATCTCAAAAAAAAAAAAAAAAAGAAATACAGGCAGTTATGCTCCTTCCCTTTTTTGTTTCATTTTGTTTTGCCTGCCAGGAATTTCTGTGTCTAGTTCCCTGAGAGCAATAGTTAAGAAGAGCTCTGTTCTCGAGTTTGCCCAGACCTGGGCTCATCCCAGCACTGCTGCTTATTGGACAAGTCACTGTCTCTGGGCTTCTGTGTTCTCCTCTGTAAAAATGTGGGTAACACTCAGATCCCAGCACTTTGGGAAGCTGAGGCAGGTGGCTCACATGAGGCCAAGAATTTGAGTCCAGTCTAGCCAACATGGGGAAACCCTGTCTCTACTAAAAATACAAAAAAATTAGCCAGGCATGGTGGTACATCTCTGTAATCCCAGCTACTTGGGAGGCTGAGGCATGAGAATCGCTTGAGCCTGGGAAGTGGAGGTTGCAGTGAGCCGAGATCATGCCACTGTACTCCAGCCTGGGTGATGGAGTGAGACTCGGTCTCAAAAATAAATAAATAAATAAATAAAGGCCGGGTGTGATGACTCATGGCTATAATCCCAGCACTTTCGGAGGCCAAGGCAGGTGGATCACCTGAGGTCAGGAGTTTGAGACCAGCTTGGCCAACATGGTGAAACCTCATCTCTACTAAAAACACAAAAATTAGCCGGGTGTGGTGGCAAGTGCCTGTAAAATCAGCTACTTGGGAGGCTGAGGCATGAGAATCGCCCGAACCTGGGAGGTGGAGGTTGCAGTGAGCCAAGATCACACCACTGCACTCCAGCCTGGTGACAGAGCAAGACTCCATCTCAAAAAACATTTAAAAAAATGACGTTTGGACCTACCAGGTGCTAGGAGGAATTCAGTGAGCTGATAAGCAGGAAGCATCTCAGCACATGGCCTGGCACTTACTAAGTAGTAACTGTCATTATCATTCATGTCATGTTAATTTCTTTTTACAGTGAACACATGTGATTATCTAACAATGAACCAGCACTGAGTGAAATGATTGCTCTTCTTAGAGTAGAATTCTAGGACCTCATATCGAAGCAGGACTGTCTTTGCACTGTGTGAGCACACCCGCTGGAGCCTGGCCAAGCGCACTCTCACGTCAGCAGCGCCGCTTCCCATCGGCTGAGCCCTTTCCATGCCAAGCCAGGGGTTTAGCTACCTGGCTTCACTGAATTCTCACGGTGATAATTCTTGGTGAGAAGAAATGGTGGTGCTACGTGTCTCGTTCTACAGATGAAGAAACCGAGGCTTGGGGCAGTGAAGTGAGCTCTGCCCCAGAGGCCCCATAGCCCAAAAAGGACAAAGAAGGATTCCAGTCAGATCTGGCTGAGCTCCAAGGCTGAGGATTGAGCTGCTGCAGTCGGGCTGAATTCATTACTGTGGAGTTCAGAGGAAAGGACGTGTGGGGACGGCCAGGGCAGGCGAGGAAGGACAGTGTGGGATGCCACGGATAAACACAGAGCAGAGGGGCAGGGGCCCCAGGGGAAACTGGTGGCGGCTCATCCTTGAGCATGGTGGGGGATGCCAGATAATTCCGCAGGCTTTCTTTTCTAAGAAGGAAATACTGAGGTCCACCGACTGGTTGCCGAGAATGGTAGCTTCTTTAGGGCAACTGAGATTTAGAACTCCTGAACTAAAAATAGTTCATTTTTAGAGCTCACCAAGGCTGGGCACAGTGGCTCATGCCTGTAATCCCAGCACTTTGGGAGGCTGAGGATCAGAGGGGCCTGATCACTTGAGGTCAGGAGTTGGTCAGCCTGGCCAACATGGCGAAACCCTGTCTCTACTAAAAATAAAATATTAGACGGTGTGGTGATACACGCCTGTGGTCCCAGCTACTTGGGAGGCTGAGGCAGGAGAATTGCTTGAACCCAGGAGGTGGAGGTTGCAGTGAGTTGAGATTGTGCCACTATGTTCCAGCCTGGGCAACAGAGTGGAACTCTGTCTCAAAAAGTAAAGTAAAATGAAAATACATAGAGTTCACTGAGGACTCAAATATTTTTCTAAGAAACCCGATGTCCGACCAACCTTGCACAATCCCCACTGTGTGCTTATCTGCAAGGCTCCTTGGAGCCCCGGTCCGGCGTCCAGCACTGGTAGTGTCGTCTTGTGTTGGCATGGATCACCATTACTATTTTTTTTAAAAAAACATACTTTTTATTAGTGAACAGTTGTTCAAATATATACAACATAAATAGAAGAGAATGATGAGTCTCCATGTACCCATCACCCGGCATCA
Organism: Aotus nancymaae; assembly: GCF_030222135.1. Classification (NCBI taxonomy): domain Eukaryota; kingdom Metazoa; phylum Chordata; class Mammalia; order Primates; family Aotidae; genus Aotus; species Aotus nancymaae. The sequence continues at coordinate 1,756,151 of NW_026988414.1, read as the reverse complement.
CCAAATATTAAACAGCCCCGTCATTCTCGTCTCGTCCGTACCTCCTCCCACCCCCGACCCCCACTCAGGGACGATCATTTGTTCTAGCGCTTTGTTTATGAGGTAAATTTACATACATTGAAATGCTCCGATCTTAGCTGCACACTTTTGACAAATGATACACCGAGGAACTCACACGCCTTTCACAGTATATAGACTGTTTCTGTCTCAGACGCTTCCTTCCAAGTCAGGCTCCTCAGGCAACCTCTGTTCTGGTTTTCTTCACCTTCGATTGATTTTGACTGTTCCAGAACTTCCTATAAATGGAGCCATACCGTATGTGCCGTTTCGCGTCTGGCTTCCCTCGTGTGGGAAGCGCCCCTGTTGCTGCTTGTATCGGTGGTCGTCCTGCCTTCCTGCCGAGTCCAGCCTGGTTCTGTGATTTTACCCGTGTGTCTGTCTCTCCCCCGGATGATGGACATCTGGCTTGTGTCCAGTGTTGGCCTATTATGAATCCAGCTGCTATGAACCTTTGAGTACAAGCCTTTGTGTGCACATATGTTTTCATTTCTCCTGGGGACATACCTAGGCGTGGAATGACTGGATCCCGTGGGAGGTGCATACGTAATGTTTTAGAAACTTCCATTGTCTTCCAAAGCGGTCAAACCATTGTGCGTTCCCACCAGCAGTGAATGAAAGTTCCAGTTGCTCCGTGTCCTTGCCAGCCTCGAGTGCAGTCAATCTTTGTCATTTTTATTGCTGCTCTTTTTAAAATGAGCTCATACATAGATGGGGTTGCTGGAAGGTTTTCTCTTGTTGAGCAGCTGGTGTTGGAGAGTTGCTGTGTATCCCAAAATGGATTGTTTGTCTTCCCGGAATTCCTTCCCTACTGAGTGGGAGCGGGTGGGATGGTGGAGGCGGGGGTTCTTACGGGAGTCTTGGTCACCAAAGGTTGGGAGCTGCTGTCTGGATGGAGGGGCTGGGGCTTGCCCTCTGCCTCACCTCTGCTTCCCTGGAGCTCGGGCCCTGCTTTGATGCCGGACATGGGGCAGAGTGATCTGACCTCATTTCCTGGTCTGCTCCTGCAGCTCCGAGAGCTGCCCCCTGATCTCTCCCTGTCTCGTGTGCCAGCCTCAGCTCCTCTGAGCATCCATCCTGTGTCACTGACAAACCAGCCCACCGGACTTCCCTCTCTCTTCTCCACAGATATTGGCCCAGTGACCCTCACGGCAGACCCCGCGGTGTTTCAGAGGGAGCTGAGAGAACTCTATGTGCAGGTGGGCGGCCCCACCCAGCCCCTGACCCGCCGTCCCACTCTTCCCAGTCTGTGCCCCACCAAGAGGGTTTGGGGAGGAAGCTTCGAGTGCTTCTCTCTTGCCCAGCCTCCACCTCCCCCTCTTCCTGGGCGAATGTGTAGCTTCCTGGGGCATCTGTTAGCTACTTCCGTGGCCCCCTCCCTCCTTGCCCACTCGGAGTACTCAGCACAGTGCTGGGCTTATAGGTGTGGCAACTGCCTTCCATGCCAGATTCCGTGGGGGTGGGCCCATGTCAATCTTGCATGGATGAATGAATGAATGAATGAATGAATGAATGATGCTGCTTGTCTACAGTTAAAGCAGGTTGGATGTTATATCGTGTCCCCAGGAAGGAAGTGACTGGGTGGGTGGGAGGTGGCAGTTCAAGATGACTCCCAACACCCAATGGTTTTGGAGGTGTGTCTGGGTGGGTCCCATCTGGAGGAGGCAGGTGGCAGCTGCTGACAAGCTCCTGCCCTCCAGGGAGGTGGCGACTGCCCCGAGATGAGTGTGGGGGCCATTAAGGCTGCTGTGGAGGTCGCCAACCCCGGCTCCTTCATCTACGTCTTCTCGGACGCCCGCGCCAAAGACTATCACAAGAAGGAAGAGCTGCTGCGACTCCTGCAGCTCAAACAATCACAGGTGGGTGAGCCAGCTGTGGGGGCTCGAATGGGGTCCCCAGGGGGTCCCGAGGAAGGTGGGGTCTCTCACGCAGCAGTCCTGAGTTGCCACCGGGAGGGCAGAGCTGGGCACTTCTCTTCCATAGCCCTGGGTCTGCCTCCGCAATCCATGGCCAGAGCCTTGGAACCAAGCCGGCCCAGGAGGTCTGTGCTCTAGGCCCCAGCCAGGGCTCACACTTCCTCGTGCAGCTTGTTGTAGATGAAGACCTACACCACCCTACTGCTTTCACCCCCATCAAAGTCCGGCAACCTGTCTTCTTCCTGGCGTCGCCTCTGCTCCTGGTCTCTGCCGTTCATGTCCCCTTTGCCATTGTCCCAGGGTTTGGAAGATGTGATTCCCTTGCTTCTGGCTTTGGCAGTGAGGGCTGGGAGAGGGGACGTGCTGGAGGAAGGGAGGACGGCCAGCTCTTTGGCATCCTTGGGCAAGGTGCAGAGGGCCCGGACTGCTTCTCTGCTTCTGTGTCTAGAACCGGCTTGGGTTCTTCAAGGTTCTTCAACTCTGCAGCCTCCAGGGGCCACTGTGAGATGAGTCGACTTCCACGCCCTTCTTTGTTGTTGATTTAATAACAGTTCCCAATATGGAGCACCCACAGTTTTCCTGGCCCCGCGCTGAGCACTCGCCCTGCATCAGCTCCTGATCCCCGCGAGATGGACACTTCTGTTGTCCCTTCTATTAATGTGTCATGTGTCATTCTATACATGTGCCAGAGAGAGGAAAGGGCTCACTCCACGTCACCCCACCCTGGTTGGGCTCTGCTGCTCATCCCTGAAGCAGCTGGCCAGGGAAGTCTAGAGCAGGCAGCCTGTCCATCTTCCAGGTGGTCTTTGTGCTGACCGGGGACTGTGGCGACCGCACCCATCCTGGCTACCTGGCCTACGAGGAGATCGCTGCCACCAGCTCTGGGCAGGTGTTCCACCTGGACAAGCAGCAAGTAACAGAGGTGAGCACCGGGAGGGGGCACTGTCCCAGAGGCTGTCACTCAGGCACGGTGAGGACCTCGGCCATCCCTGTGGCTCCAGGAGGTTGAATGGCAGTCAGCCACCCAGAGATGCAGGGATATGGGTAGCTGAGCAGCTCTGGGTGCATGCCTGTGACAGACACGGGAAGCACTGTGCTCAGGCACTACCGTATCTCGCCAGACCCTTCCACCGGCCCCAAAGGCAGGTGTTTCCATGTTTCCAGGCAAAATTTTGCAAGTAAAGAGGGTGAGGCCTGACGCAGCCCCTTGGGATGGCCTGGGTTCAGCAGATGGTCCAGGCTGACAAGGTGTCCTAGAAGAGTGTGGCAGAAGTGTGGGTATGGCGCATCTTCTCCTCAGAGTCAGGGATCCTGGGTTGGGTGGAGGAGCATAGGAGCTCTCAGGTTCAGGCAGTGGTGCTGGGCACTTGGCAGGGAGGGGCTGGCTTGCTGTGTGGCCTGCAGTGCCAGGATCTGGGTTCACTAGAGCCCAGTGCTTCCGAGGTACCTGCCGCCTAGTCTTGCTCCTGGACAGGGGTGTGTCCTTCCTCCCCTTGGGGCCCTGGTATCACCCTGTTCAAGGTTGTCCCTGCTTTCCCTCCACCCCACACTCCCATCCCCTCCCGGGAGCACTGGGTCCTTCCAGGGGCCAGCTGGGAAATGATGAACAACCCTCTCTCTGGAAAGGACGAGCACACCCATTTCCATGGTGTAAATACTCCCACCTTGGCTGATTCCAAGTCCAAGTTGGGAAGTGGTGCTGACACTTGGCTTTCCTGAGCCTACACGAGTGGCTCCCACACAGGCACATCTCACCACCACGTCCCGCCCGCTTGTCCCCTGGAGTATGTCCAGCCCCTTATCTGACCTCGCTGCCTTTCTGGTCCCTGTGTTATCCCCTTGCCCAAACTTGCTGCCCTGCTGGTTCTCCGTTGTCTCTCCAGTGTCCCACGCTCCTCCCCGCCCGGGGCCTTTGCTGGTGTGACCTGTTCTTCTAGCTCCTTCTCCGCTGACTCCTCCTCACCTTCCCAGTTCTGGCTACGAGCACCTCCTCATGGAGACCCTCCTTGATTTCCTCTCAAGATTAAGTCTCCTTCCGTGCCCCTCCCAGCTCCCTGTGCTGCGTTGCATAATTATAACTTTATAACTGTGCAATTATTAAATGTCACTAGGCCGTGAAGTTCCAGGGGCTGGGTTGTGAGTCCCAATGTCCACAGCCTCCCCAGCACTTCATGTTTCCCAGCTCAGAGCAGGTCCTGGGTAAATAGCTGGCAAATGGGAGGGGTCCCTCGTGCCCAAGTCTCTGGTAAGAGGAAGGAGAGAGAGGCAGGGTGTCTGAGGCTGGTCGTGGCCTCCAGCCAGTTCTGCTGCGTTGCCTCTGGGAGAAGGTTTTGTGTGTATATATTTACGAGCTGTGGAAAGCTGTCTCCAGGGCCGTGTTTAGATCAGTGTGCCTTCACTCCCTGTTGACAGATGGCGTTTATGGTTCTCTGCGACACTTTAGGCTTCGTTTCTTGGCATGTCAGCCTACCCTGTCACCGAGTCACCCAAGTGAGGGTGGGAGGCATTTCAGAGTGGAGGAATGGCTTGGTTCTTGCTTTTGGGGAGACCTATCTGGGCAATTACGTGGGTTCCTGTCAGGCGAATTAGACACAGGGGAGCTGAGCAGGTTGCTGGGGGCACTCGCCCAGGTGTGAGGCTGGGAACCTGGGCGAGGCCACTACTCCCGGCTGTGGGTCCAGCTTTCTGCTGCAAGAGTCTGGCCGGGCAGCACGTGTCTGACTGGGTAGGACCACCAGTGGCCGGAATTGGCTGCCTCTGGGCAGGGGCCTGGCTCCTTCTCCTTCCTGGACATAGAGCTCTGTCATTCTTTAGCTTAATGCCTTGGACCTAGCCCCTTCCAGATGTTCCCAGACATTTGGCAAGCCTGGGAAGGTGGCTGGGCAGCCAGGGCTGTGGTCACCCTCCCAGGAGAGATGAATGGTGCCTTCGCCCTAGCCAAGGGGCCTCCAGCTGGGAGAACTCCCCAGAAGTTGCAAAAGGCTCCACGCTGTGCGTGCGTAGTTAATCCATTTACCTCTCCAAGCGCATCCATGCAGCCTGAGGGGCATCATGCACTCTCTTCCCTCGTTTACCAAGCTCCTGCCTCGTCCAGGCGCAGCTCTGAGTGCTGGTGCGGAGGTGGCCAGCAGTCACAGCGAGGGCTTATGCTTTGGAGCATTTTGGGTTTTCTTTGGTTGTGAAGTTGGCCTCACTGGTACCTGGATCACCCTTTGGGGTTCCAGGGTAGCTAAAGGAAGGTGAGGACCTCTCCCTGGCAGGGGAAATTGGGAGCTTCTACAACCCTCAGACAGGGGACCGCGTCAGAGGCAGGCAGCCTTGAACCTGCCCCACAGCTGTGCACTTTTGATTAAGACTTAGATAGGTCCAAGAGCCTGCTGTGCCTCCCCCAAGTTCCCCAGCAGACACACAGCTCAGCGCACTGTCACCAGCCCCGACAGTGGTGGGGTTGGGGAAGCAGAGCTGGGCAAACCTGACTGTCCTGCAGCTGCCCGAGAAGGCCCCTCTGTCTTTTTTTTCGGGAGGACATTGGGCCCCTTGCTCTCCTCTGCCGCCCCCACCCTGCAACTCACAACACAGTTTCCAGCACGGCCGGTTCTGGGAACTGGGAGTCTTCCCATGTTCAGCACCAGCAGGCACAAAGGGTGAATTACCCAGGTTCTGCACATCTGCTAGGAGAAAGGTGTCCTTCTGAGACAGTGAGGGCAGGCAGAAGAGGGGGTGAAGGAGAGTGGCTGGGGGAGCTTCTGACCAGGTGGCTCTGATTAATAGGTCAGCAGGGGCCCAGAGATGACTTCATCCTGGATCCCTCCCAGGGGCAGGCGGTGGGGGCTTGGACTCCAGGGTAAATAGCTGGCGAATGGACGGGGTCCCTTGCACCCAAGTCCCTCTGCCTTTCTGGCAGATGCCTGGCTTCAGACCTCGCAACTCTGCCACTTACCTGCAGTGTGACCTCCAGCACAGTCCTCAGCCTCTCTGGGCCGAACTTTCTTCTTGTGTGCAGTTGGGTTAATGAGAGCCCCTGGCTGGTGAGATGGTAGTGAGGGTGAGAGGGAAGCCCTTGGTAAGAGTTTGTGATGGCTGAATGCCATCCCACCCCGCTGTGCTTCAATGTGAAGCCCACAATATGCCCCTCAGTGCCATCAATGCCCCCTTAAGAGTAGGAGCTCTCTCTGGAAAAGATTCACTGAAAGGGAGAAGCTGGGGTGAGTGCCCAGGGTGCCCAGCTGGCAAGGGGCAAAACCCCCAGTCTAGGGTGCTCTCTCCATCACTTCATGGTGAGCCTCCTGGCACAGGGCCTGGGACCCACAGCCTCGTCCTCAGCGTTCTCATCTGTGGCTCGGGGACCCATCTGTCCCCCGGCTTTCCTTCCCTGCTTCCTCAGCCGCCCTGGCTGTCAAGTGTTCTGGGAGGAGCCTTGGGGATGACTTATCTGCCACAAAGCGCCGAGCAGCAGCCATCTGGCTGGGGGAGCAGTGCCAGACTTCTCGTTCCTTCCTCGTCGGTGACAGAGATGAGTGCTAGTACATTGCAGGCTCCCTGGCCCCCCCGGCCCCTCTAACATCTGGAAGCCATTGCCTTCGCCAGATAAACATTGAGCTGGCTTAGTGAAGGCTCTCTGCTCCCAAGGCTCCCCAGATTCCACGCTGGAGCCCTGGGGGCGCTACAGGTCTAGAAGGCCTTGCCTTCAGGCCTGGCCCTAAGGGGGTCTGGTCCTGCTGTGGGCAAGAGGGTCAGCCCCCCAACTCCCAAGCCGGGATGTGCTTACAGGGCAGGCCATCCTGTGGGTCACTGGCTTTCTGTCTGGTGTCCCAGCCCTCTCTGTGGTTCAGTAGCCTGAATTGCGGGGCATCCTCCCTCCGTCAGAACATCCTAGAACAAGCTTGTAGCAGCAGTTGCAACACAGTAGCGGGTGTGACTCCCCTGGGCTATTGTTGACTGGTTCTTTGCTCAGTGATGATTCCCTCCTGACCCCCTGACAAGACCTGGCCCCGGGGAAGGGGACAGTGGTCATGGACCTGCTTCTTTGCTGTTGAGGGCGTTGCCTCACACGTTGGCCGGCTTCTGTGGGCCTCTGCAGCTGGGAGACCTCGGCCGCTGCTCCCTTCTGTCCACCCCACATGGAAGGAGAACCTTGTCCTCATTCCTTGGCTAAGACAGGTGGGACCTTTTCAAGAGACACATTACTTAGAAAGCTAGGCAAGACAGAACAATGAAGTAGCTCCAATTATAAAAACAGACGTGTTTTCAGAATACGGAATTCTTCTCATGTGATAGTTGAACTCTAGCCGGTAAACTTCTAGGCACCTGTCTTCTAGCTCAATCTGAAAAAAAAAATGCTCATTTTCTAATTCTTTTGATTTCTTTCCCTTTTGTAAAAGATCACATGGTAAGCAGAGCTGAAGGACTATGATTTAGAGCAAGAAAGACCAGTAAGTAGCATGCAAGACGCCACTTTCAAAACCCATATTCGTGGCAGGCATTGCTAGTCAATCACAGAACTTTTTCTACTTGGGGCTGAATGTGGCTTTGCCTTTCTTCTTTAGACAGCTTTCCAGGAAGCATTTCCAGTAGATTGGAATTGGTAAGCAACAGTTTGCTGCTGTGATTGTTCAAGTGGATATTAAAGTCACAGAATACATGGTGTTTTGTTTTTTTTTTTGAGATGGAGTATTACTCTTGTCACCCAGGCTGGAATGCAGTGGCACAATCTTGGCTCACTGCAAACTCTGTCTCCTGGGTTCAAGTGATTCTCCTGCCTTAGCCTCCTGAGTAGCTGGGATTAGAGGTGCCCGCCACCATGCCCAGCTGATTTCTGCATTTTTAGTAGAGATGGGATTTCACCATGTTGGCTAGGCTAGTCTCAAACTCCTGATCTCAGGTAATCTGCCTGCCTCGGCCTCCCAAAGTGCTGGGATTACAGGCGTGAGCCACTGTGCCTGGCTGCATACTTACTGTTTTTAAATGACTTTTACTTCAATAAAAAAATTACTATGAAGAATTTCCAAGATACAGTAAAGTAAAAAGAACACACTTACCAACTATATTCAACAATCATTAACATTTCTGCTCGACTTGCTCTCTGTCTCTTTATACTTTTTTCTGAACTGTGACACCTTATCCATAATTAATTCAGCATGGATTTCTGAAAAAAGATAGTCTTCAACATAACCCACAATATCATCTAATAACATTAATAGTTTCCTAGTGTCATCCAGTGCACAGCCCGTGTTCGAATTTCCCTGTCTTCAAACTGTCTTTGATCGCAGTTTTTGTCAAATCAGGATTTAATCAAGGACTGTGCATGTCCCTTGGTTGTTACGTCTATTAAGTCCTCTTCAGCCTGGAGCCATCAGCTCTGTTTTTATGACACTAAGCTGTTGAAGATGCATGAATTGGAACCCTCTCCCATGTTCTGGATTCTTCTGATTATTTCCTCATGGTGTCATTCACTTTTGTTTTTCTTTTTTGAGATGGAGTTTCACTCTTGTTGCCCAGGCTGGAGTGCAATGGCACGATCTCGGCTCACTGCAACCTCTGCCTCCCGGGTTCAAGCAGTTCTCCTGTTTCAGCCTCCCCAATAGCCAGGATTCCAGGCGTGTGCCACCATGCTCGGCTATTTTGTATTTTTGGTAGGGATGGGGTTTCTCCATGTTGGTCAGGCTGGTCTCGAACTCCTGACCTCAGGTGATCCACCCGCCACTACCTCCCAAAGTGCTGGGATTAACAAGTGTAAGCCACTGCCCAGCCAACTCTTTTTTTTAAATCCCCTGTGTTTCCCCCAAACTGAGTGAGTCCAAAGGCCTGATTGGTGAAGGCTGACCTTTTTGGTGGGAGTGTTTCCTAGCTGGTGCTGAGTGTGTCTTCTGTTGCATCACACCAGGAGGCAAATCATATCTGAGTATCTAGTATTGCTGATGATAAGTTTGATGACTGGGTTAGGGTGGCGACAGCCAGCTCTCGGCGTGGTCGGACGTGCTTTTGCCTTTATGACTCAGGTGGCCTGTAGGGTAATGTTCTGGCTCTGTGCAGACATCCAGTTCCCATCAACCTTTCATCTAATAGTTTTAGCATGCACTGAGGACTCTTTCCTGAAATGATGATTTCACTGGGGGCTGCAAAATGATGCTTTCCTAACTGTAGCATTCCTCCCACATCTGTGAGTGGGCATTCTTCCAAGATGAAGACCTTTTATGCATCAAAAGCGATGGATGGTTTGGTTTCTCTGAAGTACGATTTCTATTGAAAAGGCACGGAATCGCACTTAGTTCTTTCTCTTCAATTAAGGAGTCACTTCAGTAGTGGCAGGGGAGGTTTTACTGTTTTGAATTTTGCTTTCTCTTTTTTGAGTACTGTTATTTGCGCATGGATTATGTCATTCGGTGTGTTTCAATTGAGTGCAGTTTTTGGGCTGGTTCCTGTGTCCTTTTGATATGTCCCTATTTGTCTTTGAGCATTTCTTTGTTTTATGGAAAAACCCATCATCCCAGGCTTACCTTATAAATTGCCTGCCCCAGGCCTGGAATTAGCCATTTCTCCAAGGAACTCTAGTGGGGAATGGTGTTCAGAAACCAAGATCTGAGGACTGGTGGTGATCATTGATAGTGAGATTTTTGGCCATCATTGCTTCTGGATCAGTTGCTCTGTGTGTCTGTCTGTCTGTCTGTCTACCTACCTACCCACCTAGCAATCTATTATCTGTCTCTCTCTGGAGAGCTTATACTGATATTTCCAATTCAAATTTTGTATTGTGGATCTTTTACTTAGCTCATCTGATTTTATACTTACAGCTCTCTCTTACATTTGTTTATAATAAAAATATCTTGATTTGGAAAATATTAACATCTTTACTTATTTGCTTTATCCAACAAGATACGTAAAATGGTTTCAAAATCACAGTGCTGATAGTTCTTCCGACTTAAATCTACTAACTAAAGTGTTTTGTTTTGTTTTGTGTGTGTGTGTGTGTGTGTGTGTGTGTGTGTGTGTGTGTGTTTGCAGTTCTTTTTGTCCTTCTACTGAGAAAGGATAGTTGAGCCAGTGGGTTCAGAATTCACTTTGAGTTGTTCTTTTCTCTGTGGTTATGGTACCAACTTTATGGTTGAGCTCATTTTGTTTCAGTTTTAGGGTTTGCACAGAATGGATGCTCTTTGAGATAACTTGGCTTGGAGAGAGAAGGTCCAGACCTGAGGGCCCCCTTCTTCTCCCTCTTTCCTGATTTCCTTGCTGGTACTTAGGTGACTTGGCTATTGCAAAGGAGGAGGCATGAGCTGGATAGAGGAGGGGCATGGAGTGAGGTGCCTGAGAGGTGGGCTTGAGGCCAGTCTGATGGCTCTGCCTGGGCGACACATGTCCTACTGAACTCACACAGCTGGCAGACGCCTCCTCAGTACCCATCCTGTGCCTGGCAACAAGCTCAGGGCTGAGACACACATGGGCACAGCGAAGGGTCTCTGCCTCCACAGAGCTCCCAGGCCGGTAGGGTTGAGAAGCCCAAATGCATTAAGTGTGAATGAATGGAGTGCAGATTGCTGCAAAATAGTATGTACCAGAGAACAGAACCTTTTCAGGATTAGAGAAGCCTCTTCAAGCAGAGAGGTGAAGAATAGCCAGAAGATGGTCGATGAGGGGGCAGGGCGTTCCTGCAAAGAGCACAGCATGTGTGGGAGGGGGCTGCCTGTGGGAGGACTGAGGTCCAGCGTAGCAGGCAGGGGGAGGCAGTGGCACAGTGACCTTGGGTCGGCTTAGGTGCCTAGGACCATAGAACGTAGGGGCTTGAAGGCCTTGGTCAGGATTTGGAGAAACTAAATAAGTTTGTGTTCAGTTTGTGGTAGAGGGAGTATCTTTGAGGGAGTTTGAGGACCTCCTAAAATCATACCCTAAATGTGTACCTAAGGGGTAAGATGGTGTCCCAGGCGGAGGGTCCTTACCTTTTATCTGATTCTCAGTGGGACTTGTCCAAAAGATGTAAGATTTTAGAATGAATAAGCAATTACAGAATCCAAGGACTTAGGATTTCTCAACATCGTGAAAGTCCATCCAGCAATTCCTCGCCTCTGTGGATTGCGAAGAGACCCGAAGTCTTTGCAGCAGCGCCTCTCGGTCCTGCCTAGGGAATGTGGCGCGCTGGTGGGAGCACAGGTGGAGGCCCCTGGGATGATCGGTCATGAACTACGTGGGTCTGGGGGAGTTTCCAGGTCTCCAGGGTTCATTGTGTGTACGAGGCACCAAGAGGGCTTCCTGGAGGAAGTGTGGGTGCTGTGGAAGTAGGCTGGGTGGAGAAGTGGAGAAGAGTCTTCCCAGCAGAGGGCCACGGCCTTGCTCCTTCCCTCTGAGCTGAGTTCTCTAAGTGCTTCCATTCAGACTTTACAGCTCAGAGCCCATAGAAGTCAGGAGGGTCACAATGTGTGAATCGGGCCTGGTGTTGGACATGGGGCATGGGGTGGCCTTGGGCAGCCTGAAAAGTCTGTATGCTGCCTAAAATCCATGGTGGGGGAAGACATTGTGGGCACCTGCTGGCATCAGCTTCTCGTACTTACCTCCAGGTACTGAAGTGGGTGGAGTCAGCCATCCAGGCCTCCAAGGTACACCTGCTGTCCACGGACCACGAGGAGGAGGGGGAGCACACTTGGAGACTCCCCTTTGACCCCAGCCTGAAGGAAGTCACCATCTCGTTGAGCGGGCCGGGGCCTGAGATTGAAGTCCAGGATCCACTGGGTGTGGACCACCTCGGGGCTGGCCTTCTCTTTGGCCCTAGGACTGAGCTGGAGCCCAGGATGGGACAAAGAAAGAGACCAAGGGTGGCAGGGTTTCAGACATGAGGCTTCAGGAATAAGGAAATGTGGGGGGAAGGGCACACAGTGGAGAGAGGGTGCCCGTGGTGTGGGAGGAAGCAGGAGGGCCATAGCAGCCGATGATGGGAGTTAAGATAATGGTGGTCCCTGGATCGTGAGGCTCTCCCCGAGCCTTTTCCATGGTACCCGGTGGATTCTCATGGTGGTAGGAACTCATAGCACATCATACAGATGGGAAGCTGGGGCTCCTGGAGCTGATACTCATCAGGGTCGACAGAGGCAGGGGCAGTGTGATTCGGATGAGGTCACCTGGCCGCATGGTGCTCTGAGGATGTCATGAGTGCCCAGATCTAGAGGTCGGGTGCACAGCCCACCCCGGGAATCCCTGAGGGTGGAGCGTGGCATCAGGCGGTGGCAGAGGACAGCCAAGACCTTTGTCAGTTCCGAGAAGACTGAGGCTAGTGTTTGGGGCACTGTGGATTCCTGGAGACAGGCGGGGCTCCTGCCACCCCCAGGAAAGGGACTGAGCAGCCCTTGTGGCTTCCACAGGGAGGATCCTGAAGGAGGACGAGGGCCTCAACGTGCTTCTCAACATCCCTGACTCGGCCAAGGTCGTAGCCTTTAAGCCTGAGCATCCTGGGTTGTGGTCCATCAAGGTAAGGTACTGAGTTGCAGGAGAAGGTGGACCAGCTTCACTGGACTGGAACCATCTTCCTTCTGCTTGCCCTGGGGAGCCTTGGGCCTCAGGAAGCGGATGGCTAGAGTGTGGGTGGTGATGTGGTCATATCAATAGAAGTAAAGGGTCAAGGGCAGAGGAAGGGCATTCTGCCTTGTACCAGTGGGAAGAGGTAGAGTGGTTTGGGGTTAGTTTGGGAACATCTAAGAAGAACTTGGAGAAATGACTTCAGGGTTCAGAGGTGCCTGACCAAGCTGTGAAGAATGTGTAAAGAGGCAAGAGGAGCTTTGGTGGGAGGCCTCAGTGCGGCAGGGCTGGCAGGAAGAGAGGGGTCTGCTGTGATCTACCAGGGCCTGGGAGCCAGGAACTGCAGGCCAGCTTGGCTCCCAACAAAGCATCCTGGGGTGAGCGGACTGCTGCCCTGGAAGAGTGGGGGGTCCCGGTGACCAGACGAACATTTAGTGAGCACCTTCTGCAGGCAACGTGCTAGGCACTGCAGGTAAAGTGGCAGTGTCACCACCTGCCTTTCAAACTCTGAGCACCTTAGAGCTGAGAGCTGTAATGCCAGTGGGGAGAGCAAGGCAGGGAGTTAGACGTGCAGGGGGACAGACAGGGCCTGCAGGGGCTCAGGCGGGCCGAAGGGCAGCACAGCCTCAAGAGTGCCGCTCAGGTTGGGGTTGAAAGCTGGGGCTTCAGCTCCTTCATTTGGGGAGCATGGTGCTGGGCCCCCTGGGAGCAGGTAAGTTGCCCCTGTGTCTATAAAAGCAGGAGGATTTCAGCTGCTGATGCAGGGCTGGGTCAGGTTGGGTGCCTCCTGCCCTAAGCTGGTGTGCTGGGGTCCCAGCCTCTGGTGACGTGAGACCTGGGCCTGTGCTAGGTCTATAGCAGTGGCCGTCATTCAGTGAGGATCACAGGTGTCAGCAACATTGACTTCCGAGCCGGCTTCTCCACTCAGCCTTCCCTGGACCTTAACCACACCCTCGAGTGGCCCTTGCAAGGTACAGCACCCCGACCCTACAGACAGTGCTGAGCTGCCTCTGAAGACCTGGGACTTGGTTTTGGGAGGTGGTGGAGGAGGTATTGGGGGAACACTTGGCTGCATGTGACTGTGGAGGCTAAGCCGGACTGTGCTCCCAGACCACAGCGGTGTAGACCAAGCTTCCAGGCCAGCTTTCCACCAGCCCCAGCCCAGGTCACATTGTGACATTTACCTTTAGATCATCCTCCCTGCCTCCAAAGTCCTGGAGGACACTGACACTGGCCTTTGTTACCGAGTTCACACCTCCTTTCTTTTTGTCAAAACCTATCTGCCTAGAGTCCTGCTTCTTCAGTTTTCCAGCAAACAGCAGGCTAGTTCAATGAAAGAACAGGTGCCAGCGAGCTGACAGCGACCAAAAAGGAGAGCAGTGCCTTACTGCAAAGGAAGGAATGTCCTGGGGGACATTTGGGTGCCCTGAGACTGAGGAAGGTTGGAGGAGCCTGGGAGGACGTTGAAGGTGGAGGCACAGGCTTCCAACTGGAAGCCACCCACCAGGGTCTGAGGATGCCTGTGTGCCTGCTGCAGTTCCACTGGAGAAGCCTGGCCCCAAGGCAGGCTTCTGGCACAGGATGCCTGAGCTCCATGCCAGAAAATACCATCTGGTGGCCAGATCAAAGGTCTCAATTTATAGTTTGGAAAATATGGTCCCTGCCATGGAGCCATTTGGAGACTTTTGCAAGGACCAGCTCAGCTCAGCTCCTCCTGGGAGGAGCCTGGATCAGGTCAGGCTGACTCTGGACCCTGAATAGTGACCAAAAATGGTGCAAGCCAGACCTTGAGGGCTTTCTTTCGAGTCTGTCTTCTCTAATGTTTGTTATTCTTGTCAGCCCTTGCCGGTTTTCCTGCCAGAACCAGGAGTCATATCTCGAAAGTGAAAAGGGGCTGCTTGCTCAGTTTGTTTGTTTTGCAGATAGCAGAAAGGGAAGAAGCAGGAACACTTTGATTCTACTGTTAAGCCAGGAGAGCAAAGAAATCCTACATGTAGTGATGCTGTGGGAATTGAAAACTGACCTGTCCCCAGTGGAAGTGGGTACAGAAGGTCTCATGTGACCCTGTTGGGTTTCTGCTTTTGATAAAGATGTATATCCAAGATAATTTTGTTTTTGAGATGGAGTCTCGCTCTGTCACCCAAGCTGGAGTGCAGTGGTGCAATCTCTTCTCATTGCAACCTCCACCTCTTGGATTCAAGCGATTCTCTGCCTCAGCCCTCTGAGCAGCTGGGATTATAGGTGTGCACCACCACACTCAGCTAATTTTTGTCTTTTTAGTAGAGACAGGGTTTCACCATGTTGGCCAGGCTGGTCTTGAACTCCTGAACTCAGGTGATCTGCCTTCCTGAGTCTCCCAAAGTTCTGGGGTTAGTCATGAGCCACCGCACTAGGCCAAGATAATTTTTTTAAAGATAAACATTTGGGAGGCCAAGGTGGGAGGATTGCTTGAGGCTAGAAATTCAAGACCAGCCTGGGCAACACAGCAAGACCACATCTCTACAAAATTTAAAAAATTAGCCAGGCATAGTGGTGCATACCTGTAGTCCCAGTTATTTGGGAGGCTGAGGTAGCAGTATTGCCTGAGCCCAAGAGTTTGAAGCTGCAGTGAGCTGTGATCACATCTAGCCTAGATGGTAGAGATTTTAAAAAGAAATTATGAAATCTGACTCCACTTCTGCCTCTTCTGGGATGTGTGAAAAGTACCACATTTCCATCAAGACAGAAAAGAAAACCAAACAGAACCTGAGCGTAGGGAGAGTCTGGTCAGAAGTTGGAGTCCGCAAACTTGGAGTTTGCTTTATCTGAGGCCATTCCCTGAAGCCTGTCTAATTATGGCCCACACCAGAGTTAATGGGGTGGAGGACAGTTCTACTCTGTGAGACTCCAAGTCAGTGCAGACAGAGGGGATGCAGCCATTGGGAAACCATGTTTGGAGGATCATGATGTTTCAGCACCACGGACAGTAGCAAGGGTCCTTCTCTGCCTATCCCACCCCCAGCGTCGGGTCAGCACAGGGGTAGGTAGGGAAGGAGGGACCAGGTAGGGAAGGCCAGGCAAGCAGGACCCCTGGGGTGTGGTTCAAGGGCTCCTACTCGAGGGGGATCACAGAGCCAGACACTTACACCAGCACCTTGTTCTACCCTCTCCCTGCAGGGGTCCCCATCTCCCTGGTGATCAATTCCACAGGCCTGCAGGCACCTGGCCGCTTAGACTCGGTGGAGCTGGCACACAGCTCAGGGAAGCCCCTCCTGACCCTGCCCACGAAGCCCCTCTCCAATGGCTCCACCTACGAGCTGTGGGGCGGGCCGCCCTTCCACACCCCCAAGGAGCGGTTCTACCTCAAGGTGAAGGGCAAGGACCATGAGGGAAACCCCGTCCTTCGTGTCTCTGGAGTGTCCTACAGTGGGGTGGCCCCAGGTGAGTGGTTGGCTCTTTTGTCCTCCAGTTCCCTGGCTCACTCAGAGTCTCATTTCTTCCTAGAGCCTTCCCTGACTGTATTAGATTAAATTAGATTAGAAAGTGTTTGTTCATTAAGCTTCTATGGACAGCTGTTCCCTATAAGGCATTATGTTAAATACTAAGATGCTTCAGGTGTGGCTCTCAGCTCAAGGATTAGAACAAAGTCATCCACTCATCCATCTCACTATCCATCCATCCATCTACCCATTCATCCATCCACCCACCCATTCACTCACCCACCCCCCCACCATTCACTCACCCATCCACTCACTCATTCATGCATCCACCCATCCACCCATCTATCCATTCACACATTCACTCACCCATCCATCCACCCACCCATTCACTATTAATTTACTTATCTATCCATGTATTTATCCATCTATCTACCTATCCGTCCACCCACCTGTCCACCCATCCATTCATCCATCTATTCAGCATTCATTTTGAATGTCTCTGTATGAGTCATGGTGCTAGGCACTGTGATACAGCAGTGGGCAGGGCAGACATGGGCATTTGCTCTCCCATGATCACGATCACTGTCATAATCACAATCATCCTAGTCATCATTTGGATACTTTCCATGGGCCAGTCCTGAGCCAAGCTCCTGCCATGTGCTAGCTTACTGATGCTTACCGCTTTTCTGAGGTGTGCCCTACTTCATCGATAAGGAAACTGAACCCACCTGCCTCACAGGGCTGCCCCGGTGGTATCCAAGCTACTGCACACAACAAGACAGCATTTGGGTCTTCAGAGGCCGCATGCAGGATGCATCCATTTGTGGGCCAGGGCCCTCCGATGTGGCAGCTGCTGTTACCATTGCATCATTGCAGGAACACATCATTTTGTTGTCCAATCTTTGGCCATGTTGTGTTGGTTCCCATATGTGTGGCTTTTTGCTGATTTCCCGTGTGTTCCTGAGGTCTCACTGTTCAGGCTGGAAGCTCCCAGGGGGCAGGGTGGATCTTTGGCCTTCCAGGTCTGCCTCTGGTCCTAGCAGGGATGTCTAGGGCACTGGCCATCTGGCCTCCTCACTGGCTTCATTGCCTTTCTCTGGCCCACTGTCTCCCTTCCCTGGAGGTAGCCTGAGAGAAGCTTACAAAGGTAGATGTCATTGACATTCTAGCACTTCTTTGTGGGGGATCTCAGTGAGAGACATCCTCCTCTGTCCACTTCAAATAGGGATGGAGGGTGTGGGGGGAAGAAGGGCCAGCTCTTGAGGCTGGCCACGGTGCCCGCTGTGCCCATGGTGCCTGTGGCACCCCTGGGTGGGGCAGGGCAGGGCTGGGCAGGAGAGCTGGCGACCTCTTCTTTCCAGCCCCCAGCTTCCACTCCCCTGCTGTGGTTCCTGGGCCTCTCTTCCCTTGGCCTTTGTAGCCTTGAGGAGGAACTTTCAGGAAGGAATTTCAGCAGGGGGAATAACAGCCTCTGTTTTCTGTCCCCTGTTCTTTCAGATGAATCTAAGAGTTTGCAGTTTAGCTCTGATTTTTGTTCTCTCTCAGCTCTAGATTGAAGTGGGGGGAGGGACGCAGTTTGGATATTTGCTTCTTTCCCGCCCTTCAGGTCCAGGAGGCTGGGATTTTGCCTTGTAGCAGGTGGCTCTGGGTTTGGAGAGATGAAGGTGGACCTGCGGTCCCTTTCAGCTCATGGAAGCGGGGAGCCCAAGCTGGCTTGGCAGAGGCTCCCAGGGTGCGTGGGTGAGCGGCGGCTGCTTTGCACACAGCCGAGGACGTGGCTGGATGGTTGGACACCCCTCCCCCTCGGGACAGTCGTGGCAGGGAGCCTGGAGCATGATGTCACCGCCGCCTGCTCATCCCCAGCCCAGGCCCCGAGGAGGTCTACTGCATTGTCTCATCCCCGGAGCATCTCTGCCGGGCTCCTCTGCTGGTGGGGATGGGGAGATGGTGACACAAAGGTTGAGCCCCTGCCAGGGGGCAACCAGCTCTGATGGACCACGGCTGACCCTGTGGGACAGTTTCTCAGACTTCTCCATTGAAGTAATTCCAATAGCCAA
Organism: Aotus nancymaae; assembly: GCF_030222135.1. Classification (NCBI taxonomy): domain Eukaryota; kingdom Metazoa; phylum Chordata; class Mammalia; order Primates; family Aotidae; genus Aotus; species Aotus nancymaae. The sequence continues at coordinate 1,738,205 of NW_026988414.1, read as the reverse complement.
GGGAAGAGACTGTGTCGCTCCAAGACCAGGGTCAGGCTGGGGGGCAGTGGTGTCTGATAGCGGTCCCATGGGGCTCATTACAAGCTATGAGATTTCATTGAAGTCTCTGGTTTTATCTCAAAAATGTGTGTGAATTTTGCTTTTTTAGCCATCCTCCAGCTGTGCTTATTTTTAAATGAAAAGGTTTCCTTCCAACAAATTTGGGTAAAACCGATGTTCGAGGCAGAGGAGCAATTGCAGAAACCCACCCATACCCCTGGGGAGCCTAATCCTGGTTGGTAGCATTTCATCAGATTTTAGAACTGGCGCTAATACAATCAGATGGTGCAGCGGAAGGGTCTGGTGCAGGCTGGCCAGCCTTGAGTTGAACAGTCTCATAACCCACAAAAGCCCCAGGAGCTGTGCCAAGGGGCGCTGGTGGAGCTGGTGGAGCCACACATATTGTGCCACGAGGTCTCCAGGCACCTCTTCTCACCAGTTCCTCAGGACCACATGATCTGGATGGTACCATGATCACTCCCATTTTGCAGAGGTAAAAACTGAGGCTTAGAGAGGTGACCACCAAATGGCGGAACCAGGGGTTGAATCCTGGCCTCCTGGATGCTGGTGTGTCCCTGCAGGTCTCTGTGTCACCAGGTGTGGCTACGGGGTGGTGGGGCGACGTTCTGAGTCCTGGTCCCCGCCCCCAGGTGCTCCCCTGGTCAGCATGGCCCCCAGGATCCATGGCTACCTGCAGCAGCCCCTGCTGGTCTCCTGTTCCGTGCACAGCGCCCTTCCCTTCCGGCTGCAGCTGCGGCGAGGTGAAGCCAGGCTGGGCGAAGAGAGGCACTTGCAGTGAGTGGCCCATGGCAGCTGATTGTCCCCGGTCACAGGACTCCTGGCTGCTGAGGCCCTGGAGGGATCTCAGGGGAGTGGGTGGCAGGAGAGGGATCCTGGTCTCTGTCATTGTCCTCCTGGGCAGCCCAGCCTGGGACTCTCAGTGCAGCCAGGAATGGAGAAGAGTTTGTCCCCAAGACTCCCACCACTGCTGGGCCATCAGCTCATGAAGGAGCGAGGGGCCTTCCTCAGCTCCCGGAAAACTCAACCCATGCGGGGCCCAGCCGTGGTCCTCAGGGGAGGAAGGATGGGAGCCCAGGACTCAGAGAGAGGAATGGCCTGGCTGCAAGCCACACAGCATGTTGTGGACTTTCCATGTCCCTGGCTGTGTACCTCTCCTCACTGCACCTCACAGAGGAATTGGGGTCTCTCCTTTGGGCAGAATTCAGGGGACTAGGACCCTGAGGGGCAAATGAGGCCAGGAGCACCCTGACCGGAGTCAGTGTGATCGTGCACCTCCTTCTGCTCCCTGTTTGCAGGGAGTCGGGAAACAGCAGCTGGGAGATCCCGAGGGCCTCCAAGGCTGAGGAGGGGACGTATGAGTGCACAGCCGTCAGCAGGGCTGGGACCGGGCGAGCAAAGGCCCAGATTGTCATCACAGGTCTGTCCCTTGGGGCCCCTCTATGTACCCCTTCCTTACCCTCTTCCTGGGTTCTTCCCTCTAGGATTTCCTCCCGGTGAGTGTCCAGCCAGCTGCCGGGACTGTCCGTCATTCCGGGTCTGGCTGCCCAGGCTGCCACCTGCCTGCTGCCCCTCATTTGGGGCTGTTTCACCCCAGAACGGCCTGTGGGTCTCAGCTGGAGGAAGGCTGAGGACCTGACTGGGGTCTGCCTGCCCTGCGCAGCTTCAATCCCAACTCTGACTTCTTAGGGCTCATCTTTCAGGGGCCACCGTCCATCTCTTGGTCAGGACCCCTTCCTGCCTCCAAGTCCTGGCCTGGATGGCGCCGTCGAGCTGGGGAGGTTGGAAACACCACAGACTGTCTCCAAATGAAATCGGCTTTATTTTTAAAATTATGAATGCCAGCTGCTTTGTGGAGAAGAAAACGCTTAAGCATGGAAAGATCAGCCACTCTACATTGACAGCTAGAAATTACACATGCTCCTAGTAGGAAGGCTGGAAAAATATAAACAACCAAAAAGATCAAAGTAACTTGTAGTCCCTCCATTTTGCCATTGGATTTACTTCCTTTCAGGCCTTTTTCTGTGCTCAGCAGTCTCTGATCTCGCCACTTCTTGTGGCTTTTTGCTATCCAGATAGCGGTTTGCTTAGATAGACTAAGTGGTTTGCTTAGCATTTGCTATCCAGATAGCGGTTTGCTTAGCGGTTTGCTTACTGCTGTAGGCCTTCCTCCTTCGGGGCATATTTGGCTGCTGTGAATAGCCCTGCCGTTGGTACAGAGTCATTGTGAACACATGACTCTCTTCCCCCGGCTGGAGACTTCAAGGCTGTATTCCCCAGGGTGGTGTCTTCAGCTGGGGGGCATGAGAGAGATGCTGGGCTCGCTGCACGTCCGTCACACTGGCTGTTGTTTGGAGAGCAGGCGCGGGCCGTGCAGCCCCGGGGGTGTATAACGGTGGTGGGAGAATGACCTCCCACTGGGCTGATGCCTGATCGTGAGTGGATGCTGGTCACCCATGCTGCTGGCGGACGTGTCCTGCACGATCTGGTTCAGGTCGACCTGCACCTCAGGGTGAGGCACCAGGGCCTGGACGATGACCCCTCCTTGCCTCAGCCCCTTGGTTCCTCCTGTGCTCATGTCCCTGCAGATCCCCCACCGCAGCTGGTCCCTGCTTCCAATGTGACTGTGTCCCCGGGGGAGACTGCCATCCTATCCTGCCGGGTCCTAGGCGAGGACCCCTACAACCTGACCTGGGTCCGGGACTGGAGAGTCCTGCCAGCCTCGACAGGCCGAGTCACCCAGCTGGCTGACCTGTCCCTGGAGGTCAGCAGCATCATCCCCACAGACGGCGGGAGGTACCAGTGTGTGGTCAGTAATGCCAACGGGGTCACAAGGGCATCTGTCTGGCTCCTGGTGCGAGGTGAGGCTTGTTCTGCTGCTGCTCCCCCAGTTTAGCACTCGACCTAATGTTTACCCCAGAAGCTGTGAGTCCCTCCCTCTCCCCAGACCTTGTCTCTGGCAGGCAATAGCAACCCTTTCAGTGTTTTTTGAACTTTCAGGGAGAGAGAATTCTGTAGCCTCCTAGCCAGTCTAATGTCACTCACTGCTGGGAAGTTCCTCCTAATATCTAACTTAAGTTTCTACTGCTGTAGGCCAAACCAATTTCACTGTGTCATGTCCTTTTTCCATGTCATCGAGCCCCTCCATTGTTCCCCACTCCCCACTGCACCCTGCCCAACATGTGGGGCAGGGACTGAATACTGGAACCTTGTGGGAGCTCAGAGGTTAGATGTGTTTGGCAGCACTGACTGGATGGGGGTGGAGGAGGCCATGCCCAGAGCACCCATCTGGGAGTTTTCAGATCTGGGTGAGGCCTCAGGTCTACCCAGAATCTAGACAGAGCCTTCTCCCCAAGTGTAAAAACGAGCATGTTGAACCAATGTTCTCTCTTGAGCCAGCAGCTCTTGAGTGGCTGCTGGAGTGTGTCGGGCAGGATTCTGAGGCTGTGTCTGGGCTCTCAGGAAGGAGGGGATCCACTAGTGTGTGTGCCGCCCGTGTGGGAGGGCCGTGTTTACTGTTTCTAGATGCTCGGGCCCTGTGAGCTCTGTTTGAGTCTGACCAGCCTGCTTTCTGAGTTTCCAAAAGGCCAGGTTAGACTCTAAGACTGGGGCCAGTAGTAGGGCAGGCCTTGGGGTCAGCCTCAAAGTTACTGGAGACAAGAGCCATTCCCCAGCCCTAGTTGCTGCCTGACATCTCCCTGAAGCTCCCCAGCTTCCAGGAGCACAGGGCTCCAGGCTGGGATTGTTGGAAAATCAGCCTCCATGTGGCCTGGGGATGTGCCTCGTGGCCACCTGGTCTACCCAGTTCCCAGAGAAGCCACCCCGGGGGGATTGAAGCCCTTTGGGGGTCTTTGCTTCCTCTGTCTTGCATCTGTGGCTGTGGGAGGGGAGGGGCCCGGGACTGGGTGCCTGGGATAGAATGGCTGCTCTGATACGCTCATCCTCACCTATCCACTTTTTGGGTCACAGAGGCCCCGCAGGTCAGCATCCACACCAGCTCCCAGCACTTCTCCCAAGGTGTGGAGGTGAAGGTCAGCTGCTCAGCCTCTGGGTACCCCACACCCCACATCTCCTGGAGCCGTGAGGGCCAAGCCCTACAAGAGGACAGCAGGTGAGGGGCCCAGAACACGGATGTCGGGGACTCGCAGCAGGTGGACAGGACTCCCAGGGTCCTCTCTGGGCCTTGGCCTTCCCACCTGTAAATAGGGGAGTAGCATCTGCCTTCCTTCCTCCTGGGATCACTCCAGACTCAAGAGTGAGATCACTTTGAAAACATAGCGATGATGCCACCGTGTGAGCTCAGTGGTCAGGAGCTCAGGCTGTGCAGACCTGCTCCCAAATCCCACCCCCGCCCCCAAATCCCACCCCTGTCATTCAGGCTGTGTGACGTTGGGCAAGTCCCACCCCCACCATTCAGGCTGGGCGGACCTGCTCCCGAATCCGGCCCCACCATTCAGGCTGTGTGACCTCGGGCAAGTCGTCTTACCTCCCTGAGCCTCGTGAATTACATGTACATAAAGTGTTTAGCAGAGGCCCAGAGCAAGCTGTCAGTACAGAAAGGTCATTGCTAGTCGCATTGTTCATTAACTTCTTATTAATGACAACTGTGGAGCAACCCCTTGTGTGATCCAATGTGTTTTTATGGCACAACTCCAGAATCCATGTGGACACACAGGGAACCCTGATTATTCAGGGGGTAGCCGCAGAGGATGCTGGGAATTACAGCTGCCAGGCCACTAATGAGGTTGGCACGGACCAGGAGACGGTCACCCTCTACTACACAGGTACCCAGGCCACGAACATCGCATCGCAGGAGAGGGGCTTCCTTCCCCGCCTCCCTCCTTCCCTTCTCCCTCCCCTGCTCCCTTCCATCAGTATTTATGGGGCACTTATCTGTGTCCCGCACTGGGAGCACAGCAGTGAACACACAGTCCCTGTTGAGTGGAGCTTGTATTCTAAGGAGGAGGCACACATAGGCCAGTGGGATGTTTCCCAATGCTGAAGATGCTGTGAAGAACAGGGAGCCGGCTGGTGCGAGGGAGGGACCTGTGCTGGAGGCAAGAGGGAAGTGGCCGCTGTGTCCAGGACTTGGCCACAGCCTCTCTGAGCAACTCTTACCGTAGGGTCACTATGGGAACAGTGTCACAGATGGAGGGACCGGGAGAGGGTGTTGAGCCTGGGGTGCTCCAGGGGTGGCAAGGAGGCTGGTGTGGCAAGAGTAGGGCATGGTTGGGATGGGGGAGAGGGCTTCCTGAGGCTGTGCTTTATGACCTTTGAGGGTCAGTCCCAAATTCTGCATCTTCCCCATGCAGACCCGCCGTCGGTCTCTGCTGTACATGCCGTGGTGCTGGCTGCTGTTGGGGAAGAGGCTGTGCTGGTGTGTGAGGTGTTCGGGGTTCCCCCGCCCCGAGTCATCTGGTATCGAGGTGTGTTGGTGGGGAGGGGCCCTGGAACTGTCCCCCACTGGGGCCCTGAAGGAGCAGCTTTCCAGAAAGAAGGGAGGAGGAGGGAGGGGGTGCTCTGAATGAGGAGTCTGGGAGAACTGGTGTTCTGGCACCCCTCACCCTCGCCCCCAGCCTGTACGTCCCAGTCCCCTGACCCTTACCCCCAGCCTGTGATGTTCAGAGCAGCGCTGAGCCAAACCCTGATTTGAATTCCGGCTCCCCTGGGTGATTTTGGGCAAGTGACCTGGCATCTCTGAGCCTCAGTTTCCTAATGTGAAAAATCAAAGACAGTTTGGTTGCGTAGGATTAAATGAATCCATATGAGCAGAGGTTTTATTTTTTATTTTTTGGTTTTATTTATTTCTTTGAGACAGAGTCTCACTTTGTCACCCAGGCTAGAATGCAGTGATGCAATCTCAGTTCACTGCAGCCTCCACCTCCTGGGTTCAAGAGATTCTCGTGCCTCAGCCCCCTGAGTAGCTGGAATTACAGGCGTGTGCCACCAGTCCTCGCTAATTTTTGTATTTTTAGTAGAGACAGGGTTTCACCGTATTGGATAGGCTGGTCTTCAACTCCTGACCTCAAGTGATCCTCCCGCCTCGGCCTCCCAAAGTGCTGGGATGACAGGCGTGGGCCACTGCACCTGGCCACATGTGCAATATTTTAGAACAAGTGTGGCACATGAGCTGCGCTCGACATTCTTAGTGATAGTGCTGAAGACAATGCGATTATTTGAAAATGATGGTAATGATGACAGGGTTGACCTTAGACCCTGAGGTCACGGGCAGAGTGTTTTCATAGTCCCTGCTGCCAGGCTGGAGTTTGACGGACAGGTCCTGGGGTCGCACTAGGTCTTTCTGGGAACTGTATGCTGGACTTCCTCTCAAGGGTCAAGCGGGGTCAGCAGTACTGGTCCTTCCCACCTGATCGTGCTCCATTTCTTGCAGCACCTGCCTGGGACCTCGTCAGAGCCTCACTCTGACTCTGAGGTAGGCGGGGCAGGTGGTGTTAGCAGAGTTGAGCATTATGTTCAAGGTCACGAGCAAGTGGGTGGCAGAGGCTCCTGGACTCCTTCCTCAATGCGTTTTCTGGCCAAGAGCCCCATCAACGCAGCCCTAGAGCCCCTCTTGGAAAGGAATCCTTACCGTGAAATACTCTTCCATCTTCATAAGGAAGGAGATTCTCACACGTGCCACATGGATGTCCTGCTAGGTGGATGCTATTCTAGGTGAAATCAGCCAGACACAAAAAGACAAATATTCTCTGATTCCACTTATGTGAGTTCCCTAGAGACATCAAATTCACAGAGGCAAAAAATGGAATGGTGTTTGCCAGGGACTGGGGAGAGGAGAACAGGAGGAGTTAATGTTTAAAGATGAGGAGTTTCAGTTTGGGGAGATGCAAATGGTTCTGCGGAGGCCAGTGATGGGCACGCAATGGTGTGGATGTACTGACGCCGCTCAGCTGGCTGCGCACCTACAAACGGTTCAGATTGTCAGTTTTGTATTATGTATATTTTACTACAATAAATAAAAATTACATTTAAAAGGGCGGTCAGAATCAGGGGTGGAGGGAAGTCAGGGGAGAAAAATGAGGGAGGGGCCGGGCGCGGTGACTCATGCCTATAATCCCAGCACTTTGGGAGGCTGAGGCGGCCGGATCACTTGAGGTCAGGAGTTTGAGACCAGCCTGGTGAACATGATGAAACACTGTCTCTACTAAAATTGCAAAAAATTAGCCGAGTGTGGTGGCATGTGCCTGCAATCCCAGCTACGCAGGAGGTTGAAGCAGGAGAATCACTTGAACCCAGGAGGCAGAAGTTGCAGTGAGCTGAGATTGCACCACTGCACTCCAGCCTGGGTGACAGAGCAAGACTCTCTCAAAACAAAAACAAAAACAAAGAAAGAAGAAGAAAATTGAGGGAACTCAGGGTTCCCCAGATCCCTCCTAGAGCAGATCCAGACCCCTGGACCTGGGCGGTGGGGTGGGTACCAGCTGGGAGGTCCAGGCTGGAGTTCTTGGTTCATGAGCCTGACATGTAGGGCCTGACTTACCCCAAATCCTCTTCAACAGAGGGGCTTAGGGAAGACCCAAGCCCCTTGCAAGACTGGACCTAGGGGTCCTGACGTTGGAGCTGAAACCTGCCTCTACCCACTGTCCCCCAGGCCCCAACCTCGTGGAGCTGCAGGAGCTCAGGTTCAGGCTCGAGCAGCCTCCCACCTTGGCCTCCATGGTACCAGGGACACCGGCCTGATGCCTTCTCCTCTTTGGTCCAGGGGATCGTGAAATGATCCTGGCCCCTGAGGGCTCCAGCTCTGGGAAGCTGCGGATCCCGGCGGCTCAGGAGAGGGATGCTGGCGTCTACACCTGCCGGGCTGTCAATGAGTTGGGTGACGCCTCTGCAGAAATCCAGCTGGTGGTTGGACGTGAGTGTACACCTTGTCTCCCCCTCCTCTTCCCCTTCTCCTTTCCCAGCACTTTGCCCTGCTTCTGAGCAGGGAGGGGAAACTCTCCCACCCAAGTTGCCAGTGTGGATTGTATCATGTGGATCTGAGCATGTGGGGACAAGTGAAATCCAGGGGAGGCGGTGCATGTGTTAGCTCTTGCTGGGTAACAAATAGCCCCCAAATTTTGTGGCTTAAACGGTAAGTGTTTATTATATCACAGTCTGAGAATCAAGAATCTGAAAGTGGCCTGGCTGAGTAATTCTGGCTCAGGGTCCATCCTGAGATTAAAATCAGTATGTTGGCTGGGGCCGCAGTCATCTTAACATTTGCCTGGGCCTAGGGGATGCACTCCAGGCTTACACATGGGGCTGTTAGCAGGAGGCTCCCAGAGAAAGAGAGAGAGAGAGAGAATCTCAGAGAGAAGCCACAGTCTTGGAAGTAACAAGCCATTGCTTCTGCCCCATTCTACTCGTCCCACAGAGCGACCCTGGTGCAAAGGTGTGAATACCAGGAGGCAGGGATCACTGGGACCAGCTTGGAGGCCCACCGCCAACAGTTTGGTTCAGCTCAGGATGAGACCTAAGTTCCAGTCTCGTCTCTGACCCCACCTATGTGCTTTGGTTTTTTCAAGGAGCCTCAGGTTCCCATCTGTAAAATGAGGCTGACTGAACTATTCCCCTCCTTGAGTTGCTGTGAGGATTCAGTGAAATCAAGCCCTTTAGCACAGAGTTGGGCCCGTAGTGATTGCTCCGTATATGGGGGGAGGGGGTGATCGTCCACTTGCTGCAGATGTGGAGTCTGAGTTCCTCGGTGGCCAGCGCGTGGCCTTGGCTGTGACTTCTGGGATGTCTCAGTCCCAGGTCAGGGTTCTGGGCACTGGGACTTGCTCGGAAGCTGTGAGCACAGCTTCTTGGCACACGGAGCTGGGACAGATCAGGCTCTGAGTGTTTGTTGAGGCCATGGCGAGAGAAGCAGGTGCTGGAGTTCTAGAGAAGTGCAGAGAATCGAGAATGTGCTGGTCTGGGCTGAATGGGCCAGGCTGGGCCAGGGCTGGGTGGGGCAGCTGAGGAGGCCGAAGGCGGGCCGGGCTGTGGCGGCCGAAGGCGGGCCGGGCTGTGGCTGGAGTGGGCCTGCGTAGGAGGGTCTGGCCTGGGGGTTTGTGCTTCCTCAGGGTTGAGGTCCTCTCAGGCTTGGGGTGCTCTTAGCCCTCCTTCACTTGCTCCATCATCCATTCCTCCAACACAGGGTCACCTGGTGCTTTTGTGCCAGGCCTTGTGCTGGGGACACAGGGCAGGTGAGACACAGCATCAGCCTTTGCGTTGCTCATGAGGTCAGGCAGAGAGAACAGAGATAGGCAATTAGCACACACAGGGCACCAAGTGGCTGGAAGGTTGCATCCTCAGGGGCTATGGGTGCCCAGAGAAGGCTAATCCAGTGCTGGGGACCAGGAAGGCTTCTAGGAGGAGGTGATATCTAAACTGAAACCAGAAGCACCCAGAAAGATGATGAGCTAGGGAACAGTGTTCCAGGCAAAGGGAACAGCATGTGCAGCCCTCCCCATGGCAAGAGAAGTGAGACACAGAGGGAGGGTGGGGAGGGGGCAGCAGGATAGCTGCCACCTGGTACCGGTCACTCCTGGCCTGGGGAGACGCAGAGAAGTTTGGGCTGTGCCCTAAGTGGGTGGCGAGAGGTTTCCAGGAGGAGGGCAGTATATTCAGATGTTTCCACCAGTGGCCTCTGGCCTTAACTTTAGGTCAGGGAAGGGATGGACAATGGCCCAGCACCTGTGGGTCTGGGGGGAGCTGGTCTGGCAGCGGTGGTGGGAAATGGAATTTCCTATTCATCTGGGTGGCAGCTGTGGTCCAACCTTCCTGGCCAGGCTGGCAGAGGTCAGGAACGGGTGTGCACTGTGCCTGCTTTCTGCTGTTGAGCTGGAGGTGGCTTCCTGGTAGCATCTGGGGCATAGGAAGGGAGGCAGCCTCCTCCTCTGTGCCAGGAGGGCCTGCACTTGCAGACCAGCCTGTGAGGTGCTGGTGCGTCATCTTCTGGGCCTGGCATGTGCCAGTCAGGAGTCCTGGCTCCATGCCCAGGTCCGCTGATACTTGCCTGCATTATTTACCTCTTAGAGTCTCTCTTTCCTCATCTGTGAAAAGGGGAGCCACTGCGCCCGGCCTAAATGGATATGCCTCCTCTTTCTGTTCTCTCATTTCAGTCTCTGCTTCTTAGTCCCAATCTGGAAGCTCCTGGTTGCCAGGGGCCGACTGGGGAACAAGGAGATGTGCTGTTTTAGACACTAAAGATCCTCTGGCCAGCCTTGGGGGAGGGGAGCTGGGGAGAAATGGGCCAGGCTCTGTGACGAGGGGACGATGGCAAGGCGAATTCTCCATCGGGCACAGCAGGCACAGGCAGAAGGCCTCGCACTTGTAGGGGTCCAGGACGCTTTTCTAATTTTGATTTCTTTTAAAGTCAGAAGAAAAAAATGACCAACAGTGAATAGATAAAGACAAATCCAGCCTGCATCGTGCATGTCTTTGCGCCAGTGCAGTAATGAAATACGATTTTCCATGTTTTCTTACGGAGGCTGGAGCTGGGCTCTGCAGTCGGGCTGGGTGCAGCTGGGGAAGGTAGGCTGTTGGGGTGTTCTGCTCAGGACAGGTGGGGCCCGGTGGCAAAGCTGTACCCCTGGGGGCCAGGGCTCTGCAGGAACCGTGACCTTGTCTAGGGCGAGCCCAAGCAAAGGCTTTCTGGGATTCTGGGATCGTGAGCTTTGGCGGCTGCCAGGCCCCGATGAGAAAGGGTGGTGTCTGAGGCTGGGTCCAAGACTGTCTTCCTCCTCACAGTAATTTTCCAAATTGTGTTTTTATCTCCCTGGAACTTCCCTAATCCCCAAGGCCAGGAGGGAAATTTGATGTCATGATTTGGATGGATGAAGGATATTTCTGGGGACAGATGGAAAGAACAAAGAGGCAGACGCTTTTCCACAGTGCCAGACTCAAAGGGTTAAAAAAACAAAAGGCCAGGGATCTCCCCGCTGCAGGGGCCTGCCTGGGGACAAGGACCTGAGGACAGCGCCCAGAGGCTGCGGAGGGAGAGACCTGCACCCACGTGGCTTAGAGCTGCTCCTGGCCTGCTGAAGGAGAGACAGGATCTTGAGTTTCTGTTTTGGGAAATAACTTGATTCTTTTTTTCTGCTTCTGATTATAAAAGTCAAATGATGCTTAGGAAAAAAGATTTGGAAGAAACACTGCAAGCTATTAACGGTGGTTACCTTAGGGAAGGGTGTGGGATCTGGGGTGTGTGGAGAATTTCCACGCTTTGTGTATGTATGAGAATGTCTTACAACTCCTGGTGACCAGGACAGCCCTTGTTTAGCCGATTGTCCTGGGGTCACTATTAATGTAGCCCCTTTTCACTCCCGAGTGGCCCAGTTCAGACCCTAATGTTAGGGTCATGTTATTTATAATGAGCAAGTTTTAATTCTGTGGTGGTGTTTGACATGCTCTTTACAAAAAGTTCAGCCAACAGCTCTAGAGAAGAGGGTGAAGAAGACCTATAATCCCCCGTGACGCTGGCTGTTTGGGGTGGTGGCCACAGAAGGGGCTGTGGAAATGGCAGCTGAGTCCAGCCAGGCCCCCCGGCCATGCTCTCCTCTGCAGAAGTGGGCCTGGCTCAGGCCAGGGGATTAAACATCAGAGGGAAGCCCAGGACCCCCCAAGAGGAAACCCCTGTGGCCCAGGAGGAGGGGAGGTGTGGGAGAGGGGATGCCGGGGTTGAAGTGAAGGCTCACCCTCAGCTCCTGTGTGAGTGGGTCACAATCAGACTGAAAAACACATCTTGCAGCCCCTTGGAGGGGTTTTCTGAGAAGTGTCGCAGCCAGAAGTGGGCATGTTGCTTCTCTGCACCTCTGGGGTCAAGCTAGGCCCCTGAGACCCCACGTACCATCCCACAAGTCACTCCCTTTGCCTCATCCCAAGAGCTCTCCAGGGGTGGATGCCATTCAGCTCAGGTTGACCCTGGAGCCCTGGACAGGAGTTGGTCCCTAGGTTTGCAAGGGCAATGGTACGGGGGTTGGGGAGAGGGGAGGCAGTCCTCTAGGAGAGGCCGCTGAGCGGGTCCAACTTCCAGGCAGGGTTGACGGGTCTCCTCCCTGCAGATGCGCCCCGGCTGACGGAGCTGCCCCGGAACGTCACTGTGGAGCTGGGGAGTAGTGCCCTCCTGGCATGCCGGGCCACGGGTCGCCCACCCCCGATGGTCACCTGGCACCGTGGAGACGGCCAGTCCCTGGGGTCCAGGCTGGGGCCCTGGCAGGGCAGCAGAACTCGGCGGCTAGACTCGGGAATGCTGTTCTTTGAAAGTAAGAGATTGAGGCTGGGACAGGGTGGGCAGGGAGACAGAATGGCTTCCGACACCCTAAACCCCAGGCCAGGTGGCCGGGTGGCCGGGTGGCCGGGAGCAGGACCCTGACCCCCAGCGCTGACCATGGAGCAGGCTGATGCGTGGTCACACTTTGTTTGGCTGGGTGGCTCTGGCCAAGTCATTCCACTCTTCTGGTCCTGGTCATAATCGTGACTGAAACCTATTACCTGCCTGGCTGATTAAAGCCACTTTATGGGGCTGCTGTGTGGATCATCTGCACTGAGTGCTTGCCACATGCTAACTGTCACACACGTGTAAGCTACGATGATTACCGTAATTACCACTGTGGCTACCCACTGCCCACTTTACCACATGCCAGGCCCGAGGTGGGCACGTTGTTGACCCCTCCCCATCACACTACAAGATACGGGGCCAATTATCCCCATTCCATAGATGAGCAGACTGAGGCTTTCTCACCCTTCCAGGGTCCAGCTGTGTCCCTCACCCCTTCCCTCTCTGCCATCCCAGGCTTCCCTCCTGAACCATGTAAGGCCAAGCCATGCCGAGGACTCTCTCTGCACTGGGGAGCTGGAGCCTGTGGGGGCTGTGGCTGTGGTGTGCCCTGGCAGTCACACTTGTCTCTCTCATGCCCCTCAGGTGTGGCCCCAGAAGACCAGGCCCTGTATGTCTGTGAAGCTCGAAATGTCTTTGGGAAGGTCCAGGCCGAGGCCCAGCTTGTCGTCACTGGTCACGGTTTGCTGGTGGATCTGAGAGCCGTGGGAGGTGGGAGGTGGGAGGTGGGAGATGGGATGTGGGAGGTGGGAGGCAGGCGCTCCCCAGGGGCACAGCAAGGCCATGGGCACCTCTAGGGAGCCTCTCCTGGCCCATTTGTTGGAACAAACGAGTCCACAGCCAAACTCCCCAAGAGCAGCACCTGTACCCCTGTGTCCTGGGCAGTGTCCTGAGGATCCTGTGACTCTTCAGGGTCCCCAATTCTGATGCATCTCCCAGTTCCCTGGGGAGGGAGAGGGGAGCAAGCACCTCTGTCCCCCACACGACCACCCAGGGCACTTATCGTGGCTGATACCAGCTCCTCTCCCCACAGCCCCCCCACAGATCGCCGGCGGCGCCCCCACCATCCGTGTCCTGGAGGGGCAGCCCGTGTCCCTGCCCTGCATCATCCTAGCCGGGCGGCCCCTCCCAGAAAGGCATTGGCTCAAGGCTGGCCAGCCTGTGAGTGCTGGGCTCCTCTGGGTGCGGTGGGCGGTGGCACCTGGGGAAGGAGGGGACTGTCACAGCCATGCCTCGGTCTCTGCTTGGCTGCTGCCTTCCTGGAAGTGTCCTCTTCCTTCTTTTGACCTCATTTTGGAACCTTCTCTGATAATGCGCTGCTGCTGTTTGTTGCCCTCTAAAGTCCTGCCGGCTGTCACACGGGTCATAGCTGCTGGTCTCTGGGAGCTCTGCGGGGGAATCCTGTGCACCAGGAGAGCTGTGGACCAGGGATCAGGGATTTTGTGGAGGCCCAGTCTCAATGCAGTGGTCTCCCCAGTTCTTATGGTTCCAGAGCAGGGCTGTGCCCTGTGCAGTTTAGTATCTGCCCCAGATACAGCGCACGGCTAAACGCACGGGGTTGCCTAATCCATCAGTTCACGTCCATGTGATTTTCTTGGTGTTCCTCTGTTTGGCTTCTCCTATCAGCTCTTTCATTACCTCTTCCCTTTCCTCAATTCTGCCTGGTCTCAGACACACCGGGGCCCTGTGCCCTGCAGGCTGCAAAGAGGTGCCTTCCCAACTCTGCATTCCCAGGAGAGATTCTCATGGGCCCAGCTTGGGTCAGGCTCACCCTGGTCCAGGTGGCCAAGGGAGAGGTGGGGTCGGGGTGTGCAGGGGTCAGACCTACCCAGCCCTGCAGGGTCTGTCGGGGGCTTGATTGGGCACCCAGGGTGGGGACTCACAGAGCTCCTCAGCCTTCTCTGAGCCCCCGGCCTCTCAGTCCTGCCTGCTCCCTGCTGGCCTGGTGGGCGGCATCGTTTCCTGAGGGTTCTCTCTCAGCTGCCTCTGAATGAGGCCCGAGGCTGAGCTGGCTCTTCCTCACCCCCACCAGCTCCCAGCTGGCAGCCGGCATTCCGTCCGAGCAGATGGCAGCCTGCACCTTGACCGGGCATTGCAGGAGCATGCAGGGAGGTACAGCTGTGTGGCCACCAACACCGCCGGCTCTCAGCGTCGGGATGTGGAGCTGGTGGTCCAGGGTGAGTCCTGGGGCCCCCGAGGTGCTGGTCGTGGGGCAGGGGAATGTGCAGAGGTAACTTGATCTCGAATGCCTTTGCTTTAAAAACTGCACAAGTGATACGTATTCTCTGTGGGAAAATTAGGGATTTTACAAGTTAAAAAAATACTCTCATAATACCAGTAGCTAAGAATAACCAGATTTTACATTTTGACCTGTATCTTTTCATACTCTCTCCACACACACTCTCTATATATCACACACACCTATATGTAGTATGTGCATCCACGGTGTATACATAGAATATATATTCTTTATGCATGATACATACAGCGTCTTTGTTTTTTATATAAATTACACAAAAGTCATCTATCCATCTAATCTATCTGCCTGTTTACAAACCTATTTAAAAACCAGATAGGGTCACATGCTGTGATTGTCTTGCCACCTACGTGTTTCCTCATCAGTACGTTATGGCTGTTCTGTTTTCTGTCAATTAAGCTTCAGAGGCATCAATTTAATAAGGGGATAATGGTGTCCCCTGCTTATCTAATTATCTGATCATCTGTACCCTCCTGAGTCCCCCCGACCCCGGGTACGAACAGCCTTGTGCTTACACGTTGCAGGTGACCTCGTACATAAGTGACCAAGTCTTTCCTTAGGATAAACCCATTAGTGTGGATTCAGTTTTGCGTCACAGAGATCGTACGTTTTTGGAATTTTTAGTGTTTTGCCCAACTGCTCTCCTGCCCTCAGCGCTGGGTTCTTTTGTTCACCCAACCGGGGAACCACTGTGCTTTTTAATGTAAGACGAGAAGTTTAAAACTAAATGTGGTTATATTTTGTGATTTACTGAGTATGTTTATATCTTCTTTATTCTCATTTGTTTCATGAAACCCGCAAGGGATTAGTGGGAAGAATGCTCGTTCCCCATTTTATAGTGGGGAGCCAAAGTTCAGAAGGGCTGGGCCGAGCACTCGGGTGTAATTCCGGGTGCTGCCACCTCCTCGTAATTCCAGATCCAAATCGCTGTCCAGGGTTGGGTGTGTACCACACACCAGGCGTCTGCTAGTTTCTATATGTGATTCCACTCAGTGTCACCCCCTAACTTCCCACTGTGCGGCGCACAGCCACTTCTGCAGGGTTGACATGAGCAGGCTCAGTCTCTCCTGGCTCAGTTCATTTCCATTCAACAAATATGTGTGGATCTTTCTGGCTTTGGCCACCTGGGGTCCAGAAGGCCACTTTCCTCCTAAAGGAGCTCCCAGTGCTATGTCAGAGCCCCTGGCTTCCAGATTCCTCTCCTGGCTTCTCCATGCCTAGTTGCCCCTCCCTCGATACCCTTAGGGTCCCCTGTTTTCAAGCCTGGGAATCTGAGTGGTGTCCAGGGTGGATGTGACACCTGTTTTGAAGCTCCCTGTGTTCCGAAAGCTCTGCTAGTCTGTCCGTTCCAGAAGGGATGACCAGGGAATTGGGGTTAAATTTGCTTTTGTGCTGAGCAGGGAATATGGGCACCAAAAGATTAAGTGATTTATCTGGACCCCCAGAGCAATGAATCAGCACAGCTGGTTCCCAGGCACATGCTGCCTTCTGTATGGGGAAGGCAGACTGACAATGGGAGGCAGTGGTGGCTGCAGATATTGTGCCATTTTTATTCGCCTGTTGAAAGCTTTTATTTTTTAAATTTTTATTTATTTATTTTTGAGACGGAGTTACACTGTCGCCAAGCCTGGAGTGCAGTGGTGCAATCTTGACTCACTGCAACCTCCATCCTGGCCTCAAGCGATTCTCTTGCCTCAGCTTCCCGAGTAGGTGGGATTACAGGCATGTGCCACCACGCCCAGCTAATTCTTATATTTTTAGTAGAGACGAGTTTCACTGTGTTGGCCAGGATGGTCTCAAACTCCTGACCTCAGGTGATCTGCCCGCCTCAGCCTCCCAAAGTGCTGAGATTACAGGGTGTGAGCCACCACGCCCAGCCCTTGGTGTTGTTTATTCTGTGGGTTTGGATAGACGCTTAGCGACATGGATCTGCCACTGCAATGTCACCCAGGGTGGCTTCACTGCCCTGACAGTCCTCAGGGCTCTGCCTCCTCATTCCTCCCTCCCCAACCCTGGCAACCGCTGAACTTGTTGCTGTCTCCATAATTTTGTCTTTTTTTTCTTTTCTTTCTTCTTCTTTTTGTTGTTTTTTTGGAGACGGAGTCTCACTCTGCCTCCCAGGCTGGAGTGCAGTGGTGCGATCTTGGCTCACTGCAACCTCTGCCTTCCAGGTTCAAGCAATTCTCATGCTTCAGCCTGCTGAGCAGTTGGAATTACAGGTGCCTGCCACCACCCCTGGCTAATTTTTGTATTTTTAGTAGAGACGGAGTTTCACCATGTTGGCCAGGCTGGGCTTGAACTCCTGACCTCAAGTGATCCTCCTGCCTCAGCTTCCCAAAGTGCTGGGATTACAGGCGTGAGGCACTGCATCTGGCTGCTTTGCCTTTTCCAGAATGTCATACAGTTGGAGTTAATTTCCATCCTTTTTAAGGCTGAATAGTCTTCCCTTGCGCACACACACCACGTGTTTTGTGTCCATGCATCACTGATGGACATTTGGGTTGCTTCGCCTTTTGGCCACTGTGAATGAGGCTACTATGAACCTTGGCTTTGACACTGTTTGTTCATAATAGTGCCACCTAGAATCCATCCCACTGCCACCCACCACATCACCAATGAAGGGGTTCCTGCCTCTCTCCCCTGCGTCGCTTCAGGAGTTCCTGCCCCCACCATCACCTGGACCAAGGTAGGCAGTGCTTGTTACCGAGAGGGCAACCGGAGAGGTAGGCCTGGTGTGTCACGGGGTGGAGCTGTGGGCTCTGCTGATGTCACCTGTGCCTCTGCCCTAGGAAACCAATGCCCTGACCTCCGGAGGTCCCGTCTACAATGTGAGTGAGGACGGCACCCTGCTCATCGCCCAGCCGACCGCCCAGGACGCAGGGGCCTATGTCTGCACGGCCACCAACACCGTGGGCTTCTCCAGTCAGGAGATGCGGCTTTCTGTCAACAGTGAGTGGTGGCAGCCCTGCCCGGGAGAGGGGCTCAGTGGATGTGGAGACAGAGAGTCCCAGCTCAGCCCTGTGGAGCCTGATGGGGACGCTGTCACATCAGCAAGTCCTGCAGAGTCCCGTGGCTCTGCACGGGACCCACGCCCCCAGCAGCTCCCTCACCCACCTCTCTCTGCCCCAGACCCTCTGGCCTCCTTTCCGTTTCTGGAACGGTCCATCCTGCCTGTGCACATGCAGGTCCTTCTGCTCGGAATGCCGTTCCCTCACCTCTGGGCCCAGCTGACTGCTCCCATCTGTAAACTCTCAGCTCTCCCCGATCTAGGCTGGTCAAGTCGCCTTGCTGTAAACCGTGGAGTATCCCCTTCCTGGCACCCATCACAGCTGTGGTGCAATACTTTATCCCATAGGGAGCTTTTTGGTACCAGTGTTGCCCAAGGACCCTGAAGGCTGGGAGGATGGGGCAGGGCTGGCACTCCGTAAATACGTCTGGGAGGAGTGAGCATATGTACAAGCCAGGCTTTTTCTCTCATAGACCCTCACGGTCAGTATGTTTATATTGCAAATATTTCTTAATGGGGGAGCATTTCCTCTCCGAACTCCAAACATATGGGGAAACACGGGAGGGCTAGGTGGGTTTTGATGTCCGCAGCTGGCTGACTTGTTTCACCGTTGCTGCTCATGTAGCAAGTGCCTTCCTTGTATGAGCTAGAAAGACCGAGGAGGGTAGGGAGGAGGAGGGGAGGGTACTGTGCAGTCTCTGCCGTCAAGGGGTCTTCAGCTTAACGTGAGAAAGAGGTGACCCGTGACCCGCCCAGGTTGCCGTAAGTCCCTGACCGGGGAGGTCCCTCAGGACCGAGAGGTCTGGAGGGAGGGTCTGTGCGTTCTTTGGTGGCTGATATCGTAGGAATAAATGAATGAGCAAGAGGAGAAGGTAGAGAGCAAGGAGGAGTTTAGAGTCTGCCAGAATGTCCCTGGGGAAAGGACAGCAGGATGAAGAGAGGCCAGAGGAGACACAGACCTGGGGCAGGAGGGATCGGGTCAGGGTCCTCAGAGCAAGATGGTGGTAGAGAGGTGGGTTGGGGAGAACTGAGCAAAAACCCTGGGACCTGGGTCCCACCGGCAACCCGCACTCTCCCTCTTCTGACAGCCACACCCACCTCTGGACCTCCTGAGCGTCAAGGTCGCAGCACCGGCTCTGCTTCCTGGTGGAGCCGCCCCACGGCCCAGGGCACCCATGGACCCCTTTCCCCTCTGCCCTGCTGACAGGCCCTGCTTCCTCTCCCCACAGCCAAGCCCAGGCTTCGTATGAACGGGTCACATGATGCAGATGTGCCTCTGAGAGTCACAGCGAAGGCTGGCGAAGAGGTGACCCTGGACTGCGAGGCCCAGGGCTCCCCACCCCCACTGGTCACCTGGATGAAGGACTCCCACCCTCTGCCACCCACCACCAACAGGTAACCCCAGGCCATGGCCTCAAGTCAGGAAGGGACAGAGCTTAGGGCTGGAGGGAAACCTGCCTCAAGGTGACCAGTGACCCGGCAGGGGTCTTGGACCCTGCAGACTCTCCCATAGGATGCTCCTGGGCTTCCGCACATGGGGCTGCTATCCATGGGCCCCCAGAAGCCTGGAAGGGCCTCTAGAGGGTGCCTGGAAGCCCAGCGTGAGAATTCCCATCTGAAATCATGCCCACGGGGCACCTCGTGCGCCAGCCACTGGGCGTTGCCTGCGGGATCCGTTTAATCTGCACAGCCACCCTTGGTATCTGACAGGACACTGACGCTCAGCCAGGGACTGAGCTGCTCACCATCACCTGGCTAGGCAAGAGCACAGCCAGGGCTGGGACCACATCCCTGCCATGACACACTCCACCCCCACGCCTGCTCTGCAGGACCAGGTGTCTGGCGGCTGAGCTGTCTGACTCAGCTGCTCCCGGTCCGATCCTGGGAGTGGGTGGACAGGGAGGAGGCTGGCTTGGGTGTCCTTCAAAGCCACGCCGTACCCCCCAGGAGGGGATGCGGGGGATGCTAGGGCCCTTGCCCCTGGCTGGGGGGTTCTGTGGCTCAGGCCAGTGACATCAGCCCTGGCAGGGTCTTTGAGATGTTCCAGAACCAGGTCTCAGAGCAGCCTGCTCTGTAACGCATGCCCCCCCAATCCACATGTGAGTGCCTCTCAGAACATGTGTGGTGAGTCCTGCTGATCCTTGCAGCGGGGCACCCCTGAAGGTGGCGGGGGCCCAGGGAGCTGGCCCTAGGCAGCATCTCCAGGGCCCCCCATGCCCTGCTGGCATCACTACAGCTCTATGTTGTGGAGTAGGGGTGTGGTGGGGGCTTCGGGAGCCCACAGCTCCCCCAGAAAGCCTGGTCCTTGGCTGGGCGGTGGCCCTCGGCTGGAGGATGCGTGTTGATTTATGGCTTGTTACTGAAACGGGAACCGCATTCTCATTTGTTCACCCCTCCTCACCATGGTGCGTTAATGGGTCAGCTGGGAGCTGTAAATTTGCGAAAGCCGCTTTTGCAATCCCAGGGTTTTGTGTGTTCCCTCTCCCTTGCCCTCTTCACTTCGTGCTGGCTTACACTGTTTTCTCTCCAAATTTGGGAGATTTGGGAGTTTATCTAAAAGAGGAGGAAAATATGCTGGGGGCGGGGTAGGGTTAAGTGCTCAGGCCCTGGAGCTCCCCAGAGCCAGTGCTGATGATCGTTTTTGTTTTATTTTATTTTTTTATGAAGACGGGGTTTCACCGTGTTGATCAGGCTGGTCTTGAACTACCGACCTCAGGTGATCCGCCCGCCTTGGCCTCCAAAGTGCCTGGATTACAGGCGTGAGCCACCACGCCCGGCCCAGTGCTGATGATCGATCTGCCTGATCCCTCCTTAGTTGTGTGACCCCCCGGTGGCCACTGGCTCCTCTTAGCCTGTCCCTCCGTCTGCAAGGTGGATGTTATTTAAATAGCGCCCTCGTGGATTAATGTCGGATGTGCAGTGCTTAGGCAGTCAGATGTGCTGAAAAAATCGCTCCCTTTCATGTTATTTCCCTGCTGTTGCTGTTCACAAACTGAGACATCATCTCCAGCTTTTACAGATTTTTCCTGTCTTACTACACCTGTTACCTCAATTCTCACCCACTTTTTAAATGTAAAAGCTTTAAGGCTGGGTGCGGGGGCTCACGCCTGTAATCCCAGCACTTTGCAGGGCCGAGGTGGGCAGATTACAGTATCAGGCATTCGAGACCAGCCTGGCCAAGATGGTGAAACCCTGTCTTTACTAAAAATACAAAAATCAACTGGGCACGGTGGCAGGCGCCTGTAATCCCAGCTACTTGGGAGGCTGAGGCAGAGAATTGCTTGAACCTGGGAGGTGGCGGTTACAGTGAGCTGAGATCGTGCCACTGCACTCCAGCCTGGGTGACAGAGCAAGACTCCATCTCCAAAAGGAAAGCTTTATTGACATATAATTCACATACTGTATCATTTGCTTCTTTAGAGTACACTGTTCAGTGTTTTTTAGTGTATTCGGACTTGTGTAACCATTACCAGAATCAATTTTAGAACATGTTCATCACTTTCCCAAAAAATCTTCACACTCAGTGGCAGCCACCAAACGCCCATTCCTGCCCTGTTCCCACTGCAGCCCCAGCAGCCACTAATCTGCTTTCTTCCCATTCTGGACATTTCATATAAATGGAATTGCATGTGGCCTTTCGTGTCTGGCTTCTGTCACCTAACTTCATGTCTTCCAGGTTTATCCACGTTGTAGCCAGATTAGTGCCTGCCTCCTTTTGATGGCCGAATAGTGTCCCATCATGTGGGTGGCTCACTGTTGTGTATCCACTCATCAGTTGATGGGCACTGGGGCTGTTTCCACCTTTTGGTGACTGTGAATACCCTCACTTTTTTTTTTTTTTCTCAGACAGAGTCTCACTCTTGTTGCCCAGGCTGGAGTGCAGTGGCACGATCTCAGCTCACTGCAACCTCCACCTCCCGGGTTCGATTCTCCTGCCCCAGCCTCCCAAGTAGCTGGAATTACCGGCGCCTGCCACCATGCCCAGCTAATTTTTGTATTTTTAGTAAAGACAGGGTTTCACCATCTTGGCCAGGCTGGTCTCGAATGCCTGGTATCGTAATCTGCCCACCTCGGCCCCGCAAAGTGCTGGGATTACAGGCGTGAGCCACCGCACCCAGCCTTAAAGCCCCACACGGCAGCGTCCACACACACAACCACACTCAGCCTCTTGCAGACACACCACACCCCCCGTCCCTCAGTGACTCTACAAGAATGTCACAGAGACTTAACTTTTTAAGTTAAGTAGAAAACACACAGTGAGACTTTCTGTCTGCTTCCCCCTCCCCTCTCCCTCCTCTCCCTCCTCCTCTTCCTTACATCCTCTTCCTCTTCCCCTCCCCATCTCCCTCTTCCCTTTCCCTCCTCCTCCTCACCTTCCCCTCCCTTCTCTTCCCCTCCCCCTTGTCTTCCTCATCCTTCCTTCTCCAAGGACGTCCCCGGCTCAGCCTCAAAGCTGCCGTTCTGGAAGCTGGAGAACTTACCTGGCTGATGCGGCTGATGAGTCGTGGATGAGAGGGGCCAGCCGCCCTCCACAGCCCTCCCCTGCTCCCTGGCTCCTCTTCTTGCTGAGTTGCCCCAAGGACAGGGCTCCACGGCAGCCCCTTCTCCTGTCCGTGGGGAATTCTGTGGTGTTGTCAGGGCTGAGAGCCCAGATGTGCTGAGCCTCCGAGGTCCCCTCCATTCCCCCTTGGCCAGGGGTGGCCCTCTCCTGCCAGTGCCCTGGAGGTGGGTGGGGTGGATGGCACTGTGCCCAGGACACTGAGTAGGAAACAGAAACACATGGGGTGTGACGTGGAACCTGACCCTGCAGCTCCCGGGGCTGGGCCCCGACACACACACACAGACATGCAGACACGCACAGACGCACACACAGGGACACACGTGTCAGGTGGGCCACTGCTCTCTGAACTCTTAGGTATCTTTGGCCCCCTGAGTCAACAAGTTCTAACAGAGGAAGCATCCTAGGAGCCTGAGAAGCCATGAAGTTCTGAGCCACCCAGCCACGTCCCCGTCCCTTTGGAGTGGCTCTGGTCCTGGTAGGGGATGTCCTGGAATTAAATCTCATGCGTCTTATATTCTGTCCTCATCATGGATTCCTTTTCTCTTTTACCCATTTTCTCAGTTCATCCTGGCCCATGTCACTTGCTTTTCCTTTTTATTTATTTATTTATTTGAGATGGAGTCACTCTGTCGCCAGGCTGGAGTGCAATGGCACGATCTTGGCTCACTGCAATCTCCACCTCCCGGGTTCAAGCCATTCTCCTGCCTCAGCCTCCCAAGCAGCTTGGACTTCAGGCACACACCACTACACCTGGCTAATTTTTTGTATTTTTAGTAGACATGGGTTTCGCCATGTTGGCCAGGATGGTCTCCATCTCCTGACCACGTGATCCACCCGCCTCAGCCTCCCAAAATGCTAGGGTTACAGGCGTGAGGCACCATGCCCAGGCTGCTTTTCCAGGGCACTGGGCTCCCATCATCGCTAGGCCGTTGCTGTGTGGGGCACAGCCACGTTGCCAGCTCTCTCGGTCATAAATGAGACTGTGGGAGCAGCTTTGCACAAGGCTCCTCTTCATCTCCTGGGTCAGTTCCTTGGCGGATGATCCCGAAAGCCAACAGTGAAGTCCAAGGGTGGGAATGGTCACTGAGGGCTTCTTTCCTGTGGGACTTGTTTTTGAAAAAGGCATTCAAGTTGTAAATTCAAAATTGAAGTCAGCAGCATCAACTGAGGGATATCCTGTGCCCAGGACTGTGTCGAAGCCTCGGAGACACAAGACATGGGCTTAGGCTGGGTGTGAGGTCAGGTGGCAGAAGACCTGGGGTCCCGTTCCAGCTTCACCCCAGCTTGCCCATTGACCTTGAGCAAGACCCCTCCCCCTCCCCTCCCTGGGCCTCAGTCTTTCCACTTGAGAAATGAAAGAGTTGAACAGGCGATGGCGGCCAGAGAGCATCTCGGGGCCCTGGCCCCATGATTCGGCCCAGGGATGCTGGGGCGAGGCAGTGTTTCCAGGCAACAGTGTTTGTTTGGGATTCCGATCTGGAGATGGGATGGCTGTGAGCACTCCTGGCTCTGGCTCTGGCTCCCGGGGGCAGCCCGCCAGCATCCACACAGGGCCAAATCCCAAATCCCTAATCCCCAGCACGGCGGGGGGGCAGGGCTGTCTCCTTCCCCCAGGTTTTCCTCCTTTTATGCCCCCGCCACCCTTCTCTGCCCCTTCCCAAGCACACTGCAGGACAGGCCACCCACCCATAACCTTCTCCTGGAAGGAGGCAACTGGGACGGCTCCTTAGAGGTGAGAGGTGGGGCCTGCAGCTGGGATCTGGTGACTTGCGACAGGGAAAGCAGCTCAGTGCTCTCTGCAAGCCAGTGGCATGCCTGCACTGCCCAGCACGCTGCATGGGGACCGTACCTCGGTGGAGCCTCCAAGCACTTGTTGGTTTCTGGCCTGGTGGCTCTGGAGTCAGTCTTGTCAGCCTGTGGCCAGTGGCTCTCCTTCTGGAGAACATTTCAGTTTACTCGCCTTCTGAGCCGGACATTTACATCACCGTGGCGGCTAGGAAGGAGCCTGGTTGCAAAGCGTGAGGGTCAAGTCCTAGCTGTGCCCTGGCCAGCTGAGTGGCCATGGACACCAGGACCCCACCTCCAGAGGCTCAGTCTTCTCTGCAAAAGCGAGTGTGGTAGCAGGGTCTGCCTGCCTTGTGGGTGTGGCTGTTGGGAGTCTAAGTGAGAGTGTGCTTAGTGGCACGGTGACATACAGAAAGGGCTCAGTAGTTGACAGCTGTGGCTGGTGTCAGCACCATCCTTGGCGCCGCCAGCATCACAGGGCTCATACTCTCCGGGCTCATGGGATGGCGCGGACTCCGTCTCCTTCCACCTGTTTATTGAGCTTGGGCCCTTGGCGGGTCTCAGGCACCTCCTCCTGAATTTCTCCAGCATGACTTTCCCTCGGGGGCTTGGGTGCGAGTCAGGGCGGTGGTTGCCAGGAGGGGTGCTCTCTAGGCTGCCTGCCCAGGCTCAGACCCTGTCCCGGCCCCAGCAGACACAGGGCTGGCGTCCGCTGGCACATAGTGGGCATCTGTTGAGTGTTGCCTGACTGTGTGCTCTGTGCTGAGGACCAGCCCCACAGCAGGCTGCGTGACTCTAGGGGGAGTGCCGTTCATTCCACAGCTGCCGGCCCTGCTCCTGGATGCTTTAGAAACAGAGCAGTAAGAACAGCAGCGTGGGAGACAGCGGGGTTCTGGGGAGGGCAGGAGGGTGGTGCTGAGATGGTCTGGGGGGAGGGAGGGAGGGAGGGAGGCAGGGACCAGTGTCATGCCGGCGACCTGGGCAGACCTGGCTCCCCTCGTCATGGAGCCATCAGACGGCATAATGGCAGGTGTGGTAAAGTGTGTAACGGCATGGGGAACACGTACCGTGAAGCAGGGCATTGCCTAGGGCCGCGGAGAGGGCTTCTCTGAGTGCTGCAAAGGTGTATGCTGGGGCTGAGGCGGACAGGGGAGGCTGGGAGCTGGCATTATTCCGGGCGCTTTGCTCTCCCCGGACAGCCCTTGGCCTGTGGGCCCCTCTCACATCTCCCCACCACTCTGACATCTGCGTACGCCTCACTGCAGGGGCTCAAGCCAGATGCATGTCATAAACAGGAAATTCCCCTCGAACCTCTCCACTCTAATCTGGGCACTGCACGGAGCCATCTGGCCGTGCATGCCGCGATGAAGTCTGCCCCGCTCTTCACACCACGCGCCCAACAGCAGCCTGTTCCTCGGAGACTCTGTGGCCTCCTCCCTTTCTCCCATCTCTCTGCCGCCTCCCCTTCCCTGCTGGGCTGCAGCCCCCAAACCTCCCACTGAGCCTCTGGGAATGTGGCGGGAGAGCGCTGGGGGGCAGAAGGCGCAGGTGGTGGGCTGCCCTGGAAACCCCAGACCCGTGGATGGAGCTTCACCTTTTCCCTGAGTCTCAGCAGAGCATGGGAAGGGTCATCTCTCTGTGCCTGAGATCTGAGCACATCCTGGAGATACCAAGGCAGATAAGACAGATGTCCCCTTGGAGCCACAGGCAGGCAGGTGACAGGTGGTGACAAGCCAGTGTGGTGAAGGCTATGAGGGAAGGAGGTACAGGAAGCTATGGAAGCCTACAGGATGGACCTACCAGCCTGGGGCATCAAGTCAGCCTTCCTGGAGGAGGTGATGTCTCTGTATTGAAAGATGAATCTGGTATTATCCAGGTGAATGGGAAGTGCAGGTGTGTCCCAGGAAGAAGGAACAGCAAGTGCAAAGTCAGGGTGGTGCGATGGGCCTGACCCCCTGGGAGGAACAGTGGTCTCCCCATGCAGGGATGCCGGGGAGTTGGGGGTGGTCTGTGCAGGTCCACACAGGCCATGCTGCTGTGCTTGGTTTTGGTCAGGGAGTGGTGGGCAGCCACGAAGTGTTGAGAGCAGGTGAGGATGTGGCCAGCTTGGCATTTGGAGCAGACACAGGCTCTGCTGGGCAGGTCCTGGGTCCTTCGGCCTCAGCTTGTCCGTCTATAAAATGGACTCTCCCATTTCTTCCTTGGTGATGCAGCAAGTGGGATCCTCCCCCAGGAAATGACCTGCGGCTGCTCCCGAGGAAGATGAGAGCTGCTTCTATTGTGAATTGTTAA
The DNA here is from genome assembly GCF_030222135.1 of Aotus nancymaae. NCBI lineage: Eukaryota > Metazoa > Chordata > Mammalia > Primates > Aotidae > Aotus > Aotus nancymaae. The sequence continues at coordinate 1,711,927 of NW_026988414.1, read as the reverse complement.
CACTTTTGGAAGTGGTTTTTTTTTTTTTTTTTTTTTTTTTCAGAAGCCCCCACTCGCTATCTTTTTAAGGGTTTGGTGAGGAGGGGAGCAGGGGTTCTATGGTCCTTAAAGTTCTGGAGCAGAGTCTGGAGCTGCCTTCTTTTCTTTTTTTCCTCCTTCCCTCCCTCCCTCCCTCTTTCTCTTTCCTTCCTTCCCTTCTCCTTCCCTCCTTTCCTCCTTCCTTCTCTTCCTTCCTTTCTTCCTTCATTTTTCTTCACATAGTCTTGCCCCGTCGCCCAGGCTGGCGTGCAGTGGCACAACCAGAGCTCTCAAACCCCTGGGCTGGAGTGATCCTCCCACCTGAGCCTCTCGAGTAGCTGGGACCACAGGCATGTGCCACCATGCCCAGCTAATTTTTATTTTTTGTAGTGACGAGATCTCCTCATGTTGCCCAGACTAGGTGCTGCCTTTTCAAATATGAAATGGGGCTGAGAGATGTTGACGGCCCTGCCTGGGGCTGCACAGCATGTCTGAAGCACAGTTGGACCTCAGATCCAGAACTCCAGTTCCTAACTTCCCACTGACCCACATTACCCCTGTTTGCCAGTCCAGATATGGCGACGATGTCCAGGGAGCGAACCGCATCCCAGCCTGGAATGTGATTGAGTGTATCAGTTTCAGCATCAAATGGGTTTGGCCACTGATTGGTGGGTATCGATATATTAACATTATTTAATTTTTCAAAAAGCTGTAGAAGAGAAAATTTAAAGCCGGGTGTGGTGGCTTACACCTTTTATCCTAGGACTTTGGGAAGCTGAGGCGGGAGGATCGTGAGGTCAAGAGATCAAGACCATCCTGACAAACATGGTGAAACTCCATCTCTACTAAAAAAAATACAAAATTTAGCCGGGCGTGGTGGCATACGCCTGTAGTCCCAGTTCCTCGGGTGGCTGAGGCAGGAAAATCACTTGAACCTGGGAGGTGGAGTACAGTGAGCTGAGATTGCACCACTGCACTCCAGCCTGGAGACAGAGCAAGACTCTGTCTCAAAAAAAAAAAAAAAGGGAAAAGAAAAAAGAAAATTCAAGCTGGAGTGGCAGACAGAGTAGAGCTACGCAAGGGAAATGTTTACACGTCGCCGACACACATACGTACCGATATGGTGTTTTCCCACTTTTTCCTTTGCACTATAAAGACTGAACAATCTGCTCAGGGCTGCCCAGCTGATTGAAGACCGAGGAGAGATCCCAGACCCTGGCTGGGGATTTGTACCACACGAATAGCAAGGCAGTGTAGGTGACCTGGGGGAGGTGATGTCTCAGTATTAAAAGATAAGCACGTGTCATCCATATTCTACGTCCCGGGCCTCTCAGGCTTTGTATGCGTGGTGTCAGCTCATACTTACCGCCTCCTGTGATTCTAGATAGGGACCCCAAAACTCGGGAAGATGGCGTCCTTGGCCCAAGGTCAGCCTGTAAGAGGCAGGATGGTGGTTCTCACCAGGACACTTACCATCGAAGACCCGCACCCATCTGCCCTGCCATGCTGCTTCTCGGGAAAGGGGCACTTCTTCATGTCCCCAGGCAGTGACTCCCTGGAGGTGGTTCCCCGGCCACTTGTATCAGCTACCTAGGGCTATTTAGTAAAACCCCAATTCCCACCTCCTCCAAGGAATCAGAGTCTCTGGGTAAGGCCTGAGAATCAGCATGCTTCACCTGCAGCTGGGAGATTCCAATGAGAACCCCTGCCCTACGAGGTGTGAGACCTTTGAGAGCAGAGGGTGTGAGCCTATAGTTCAGGAGATCTGCTCCGGGGCATGGGAGACACAGACAGCAGTGTGTCAAGAGCTCTGCTGGTGAGAGAGAGAGAGAGAGAGAGAGAGAGAGAGAGAGAGAGAGAGAGGGAGAGGGAGGAAGGAAGGGGAAGGGAAGAGATAAAGAAAGATCTAAATGTTTAAATGTCCACTCAAAAGGGAGCAAGTTAATACATTGTGGTGTAATCATACAAGGGAATATTACACAACGGTCAAAAACGAATGAATTAGACCTATATACATCCTCACGACGCCATGTATGCCGTGATACAGCTCATGGTGCAAGTTTTCCAACACGCAGAACAGCACCGTGTGTTTACGCGTGCGGTCTTGTCTCCGTGGAAGCAGCTGCCTTTGTTGAGTGCCTCTGTTGCAGATGCTGTGCTGTGAATTAGGTCATTCAGTTCTTTTGACAGCCTGTGAAGGACGAGCACAGCTGACAGCTCTATTTTCCAAAACGAGGTGACTTAGGCACAGGAAGGTGAGGCGACTTGTCCACCCTCACACAGGAAGCACATGGCTAAGCAGGTTAGACCCAGGCGATCCCGCCCAGTGCCACCACCCACTGTGCCATCCACAGCCACCCTCAGAGAACTTGTCCCAAGAGGCTGCTGGATGCTTGGGGCAAACGGATGGAGGGGGTGGCTGGGAAGGGGTGTCATTGCCCCACTTTACAGATGGGGAGACAGAGGCTCAGCGGGCAAAGCCTGTAGCCCAAGGTTGCACAGGGAATGAATGATGGTATTGACCTTGATAATGACTGCATGGCCCTCACTTCACTTACCGCATCTCATGTGATTCTTGCAGCTGCCTGAGAGGTGGGGGCTATGAGGAGCCCTAAGGATTTTATAAGGGGCTCTGTGATCCCTGTTTTGTAGAGGAGGAAACTGAGGCTCAGCAGATAGCAAGGCGGGGACCAGGACTGGAGCATCCCAGGCCTGCTGGGTTCTAGAGCCCAGCTGCTGAGCGCAGGGCCAGCGACTGGCCCTTAGAGTCCCCCGCCCCCATGCTGGCTGCGTGCTCTTGGGGCCAGCCAGGGTCAGTGGCCGCAGCTGCCCTCCCTATTTTACGGAGGCAGGGGCTGTGCAGAGTTACAGCACATATGGGCTGGTGACATCATGTCTGCGGGGGGCCCTTGGGGTCCAGCACAGCTGCAGGAGCCTGGCTGGGGGTCCTAGATCCCTGTGGGATGGGGGTGATGTGACGTTAGCAAGGTGAGCCAGACTGGGGAGGGCGGCGATGGCAGTGGTGGGGCAGGTGGGGGGTCTGCAGCTTCCTCCTGAGGGCCCTCAACACAGCTCTGGACATAGGAGCACCAAGGGACTGCTGTCAGAGACAGGTCAGCCCTGGCACCAGACCAGAGGGCCTCAGGGCTGCCAGCTTCTCCTTCATCCCACACGCAGGGCAGGTGTGTGTGGCAGAGGAGGGGGCGTTGCCACTGCAGTCAATAGGTGTCAAACAGTGGGCAGGCTTCTGGCCCTGGGCTCAGCCTGTAATGGAATCCGTTTACCAGCCCTGGCCCAGGCACACGCCATCTTGGCATGCCCATTTTACAGATGAGGAAATGGAGGCTCCAAGAAATGAAGCAGCTTCCCTGAGGTCACAGCTAGGAAGGATTTAGAGTTTAGACTCGAACCTGAGCCAGTGGACTCCTAGTCCAGTGCTCTTCTTCTCTTACACCAGTAGGTGTGGGACTGGCCCTGGCCTGCTGGTTCAGGGAGGATGGAGGCAGGGGTAGGGGCTAGATGGTGGGTGCTGTCTCATTCCCATAAGGCTTCCTGGGGGAGGTGGCTGGTTCAAGTTGGGTCTCAAAGCCTTCCCGTGGGGGTGAAGTCAGTGGGGGTCTCACTAGTGCTCCCCACTCCCGCAGGCATGGCCTCCTCCCGTCTGGCTCTCTGCGTCTGGCCCAGGTCCAGGTGGATGACACCGGCCACTATGAGTGCACAGCCAGTAACCCTGCGGGGTCCGCCTCCCGTCGCTACGTTCTTGGGGTGCAAGGTAGGACCAGCTGGCAGCCCCAATCCCTCCGTGTCCCCCATCACCCCACCCGTCCCTCAGGCCTCTCAGTCCCCCTCCTGCAGCCCATGCCCAGGCCTGTCAGGCGCTGCCACCTCCCCTCACTACCCCCACTTCCTGTCTGTCTCAGGCCTGTCTCTCCTCCTCTACCCTTTTTCTCCACCTCTCCCCATACCTGGAGATGCTGTTCAGAGGCCCCCGAGAACACAGGGCAGAGCCCAGTGGGGACCTGGGTTTGGGCGGGGGTCAGAGGGGAACCCATGAAGGTGGGTCTGAGAGTGTCTCTGCCTGGTGTGCAAGGCCCAGCCAGGAGCCCAGGGCGTGGCGATAGGAAGAGGCTTGTGAGATGCCACAGAGCCCCCTCCTGCTGGGAGCATGTAATGCCCCCCAAAAGGCCCTTCCAAGCCCCTGCTCCCACCGCTGCCATCAACGAGGCACTTCGTGTACCTGTAACAGGAGGTGCCGCGCTGTCTCCACGCATCCCCTCCTCCTGGCAAGGTCCCCACGCACCCCACTGTGGCTCTGGTTCCCAGCCCGGTGTGAGGTCCCAGGAGTGGGCGTTCCCCCATGAGTCCAGGGCTCATTCAAAGGGAGCCAGCAGGTCGGAGTCGTGCACCAGAGAGTCAGGGTGCTTGTCATCTGAAAGAACGCTGGGAGACCTCCGAGACAGGCCCAGCTCTGGCCCAAGCGCCCCATCTGCCCTCCTGTTTTCAGAGATCATGAGCTAATGAGGAATGGCTTCCACTTGGTAAAATAATTGGACCTGCACCAAAAAAACAACCCAATCATATTTTATGACACATCAAATTTATCTGAAATTCACATTTCAGTGTTGGCCAGACATGGTGGCTCATGCCTGTAATCCCAGCTCTTTGGGAGGCCTAGGCGGGAGGATGGCTTGAGCCCAGAAGTTCGAGACCAACCTGGGCAGCGTAGCAAGACCCCATCGCCACAAAAAATAAAAAAATTACTCTCTTGCAAGGGTCCACATCTGTAGTCCCAGCTACTCAGGAGGCTGAGGCAGGAAGATCGCTTGAGCCCAGGAAGTCGAGGCTGCAGTGAGCTGTGATCGTGCCACTGTATTCCAGCCTGGGCAACGTGTGAGACCCTATCTCAAAAAAAAATAAAACAAAAATTCAGTGTTTATAAATACAAGTTTTATCGGAACACAGCCACGCGTGTTCATCTACGTGCAGCCTGTGGCTGCTTCGCCCTCTGATGGCAGAGGTGGGAAGTGGAGGGAGCCTGCCTGGCCTCACAGCCCGCAATTCCAACCACCTGACTGTCTACAGAAAGTGTGCTGCTCCGGATCTAAGCTCATACCCCATTTTACAGATGCACAGGCTGAGGCCCAGATGGGGAAGGAGCTCCAGGGTTCCGTGGGTTTGCATGGGGGTATGAGAGACAGGAACAGGGAGGCAGGGCAGTGAGCAGGGCCTCAACGTCAGCAGAGCTGGGCTTGAATCCTGACTGCGACTTACTGGCTGTGTGACCTTAGGCCAGACACTTGGCCTCTCTGAGCTTTGCTTCCCTCCTCTATAAAGTGAAGGCCACAATAAAGCACATCCCATGGTGGTCAGAAGGTCTCAAGGACATTGAATGCTCAGAACAGTAGAAGCTGTTACTGTTTCCAGTGGGTGTGTGTGAGAGAGATCGACAGGTGGGCAGGGCATCCATGCTCTCTGTGCTCCTGGGCAGGGAGCACTCCTGGCACGCAGGCCATGGGCCGGGGGCTGGTCTCTGCCCAAGGGCCAGGTTCCCACGGGTGATATAATCCAGGCTCCTTCTCAGAAGCTGTGAAGGGGGTGGGTGCACCTCAGCTTCCCTCGAGGGGCCAGGGTACTTGTCCCAGCATCCCATGCAGTGCCTGGAGCAGGGTGGCCCCTGGGCTCTGAGAGTTCTCTTGTGCCCACCCAGTCTGGCCCCGCGGTGGCCTGGGCCCTTGGACACTCAGACCCAGGGTTGATGCCAGCACCTCTCCACTGAGGGAGGGGGCGACTCTGGCCAAGTCATATAACCTTTCCGAGCCTCAGCATCCTCCTCTGCAAAATGTGCAGGCGTGGATGGTATCACTTGCCGAGTAGAAAGGACCAAGTGAGAGGAGGATGAGAAAGTGATTTGAAACCACAAACGGAAAAGAACGGGAAACCACAGCTGTGGGAGGGAAGGGTGGGGCAGCATGACATCCAGCCGGGGTGCCTCCAGCCACCGGGCTCTGTGCTGGCCGCTTTAGTGCTGCACCTCATTTCATCCCGCAGGGCGGGAGGGGTTGTGACAAGGGGAAACTGAGGCTTTCGCTGGAGCAGGGTCCTTTGGCTCTAAGGAACTGAAATAGGATTGGAACCATCTCTGTGCATGCTCCCTCCCAACTTTTCTCGGCCATTATGAGTCAGTCCCTCTGCCCTGCCTCAGTTCCCCCATGTGCGCTGAGCTGGATGAATCCCAAATGGCACTTTTTTTTTTTGAGATGGAGCCTCTCTCTGTCGCCCAGGCTGGAGTGCAGTGGCATGATCTCAGCTCACTGCAACCTCCGCCTCCTGGGATCAAACAATTCTTGTGCCTCAGCCTCCAAGTAGCTGGGATTACAGGCGTGCGCCACCACACCCAGCTAATTTTTGTATTTTTAGTAGAGACAGGGTTTTGCCATAGTGGCCAGGCTGGTCTTGTACTCCTGACCTCAGGCGATGTGCCCACCCTGGCCTCCCAAAGTGCTGGGATTACAGGCGTGAGCCACCGCGCCCGGCCCCGAGTGGTGCTTCTTAAATGGAGTCGGCACATTGGCAGGGGCAGAGGGATGTACACGCTCAACCCTGAGGGTCGAATCTTTCATGAGAGTGTGTGTGTTCAGGTGAAAGACCGGAGCTCACTCTCTTTAGGGGAGTCCATGTGGGTGTCCCAATGTCTTTTCCTGCCAGCCTTCGATTGTGCTCCATGACAATTTTGCTGGTTGGTGACATCCGAGATGTGGCTTGGGTCTGGGTTCTGGGACCCTCTCCCCCGGGTCCCCCCGCCTTGATGCCCCTCCTGTGGTCCGTCAGTCCCCCCTCAGGTGCAGCCAGGCCCTCGGGTTCTGAAGGTGCTGGTGGGAGAAGCCCTGGATCTGAACTGTGTGGCTGAGGGCAACCCAGAGCCCCAGCTGAGCTGGTCCAAGGATGGCGTGGCCCTGCGGGGCCGGGGGCCTGAAGGCTCCGTCCACTTCGCAGCCATCGGAACCTCTGATGCTGGGAGGTACCACTGTGAGGCCTCCAACAGCGTCGGGGTGGGTGCCTGGGACGTGGAGCTCAGGGTGCTAGGTGAGTCTCCCTGGCCCCAGAACTCACTTCTCCCCAGCTCTCCCAGTGCAGCCTGGACTTGGGAAGTGCTCGTCTCTGTTCCGGGCTCTGTGCCTGCCTGCTTCCTTCCAGGGACAGATAGAGCCTTGGCCCTCTCTGGGACCTCACAGCTTTGGGCCATCCTGTGTCTTGGAGCCTTTGTCAGCCCGTGGGCACGGACCAGTCTCAGAGCTCCCAGCAGGGGTTCCATGCACTCTTTCCCCTTGGGCGGTGACCTGTGGGCCCTCTCAGGACCTGGGTGGACAGAGGTACCTAGGGCAGGGACCGGGGAGCAGCACTGGACCCAGGGCCATCCGGACAGTCATAGGCTGGCCACCTACACTCTGTGACCCCAGTGTTCTCACCTGCAAAGTGGGTCCAATAGTCTGTGAGGGGTCCGTGAGAGTGTGTGTGAAGCGCCTGCACATAGAAAGTTCTGGATCAGTGGTGCTAGCAGTTTCACTATTAGGAATTTAAAACAAGCTTGGGGCTGAGTGTGGTGGCTCACACCTGTAAACCCAGCACTTTGGGAGGCTGAGGTGGGCGGATCGCTTGAGCCCAGGAGTTTGAGACTAGCCTGGCCAACATAGCAGACCGGTCTCTTAAAAAAAAAAAAAACATTGCAAAGCCACTGCTGTGAGGGACCACACGTGGCCCTTTTGTTTGAGGGCACAGCTCAGCCTCCCCAGCCTGTGGGGCTCAGCCCTGGTGGCTGCACCATGGGGCCTCCCTGCAGGGGTGAGCCAATACCCCTGGCCCTGACTTGCCAGGAGTCTAGGGGCTGGGATTCTGGAAGGGGATGCTTCCCTGTTGGCCCTGGGTTCCTTGGAGGCAGGGGGTGGGGGCGCCAGGCTTTGGGCTCAAGGTATGAGCGTGGTCGTGTTGCTTCCCTCCAGAGCCACCGCACTGGGGGGCTGATGAGACCAGCGGCTTGCTGGAGCGAGTGGCCGGAGAGAATGCCAGCCTGCCGTGCCCTGCCAGAGGTGATGCTGCGTGTAGGGTGGGCCTGGGGAGGTGAGGGATGGGCTGGCCTAGGAAGGAGCCTCCATTCATATTCCAGTGCCCTGGGCTGCCCATGGCAGGCAGAGGCCGTGGGACATGTGCTTCTGGTCAGCACCGTGCCAGGTAGTTCATCCCATTGCCAACCCTGGAGGCTGGGTGTTAGCATTCACTCCTTTTTGTTAGGGGCAGTCCAGGCCCAAGGGGGTTAAGTGACTTGCTGAAGTCACACAGCCAGAGTGCGACTCAGAGTGTGGACAAGTGTGACCCCTGCCCTACCCCCCTGTGCCCATCAGCATCTGGGGGTGGGATTGCCGGGGCCGAGGGCAGCCCAGGGTCCTTGTGGGTTGGGCGTGGTGGTCAGCCCGTCTCTCCCCATGCCCCTGACTTTCCCACAGAGGATGGATTCAGTGGTCCTGACCAAACCAGCTTTTCTGGGCTCGTCTTTGGGGCAGGAGCACAGTGTGGGGCCGAGAGCCACCTTGGGTCAGCTGCCCAGCGCCCAGCCCTGCCCCAGCCACTCCTGGCTGTGCGACTCAGGACAGTGTCCATCTCCTTTCTGAGCCTCACTTTCCCTGTCTACCTCGGGGTTGTACTGGCCTCTCCGCGTGGGGCTGCCGTGAACTCAGCGGGACAGCATGTGTGTAAGGGGCTGGCACCTCTGGAGGGCTCGGGAAATGTGCTGGAGGCCTGGCTTCTGCCTTTGGCGCACCCCCCGGCCCCACCCGGAGATCCCTCCTCAGCCCCTGCCACTGCCTCAGTTGCTTCCCTCGGCTTTGGGCTCCTCCGAAGCTGGGAGCGCCGCCACCTCTCTGTGGGGTTGAGGTTCTCTGGAGGGTGCTTGGTGTCTGGTAGCAAGTGGCGGGTCACAAAAGCCGGGCAGGAGCCTGGGGGGCACCTATAGTCTCGGTCATTCCTCTGTGAGCCGCAGGGTGCCCGGGAAGGCCCCAGAATAGGACCAAGGGAGAGTCAGATAGGAGCAGGGCTGGCACCCACCCAGGCAGGGGGCGGGACCTGGGTGGGAGCTCTGGGAGCCCCTCGGGATGGGAGCCCCCCAGGTCCTGGGCCCTTGACCATGGCGCCACCTTGTGTTGGTCTCTGCTAATAGCAAGCAGCCGTTCTGCGCTTTTGGGAAGTGGGAGATGGTGGAAGGTAGGACCCACCTAGCCCCAGGATTCCTGCCCTGTCTGTGCCCCCTGACCGTCACACGCAGTCCTGGTCAGTCGGGGGCCAGCCCTGAGCCTGTCAGCCTCACCCAAATCCCCTCTGATAGCACTGCCTCTCCCCACCGGGCCTGGCGCCTGGGCTGCCCTGGCCTCCTTCCTGGTCAGGAGGGTCACTGCCTGGTGACAGTGGGGGACCCCATTTCACAGCCCTGTGGCCTTGGGCTGGGAGGGCTCTGAGGGCTACAGGGATGGGACTGAGCCCAGCACCCTCATGGGGACTCCCTGGGCCCTGCAGTGACACCATCTGCCTCTTCCTCGTGGGGTGGGGTGGGTGGGGCGTGAAGGCCCAGAGCCTGGACACCCACTTGGTGGTGTGTGTGGATGTGGGGTGTGGTCTATGTATATGGTGTTTGGTGTATGTTGTATGTGTGGTGTGCACAATGTGTATATGGTGTTATATGGTGTGTGGTGTGTATGTTGTGTGTGTGTGGTGTGTGTATGGTGTTTGGTGTGTATGTTGTGTGTGTTGTGTGTGGTGTGGTGAGTATGTGGTATGCAGTGATTGGTGTGTGGTGTGTGTGTGTAGTGTTTGGTATGTATGTTGTGTGTATTGTGTATGTATGGTGTTTGGTGTGTGTGGTGTGTGATGTGTGGTATGTGGTGTTTGGTGTATATGTTTGTAGTGTATGTTGTTTGATGTGTATGTAGTATGTGTGAATGTGTTGTGTGTGTGTATGGTGTTTGGTGTGTATGTTGTGTGTGTGGTGTGCATGGTGTTTGTGTGTGGTGTGGTGTGTTGTTGTGTGTGGTGTGGTGAGTATGTGGTATGCAGTGATTGGTGTGTGGTGTGTGTGTGTAGTGTTTGGTATGTATGTTGTGTGTATTGTGTATGTATGGTGTTTGGTGTGTGTGGTGTGTGATATGTGGTGTTTGGTGTATATGTTTGTGGTGTATGTTGTTTGATGTGTATGTAGTATGTGTGAATGTGTAGTGTGTGTGTATGGTGTTTGGTGTGTATGTTGTGTGTGTGGTGTGCATGGTGTTTGTGTGTGGTGTGTTGTGTTGTTGTGTGTGGTGTGGTGAGTATGTGGTATGCAGTGATTGGTGTGTGGTGTGTGTGTGTAGTGTTTGGTATGTATGTTGTGTGTATTGTGTATGTATGGTGTTTGGTGTGTGTGGTGTGTGGTATGTGGTGTTTGGTGTATATGTTTGTGGTGTATGTTGTTTGATGTGTATGTAGTATGTGTGAATGTGTAGTGTGTGTCTATGGTGTTTGGTGTGTATGTTGTGTGTGTGGTGTGCATGGTGTTTGTGTGTGGTGTCGGGGTGTGTGTGGTGTGTATGTGGTACATTGTGTTTGGTGTGTGCAGTGTGTGTGTATAGTGTTTAGTATGTATTTGTATGTATTGTGTGTATGGTATTTGGTGTGTGTAGTGTGTGATATGTGGTGTGTGTATGGTGTTTGGTGTATATGTTTGTGCATGGTGCATGCATGTTTGATGTGTATGTGGTATGTGTATATGGTGTGCAGTGTGTGGTGTGTATGTGTGGTGTGTGTGTATGGTGTTTGGTGTGTGATGTGTGGTGTGTGCATAGTTTTTGGTATGTGTAGTGTGTGATGTGCGATGTGTGTATGGTGTTTGGTGGACATGTTTGTGTGTGGTGTGTGCATGTTTGATATGTAGTGTGTGTGTATGATGTGTACTTTGTGGTGAATGTGTGGCGTGTGTGTATGGTGTTTGGTGTGCATGGTGTGGAGCATGTGGTGTGTGGTTGGTGTGTGTGATGTGTGTATGGTGTTTGGCATGTAATATGCGGTGTTTGATGTGTAGTGTGTAGTGTTTGGTGTGTGTTGTGTGTGTGTTGTGTGTGGTGTGTATGTGGTGTGTGGTATGTATTGTGTGTGTAGTGTGTGTGTATGGTGGCATGTGTAGTGTGTGTGTGGTGTGTGCATGGTGTGTGGTGTGTATGTTGTGTGATGTGTGTGTATGGTGGTGTATGGTGTGTATGTGGTGTGTGTAGTGTTTTGTGTGTATGTTTGTGTGTGGTATGTACATGGTGTTCGGTGTGTATTTGTGTGTGTGATGGCTGTAGTATTTAATGTGCATGTTTGTGTGTGGTGTGTGTATGGTGTTTGGTGTGTATGGTATGTGGTGTGTGTTGTGTGTGGTATATGGTGTGTATGTGATGTATAATGTGTGTGTAGATGGTGTGAGTGGTGTGGTGGTGTGTGTAGTATGTGGTGTGTGCATGGTATGTGATGTATATGTTTGGGATTTGTATATGGTGGTGTGTGTAGTGTATAGTGTGTGTGGCGTGTATGTGGTGTGTGTAGTGTTTTGTGTGCATATTTGTGCATGGTGTTTGGTGTGTATGTGTGTGGTGTGTGGTGTTTGGTGTGTATATTTGTATGTGTTGTGTGCTCTGTATGGTGTGTGGTGTGTATGTAGGTGGTGTGTATTGTGTGCTGTGTGTATGGTGTGTGGTGTGTATGTTTGTATGTGGTATGTGGTGTGTGTGACGTGTGCTGTGTGTGTGGTGTGTGTATGGTGTTTGGTGTGCATGTTTGTGGTATGTGGTCTGTGTGCTGTGTGCTGTGGGTGTGGTGTATGGTATGAATGTTGTGTGTGTGGTGTGTGTATGGCGTTTTGTGTGTATGTATGTGGTATGTAGTGTTTTGTGTGTGTGTGGTGTTTGTATATGTATATAGTGTGTGGTTTTTTTGTATGTATGTTGTATGTGTGCTGTGTATGTATGGTGGTGTGTGTAGTGTGATATGTGTGGTATGTGAAGCATTTAGTGTGTATGTTGTGTATGTGGTGTGTGTAGTGTGTGGTATGTAGTGTGTATGTGGCGTGTGGTATGTGTGGTGTTTGGTATGTATGTCATGTGTGGTGTTTGGTATGTATAATGTGTGGTGTGTATGTGCTGTGTGGTATGTGTCATGTTTGGTGTGTATGTTGTGTATGTGGTATGTGCAGTGTGTGGTGTGTGTGGTCTTTGGTATGTATGTCATGTGTGGTGTTTGTGTATAGTGTGTGGTGTGTATGTGCTGTGTGGTGTGTGTCGTGTTTGGTGTATATGTTTGTGTGTGGCGTGTGTATGGTGTTTCGTGTGTGTAGTCGCCAAACTTGCAGATCGGCATGTCACTCCTACCCACCTTCTGCTGCTACCACTGGTCATCAGGATGGGCCGTGTAGATAGGTGCAGGGGCACCCACAGCTCCGAGGGAAATGCTCCTCCCAGCCTCGGGGATGGAGGTGCCTGGAGTCATCCCTGGAGGGCCAGCCCCTTTTGCACAGAGGAGACGTGTGGGAGACAGTGCAGGTGTGGAGGGGTAGGTGTCAGGGTGTATGCACTGATGACTCCGTGCACCTTGCCAGGGACACCCAAGCCACAGGTCACATGGCGGAAGGGCCCGTCCTCAGAGCCCCTGCGTGGCCGGCCAGGTGTGGCAGTGCTGGAGGAGGGGTCTCTGTTCCTGGCCTCCGTCTCACCCATGGACAGTGGAGACTACGAGTGTCAGGCCACCAACGAGGTGGGCTCCTCGTCCAGGAGAGCCAAGCTGGTGGTCTATGGTAAGCAGGGAGCCAGAGCTGGGGGCAGGACAGGAAAGCAGCAGGGACCCAGGGATGGGCCTGTCTTCCTCCCAGGACCGCATCCGCCAGAGGCCCACAGTGATGCCGGGGGGCCACGGGGGGCCCAGGTGTGGCAGTGACAGTTCTCCAGGGCCCAAGACCTCCCTACACGGAGGAATCGGGTTCTGCCATCAGGTGCCAGTGACAGGGAGGGCTTGAGGGGCCTGGGAGCGTGGCAGGTTGCATTGGACACCCCACTTCCCTAGAGACACCCCCACGGAGACAGTATGGGGGAAGCATCTGGAACTCCATCAGTGTCTGAGATCGGTCTAGAGGTGAAAGCATTTTAAAATGACCCCTTGGTTGTGAGGAGTGGTTCACGCCTGTAATCCTAGCACTTTGGGAGGCTGAGGCAGAAGGATTGCTTAAGCCCAGGAGTTTGAGACCAACCTGGGTGACAAAGAGAGACCCTGTCTCTACGGAAAATAAACTTTAAAAATTATTTTTTAAAATGAGCACTGATGGCAGTGCAGAGCCCCAGAGCCCACCTCCAGGTTAAAACTGTAAACACTGGCCTATTCTCACATTCCTGTCCTCAGCAGGGAGAGCACTCCCCCCCACATCCAGGGTGCCATGTGCAGAGGAAGGGGAGCCCCCTTAACAGGGGCAGTGAGGGTAGGCCGGGGAGCGCTCCCCACTGGCAGGATGAACTGGCCTCGCTTGGGCGGTTCTAACAGCTCCTAATGCCACCTGCCACTTCCCCAGGACCAGTTGCCCTGGCTCGCCCTGTAATGACTTGCTTGAGACGTTTGTTTCAAAAGCATAGCCAGGCCTCACCTTCAGAGATTCTGACTCGGGGGGACCCTCCCCAGTGACTGTGACACCAGGTTGGGTGTAGAAGCGGATGGATCTAGGGGGACTCTAGCGCCTTGCAAAGCTGAGTGTCAGAAAGGGTGGCACCTTGGCCTGGGCATGACTGGGGGCGTGTCGGTCCCAGGGCAAGACTGCTGTGGCCATCTGCAGGTCCACAGGGCCCTTTGTGGCTGGGCGGATGGAGATAGGCAGACCTCCTCCGACCCCAGTGACAAAAGGGAGGGAATGGCCCAGGTGAGGTCCCTTCGGCTGTGGCACTAGGGGGCAGGGAAGCAGCTCCTCGACTCTCCTTGCCCCCAAGTGCCCCCCAGCATCCGGGAGGACGGGCGCAAGACCAACGTGTCGGGCATGGCTGGGCAGTCCCTGACGCTGGAGTGTGACGCGAGTGGCTTTCCAGTCCCTGAGGTCGTGTGGCTGAAGGATGGGCAGCTGGTGGGTGTCCCCCGGTGTGGGTGAGCTGTGAGTGGGATTTGGGCTGGGAACAAGCCTTCTGGATGGGCGTTCCTGCATGTGCCAAGGTGGGGCGGGGGGATGTGACTGGTGTCTTTGGGGTGCTCTGGGGTTCAGGGCAGTGGAGGACTGTGGTCACGTGATGAAGCCTGGCAGGGAGCTGCGTGGCAGAGAGCACAGCACCGTTCCGGTCACCGGCCACCTCTCAGGCCTCAGTTTCCTCCTCATTACTGGTGCTGGAGGGGTGGCTGGATCCCTGCTTACTAGTTCCCTCTGGCCTCTCCTGCCCAGATCCCCAAGGTGGGCGGCCACCGCCTCCTGGACGGGGGCCAGTCCCTCCACTTCCCCAGGATCCAGGAGGGCGATTCTGGCCTCTACTCCTGCCAGGCGGAGAACCAGGCTGGGACAGCACAGAGGGACTTCGATCTCCTCGTGCTCAGTGAGTGAGGCCTGGGCCCCGCAGCTTCCACGTGTGCCTGGCCCTAACTCTTGCAGGCCACTGGGGGACAGGGGAGGCTTTGCCTGCTGAGAGCAGGGAGCACAGAGGGGCCCACGACAGACCAACCCCCACCTTCACAGAGCTGTCAGGCTCCAGGGACAGACAGTAGACAGTCAGGTGATTAGCCAAGTCATTACTGTCCCAAGTGCTACCAAACAGTAGTCTGGGTCTGAGGGCTGCAGGGCGAGCCCATCTGGCCAGGGTTCTGGGGGCTTCCCAGGAAGGTTGGGTAGGAGGGGTAGGTACCCAGACGGGGGTGGGAGGGTCTGCACAGACAAAGGCCCTGTGGTAGGTGAGGCTTCAGGCTTCGAACAGTTTCCCACCTCTCACCCTCTCCCCTTCTCACCCTCAGTCCCTCCTTCAGTGCATGGAGCCGGGGCCACCCAGGAGGTGCTGGGGCTGGCTGGTGCAAACGTGGAGCTGCAGTGTTGGACCTCAGGGGTCCCCACGCCCCAGGTGGAGTGGACCAAGGACGGGCAGTGAGTGCCCCCTCCCTGGAGGACGGTGTGGGATGGTGCCCAGACTGGGCCTGGTGGATGTGGGGGTTGGGGGAGGTTGAACTCTTCTGGGGGAGCTGACAGGCATGGCATGTGCCACCCAGGGCCCAGGCTGAGGGCTGTAGGGGCACTTCCAGCCCAGCAGGAAATTAGCCAGGGAGACCCCACTCTTGCCTCAGCAAGGTCTTCTCATCACGTAGCCTTTCCCTTTTTTTTTTTTTTTTTTGGAGACAGTCTTGCTCAGTTGCCCAGACTGGAGTGCAGTGGAACAATCTCAGCTCACTGCAGCCTCAAACTCCTGGGCTTCTTGGGCTCAAGAGATCATCTCACTTCAGCCTCCCAAATAACTGGTACCACAGGTATACCAACCAACAATGGGCTAATTAAAAAAAAAAAGTCTGTACAGACGGGGTCCTGCTTTGTTGCCCAGGCTGGTCTCGAACACCTGGCTTCAAGCAATCCTCCCGCCTTGGCCTCCCAAAGTGCCGAGATTACAGGCATGAGCTACCATGCCCAGCCTCTTTTTTTAAACCCATTTTTTCTCTAAGTAAAATTCACATAACAGGCTGGGTTCGGTGGCTGACACCTGTAATCCCAGCACTTCGGGAGGCCGAGGCGGGCAGATCACCTGAGGTCAGGAGTTATCAGCCTGCCCAACATAGCAAAACTTTGTCTCTACTAAAAATACAAAAAACTTAGCCAGGTGTGGTGGTGTGCGCCTGTAATCCCAGCGGCTTAGGAGGCTGAGAAAAGAGAATCACTTGAACTTGGGAAGCTGAGGTTGCGGTGAGCCAAGATCACACCATTGCACTCCAGCCTGGATGACAGAGCAGACCCGTCTCAAAAAAAAAAAAAAAAATCACATAACATAACAATTATAATTAGCCATTTTAAAGTGCACAGTGCAGTGACGTTTAATCCAGTCACAGGACTGGGCAACTTTCACTTCTGTTTAGTTCCTGACATTCCATCACCCCAAAAGGACACCCTGTGCGCATGAGCAGTCAGCCACTGTCCCCCTCTCCCCAGCCCCTGGCAGCCGCAGTTGGCTTTCCTTCTCCGTGGACTCGCCTGTGCTGGGCATTTCACATCACTGGCATAGTAAAATGTGTGGCCTTTTGTGTCCGGCTTCTCCCGCTCAGCGTGTTTTCCAGGTTCATCCATATTGTGGCGAGTGTTTTCTGGCTGAATAACGTTTGGTGGTGTGGATGGACCACACGTTGTTGATCCGTTCCTCGCTTACTGGGCCCCTGCGTTGCTCCCACCTCGTGGTGCTAATGAATGGCCCAGCCTCCCTTTTCACAAGCCACATACTCCCTGTGTACCGCCTGCCCCGCCAACGCCTCGGCCTTACTGGAGCTTTTCCCTTGCCCGTCCCTCCAGGCCTGTCCTTCCAGGAGGCCCTCACCTGCAGGTCCAGGAGGACGGCCAGGTTCTCAGGATCACCAGCAGTCACTTGGGGGATGAGGGACGATACCAGTGCGCGGCCTTCAGCCCAGCTGGTCAGCAGGCCAAGGACTTCCAGCTCCAAGTTCACGGTGAGCCCCAGCGCCTTCTGGGACCCCGCCACAGGCTACTTGGGAAGCTTCCCACCAGCTGGCTGCTGCCTTGGAGGGAGGGTGAGGGCTGACATGGGGCATGTGGTGAGTGATCCCTGAGTCCAAGAAAGCCAGGGTCAGGGTCAGGGTCAGGGGATAGAGGGTATCTGGCCCAGCATTTTCTAATTCCGTGGTTTGCATCCCAGCCCTAAAAATTTACTACTTTTTTAAAATTTGAGATGGAGTCTCACTCTGCTGCCCAGGCTGGAGTGCAGTGGCACAATCTTGACTCACTGCAACCTCCACCTCCCGGGTTCAAGCAATTCTCCTGCCTCAGCCTCCTGAGTAGCTGGGATTACAGGTACCCTCCACCATACCCAGCTCATTTTTGTATTTTTAGTAGAGATCAGGTTTCACCATGTTGGCCAGGCTGGTCTCGAACTCCTGACCTCAAGCGATCCCCCTGCCTTGGCCTCCCAAAGTGCTGGGATTATAGGCATGAGCCACTGTACCTGGCCCAAATTTACTACTTCTGATACCCCTTGGAATGATGATTTCTTTTACTTTTCTTTAAATGAGTCAGACTTCCTTACCCTGAAACACATCTATTTAAATATCTCTTATTCTTATAAAGGATATTTAATATAAAAACTATAAGCAGGAAACCATTGCTGTTTGGCTAAGGAAGCTGAAAAAGCAAACACACCCCGCAGAGCAATGCTGTAAATCCTCAAGGAGCGGGCTCCGCGGAGGGCACCCAGTCTGCATCTGCACTCTCTGTGCTAAAGAACGGAGAGTAGAAAGTGCTAGAAAGATTAGGGGCATGCATACCAGCACCAAACAGCCTTTCCTCGCTGTAATCAGGATACAAGGAGATTTGGTGGGCGGGGGGCGGAGCCATTCCATTCTGAGACGCGGTTATTTCATGCTGTGCCCATGTGCCCCTAGAAATGACCTGGGTAGCATCGGTGGTTGGTGCCCAGCCCTGTGTGACATCCTAATCTAGTCCAGCTCCTCCTTCACAGACTGGGAGACTGAGGCCCAGAGAGGGGAAGTGACTTACCCCTAGTCTTCCAGTGAGTTAGAGGCAGAGTACGGCCCAGGACCCAAGCCTGTGGGCCTGCCCCCACCTCCTGCACCTTCCACACCATTCTGGCCTCTCCCATGTGTCCCCAGACCCCTGTCCTCCGTGTCCCCCATGCCTTCCCCGCCCCTGCAGTGGAAGCCTGTGGCGTGTCTTGTGGCCTGAGGGCATGAGCTTGCTGCCCTGGGGAAGATGCCAGTGGCCTCAGGGGCTGCCTGTGACCAGCCCCCACCGCCTTCCTTCTAAGCACCCCCCACTATCTGGGGCTCCAATGAGACAGGCGAGGTGGCCGTCATGGAGGGCCACCTGGTGCAGCTCCTGTGCGAGGCCCGAGGAGTGCCCACCCCGAATATCACCTGGTTTAAGGATGGGGCCCTGCTCCCCCCCAGCACCGAGGCCGTCTACACTCGGGGTGGTCGGCAGCTGCAGCTGGAGAGGGCCCAGAGCTCAGATGCCGGCGTCTACACCTGCAAGGCCAGTAATGCTGTGGGGGCCACAGAGAAGGCCACCAGGCTGGATGTTTACGGTGAGCAGCCAGGGGCCACGGCAGCCGGGGTGGGCAGTGGGAGGGACTCAGCCATGGTGGCCTCTGCCTGTCTCCAAAGGAAGGCTAGGTGGCCGCCTGGAGTGGTCAGAAGCGAAAGGATAATGGGACCAAGACATCATCCAGGGAGAAGGTCCTCCCAGCTCATCAACTTCCCTCACATATGTAAGGAAACTGAGGCCAGGGGTGGACGGGCCCGTCTAGGAGGCCATGGCAGAGCCAAGCCTAGCATCCAGGTCTCCTCTTGTGGTGTGGGGCTTCTCACTAAACCATGCCCAGATGCCTGTGACCACCACAAGAATTAAATGCCCTTAGGTAATCACGTGGTTTTTTTTTGAGACGGAGTCTTGCTCTGTCGCCAGGCTGGAGTGCAGTGGCCCGACTTCCGCTCACTGCAACCTCCACCCTCCAGGTTCAAGTGATTCTCCTGCCTCAGCCTCCCAAGTAGCTGGGATTACAGGCATGCATCACCACACCCTGCTAATTTTTGTATTTTTAGTAGAGACGGGGTTTCACCATGTTGGCCAGGCTGGTCTCGATCTCCTGACCTCGTGATCTGCCTGCCTTGGCCTCCCAAAGTTAATCACTTCTATAAGCTAGACTAGAGGGGCACTTTGCAGCATCCGCTCATTTGATCAGCTGTCAAAAGAACTTGGGCTCTCAGGTCCCACTCAGAGATGGTCACAGTGAAGCTCTGGCGCAGAGAGGCTTCCCCGGGATGACGCCACTAGCAGGTGGTGGGACCCGGCCCATATGTGGGGACATCTGACTCCAAATCTCACACTGTGAACCTCAGCGTCAGCTCAGCTCGGAGGGGCTTGGCTCTGGGGATGGACGTTTGAAGGAGAACTCAGAGGCAAGGGTGTTGGTGGCTCTGGAGGGGTCCGAGCAGGGCCTGGTAAAGTATGAGAGGGCAGAGTGCAAGCTGATAGGGGTCAGCCTGCCCCCCTGTGGGGAGTCAGTTCAGAAGCTCTGGCTTCCAAAGATGCAAAGGGCTTGGGTGTTGGAGCCTCAGGGACCCCAGAGGGCAGCTCGGCTGCGTGGGGTCCACTGGCAGCCTCTGAAGATGGCCCTGCTACTAGCTCAGGGACTTTTATTTTGGAACCTGAGGAAATGAAATAGAAAATGTGTGTGTCTGTTTTCATTAAATTCTCAAAGGGTCTTACACCCAAATAAAGTTAAGAAGTATTTCCCAGGCCACAGTTGCCCCTTGTCCCCTGGTAATAGCTTCATCAGCTCAGCAACTTGAGGGGCTCCTTGAGAGTAAGAGAGAAATTTCCCCTCTGGCGTGGCCACTGTGGGCTCTGAGCACAGATAACATCTTGTCCCTTTGGCTGTCGCTGGCTGAGACAGGAGCCCCCCAAGCCAAGCCGTCTGGCTCAGGTCTGCCCCAGTCTTCTGCCTCCTGAGCCCAGGGAGGGAGGGGACTTCCAGGAGCAGAGCTCCATCCCGGCCCTGGGGGTCTCATCTGAGTCCAGCAGATATTGGACCTGCCATGTGTAGACGTTGGAAGCAAGTAGACCAGCCCTGGTTCCACCCATGCTGGGCCTGTGGGGCTGGCAGCGGGGATGGAGAGGCAAGAGTCAGTGCCCTGGCAGGGAAGGGGCGGTACCCAGGGGCTGAGGGGCTGAGAAAGCTTCCCCGGGTCTGAGCAGGGGGTCCAGCCAGTGGAGGTGAGGGAGGAAGTGTTTCACATGGCGTGGGGTCTGTTGGGCTGAGATGAGAGCAGGCTGGAGTCTGTGTGGTCCCCAACAGTCCCCTGCCTCTTTTCCAGTCCCACCTACCATCGAGGGCGCTGACAGAGGACCGTATGTGGTGAAGGCTGTGGCTGGGAGGCCCATGGCCCTGGAGTGCGTGGCCAGAGGCCACCCACCCCCCACCCTCTCCTGGCACCACGAGGGGCTGCCCGTGGCAGAGAGCAGCGAGTTGCGGCTGGAGACGGGTGGCAGTGTGCTGAGACTGGACAGCCTCGGGGAGGCGTCGGCCGGCCTGTATAGCTGCGTGGCCAGCAGCCCTGCCGGGGAGGCCGTGCTGCAGTACTCCGTGGAGGTGCAGGGTGAGCCCGCCCGCCCCGCTCAGAGCTGCCTGTGCTGTGGCCACTGCCTAGGCCTGCTGCATGCTTGTCCCGAGCCAGCTCCTGCAGCGGAGGGAGGGTGGGGAGAAGTAACCAGTGTCCCCGCGTTGCATGACACAGATGTGGACACTGAGGCCTGGGCTGCGGGGCCGGCAGGACAAGGAGTGGGCAGGGCGGAGCCCCAGGATCAAGGGTCCCTGCCCCTGCCCAGGACCCTGGGCTGCGTCACCCAGAATGGAGGACCCCATTCTGCCTTCTGCCAATGGAATGGCCCTTTATGGAGACCTTCCTAAGGCCCACTTGTGGGTGTGGTCCCGGGAGGGCGCTGGGGCCTTCGCCTGCCCTTCCATCCATTGCTGAAGCATCTCAGGTACTAGTGCTGTGCTGGCCCCACGTGGTGCTGGAAGTGAAGCTGGGAACAAGGCCAGCTGGACTCCTGAGCCCTCAGTCTGCCAGGGAGACAGATGTTAAATAATCGGGCCCAAGCCTTCAGAAGCCAGGGTGTCCCCTCACTCTGCCTTGGGGTGGTCCTGGAAGGCCTCCTGGAGGAGGGGCCACTATTAGGGAGACCTGAAGGGTGAGGTGTGGCTGGGCCTTGTTCTGAGGGCACTGGGACTTGGGAGGGTTTGAGGCCAGTGGCTGCTCAGCTCCAAACACCCAGGATTGGGTTCTGCCTGCAGTGCCCCCACAGCTCCTGGTGGCTGAAGGCTTGGGACAGGTGACCGCCATCGTGGGCCAGCCCCTGGAGCTTCCCTGCCAGGCCTCAGGTTCCCCGGTACCCACTATCCAGTGAGTCTGGGGCGATGGAGGCCAGGGCTGGGGTGGGCAGGGAGCATGTGCTTTGGGGTCATGGGGGGAAGTGGACAGGAGAGAGGCTTCCTGTTTCCAGGAGCAGGAAAGAGGCCTGGAGCTGCGGCTGGTGAGAGCAGGTGGGAGGCGCTTCTAGGCTTCCAGCTCGTCCTGCCTGGCTGGGCCTTCCCTGGCCTCAGGTTGGCCCGCCCCCCTCCCTACTCACCTTAGGTGGCTGCAGAATGGCCGCCCAGCCGAGGAGCTGGCCGGGGTGCAGGTGGCCTCGCAGGGCGCCACACTGCGCATTGACCGTGTGGGGCAGGAGCACTCGGGCCTCTTTGCCTGTCAGGCCACCAACGAGGCAGGCACTGCCGGGGCTGAGGTGGACGTGTCTGTGCATGGTGAGTGGGCACCTGCGGTTCTGGGGCTGTGGGCAGCCTGAGATGCTGGAGGTGGGTGGAGGCTTGGAAGGGCATGGTGAGTGGGCACCTGCGACTCTGGGGCTGTGGGCAGCCTGAGATGCCAGGGGTGGGTGGAGGCTTGGAAGGGCATGGTGAGTGGGCACCTGCGGTTCTGGGGCTGTGGGCAGCCTGAGATGCCGGGGGTGGGTGGAGGCTTGGAAGGGCATGGGCTGGTCTTCTCTGGATGGCATTTCTGGGCTGGACTTCCCAGTTCCCCACAGAGACGCAGTGCAGGTGTGAGAGGCCGGTCTGGGCCATGTATCACACTTACCCTGTCCCGTCCAGCCCCTCGGCCTGACTCCTCTCCCCAGCTTCCTCTCTCTCCATCTGTTCTCTTTATGCTAACCACACAGAACTTCACCCAGTTCCTTTAATACATCAACCCTCTTTCTCTCACCTTCCAGTCTGCATACACTGTTCCTTCTACCTGCAACATTCTCCCTCCTCTTTGCCTGCCTACCTCCTCCTTATCTTTCAGGCATATCCTGAAATAATCTTCCTCCAGGAAGCCTTCTTTGATTCTACCATGTTTCTCATCTGCACTGCCCAGCCTCTCAATGCCTTAGCCCTCTACCCACTGCATTGGGATTGCGTATTTGGTTGTCCACCTCCACCGTCAACCTCTGTGAGCTTTGAGAGGGCAGCATGGTAGCTGCCTTTCCCTGCTGTGTCCAGGGGCCCAGTATAGTTCTGAGCACAGAGTAGATGCTCAGCACACATAAGGATGCATGGGTAGGTCAGTGGATGGATAGGTGGATGGGCGGGTGGATGAATGAGTTAACAGATAGAAGTGTGGATGGATGGATGGGTGGGTGGGTGGATGGAAAGGTGGATGGATGGAAGGGTATGTAGATAAAAGGGTGCATGTATGGGAAAATGGATAGATGGGTGGGTGGGTGGATGGATGAAAGGGTGGGTAGATGAATGGGTGGATGGGTGGATGAGTGGATAGATGGGTAGACAGATGAGTGGATGGATGGAAGGTGGGTAGATGGATGAATGGGTGAGTGGGTGGGTGGATGGATGGGTGGGTGGATGAATGGGTGGATGGGTGGATGAGTGGATAGATGGGTAGACGGATGAGTGGATGGATGGAAGGTGGGTAGATGGATGAATGGGTGAGTGGGTGGGTGGATGGATGAATGGGTGGATGGGTGGATGAGTGGATAGATGGGTAGACGGGTGAGTGGATGGATGGAAGGTGGGTAGATGGATGAATGGGTGGGTGGATAGGTGGATGGATGGATGGGTGGATGATGGATGGATAGATGGAAGGGTGAATGGATGGATGAGTGGATGGATGGAAGGTGGGTAGATGAATGAATGGGTGGGCGAGTGCCTGCATGAATGGATTGTTGGTCGGGTAGGTGGATGACTGGCTGTATTGGTAGATGATGGATGAGTGGATGTGTGGATGGACAGACAGGTAGATGGATGAATAAATGCGTGTATAGATGCATAGGTGCATAGATGGATGGGAGAATTTTTAAAGGGAATAACTACTCTGCTGGCTTTAGTCAAGAGCTGTTTCCCTCAAGCCATGTGTCTGGGGTATATGGTGGGCAGAATCTAGATGCCAGCCTTTGGCCAGCCCTTCAAGGCCACCTTCTCACCCCCAGGTATCAAGGGGGTTGCTGAGTGCTCACCGTAGCCCTCCTGATTCTGACCCGGGCTTTTCCTGACTGTTCCCTTCTCAGAGTTCCCATCAGTCAATATAATTGGGGGTGAGAACATCACAGCTCCTTTCCTGCAGCCTGTGACCCTCCAGTGCATAGGGGATGGGGTGCCTACCCCAAGCATCCGTTGGTGGAAGGATGGTGTAGCCCTGGCAGCCTCTGGGGGGAACCTACAGGTACGCGCAGGTGTCCCAGGGCTGGCGAGCCTGCTGGGCACGGGTGGAGGGGCTGCCTGGGGGCCTCTTGAAGACTCTGAGCAGAACCCAGCAACCTGGGAGTAGGACGAGCCCAGAGCCCTCTCAGCCTGAAAGGGCAAGCCTCGGCCTCTTCCTCGTCCTAGGAGCTTCGGTTGTCAGAGGGAGAAAATGTTGGTGGGGACAGGGAACGGTACGCCTGGAGATCTGAGGAATCCCTGGAATCCGAGTGCTTGGCTCATAACTCTAACCCCAGAGCCAAAAGTGTCCCCATGGCTCACTACTCCTGCCCCTGGGCTCAGCAGCGGCCTGGCCACTCGCCATGCCCCGTCGTCACTCTGACTTCCCTTCTGTCCGAGCTCTGTGGTTTCACCACATATACAGCCCCGTGGCACACACTCTGCCCTCTCCCCTCCAGATTGAGAAGGTGGATCTGAGGGATGAGGGCATCTACACTTGTGCCGCTACTAACCTGGCTGGGGAAAGCAAGAGGGAAGTGGCGCTGAAGGTTTTGGGTGAGGATGTGGGTGCCAGCAGGGCCCAGGCTGGGGATGGTGGGTGACCCCTCGAGGGCCCTTGGGGCTGGAGTGTGTGGCTAGGGAGGTGGGGGAGGTTTTTAAATCATAGTGTGTCCTTCACTCCAGGAGAGGTAGAAAGCCCTGAAATGAAAGCATTGGCAAAGCTCTGTGGTCCCTTTTGGCTGCTTTTGATGGGATTTTTGGTAGCAGACCTTGCCCACGTTCATAGTCACCTTTGCTTATTTTGGGGTTTATTTGCAGGGAAACCCCTGTCCTTGTCTCTTCCCTGGCTGTGTTGGCTGTCGGCTGTCCCAGGGTGGGGCTGGGTGCTGGTGCGGTCCTTGTGCGATTGCTGTAAGGATGGCGGCCTGTGGTTCCAGGAGTGGGGTTCCTTAGTCTGAGGACATGAGCGGTTTTAGAGCCCTGGTTGTCTAGGACTTTCTTGGGGGAGCAGGGAGCAGCACTGGGAATGGCTGTGATTCGAGCTGCCTAGAGCTTGCCCCTACCAGGCTGGGCCTCTCCTTGTCTCCCCTTAGTGCCCCCCAACATTGAGCCAGGCCCCATCAACAAGGCAGTGCTGGAAAATGCCTCGGTGACCTTGGAGTGTCTGGCTTCGGGCGTGCCCCCTCCCGGTAAGACCCCTCCTCTTGGCTGAAAGCTACTTCCAGCCCAATTCACCATCTAATGAGGCTGGCCAGTGACCCAGGGACCCTCTGACTGGATGTAATGGCGAGCAATCAGCAGGCCTCCGCCCCCCTCATTTCTCGCATTTTCCTCTCTTGCTCCTCAATGATGTCCTTCACACCGAGGCACTGCCAGGGTCCAGAGCCCGGAGTCTGAAACAGGCCTGCTGGGTATCTACTCACAGTAAACTTCACAGGGCTGTCTGGGCCTGGGGGTGAGGACCAGGACCTCAGAGTCACCATCCGGTCTGTAGGAGGCCCCCGTCTATACCAGCAGTTGAGGAAAGGGCTGGGCGCTTGGGGCTGCGTGTGGGTGTCTGCATAGAGGACTGGGAGAGGCTTACGGTGGCCCAGGAGGAAGGCGCCTCTCCTGCTCCCATCTGAACTAGACCCACCCTGCTTCGCCTGGAGCCTGTGAGCCCTGGGGATATTTGCCCCCTCTCTTGGGGACCCCTGCTGAGTTCCAGGGGGGCAGCCTGGCAGGAGGCAGGAAGCTGCAGATACACGCGGTCCAGCCTAGCTTTGAGGCTGCTGCTTTGGGCTGGTCCGTGTTCTCTAATGTCCCCCAGGTGAGGGGGTCTCCAGGTAGGGGGAGGGCAGGGCTGAGTTGGACTCTCCCTGCTCCTAGCTGCCTCAGCCTCTGCCCATGCGGCTTCTTCTCCACCCTTGGTCTTGTCTTGGGCGACATTGCCCAGTTCCACCCCAGCTCCCGTTCCTGAATGAAGAACTCTGGCCTTCTCCAGGACCTGAAAAAAACGGTGTGGCCACCCTGGAAGGTTCTCTTGGATCCCACCAGCCAGCAGAGTCTGAAGGGCTGACAGCACTCTTCATCTCTCTTCCATTCCACAGATGTCTCCTGGTTCAAGGGCCGCCAACCTGTCTCTTCCAGCATGGGAGTGACAGTATCAGCGGATGGGAGAGTTCTCCGCATTGAGCAAGCCCAGCTTTCTGATGCTGGGAGCTACCGCTGTGTGGCATCCAATGTGGCAGGTAGCACAGAGCTGCAGTATGGCCTGCGGGTCAATGGTGAGCTTCCCTGGGCCTACGAGGGCCTTTGTCTAAAAAGTTGTCTTTTCATCCATTTGTCTATTAGTCTGTCCATCCACCTGTCCACCCACCCAGCCACCCATCCATCCATCCACCTCCCCATCCATCCATCTATCCATCCATTCACCCACCCACTCACCCATCCATCAACTCATCTACCCCTCCGTCCATCCACCTATCTACCCATCCATCCATCCACCCACCCACCCACCCATTTATCCATCCATCCACCCCTCTATCCATCCACCTGTCTACCCATCCATCAATCCATTCATCCATCCATCCACCCACCCCCTCACCCATCCATTTATCCATCCATCCATCCATCCACCCATCCATTATCCATCCATCCACCCCTCCATCCATCCACCTATCTACCCATCCATCAATCCATCCATCCATCCACTCATCCACCCACCCCCTACCCATCCATTTATCCATCCATCACCCATACATTTATCCATCCATCTATCCATCCGTTTATCCCCCCAACCATCTGTTCATTTATTTATCTACCCACCTGTCCACCCACCCACCCATCCACCTGTCCATTTGTTTACCTGTCCACCCACCCATCCATCCACCTACCTACCCATCCACCCATTCACCATCCATTCACCTATTCAACTACCCATTCTTCCATCGATCCATTTTCTATCCAACCATATTTATTGGGTCCATGCTCTGCGGCAGACGCTGGACCTACAGCCCTAAATAAGGCCTAGGAGCTTTCAATCTAGTGGAGGACACAGCAATTACATCATTTCCCAGAGGACTCCTTGATGTCAATTGTGACAGCAGCTGGGAAACATGAGGTGCACCTGAGCACCTGTAACAGGGCTCTGACCTGGCCTGTGGAGTCCAGGAGGCATCTTTGACACCTGGATACCTAAACTGAAGCCTCTGCCAAGGCCTGAGGTTGCAAAGACCTGGGGAATTCGAGGAACTGAAAGGAGGCCACAGGGCCTGGGGTTTATAACACTGAGAAGAGGGCCGGGGTGGCGCTGGTGGCCGTATGGAGGCTGGACCTCTCAGGCCTCATGGGCCATGGAAAGGTTGGGTCTAAGGGCAGTGGGTAGCTGGGCAGGGGCCTAGGACCCTAGGGCATCATGGCCGGTGCCTCCCAGATACAAGGGAATCTTCCAGCTATTTTCTGCCCAATGGGGACTGCCTGTAAGATGACGTTTCATCTCACACCCCTGAGTTAGGAAGTGGCCCTGTCCAGGGACCCTTGGTCCCTCCCCGTCCCCATGATAAATGACCTTCTGCTGACCAGAGGCCTGAGTGTGAGTGCTGCGTCCTGGCTGGTTGGCCTTGGGCAGGTGACTTTCCCTCTGTGAGCCTCAGTTTCCCATCCATAGAAGCCTCGTGGTGGTGTCGAAAGGAAGGAATGAGCAGCCTCGGGGCGGTGGAGTGGCTCAGGGCTCCTGCCCGGATGGCGGTCGTTGTGCTTTTGCTGTGGCCGTGTGCTCCTGCAGGGGTGCCCAGTGAGGGACCCTGCCTGCTCTGCCCCAGTGGGGCTCAGCCTGTGCCCCATGTCGCCCCTGCCCTGCAGTGCCCCCTCGAATCACGCTGCCACCCAGTCTGCCAGGCCCTGTGTTGGTCAACACCCCCGTCCGGCTGACCTGCAATGCCACTGGCGCCCCGGGCCCCACACTGATGTGGCTGAAGGATGGAAACCCTGTGTCCCCTGCAGGGACCCCCGGCCTGCAGGTCAGTAGGGCTGGATGGCCCGGCTCAGCTTCCTGCACCTCCCGTAGGTGCTGGAAACAGAGGTCAGGCCCTGGGAGCTTAGGGTGAGGGAGAAGCGGCAACGGCCCAGGGCAGAGGGCTGGAGGGCGGAGGGCTGGAGGGCAGAGGGCTGGAGGGCGGAGGGCTGGAGGGCGGAGGGCTGGAGGGCGGAGCAGAGGGCTGGAGGGTGGAGGGCTGGAGGGCTGGAGGGCGGAGGGCTGGAGGGTGGAGGGCTGGAGGGTGGAAGGCTGGAGGATGGAGGGCTGGAGGGTGGAGGGCTGGAGGGCTGGAGGGCGGAGGGCTGGAGGGCGGAGGGCTGGAGGGCGGAGGGCTGGAGGGCTGGAGGGCTGGAGGGCTGGAGGGCTGGAGGGCGGAGGGCTGGAGGGCGGAGGGCTGGAGGGCAGAGGGCTGGAGGGCGGAGGGCTGGAGGGCGGAGGGCTGGAGGGCTGGAGGGCGGAGGACTGGAGGGTGGAGGGCTGGAGGGTGGAAGGCTGGAGGGTGGAGGGCTGGAGGGTGGAGGGCTGGAGGGCTGGAGGGCGGAGGGCTGGAGGGCGGAGGGCTGGAGGGCTGGAGGGCTGGAGGGTGGAGGGCTGGAGGGCGGAGGGCTGGAGGGTGGAGGGCTGGAGGGCTGGAGGGTGGAGGGCTGGAGGGCTGGAGGGCTGGAGGGTGGAGGGCTGGAGGGCTGGAGGGCGGAGGGCTGGAGGGCGGAGGGCTGGAGGGCTGGAGGGCTGGAGGGTGGAGGGCTGGAGGGCTGGAGGGCGGAGGGCTGGAGGGTGGAGGGCTGGAGGGCTGGAGGGTGGAGGGCTGGAGGGTGGAGGGCTGGAGGGCGGAAGGGCTGGAGGGCTGGAGGGCGGAGGGCTGGAGGGCTGGAGGGCTGGAGGGCGGAGGGCTGGAGGGTGGAGGGCGGAGGGCTGGAGGCTGGAGGGTGGAGGGCTGGAGGGTGGAGGGCGGAGGACTGGAGGGTGGAGGACTGGAGGGCTGGAGGGCGGAAGGGCTGAACAGAGAGGCTAGAGCTCCGCCGCCCAACGGTAACCGTGAATGTGAACCATCTCCGTAATTGTAAATGTTCTTGTAGCCACAGTAAACTGAGTAAAAAGAAACAGGTGAGATCAATTTTAATAATACATGTTAGTTAATCCAATAGATCCAAAAGAGCTTCATTTCATCATGAGATCAATGAAAAAATTATTGAGATATTACCTATTATTCTCTGCATATTAACTCTTTGAAGTCTGTGGCGTATTTTGTACCTGGGGCCCCAGTCAATTCGGCCCGGCCACACTTCAAGGGCTCACTGGCCGTGTGTGGCGCGTGCACAGAGGGGCGCTAGAGGACTCATCCTGAGGACCAATGTCATTGCCCACCAGCTGGCGGAGGTCCGGAGGCCCAGTTGCAGCTCTGGGGTTCCCTGCATCTTGAGGGACCCTGAGGGTCGGGGCAGGCCGTCCAGGCATGCTTGGCAGCAGGGACAGCTTGTGCTGGTGACGTTCTGCCCCTTGGGGTGCAACAGCAGGACAGCTGCCTAATTTGGGCTTCCCCCTGGGGTCACAGGTCTTCCCTGGGGGCCGGGTCCTCACCTTGGCCAGCGCCCGGGCCTCCGACTCGGGGAGGTACACCTGCGTGGCTGTGAGCACGGTGGGCGAGGACCGCCGGGATGCCGTCCTGCAGGTCCACAGTGAGTCTCAGACTGGGAAGGCCACGTGGTTCACAGCAGCAACTCCAAGGAGGTGGGGTGGGGACATCCCAGTCACATCCTAAGGGAGAGAGGGTGGGTGGTGGAGGAACGCCCACCTGAGAGCGGCCGCCTTCCAGTAAGGATCGTGAACCTCCAGAGACCTGCCCTGGAGTGTGAGCTCCCCCAGTGGGTGGGAGGGTGGACAGATGCCACACATGGCCAGGACCTCTGCCTCACGTTCAGGGAGAGGCGGAAGGGGTGTGAAGGAGCAGGAGCAGTGTGGAGTGGTGGCTGGGAAAGCCGGCTCTTGAGTGTCACTGATAATGGGGTTCAAACCCTGCCTCTGTGGCTTTGAGCTGGACACTTTGCTTCTCTGAGCCAACATTTCTTCATCT
Source organism: Aotus nancymaae (assembly GCF_030222135.1). Classification (NCBI taxonomy): domain Eukaryota; kingdom Metazoa; phylum Chordata; class Mammalia; order Primates; family Aotidae; genus Aotus; species Aotus nancymaae. The sequence goes on along the minus strand of NW_026988414.1, from coordinate 1,682,337 downwards.
GCCAAATGGAAAGGATAGTGTCCACCTCATTGGTCGCCATGGGGACTCACTAGGCTCGTGAGGTCACGAAGCTGCTGTAACCACAGTAGCTTATGTTTAAATGTCCTCATCTAGGTTTTTCTGGGGCTCTGTGGAGGTATAAGAAAGAATGCTGGGAGCCGGGTGCAGTGGCTCATGCCTGTAATCCCAGCACTTTGGGAGGCCGAGGTGGGTGGATCACTTGTGGTCAGGAGTTCGAGACCAGCCTGGCCAACATGGTGAAACTCTGTCTCTACCAAAAACACAAAAAATTAGCTGGGTGTCGTGGCGCATGCCTGTAATCCCAGCTACTCGGGAGGCTGAGGCAGGAGAATCTCTTGAACCCAGGAGGTGGAGGTTGTAGTAACCTGAAATCATGGTCACTGCACTCCAGCATGGGCAATAGAGCAAGACTCTGGGGTCTCAAAAACAACAACAAAATGAACGAATGTAGTCTTGGGTGGGAGGTAGGAGGAAGTGTTCGATTCTAGCTCTTTCTCTTTGCTGGAATGAAGATGGTGGTTAACATGTTGTGAGCCTAAGAGCCCCACCTGTGCCACTGATTGAACCCCGTGGCAGCCCCACCAGGTGGGGATTTTCCTGATCCCCACTTTACAGATGAGGAGACCGAGGCCCAGGAGTGTGAGTAGCATCCCCAGGGCCTTGTATGGCGAGCACGTGGTGGAAGGCAGGATTCCGCCCCGGGATCTCTCACCCTGGCCCTGTACTCCTTCCTGCAACTCTGCACTGGCTATTTTTGTTTCAGGAGCAAAAGGCGAATCTGAGACATGCTTTAGAAAGTTTTTTTAAAAACATTTTAAATTTTAGAGAGTGTTGAGATCGCCGTGGATAACTGTAGATTCCCAGGCATCTGTGAGAGCTAGCAGGGAGACCCCGAGTTCCCTTCCCGTTTCCCTCCGTGGAAACGTGCTGCGGGAATCTGGGACGTAGATGTCACTCCAGTCCACCCATCTCACCCAGACCGGCTCCTTCGAAGCAGGGCTGAAGCCAGAGGAAGGGTGGTCACCCCTGGCTGCTGGGAGCAGCTGGGCTTGACCCAGGGCATGGCCCCTCCTTGCCGGCCCCACCCATGTGCCTGAGGGAGCCCCTCTCCTGCCCCCTCCTGCAGTGCCCCCAAGTATCCTCGGAGAAGAGCTGAACGTGTCCGTCGTGGCCAATGAATCTGTGGCCCTGGAGTGCCAGAGCCACGCCCTGCCCCCACCCGTGCTGAGCTGGTGGAAGGACGGACGGCCCCTGGAACCACGGCCTGGAGTCCATCTCTCCGCAGACAAAGCCTTGCTACAGGTGTGCAACCCCCGGGCCAGCCGACCAGGCCTCCACCTCCGGCCATGGGCAGGACAGGGCCTGCGGGTGCTCCAGCTCAGTGACCTGAAAGCCCCCTCCCCACCAGGGAATGGGGTACAAAACTCCAGGACTGGGTCCTCAGGGCCTCCATCAGGGTCCCTGTTGCAGCTGAATGGTGCCAGCTGTTGGGTTAAAACCTTCCTCACCTGTCTGCTCCTCCTCCTCCCACCCCTCTACACCTTGTGATATGATCATTCCCAACTCAGAGCACTGCCATTTGGTTTCCCCTCCTTTCCATTCATTCTTCAAAGCCACAGCCTAGCCCCAGCATCTCCATGTCAGGATCTGACCCCGGAGGACAGGTCCCTGCACCCCACCAGCCTTCTTCCTCCACCTTCTCTTTGGGTTTGTTTCCTTGGTTCCAAGGAGGCTGGGAGCAGATGAAAAGGCAGGAGCAGGTCTGATCCAGTCACATGCCTCCTGCTTTGCAGGTCTGGGCTGTGGCTGTGAAGGTGGGGAGGCTGGCAGGGCTGCCACGAGGGGCCCTTCTCAGGCCCACCGCAGGCACTGGCTTCTGGAAACTTCCCGGTGCAGCTGGCAGGAAGATGCTGTCACTGCCCCGTGCTCCAGGTGGGGAGGCTGGGGCTCAGCAAAGTCACATGACTTGCCTGCGGTCACACAGCCTGTCCAGGGGTCACCCATCTCTGTGCTGTCCCCGCCCATGGGGTGTCTTTGCTCTCGGCCAGGTGGACAGAGCTGACGTGTGGGATTCCGGCCGCTACACCTGTGAGGCACTGAACCAGGCCGGCCACTCAGAGAAACACTACAATCTGAACGTCTGGGGTGAGGGGCTCCCGGGCCTGGCAGGGGGAGGGGCTGTTGCCTTGATTGGGTCCCAGGACACAGCCCTCCTCCAGCCTGCCCGCCTCGCTCATCCCCGTCCCATCTCAGCCCCACCCCCACTCACCCTCTCTCTGCTCTGACTCAGTTGCTCCAGTGTTCCCCTCAAGGGAATCCCACACCCTGACCGTGAGCGAGGGGCACCCCACCAGGCTGTCCTGCGAATGCCGGGGCATCCCGTTCCCCAAGATCTCCTGGAGGAAAGACGGTAGGATTGCTGCCCTCGCCCAGCCCCACCTCACTGCCAGGACAAGGAGGCTACGCCCAGCCCTCCCTCTGTACCCCCACCCCAAAGCCTAGCTGTGATGGGTGGGCTTATTCCTGTAGAGGGTGGGGATGACACTTCCCCCAGCCCCTCTCTGCTCAGTCCCTGAGCCTGCAGGAGCCCCTGGCCCCATCCTGCCCTGCCAGGAAGAGCTGGATTGATCTTCAGGCCTCACATCAGATGCTCCCTCTTCCAGGAAGCCCTCCTTGACTGCCAGACTGGGGCAGAGCCTCCCTAATGCAGTCCCTGTCACTTGTCATGTCATTCACATTAGTGCTTCTGTGTCTGCTCCTCCATGAGTCTGTGACCCCTGTGAGGCACCACCCTGACCACTGCTGAATTCCAAGTTCAGATAGTACAAAAAAGGTGCTCAAAAAACATTTGGAATTCACGTCACCATTTTTTTTTTTTGAGACAGAGTCTTGCTCTGTTGCCTAGGCTAGAGTGCAATGGCATGATCTTGGCTCATTGCAGCCTCTACTTCCTGGGTTGAAGTGATTCTCCTGCCTTAGCCTCCCGAGTAGCTGGGATTACAGGCAGGTGCCACCATGCCCAGCTATTTTTTGTATTTCTAGTAGAGACAGGGTTTCACCATGTTGTCAAGGCTGGTCGTGAACTCCTGACCTCAGGTGATCTGCCCGCCTCGGCCTCCCAAAGTGCTGGGATTACAGGCCTGAGCCACTGCATGCAGCCCATTTAACGCATATGTATTGAGAGATGTGCCAGGCCCTGTTCTAGGCACTGGAAATACAGCAGAGGATAAAACAGATCCCCACACTCACAGTGGAGGCAGTCAGATAATAAACACACAGTTAGTAAGTGACTCCATACCTTAGGTGGTAAATGCTGTGGAGAAAAATAAAGGCTGGAAGTAGGGGAAGATGTCCTGAGGGGTAGCAGGATTTGCAGTTTTAAGTTGGTGGCCCAGGAATGCTTGACCAAGCAGACTTGAAAAGGAAAGGGATGAACGTGAGAATATCACAGGGAAACGCATCTCAGGCGGAGGCAAGGCTGAGTCCAAGGGTCCTAGGGCAGGAATGCTGGTTGGATGGGGGAATGAGAGGAAGCAGGGATGATGGAGGAGCGTGGAGCTGCCAGTACCAGGATGGGAGACCCCAGGGGCAGGTATGGCGGAAAGACCTCGCGTTTGGGGTGAATTAATCTTGAGACATCTGCTAAATGCCTAGTGAGGCGTCAAGTGGACGGTGAGAGACAGGTGTCTGGAGCTCAGAGGAGAGGTTTGGGCTAGGAAGCAGCCTGGGAGGAGTGAGACAAGCTGAGGTCACCGGGACAGAGGGAGGAAGCACCACCAGGAGGCCACTGGATCTCCCTCCCCGCTTGGACGTGCATTGAGTCGTGACCCAGCGTGGGGGCTGCTCCCCTGGAAACACAGGTGGAAGCGTTTAATCCAGTAGGTCGAGGTTGACACATCCTCCTCCTCCAGGAGGTCTACCGACTGCCTGGTCAGCCTCCTCAGGCCGCTGCAGAGGGTCATTCTGTCAGTAACCTTTTGAGCCCTGCCATGTGCCCAGCCCTGGGGAGCCACTAAGAATCCCAGGGGGAGGCTGGTTGTGGTGGCTCACGCCTGTAATCCCAGCACTTTGGGAGGCCGAGGTGGTGGATCACCTGAGGTCAGGAGTTCGAGACAGCCCGGCCAAGATGGCGAAACCCCGTCTCTACTAAAAAATACAAAAGTTAGCCAGGCATGTGGTGCGCACCTGTAATCCCAGCTACTCGGGAGGCTGAGGTATGAGGATTGCTTGAACCCAGGAGGTGGAGGCTGTGAAATTGCACCACAGCACTCCAGTGTGGGTGACAGAATGAGACTGTCTCAAAAAAAAAAAAAAAAATGATCCCAGGAGGAAATTGAGGCAGGGTCTGCCATTCTGGAGGGCCCAGGCCAGGGTAGGATTTAGATGTGGCACCTGTAGGCAGATCTGTGATGGGGGGAGGCCTGGAGGATAGGGAGGAGCTCAGAGGAGGCACCAGGACCACATGTGGCACTCACGGAAGGCTTCCTGGAAGAGGCAGTGTCTAAATGGACACCTGAAGGATGAGCAGGAGTTGGCCAGAATGGGTGGGAGGACAAACTTTCCAGGTAGAAAGATATCAAGTCCTTGCAAACGCCCTGGACCAGGAGTTTCTTTTTTATTGCACCCAGGTAAACCCCTGCCTGGGGAGGGGGCTGGCCTCCAGCAGGTGTCGGCTGTAGGGAGGCTGCTGTACCTGGGACAGGCCCAGCTGGCTCAGGAGGGAACATACACCTGTGAGTGCAGTAACGTGGCGGGGAACAGCAGCCAGGACCAGCAGCTGGAGGTGCACGGTGGGTGAGCCAGGCAGGGGCTGGAAGGGTCTGGGATCAGGGGCTGGCTGGGCAGACGCCGCCCCCAGATGGGAGAGAATACAGGGAAGCGATGGTGTGTGGTGCAGGTTTTCTCCTCCCTCAGATTCCTGGGGTGTGAGTCTGTTCTCACACTGCTCTAAAGATACTTCCTGAGACTGGGTAACATAAACAAGAGGCTTAATTGACTCACAGCTCCACATGGCTGGGGAGGCCTCAGGAAACTTACAATCATGGCAGAAGGTGAAGGGGAAGCAAGGCATGCCTTACATGGCGGCAGGAGAGAGGGTGAGAAGGGGGAAGTGCCAGACATTTATCAAACAACCAGATCTCACGAGAATTAACTCATTATCACAAGAACAGCATGGGGGAACCGCCCCCCTGATGCAGTCATCTACCACCAGGTCCCTCCCTCCACACGTGGGGATTACAATTCGAGATGAGATTTGGGTGGGGACACAGCCAGACCGTATCACCTGGCATTGTAACTGCACCTCCCACACAGCTTCTTACTAACCCAAACATAGGATGGGGGGCAGCATGATCCCTAAGGACCCCCCAGTGGTCCAGAGGAGAAAAACCACATCTGAAATAGCTGGAAACCCGAAAGAAGTGTAAGCATTATGTGAAGCTCCTAAATATGGTGGAAGCCTAAAGCCCTATCTACTTGTCCTGCAGTGATGAAATGAAATCCCTCAGCTTTGTAAAAATCCTGCTAGGAAATAAACCCAGGGAAAGTTCTGTTCAACCTGTTGAGGAGAAACCCACCCATAAAATAATTTTCCACCCCAACCAGTCCCAGCAGCTGTTGAAGCTCCAGAAGTCTCTGGTTTTTGAGGAAGAAAACCCCTCACACCTCCTGAAAGGGATGTGTTGTGAGCTTGTTCCCCAAAGAGCAGGCCTGCCTGTGAGTCCCAGGCTGTAGCAGTAGGGTGCAGTTGTGACCCCATTATTGGGAAGGAGAATGGAGGCCCAGAGAGGTGAGATCACAAGGTCACACAGGCAGCGATGGCAAGGGGAGAGGGCGTGTCCCTATGGGGCCCGGGGCAAGTGCGTGATGCCTGGTGGCCCCAGCAGCTTTCTCTGATGGGCTTTCTCCCCACCCCAGTTCCCCCTCAGATTGCTGGTCCCCGGGAGCACCCCACGCAGGTCTCCGTGGTCCAGGATGGAGTGGCCATTCTGGAGTGCAACGCCACAGGGAAACCCCCTCCGACAGTGACGTGGCAGCGGGATGGACAGCCCGTGGGGGCTGAGCTGGGCCTGCAGCTGCAGAACCATGGTCAGAGCCTACGTGTGGAGCGGGCCCGGGCTGCCCACGCCGGACGCTACAGCTGCGTGGCCGAGAACGTGGCTGGGAGGGCAGAGAGGAGGTTTGAGCTCTCCATGCTGGGTGAGGACTGGCAGCTGCTGGAGGAGGGTGGGCCGGGGCAGATTAGAGAGGGCAAGGCCAGTTCGATCTCCAGACATAGCCCTCAGGCTGTGCTCTTGGGGTCACACCTGTTCTTTCTGCAGTCAGGGCTCTAATGAGAACTGCTGTTGGGGAAGCCATTGACACTGCTCTCAGAATCAGGACGGGTCCCAGATGGCCCCAGTTTCCCCCCATTCGCCGCTCTTCCCTCCCTCTCTCCCTCTTGTGTGTACTCCTCCCCCGCTCTGTTCTGGGCACCGGGGAAGTATTCAGTCCTGTCCTGCATGACTGGTGTGTGATAGGGAGAATTCAGGGGTGAGAGAGCAGGAAAACCTTGAATACTGTTGGGGCAGGTCAGGGCAGCCTCCCAGAGGAAGGGCCCTTTAAGCTGGACCATAAAGGGTGAGTAGGAGTTAGGATCTGCTGGATGAGGGGAAACCTGTGGCTGGAGCAGCCTCATGCATTCCAGTCATCTACTGAGCTCCTACTGTAAGCCCGAAGGATAATTCAGGGTAGACGCAGGGAGTGGTAAGAGATGGGTGGGAGAGGTGGGCAGGGTTCGGTTTAGGGAGGAGCCCTCATCATCCCATTCACCGTTGCTGGGACCTTGAGCCTCACCCAGGTACCCCCAACACCCCACAGCCCCGGGTAGAGAGTGGCTGCCTTCAGGAACAGCCGCCTTCAGAACTGCAGTGTTGCCGCTGAGCTTCCGCATGTGGATTTAGGAAGCATGTCCTGCCTCACCTTTGCACTAATTCCAGTCCCACTGACTCTGCACTGTTTCTGCCCAGGCCCTGGACTAGGCACTGTCACGTGTTCCTATTGGATCCTCCAGCATCACGCTGAGGGCTTGGGGAGACTGAGGCCCAGGGAGACTGAGGCCCAGGGGGTCTGCCCGACCCCGGAGCCCAGCCTGTAGCACCACTGGCTCCCTTCTCGGTGTCCTTCCTTCGTGGGGAGCAGCTCTGCTCTCATCACTTCGGCTCCTCACACTCTCCCAACTGGGTGGAGTTGGGGGCAGTCAGTGGGGCTGGGTGGAGTTGGGGGGCGGGCAGTGGGGCTGGGTGGAGTTGGGGGGCAGTCAGTGGGGCTGGGTGGAGTTGGGGGCGGGCAGTGAGGCTGGGTGGAGTTGGGGGCAGTCAGTGGGGCTGGGTGGAGTTGGGGGCAGGCAGTGGGGCTGGGTGGAGTTGGGGACAGTCAGCGGGGCTGGGTGGAGTTGGGGGGCGGGCAGTGGGGCTGGGTGGAGTTGGGGGGCAGTCAGTGGGGCTGGGTAGAGTTGGGGGCGGGCAGTGGGGCTGGGTGGAGTTGGCAGTCAGTGGGGCTGGGTGGAGTTGGGGGCGGGCAGTGGGGCTGGGTGGAGTTGGGGGCAGGCAGTGGGGCTGGGTGGAGTTGGGGGGCGGGCAGTGGGGCTGGGTGGAGTTGGGGGCCGGGCAGTGGGGCTGGGTGGAGTTGGGGGCGGGCAGTGGGGCTGGGTGGAGTTGGGGGCGGGCAGTGGGGCTGGGTGGAGTTGGGGGCAGTCAGTGGGGCTGGGTGGAGTTGGGGGGCAGTCAGTGGGGCTGGGTGGAGTTGGGGGCGGGCAGTGGGGCTGGGTAGAGTTGGGGGGCAGTCAGTGGGGCTGGGTGACGTTGGGGACAGTCAGTGGGGCTGGGTGGAGTTGGGGGGCAGGCAGTGGGGCTGGGTGGATTTGGGGGGCAATCAGTCAGGATGGGTGGAGTTGGGGGGCAGGCAGTGGGGCTGAGTGGAGTTGGGGGGCAGGCAGTGGGGCTGGGTGGAGTTGGGGGCGGGCAGTGGGGCTGGGTGGAGTTGGGGGGCAGTCAGTGGGGCTGGGTGGAGTTGGGGGCGGGCAGTGGGGCTGGGTAGAGTTGGGGGGCAGTCAGTGGGGCTGGGTGGAGTTGGGGGGCAGTCAGTGGGGCTGGGTGGAGTTGGGGGCAGGCAGTGGGGCTGGGTGGATTTGGGGGGCAATCAGTCAGGATGGGTGGAGTTGGGGGGCAGGCAGTGGGGCTGAGTGGAGTTGGGGGGCAGTCAGTGGGGCTGGGTGGAGTTGGGGGCGGGCAGTGGGGCTGGGTGGAGTTGGGGGGCAGTCAGTGGGGCTGGGTGGAGTTGGGGGCGGGCAGTGGGGCTGGGTAGAGTTGGGGGGCAGTCAGTGGGGCTGGGTGGAGTTGGGGGGCAGTCAGTGGGGCTGGGTGGAGTTGGGGACAGTCAGTGGGGCTGGGTGGAGTTGGGGGGCAGGCAGTGGGGCTGGGTGGATTTGGGGGGCAATCAGTCAGGATGGGTGGAGTTGGGGGGCAGGCAGTGGGGCTGAGTGGAGTTGGGGGGCAGGCAGTGGGGATGGGGAAGGAGCATGAAGCACACAGCCCTGATCTGCACCCTGAATGCGGCTTATTCTGTGTGTCCAGTGCCCCCAGAGCTCATCGGAGACTTGGACCCGCTGACCAAGGTCACTGCTGCCTTGCACAGCCCCTTAACTCTGCTCTGTGAAGCCGCAGGGATCCCACCCCCGGCCATCCGCTGGTTCCGAGGGGAGGAGCCTGTCAGCCCTGGGGAGGACACCTACCTGCTGGCAGGTAAGATACCAGCCAAGGTTGGATCTTGGGAATCAGCTCGGGCCTTCTGCCTCTGCCTCTGCCCATTATATGCCCACTACCTCTGACCCTGAGCTGCCAGGCCTGTTTAGAATAATCATTCCAGTTGCTGGTCCCCAAAGAGTACAACCCAAAACACTAGTCAGGTGAGGTGCTCCAGGAAAAAAATCATGGATTTGGATACATTTGGAAAAGTCTTCCTGCTCCGCCCACCTAGAGAACCACAGTAAACATTTGCATAGTAAAAGTTCTGATAAGTACTGCAGAAAAAAAAAAAAATCTTTTTGCACTTAACATGTAACATCCCACAGAGCAGTAACAACCTTTATAGATGTGATGATCTAAGCACCTTCTCCTCTGAACATTCATCCTCCTCATAAAATGGGTTTGTGAGGTTCTTGCTGGTGTACGAACGAGGAACCAAGGCCCAGGAATCTCTGTCCCATCCAAATCCTACAAGGATTTCCAGGCCCCCTGAGGCTATGCCTCAGTCACCATCTGTTCCAAGCAGCCCATCATGAGATGGCAAATACATTTCCTCCTGGGCCTCACTTCTGAGCACTTGGTAGGAATTGCCAGATGCATTCTGTGGATAGGAATTCGGAGACTGCATTGGGCCCATTGGAAAGGAATGTGGCGATCAATTAGTGATGTCTGCTCTGGGTGTGGTAACAGCAGTGGTGGTCTGTGTCCTGTGTTTCTGCCCTCCCTACACCGGTCTTGGGCGACCCTTGGGTTCCTCTGAGAGGAGCTGTCTCTCCCTGAAAGGTCCTTGGGAGGAGGAGATCTTTAACCGTGTCTGTCAGAGTAGATCAGAGGTCTGCATCGGGCCAGGACTTCTTAACCCCTTGCTTTCCCTTCAGCTCCAGCCGATCCCCAGAGCCAGGGGTGGCCAGGGTCACAGACACTTCTTGCTAGAACAGGGTCCTCAGATTTATTCTGGTACGTGTCTAATCTCCAGGTGGCTCCATCCATTTGTTTTACCCTCCTGGGCCTCAGTTTCTGCATCTGAGGAACCGGACACAGTGGAAAACAGATGCGTAATGTCTAGTTATAATGCCTCTTCCTGCTGGGCAGCAGAGGGGCTCAGCTTGGGACAGAATGCTGCTCAGAGCCATGCTTGGGGCCCACGCCCCTCCCTCCCCAGGTGGCTGGATGCTGAAGATGACTCAGATACAGGAGCAAGACAGAGGCCTCTACTCATGCCTGGCAAGCAACGAGGCTGGGGAGGTGCGGAGGAACTTCAGCGTGGACGTGCTGGGTGTGTTGCAACCCCGTTCTCATGGGTGCCCTATGAACCCTTTTCCGCTGCCTGGGAGCTCCCAAAGGCAGGGCCCCAGACTCACAGGTCAAGCTGTAGCAGGGGCCCAGCACAGAGAAAGAGTGAGAAGCTAAGCCTTGTATGCTTTGCCTCATCAAAAACCTTTGTTCAAGCCTGGGCAACATGGCAAGATCCCACCTCTATGAAATATACAGAAATTAACTGGGCGTGGTAGTACCTGCCTGTAGTCTCAGCTACTCGGGAGGCAGAGGCTACAGTGATTGTGCCACTGCATTCCAGCCTAGGTGACAAGAAACCCCTGTTCTGAGGCTGTCATGGAACTTTCCAGAAACAGCAGGGACAATCCAAAGTGGAAGGGGGCAAATATTTCCAACACCACTAAGACTGCCTGCCTCTCATCAGAGTCTTCTCCTGAGGCACTGATACTTCCATCAGCCAGCAGGAAATGTTTCTAAAATTCACCACCCTATAGAAACAGGCATGGGGTGGGGAAACTAAGGCACAGGAAACAGTGGGCTCTTGGCTTCCTGTTCTGTGATTGTGTAGCCTGAGTGGGCCAGACCCCCTAGTCACCAGCCATCTGTCTCCCTGCTTCTCTCAGTTCCTCCCAGTATTGAGAACGAGGACCTGGAGGAGGTGATCAAGGTCCCTGAGGGACAGACTGCCCACCTGACGTGCAACGCCACAGGTAAGGGCCACACGATGTAGTGGGCTGGGAGAAGGGGTGGGAAGGCAACTTCAGAAAGGAGGGGACCCCTGGGGATCTGCCCACCTGCTCCAGCCCCACTCCTCCTGACTGCGGGTCTCTCTACGTCTTGGACTCGGCACCAGGTCTCGGCTCATCTTTGCACGTGTTCTTCCATCCCAAACACTCTTCCCTCTCCCCACCCCACTATAGATCTCAGCTTCCAGGACCCTCCACAGGAAGTCCTTGGCTGGCCCCTGAGGCCCACTGGGCCACCTCCATTGGGTTCTCACAAACCCCAGTGCTTCCCTGTTCTAGCACTGACCACCCCATAGCGGCCTTGTGGCATCTGAGCTTCTTAAAGATCCAGGGGCTGCCTTGTGACCATGGTTTCCCCAGTGCCTGGCAGAGTAGGCTCCCATTAATGCTATGGGTTGAAGGATAGGTGGATGGATGGATGGATGGAGGATGGATGGATAGGTAGGTGGGTGGGTAGATAAATGAATGGGTGGATGAATGAATGAATGGGCAGATGGATGGGTGGATGGGTGCCTGGATAGATGAATGGATGGATGGATGGATGAGTGGGTGGATGGATAGAGAGATGGATGGACGATTGGCTGAATGAAAGGATAGGTGGGTAGTTAGATGAATGAATGGTTGGATAGTTGGGTGGATGGGCAGATGGATGGGTGTGTAGATGAATGGAGAGATGAATGGATGATTGAATGGAAGGATAGGTGGGTGGGTAGATGAATGGATGGTTGGATAGTTGGATGGTTGGGTGGATGAGTGGGTGGATGGGCAGGTGAATGGGTGTGTGGATGAATGGATAATTGAATGGAAGGATAGGTGGGTAGGTAGATGAATGGATGGTTGGATAGTTGGATGGTTGGGTGGATGGATGGATAGATGGGTGGGTGGATGAATGGAGAAATGACTGGATGATTGGTTGAATGGAGGAATAGGTAGGTAGGTAGATGAATGGATGGTTGGATGGTTGGGTGGATGGGTGGGTGGATGGGCGGGTGGATGGGTATGTGGATGAATGGAGAGTTGAATGCATAATTGATTGAATGGAAGGATACGTGGGTAGGTAGATGAATAAATGGTTGGATGGATGGATGGGTGGGTAGTGTGTGGGTGGATGGATGAATGGATGGAAGGAATAACTTGTTTTTCTGTCTTGCCTATATATACCAAGCCATCCTTACCCATTCCTCAGTAAGGAAAAGGCAGCCAAATCACAGAGGAAGGGGCACAGGCCAGGCCTGGTGGCTGCTTCTGCTTCTTGTTGTCCTTCATGGGCCTCTGGGCAGAGACGGAGAATTCACATCCCCTGACCCATCTGGGAGCAGCCTGTGACCCCGGAGCTCCCCTAGTCAAAGCCTGCCAAATCGTCTCATTCTCTGCTCTGCATACAGGCCACCCACAGCCCAAGGTCACATGGTTCAAAGATGGCCGGCCCCTGGCTGGCGGAGATGCCCACCACATCTCCCCAGATGGAGTCTTCCTGTGGGTCCTCCAGGCAAACCTGTCCAGCGCTGGCCACTACTCCTGCATTGCAGCCAACACTGTTGGGGAGAAGACCAAGCACTTCCAACTGAGTGTCCTGTGTAAGTTCTGGGCACGTCCTGGCCACCCCAGGTGCTGGCGGGAGGGAGAAGCAAGGTGACCGGCGTTGGGTACCAGTCCCAACCCCGAATGTGGGTGCCGTTAGTCCTGGCGGTGGCAGGGGATTGAGAAAAGGAAATAAAGTCAGAAACAAGAGTAGAATTTACAGCACGGGTCCAGGGGACCAAGGCAAGCCTGGGAACCGCGTTGGCCCCGAGCTCTGGGCTCCAAACACTTACTATGTGCACCATCTCATTGATCTTATGGGCGTGGAAGGGGAGGGTGAAGGGGTAGGTAAGATAGTGGGGGGAGCACTTGAGATCCTTCTAAGACATGCTAAGCTGGTGCTCTGAGTTTATCACCGGTAGTTCTCAGGGTGGAGCTGCATCAGAAGTATAGATGATGAGCAACTGGTCTGACCACACCCATTGCATCAGGGGGCTTTTATATCTCCAGCATCGGACACAGAGAGCAATTAAAATCACTCCATACTGAGAACCTAGGCAGAGCCTGAGGCGTTCGGTGATCTCTGCACTGCAAGGCTTTTCTCCTTGCCAGCTCCCATCTGCAAAGACCCTCCCGGATCTTGTGATCAGAGGTTGCCTCCCTTCTCAGAGATCTTTGCACAATCCCTCTTTACGAGGCCCTCATGCAGTCTCCGTGTTGAGAAGCGTTCGTGGGACCAGAGCAGTATTCCCTGCTCTGCAGCTGCACCGAGGTGCTCCCGGTGTCACTGCGCGCTCAGACGGTCTTTACCTGAGGTGTCACCGCGCGCTCAGACGGTCTTTACCTGAGGTGTCACCGCGCGCTCAGACGGTCTTTACCTGAGGTGTCACCGCGCGCTCAGACGGTCTTTACCTGAGGCCTCCTGTTGCCGCTTGATTTCTAATTAACTGTAATATAGTTTAGTTCCATGTATAAACTTCAGTGTCCTCTGAGGCAAGCAAGCTTAGAATTATTGGGCTAGAATGAACACAGGTCTCCCCTGGCCATCTTGACCCACAGCCGGCTCCTTTCAGACAGCTTCCCACGAACCATTCTATTTTTCTTCTAATTCTCCGAGTTTGACAACAGCAAAAGTCATATAGCAACTCTGTTGACGGAGTGTTTATCATGGGCCAGGCATTGCAACAGGCCTGATGGATGGAATCTTCACAGTGACCCTAGGAGGTGGGAGATGTGCTCGTCCCCATGTCACTGACAAAGCCCTGAGGTTCAGAGAGTGACAAGAGTTAGTGCCAGGCCCCAGGGTGGTGGGTTCGCATCCAGGCCTCTCTCCATCTCCCGAGGGCGAGGCACACCCACTATTCCCTTGGCCTGGAGAAACAGAGCGTCGGTCAGATGAGAGGGGCACAGACCAGCTTCCAGGGGTTTTTCTTTGTTCGAATCCCCCTTCCCTCTATCTCTGTATGGGGGAGCTGTTTTCTTCTTCCTTCCTTCTCTCTTGCCGAGTAAACTCTCTGCTCCTTAAAACCAAAAAAAAAAAAGAAAAGAAAAATTTGTTTCTAAAATTCTGACAGTTAAGAGGAGAGTCCCCTGCAGAAGCTGAAAGAAGAAATGTTGGGACCAATGAAAGCAAAGTGACTCTGCTCAGCAGGGAACAAAGCCCCCAACTCCCACTCCCCGACTCATGCAGGATTCAGAAGCCTCTGGTTAATGGGTGGAGAGGCTGCACTCTGAGAAGCTCTGGGGAAGATGGAGGCAGACATTACTCAGCTTTCCCTTGTAGCATTGCTTAGTGTTGGAGAGCCGAGCTCTGGGTCACACAGTCTGAGTTCAAGCCTGGCCGCCCTGGGCATGGGCTTCTCTGAGCCTCAGTTTCCCATCTCTGTAATGTAAGTGACAGAAGCGCTGAGGCCAAGCACTGGGGTCCAAGGCTTTCCTAGTCCTTGGCCCAGGGTCAGGGACCTCTGCTCACAAGTACCCCACTTCCCCCACCACAGTGGCTCCCACCATCCTGGGAGTGGCCGAGGACAGTGCAGATGAGGAGGTGACCGTGACCATCAACAACCCCATCTCTCTGATCTGCGAGGCGCTGGCCTTCCCTTCCCCCAACATCACCTGGATGAAGGACGGGGCCCCGTTTGAGGCCTCCAGGAACATCCAGCTGCTCCCAGGTGACGCCCTCTGGCAGGGAGGAGGGAGGGGACAGGTGACATGTCATCAGGGTCGGAGGAGAGCACCAGTGAGCCTCTCCTCGTGCCTGGCATGAGGCTGCAGCTCCGGGGTGACCCTGGCCCCTGGCCTCCACACAGGTACCCACGGGCTGCAGATCCTGAATGCCCAGAAGGAAGATGCCGGCCAGTACACCTGCGTGGTCACCAACGAGCTCGGGGAGGCCATGAAAAACTACCACGTAGAAGTGCTCAGTGAGTTGGGGACCCTGGGGCACAGCTGGGTGGGCAGAAGACCGCTAGGAACCCAGGGGTCCAGGCACCCGGGGTGCCTGCTTCTGGCTTATGTCCTCTGGCAGTCACCTGGCTGCCAGGGCGGGCTCCAGAGGACAGAGTGAGGAGAACCACTACAGTCCTGGCTTCCTCCTGCTACTTCTGCTTCGGGGTATAACCAGAGGCTCTGCAGATTGAGACTTGGGACCCCCAAAGAAGGCCTCTGAGGTGACCCCAGGAATTCCCCTGCCTCAGACCTGCCCCGTCCTGTAACCCTTGCAGACAAATGCTCTCTCCCCTAAGTGAACAGCCAGGAGCAGGGTGGTTCCAGGGTCCCTGTGTCTCTGGGCTGGGCCCTATTTCTGGGGCTGCCCCCAGGACCAGGGTAAGCTCGGGGTCTCAGCACCCATCCCCCAGCTCTGCTCTTAGACCCCTTGTGCTTTTCAGTCCCCCCTTCCATCTCCAAAGATGACCCCTTGGGGGAGGTCAGCGTGAAGGAAGTGAAGACCAAGGTCAACAGCACCTTGACCCTGGAGTGTGAGTGCTGGGCTGTGCCCCCGCCCACCATCCGCTGGTACAAGGATGGGCAGGTGAGTGTGGGACCCCCGAGCAGCTTCTGGCTCTCACCTGTGCTTCCGACTGGTTCTGCTTGGAACCTTCCAGAAAAGGCTTCTCTTACAGCACTTGGCCCTAGAGCTGGTCCAGGCCCCACCCACCCTTTATTTATTTTATTTTTATTTTTCCTAGATGGAATCTTGCTCTGTCACCCAGGCTGGAGTGCAGTGGTGCAGTCTTGGCTCACTGCAACCTCTGCTTCCTGGGTTCAAGCTATTCTCCCTGCCTGAGTCTCCTGAGTAGCTGGGATTACAGGTGCCTGCCACCACGCCCAGCTAATTTTTGTAATTTTTAGTAGAGATGAGGTTTCACCATGTTGGCCAGGCTGGTCTCAAACTTGTGACCTCAGGTGATCTGCCCACCTCGGCCTCCCAAAGTGCTGGGATTACAGGTGTGAGCCACCTCCCCCAGCCTTTTAATTTTAATTTTAATTTTTGAGCTCTGTTGCCCAGGCTGGAGTACGATGGCGCTATCTCGGCTCACTGCAGCCTCTGCCTCCCAGGTTCAAGTGAGTCTCCTGCCTCAGCCTCCTGAGTAGCTGGGATTACAGGTGCACCACCATGCCCAGCTAATTTTTTGTATTTTCAGTAAAGACGGGGTTTCTCCACGTTGGCCAGGCTTGTCTCGAACTCCTGACCTCAGGTGATCTGCCCACCTCAGCCTCCCAAAGTGCTGGGATTACAGGCATGAGCCACCATACCCAGCTGTATTTTTCAACAAAATGTTGAACTCTTTGTAGACTTTAAACTCTACTATTTGCACCCATGTATGGCCCTTCTCATTTTTATGCTCTGTGGATTTGGTTTTGTAAACTTCTCAGCTGTTCTCGTCACTTTCTGCTGCATTTTTGGAGAATGTATTGAGAAATAAGCATGCTTGTCTCGCTCCTCTCAGCCCCTCACTTCTGATCTCCCTTCCCCCGACTCCATCGCCCTCCGCGCAGCCCGTGACCCCCAGCCCGCGGCTGCGTGTCCTGGGTGAAGGGCGACTGCTCCAGATCCAGCCCACGCAGGTCTCAGACTCGGGGCGGTACCTGTGCGTGGCCACCAACATGGCTGGCGAGGACGACCAGGACTTCAACGTGCTCATCCAGGGTGTGTGTCACCAGTGGGCAGGGGGCGGGGCGTTGGCCAGTGTGAGGACATCGAGGGGCTGGCCCTCTGGAGGCCCCTGGCCTCAAACCACAGAATTAAGTGGTGGAGCTGGACTGGTCTGGTTGAGCCAGAGTGCCATGCTCTTAACCCCTCTGCCAAATGCTTCTCACTTTGTTAGGGAAACCTGGGGCTGGCTTCAGAATCTCTGGTCGAAAGGAAGCTGAGTGGCTGCCTCGATGTTTGAAGCTGCTTGTGGGTTCATGGGGCTCATAATGCTCTTGTCTCACTTTCGTCTGTGCTGGATGTTTCCCTTTTTAAAAAGTGAAGAAAGGAAAGGAGGGAGTCGGGAGTCAGAGAGGCTCGGAGGCTGGGAAGGGGAGGCTGGGTGGGGGAGGCTGGGTGGGGGTGCTGAGAGGCTAGAAGGAGGAGGCTGGGAGGGGATGCTGGAAGGCTGCACAGGGGAGGCTGTGGAGACTGTGAGGGAGAGGCTAAGAGGCTGGGGAGGAAACTGGGAAGGAGAGGCAGGGAGGCTGGGAAGGGGAGGCTGGTAGGCTGGGATGGGGAGGCTGGGAGGAGGAGACAGGGAGGCTGGGAGGGGGAGGCCAGGAAGAGTAGGCTGGGAGGTAGGAAGGGGAGGCTGGGAGTGAGAGACTGGGAGGCTGGGATGGGGAGGTTGGGAAAGTGAACCTGGCAGGGGGAGGCAGGGAGGCTGGGAGGAAGAGGCTGGGAGGTGGGAAGGGGAAGCTGGGAGCAGGAGACTGGGAGGCTAGAACGGGGAGGCAGGAAGGCAGGAGGCTGACAGGCAAGCTGGGCGGTGGATAAATGTCGAGAACCGGGTTTTGCTGCACGGTGGACTGCCCGTGGGGCGTGCTGGCGGGAGGAGCACCTGCTCCGGCTGCTCACACCCTTCCTCACCTCCAGTGCTTCTGGCCGCCAGGCTCTAGCCCTGGCTCTGTCATTAACTGGTTATGTTAATGACAACCTGGGGATGACATGGCGCCCTCCAGGCCTTAATTTTACCCTTTGTAAAGTGCAGGGATCAAAGCAGGTGACCTTGAGGGCCCCCTCTATTTCTAAAGCTGATGATTTTGTGCCTCTGTGCTCTGATAAACAAATGCTGGCTGAAGCTTAGTATCTGGCTTCCAGCTGTGGAAAGTGTCCATGTTACAAGGATCCTTTAGTGCCCGTTAGACATGAGCCGCTTAGGGAAGGAGCCGTATCCTAGTCCCCAGCACATCGTAGTTGCTCCATAAACACTGGTTTAGGGAGTGAGGGAATTTAAGAAATGCTTTGACCTAAGGGAATGGCTCAAATGATGGATTTCTGCACCTGGGAGAGGCTGGGATGAGAATCTCCGTGAGCAGAGGAGTATTCCCCACCCCTCTGCTGTGTCTCCTGAGGGCTTTGTCTCCCCCACCCAGTGCCACCCATGTTCCAGAAGGTGGGTGATGCCAGTGCAGCCTTCGAGAGCCCGTCCTGGGAGGAGGAGGCCCGGGGCGGAGTAACGGAATACAGGGAGATGGTGGAGAACAACCCAGCCTACCTGTACTGTGACACCAATGCGATCCCACCTCCGGAGCTCACCTGGTACAGAGAGGATCAGCCCCTCTCGGCCGAGGACGGGGTGTCTGTGCTGCAAGGTGGGTCAGGGCTGTGTGAAGAACATGGGTGCTTTGAGCTGCCTGCTGTGTGACCTCAAGCAGGGCGCACAACCACTCTGGACCTTAGCTGCAATTTGTAAACTGGGGCTGCAAGTTCTTTGCCTGTATGAAGGCAAAGACTGGATTGCCCTTTGCCTCTGGTTTACAGATCGAAGCCTTTTACCATGGGGCATCCCCTTCTGGGCTTCAAGATCCATAATGTCCTTAAACCATTGGCAGAAACTGCCACTTTCTCTGCAGAGGCAGCTGGCTCCTTTGGTAATCATCAGCAAAGCTCATGACCCCGAACGCTGACGAAGCTCTAACTGGGCTTTGAAGACCACTCTGGTGGCGGAGGCTCATGTTTTGTGTGTCTGTTTTTGCTTTTTTCTTTTACCACCTTAGGTGGTATTTGTTTATTTAAGGTCATTTCATTTTTGAAAGCAAGCCTTTTATTTTAGAAACTTTTTTGTAGGTGATTTGACTTAAAAGGCTCTAGGGGTAGGGCTTAGAAACGCCCGGCCCACTGGCTCATGAGGGAAGTCCAGGTGGTCTCTCGGTTTGAGATTCAATTGCTTGAGGCCAGATAGGGGCCAGCGGCGGGGCTGGTTTTGGGGAGAAGTGGTCAGTTGCATGGGTCAACCAAGTGGTCAGTTGCATGAGCAGAATCGGACCAGGGTTTCTACTTTGGTGATTGCAAAAAAAAAGGAGGTGGTCAGGTATGGTGGCTCACAGCTGTAATCCCAGCACTTTGGGAGGCTGAGGTAGGAGAATCAATTGAGGCCAGGTATTGAAGAGCAGCCTGGGCAACATCGTGAGACCCCGTCTGTACCAAATATTCTAAAACTAGCTGGGCATGGTGGCATGTACCTGTGGTGCCAGCTACTCGGGCGGCTGAAGCAGGAGGATCCCTTGAGCCCAGAAGGTCAAAGCTGCGGTGAGCCGTGATCATACCGCTGCACTCTCGCAGATCCGGGAGTGCAGCTCTTACTGGCCGCTGCTAGTTCCTGATAGAAACCTCTGGACAGACCTTTAACCTGGCCGCTGACCACTTACCCTGACCCCAAGTCCTGGTGCACAGTAGGCTCGGTCACCTGCTGATCCCGATCAGACTCTAACCATCAGTTAATCCCAACCATAGCTGAGCCCAGCCCGCAGCCACCAACCGCCCTCCACTCCTACCCACTCACCTCCAACCCACCACTCACCTCTCACCCTGGCCACTGACCTCTAACCTCTGTTCTCTAATTCTGAGAACACAGGTGTCATGGTCACAGCTGACCCGAATTCTTACCCTGACCTTACGCTAACCTCAAACATCAGCTGACCCCTACAACACCACTGCTGCCCCAGTCCTGCCACTGGGCTTTGCAGGCTCTTAGCTTGGTCAAGTCACCCATAGCCGGGGCCGGCCGGCCCCAGCCCAGAATTCTGAGCACGCAGTAACCCTAACCAGGCCCCACTGCTGGAGATCAAGTCCAGTCCCCATCGATACCAGGCTCTGGCCCTGGCTGGCTCTTTTTTTTTTTTTTTTTTTTGAGATGGAGTCTCGCTCTGTCACCCAGGCTGGAGTGCAGTGGAGCGATCTCGGCTCACAGCCACCTCCGCCTCCTGGGTTCAAGTGATTCTCCTGCCTCAGCCTCTCGAGTAACTGGGACTACAGGCGTGCACCATCACACCCAGCTAATTTTTGTTGTTTTAGTACAGACAGAGTTTCGCCATGTTGGCCAGGCTGGTCATGAACTCCTGACCTCAGGTGATCCACCCGCCTTGGCCTCCCAAAGTGCCCGGATTATAGGTGTGAGCCACTGTGCCTGGCCCTGGGTGGCTTTTGATCACATAGGGTCCCAGGTGATGCCTTCCCTGCCCTCACCCCTACCCCCACCACCGCCACAGCCCCGGGAGCTGCCTCCCTTGCCTCCTGAGTCTCCCCCTGGACTCTGCCCTCGCCAAGGAGCTGGGCTTGGCACGACAGCAGAGCTGAGCCAGGATTCACTGCGTCACACTGGGCACTGCTGTGAAGGCTCAGGTTTGCCGTCAGTAAGATGGGAGTGACAACAGCTCGTGCCCCACAGAGGCGTTGTGGGACAGGCCCAGAATGTGCAGCTCAGGGCCTGGCGCACGCTCCTGACTTGACCCCCCTCCACCCAGGAGCTGGGCAGGACAGGCTGATTCTCTTCATTTCACAGATGAGGCAGGCAACAGTGACATGTCCCAGGTCCACTCCAGAGGTGAGAGCAGCTTCCTTGCTCTTGGGGGTGTCTCTTGTGCCTGAGCTCAGGCGTCTGTCCCATGTCCTTGCAGGAGGCCGGGTCCTGCAGATCCCCCTGGTCCGGGCAGAGGACGCGGGGAGGTACTCGTGCAAGGCCTCCAACGAGGTGGGCGAGGACTGGCTTCACTACCAGCTGCTGGTGCTGAGTGAGTGGCGGGGCCACAGGTGGGGAGTCCCAGGACTGCACGCCCCAGAAGGGCCTCCCTTGGAAGGGGCCAAGGCACAGTGCACTCAGTCTTGCTGTACCCAGAGGCTGAAAACGGAGTTACGAGCTCGGCCTCAAAAATCATGCAGGACTGGGCACAGGTTCCAAGCAGAAGCTCCTGGCTGTGTGACATCGAGCAAGTCACAACCCTTTCTGGGCCCCGATTCCTTAGCTGCGTCAGGGACTGGGAGGGCTTGGAGAGAAGAGCACCAGGGTCCCGGCCAGCGCCTGACGCCAAGTGCCACCCGCACCTCCACAGTCACCCCACCCCCAGACACCTGTGCCGGCCCCTCAGCCTCCTCTCCCCCACCCCCAGCCCCACCCGTGATCCTGGGCGACACAGAGGAGCTGGTGGAAGAGGTGACGGTCAACGCCAGCAGCACTGTCAGCCTGCAGTGCCCGGCCCTGGGAAACCCCACGCCCACCATCTCGTGGCTCCAGAATGGGCTGCCTTTCTCCCCGAGCCCACGGCTGCAGGTCCTGGAGGACGGGCAAGTCTTACAGGTCAGGGCAGCTCCCTGCACGCACTGGGGCAGCAGCTGCCGAGTCCCAGCACCACCTGTCTGGGAGCCAGGGAGGGACTGTTATCTGCAAACGAGGCTCTTTGCTGGGAGCCAGGCTGGAGCCCAGCAAAAAACCACCTGTGAGGAGCCTTGCTGGGCCAGGACAGGGCTGTGCACAGCGTCCGGAGGTTCAGGAGACAGCAGAGGATCACATGAGCGAGGACCAGAGCCCAGCACTGCACAGAGCAGCCTTGGGACATACGGAGCCGTGCCCAGCACTCACACATCAGGCGGTCCCCCCAGTCACCCCATGTGCAGACTCAGAGCTGCAGGGACCCCTGGAGCCCAGCACACACAGCACAGCCCTCCACGGGGTCGGGAGGCTGTTGTCACATTGGGTTTGCTACAGAGAACCACCCGACACCAACGTCACACGCCCGCCCCTGAACACCACACAGGCCCTGGGTGGAGGCGGTTCCAGGTCTCCATGAGCTGCCTGGTGCCTACATCCCTGGCATGGGATGGGCGGGACGGAGGGAGGGAGTCCTCGCGGTCATTCCTGAGGGTGGTGGTGTCTGAGGGGCTTCAGGCATCTCCCAAGCATGGCTCCCCACACCCTCAGGTTTCCACGGCAGAGGTAGCCGATGCCGCCAGCTACATGTGTGTGGCCGAGAACCAGGCGGGCTCTGCTGAGAAACTCTTTACCCTCAGGGTTCAAGGTGAGCTGGGCCGAGCAGGCGGCCCCTGTGGGCTCCTTTTCCCTCCCCAAGGAGCACCGCCTTGGGCCTTCTAGTGTCCTGGGCTCTGGGCCCTGGACTCAGGGTTCACGGATCCCAGCCTGGCACCAGCCGCATCCTGAGACAGACAGCATTTGGGGGGCCCTGATCACTATTGGGCCACCCCAGGTGAACAGCTCTTTTGAGGCGTTACACCACTGTTACTGAGCACTTGCTGTATACCTGACACGAGGCCGAGCACTTTCCCTGGGCTGACTCCTCCCAGCAGAGCTAGGACGTTAGCCCGCTTTGCAGCTGTGGCAGCAGACTCAGGGAGGTCGCCCTCAGAGAGGAGGTGGCGGTCCCACAGCCCTGGAGCCTGCACTCCCAGCCTCTGCAACTCATGACGTACACTGCAATGAGGTGGCTGTGAGTTCTTTCTCCAGATGCGGGGACAGATATGGTCTCAGAGATGGAGGAAGACAGTGTTGAGCCCTCAAGTTCACGGGCTTGAACCTGAATTGATACCAGCTCTGCCACTGATCATTGGTGTGGCCTTGGAACAGGGACTCTCCCTCTCTGATCCCCTACCCAGTGTCCTTATGTGTAAGACAGTCATGGCAAATGGAGGTTTCTGAGTTATTTGAAGTTGTGCCGAGGTGAAGCCCCAGGGGCTGGGTGAGGCTCAGCGTTTCTCTGAGGCTCCTGGCTCCCTTGCCAGTGTGATTCTCACGCCTTTCTCTGTCGCGGTGGCCATGGGGATAGTCCCACCACGAATTGCAGGCCTACACTTGGAGCAGATCACTGCCATCCTCAACAGCAGCGTCTCCCTCCCTTGCGATGTCCACGCTCACCCAAGCCCCGAGGTCACGTGGTACAAGGACAGCCAGGCACTCTCCCTGGGTGAAGAGGTCTTCCTCCTGCCTGGTGGGTAAACTGAGGCTTCTGGCCCAGCTCTAAGGTTACATGGGGAGAGAGTGGCTTCCCCTACCTGGGACAGGGCTGTGGGTTGGGCAGGGATTTAGGATGGGGGGCTGGGCTAGAACGCTGGTGTGAGGCGCTGGCTCCCCCGGCAGGCACCCACACACTGCAGCTGGCTCGAGCTCAGCTGTCGGACTCCGGGACGTATGCCTGCGAAGCCCTCAATCCTGCCGGCCGAGACCAGAAGCTGGTGCAGCTCAATGTTCTGGGTGCGTCCATGTCTGTCCCCAACTCATGCTGTCCCTCACCCTTCAGTCAGCCCTCAGCCCACACTCCCCGGGGAACAGAGCCAGGAGAGGGGCAGGAGGCGTGGGAGAGGCTGGGACCCCCGCACGGGTCAGCTCTGAGGAGGGGGAGCGTCAGGATGGGCCCCAAGAGCCTCGCTGGGGAAGAGGCCTCCCCAAGCCTGTGTGGTCGGGGAAGCCCATTTCACTGTGGAGCCTGTTTCAAGGCTCATGCGCTTCAGAATCCTCCTGGGGAAAAGCTGGGCCAAGGTGTCTTGAGCAAGGACTCACTGGAAGGTTCTTTCAGCCCTGAGGCTTGTTCCTTCACTTGCACGAACACCAGCCACACACTGCGCCAGGCCCTGTGGACTCAGCCATGGGGAAGGGGCACTTCTACGTTGGTTTGCTGGAACAACAGGGGGCTGAAGGGTCCCCCACAGAGGGCTGTGACCCAGCTGGGGCCTGCC
This sequence comes from Aotus nancymaae, assembly GCF_030222135.1. Lineage (NCBI taxonomy): Eukaryota > Metazoa > Chordata > Mammalia > Primates > Aotidae > Aotus > Aotus nancymaae. Next base: position 1,658,833 of record NW_026988414.1, on the reverse strand, counting down.
CCATGCAGGAAAAGCCTGGGTCGGGGCAGGCGTCAGCATCTCCCCTATCTAGGATGCTGAGGCTCAGAGAGGCAGGAAGCTGTCCATGGTCACTCAGCGGGTCCTTGGCGTGCTGGCCCGGTTCTCTTCCTCCAACTCCCCTGGGTCTGCGCCAGCCCCCGGGCCGGGACTGCTGGGATGGGTCTCCACTGGCATTTTCCCTGTGGCTGAATGTGAAGGGTGCAGGGACAGCCGCAGCGCCTCACTCTGCTGTCTCCTGCCCCCAGTTCCCCCTGCCTTCGGGCAGGCTCCCAGCAGCCCCCAGGATGCTGTACTGGTGAGGGCCGGGGACAAGGCTGTCCTGAGCTGTGAGACAGACGCACTCCCCGAGCCAACTGTGACCTGGTACAAGGATGGGCAGCCCCTAGGCCTGGCGCAGCGGACCCAGGCTCTGCGGGGTGGTCAGAGGCTGGAGATCCAGGAGGCCCAGGTGAGCTACCCTGGGGGTGCAGGTGGCCATGGGCAGCTGCAGGAGAGTCACCTCCCAGCCCTGGCGAGCTGTGGGGAAGGAGGTGGGCAGGATGTGGGCTGCTGCCTCCTTGGCCTGTGGGACCCCAAACCGAGTTGATTAGCAGCTTTCAGGGTGGAAGACAGGGGCAGAGCTCAGGGCTCTGGAGTCACATCCAGACCCAGCCCTGCAGTCGAGGCCCGAGCCCTTCCTGCCTGTGTCCTCAGCATCTAGTAGCTTTTGTCCGGGTTGCTCTGGCTGGCTGGCTGAGACTCCTGGGAGTCTGCCCTGCCCTCCCTCCCTGGTGTGGATTAGGTGCTCACAGCGTTTGTTGCATGAATGTTTGCTGCTCCTCTGGACATCCATTCTGGGCTCCTGTCTCCTGGCCAGGCTCCATCCCCACAGCAATGGGGAGCCTCTTCCTCCCCACTTGGCCCAGGGAGTGAGGCGCCCAGAACCTGTGTATTCACTGTTGAGGGGCCCTTCTGCTTCTTGAGGCTCTTGGAAAAGTCCAGAGGGACCTGATTCCCTTTGGCTCCCCAGTCAGGACCAGCATATTTGGGGGTCCCCTGCTCTGCAAGTTTTGGGGGCCTAGATGCTTTTGGGGAGCCTCGCACCGCAGCCCCAGCTCTGGCACACAGTCAGCAGTTGCTCTTCCTCTCCCAGGTGTCAGATAAAGGTGTATACAGCTGTCAAGTCAGCAACGTGGCTGGGGAGGCCGTGCGGACCTTCGTCCTCACCGTCCAGGGTAAGCTGGGGACCAGCCTGGCCGACGTGACCGTGGAGCCCCTAGCAACACATGGGGCTGCCAGGAAGGAGAAAGACAATAGCTGGACAGAGTCAGGGCTGCCAAGTGCTGAGGGCACGATTACTAGAATTTGTAATATCTCTATATCATCTATACTGTATCTATATCTATCTATGTCTTTTTGTAGAGTTGGGGTCTCATTATGTTGCCCAGGCTGGTTTCGAACTCCTGGGCTCAAGCAATCCTCCTGCCTCAGCCTCCCAAAGTGCTGACGTTACAGGCAAGGGCCACTGCACCCAGCTGATTTCTAAAATTTAAAAGACTAGGGTTAGCAGGCTCCAAATAGGACTTGCTTCATGGGGCTTAGGAGAGTGACTTTTCCCTCAGAGCCTAAGGTTTACCTTCAGTCAATGAGTCTAAAAGCAGTAGCTGCCTGCCAACCACATTGGACATACCCGATCCCATGGACGGTGTCTATAAACTGCTGGGCACAGGGCCTGGCACGTGGGCACCAGGATGAAGGAGCCATATGAGACCAGACACACAGGAGGCCATGTCACCTGCATCTTGATCCCTGAGAGGGCCTGTCCCATCTGCCCAAGGATGGAGCATCCACCCAGTGCTGTTTGATTGGACATGTGGCTCCAGCTGGGATAAGGGGGAGCCTATTTACACCAACCAGGGAACCTGGCCAGATTTTCTGGGGCTCAGATGTTATGTTAGAACATAGACTTAGCCTTGCAACAAAGAAACCCCAAAATATACCTGAGTAAATAAAAGAGTTTAACTCTCATTCAAAAGCCGAGAGGTGAGTAGGCTGGTGGGTAGCTCAGCTCCATTCGGTAGTTCAGGGACCCAGGTTCCTTTCCTCCTATTGATCTTCCGTTTCTTAGGGTGTTGTTGTTGTGCCTATGGTTGAAGCTGGGACACTGTATCCTGTCCCGGCCCACGGGAAGCAGAAAAGAGCAGAAGTGGTGGGCAAGCATGTATTTCACGCAGAAGTAGCACCTGTCTCTTCTGCATATATTCCATTAGTGCGCGCTCAGGCAGCTGGCTGCAGGGGACACTGGGAAATGTAGTTTCTGCTAGAGTGACCATGGGCTCAGCTAAAACTGTGCTGTGCACAATGGGAAGAATGGGCTGGGGGGACACTGGCCATCTGCCACAGATGCCCAAGCCAGTAGCCTCCCAACCAGGTGAGCAGTGGGCACATGCAGCCCTGAGCCAGACGCAACACAATCGTTGAAAAGAACTGATGAGACGGAGTGCAGGGGCCACCTGTAATCCCAGCACTTCAGGAGGCTGAGCCAGGGGGATCACTTGAGTCCAGGAGTTTGAGATCAGACTGTGCAACACAGTGAGACCCTGTATCTACAAAACATAAAAAAAAAACAACAAGAAAAAGGCTGACACCAGGCTTGCTGCTCAAAGCTTGCAGCCCTTTCTGATGGCTACGTTGATGAACAGTGGAAAGTGGGGGAATATCTGGTCCCTGAGGGCAGAGGCATTTCATCTGGAGGCTGGTTGACTCTGTTCCACTTGTAGTGGCTGCCTGGGGTGTGTGACTTCATCCTGGTGGGGCAGGAGCGAGTGTTGGGATCGATTATTGATGTCTGCCCTGGCACGGGTTAAGGACTGTGGGTGCGTGAGCCTCCCATTTACCATCCTTGGGCTAAGTAGACCTGGCTGGAGCTTTGCTTTGTTATACTTTAAAATAGCCAGGCACTGGTTCTATTTACATTTGTGAACAAAACATAAAATGGGAACTCCTAACTACTGGGACCGGCTTCACAGGCCTCCGTGATCTGCCTGAGGGAAGGAAATGGGCGAAGAGTCTCAGAATTCTGACAGCCTGGCTTTTTTCCTGCAGTGCCCCCAACGTTTGAGAACCCCAAGACAGAGATGGTGAGCCAGGTGGCTGGGAGCCCCCTGGTCCTGACCTGTGATGTGTCCGGGGTCCCTGCACCCACGGTCATTTGGCTGAAGGACAGGATGCCCGTGGGTGAGCACGTGTGCCCTTGTCGGTTTCATGTAAGGCATTCTTGTCTTTAATGAGATGACAGCGGAAGCAGAGGAAGGAAGTTGTTGGTCGTCGATGATTTTGGCAAAACCAGAGGCTGGCTGTGCCATGTTGGCTCCGCCCCGTTTGTGTTTGAGCAAAGCGTTATTTATTGGCCCTTGGAATTCAAACATCAGGAGCGTCTCCTGCTGGGGCTTGGAAGCTCCTTTGCGTCCACGTCCTTAGTCAGCTCCCACGAGACAGCAGACATGGACTCTCCATTGTGCAGGGTGGGTGCTGAGGGCCGTGGAAAGCCCACTGGCTGTCAGTGGGTTCAGCATTGGCCCCCAGAGCTTCTCCTTGGTGGCGGCTGAGCTCTGTTCTAACTGGGCCATTGGTCGCCCCCACCCCCCAGCCAGCCTCCCCATTCTGGCCACTGCTGTCCCCACTATTCCTCCACATGAGGGCAGAAGCCCCACATGGTCTCCTGGGCCCGCTGTGCCTCCCATGCAGGCTCTGCGAGGGGCAGACAGGTCTGAGGGTGCAGCGCGGAGCTGGTCCCTTGTCTGAGGGAAATCTGTCCACAGCCGGGGCCTGCACCGCCGGCCACCTCTCCCTGGCCCCCTGCACACTAAACGTGACTGTGCTGGGCTCCTCAAACCTGCCTCTCTCTCTCAGTAACAGTTTTATTGGGATATAATTCACATACTATGTAATTCACCCACTGAAAACATCTAATTCAGCGATTTGTAGTACAGTCACAGAGCTGTGTGACCATCACCACAATCAAACTTAGAACATTTTTATCACCAAAAGGACACCCCATACCCATCAGGAATCACTCCCTGTTTTCCCCAATTTCTTCTTCCCCAGACCCAGGAAACCACGAATCTGTTTTCTGTCTCTGTGGATTGGCCTGTTCTGTGCCTTTCACGTCAATGACATCATAGAAGGTGTGGCCTTTTGGGTCTGGCTCCTTCCACTTAGCATGCTTTCAAGGTTCATCCACGTTCTAGTGTGGATCAGTACTTCATTCTTTTTCTTTTTCTTTTCTTTTTTTTTTTTTTTGAGATGGAGTCTCGATCTGTTGCCCAGGCTGGAGTGCAGTGGTACAATCTCGGCTCACTGCAACTTCTGCCTCACAGGTCCAAGTGATTCTCCTGCCTCAGCCTCTCGAGCAGCTGGTATTACAGGCACGCCACCACACCCGGCTTGTGTTTGTATTTTTAGTAGAGACGGGTTTCCACCATGTTGGCCAGACTGGTCTCGAACTCCTAACCTCAGGTGATCCACCTGCCTCGGCCTCCCAAAGTGCTGGGATTACAGGCGTGAGCCACCACGCCCGCCAGTACTTCATTCTTTTTAAATGTTTTTCTTCATTCCTTTCTGTGGCTGTGAATATTCCATTGTGTGGCCGTGTCACTTTTGTGCATCCACTGGTCAGTTGACAGGCATTTGGGTGTCTGCACCTTCTGGCTGTGACACTTAGTGACGCTGTGATGCTTGGTGCTGCTGTGAACCTCCGTGTCTGTGTTTCTGCATGGACCTGTGTTATTGCCTCTCTTGGGTCAGGTGGCTGCAGGCCCCACCCCCTCTTGTGTCCAGCTGTATCTCGGCACATGTGTTCCCTGCCTGGAATACCCACCCCAGGCTCCCGTGGTCACCTCCGCTCCCCACTGGCTGAGTCCTGCTCAGCAATCACGTCTCAGCAGAGACTCACCACCTCCAGAAGCCCTCCCCGACCCCTCCTGCCCCCCAGGTTCCCCAGCTGCATCAGGGGCTCACAGGGCTTGTCAGCACTGGGTCTCCTTGTTTCACTGCCCTGCCCCTGATACGTTGTGAACTCCTTGAGGACAGGGACAGAGCCGTCCTCATCTCTGATTCCCAAGCTCCCCGCTGGATGCAGGGAGTTGCCTGGGTGTTTGTGTTGAGAGGCTGACAGGACCCATGAGGATCGGGGCAAGGAGATCAGCCTGCGCTGGGGCAGTTAGGGATGGGTTTGGGTAGGGCTGTGGCTGGAGGGAATGAAGGGGAGGCCTGAAGACGGGGAGCAGAGGCTCGGGGGAGGCCCCAGGGTGACTCGTGTGGGGTCGGTGAGGAGCTGGTTTGACTTGATTGATCAGAAACCTTGATAGATGGGGGTAGAGGGGCAGGGCGGGGAGGGAGAGGAAGGGAGGTGAGAGCTGGGCCCGAGAGCAAATCCTGGACACTGAAGGGAGTGGGTCCCTCGGGAAGAGCTGTCCCAAGTGGAAGGAAACGGGGGAGGATTCTAAGGAACAGAGACCGGGCTGGAGAAGAGGGGGACATGAAGGAGCCCTTGCCTCTGTGGCCTCAGTTTCCTATTAGCACAAGAAGCGGCTGGGGGATTCAGGGGCCCCCCTCTGTCCCACAGAGAGCAGCGTGGTGCATGGCGTGGTCTCCCGGGGGGGCCGCCTCCAGCTGAGCCGCCTGCAGCCAGCCCAGGCAGGCACCTACACATGCGTGGCTGAGAACGCCCAGGCCGAGGCCCGCAAGGACTTCGTGGTGGCGGTGCTGGGTAGGTCTGCGCCCTGCACCTCCTGTCCTCCTCCCAGGGCAGCCCCTTCCATTGCCCAGGGCCTCACTGCACCCCTGCCTCAGTGCCCCCCCGGATCCAGAGCTTGAGCGCGGCGCAGGAGCACCACATCTTGGAAGGGCAGGAGGTGCGGCTGGACTGTGAGGCCGACGGGCAGCCGCCGCCGGACGTGGCCTGGCTGAAGGACGGCAGCCCGCTGGGCCAGGACATGGGCTCCCACCTCCGGTAAGGCTCGGCCCATGCCCTCCCCACAGGTGGCAGCACCCACGCCCCCTCACACCCTGCCCTCGGCCCTCCTTCCTCACCACAGATTCTACCTGGATGGCGGCTCCCTGGTGCTAAAGGGCCTGATGGCCTCGGACGCAGGTGCCTACACCTGCGTGGCCCACAACCCAGCTGGGGAGGACACCAGGCTGCACACGGTGACTGTGCTGGGTGAGGAGCCCTGGGGCACTGGGAGGGTGATGCATGGGCCAGGGCGTGGGTGATAAGGTGGCATTTGAGCAAAGCCCACACTGTCACCGGGGCCACAGGTCTCACTTCCCTGGGCCTCTGTGCCCCATCCTCAAATTAGAGGACAATAACACCAGCCAGAGTACAGAGGAGACTGGGGAGTGGGAAGAGAGTCGGGCAGTGGCCGTGCCCTCCTGCAGTGGCCTCATCCCTCACGAGGGTGGCGACGGAAGTTCAGTCTCCACTGCTGGGAATTTCCCTGGGAGGAGCCCGCCTTCCCCCCAAGACTTCCTCACCACCCGCCGTTCTTCTCTTCACCCACTCCCAGTTCCTCCCACCATTGAGCAGGGAGTGGACGGCTCAGGGACCCTGGTGAGCAGGCCTGGGGAGCTGGTGACCCTGGCATGTCCCGTGTGGGGCTCCCCGCCCATCCACGTGAGCTGGCTCAAGAACGGCCTGCCCCTCCCGCTGTCCCAGCGCACCCACCTCCACGGCTCTGGCCGCACCCTCAGGTAGGGGGGATGGCAGACAGGCACTGGCTCTGCCACTCAGAGTGGACATTTGGGGATTGTCAGCACATGGGAGGTGCTGGAAGCCAGGACTGGCTGCAACACCCACCCCCATCCCAGAGCGAGTGCGGACTGTGCCCCAGCTGCTAGCGTTAGGATGGGTCTTGGACCAGGGAAGGGGAGGTGGGCGGAGTGGGAGGAGATGCAGGGGAAGTCAGGTTTCAGGGACGGAGAGACCAGCAGGCCACAGGAGAGCAGGCCTGAGGACTGACTGTCGGCGTCAGCGCCGTGGCTGCAGGAGCAGCTCAGGAGGAGTGGCGGGGGCAGAAGGGCTGGAGAGAAAGTGGGAGGACAGACAGTGGAGCCAGGAGCCGAGAGGACTCCGGGGAGTTCTGACGGCAAAGAGGGGTGCGTGGACCACGGGAGCTGAGCTGTCCATGTGGGACGAGGCGCTTCCCGAATTTGAGAGGCAGGAGGTCTGGCTTCAGAATGAGATGGCTGGGAGCAGGCAGCGGTGGTGGGAGCAGTTGGGGGCTTTATCCTGGGGACATGGGAACCCAGGCAAAGACTTTAAGCAAAGGCTGAGCTCAGTCACCCCATCCCCTCTGGCCAGCAAGCCTTTGGGGACAAAGGATGGAAAAGGGAGGAAGTCTCTCCACGCAGCCAGCCTCTCCTGCTTCTCTCTCTCTCCCTGTCCCTCTGTTCCCCTCCCCCCTTTCTCCTTCTTTCCCTCTCTCCTGCTCCCTCTCCTCGGGGGATTCAGGATTTCTCAGGTGCAACTGGCTGATGCCGGCATCTTCAGCTGCGTGGCCGCAAGCCCAGCTGGCGTGGCAGACAGAAACTTCACCCTGCAGGTGCAGGGTACGGAGCAGAGGGTGGGGCAAGGGGGTCTCTGGCCTTGGTAGGTGAGAATCAAGGCCCTTGGCCACTCTGCCCATCTGGGTGGAACCAAGGATGGGCCCTGGGGGCGTTGAGGAGAGCGGACACTGCGGCTCAATCTCTGACTCACTGGATTGCTCCTTTGCGCTCCTGATATGCCCAGGATAGGCGGAGGCAGAAAGGCTCTGCCCCCAGGAGGCCAGTGCAGGAAGCAGCTTTGTAAAGAGACAATCACAATTCCAGGCAACTAGTGACACCAGGGGACAGAGCGAATGCTGTGGGAGCACAGAGGAGGGCCCCTTGCCTGGCCTTGGGGGATCAGGGTGGCTTCCCAGAGGAGGTCACATCTAAGCTGAGTACTGGAGGTGGGAGTCCTGGAATAAAATGGCTCCTGCCCACCTTTCTGCCCTCCACAGTACCCCCTGTCCTGGAGCCGGTGGAGTTCCAGAATGACGTGGTGGCAGTTCGTGGCTCCCTGGTGGAACTCCAGTGTGAGGCCCGGGGCATTCCCCAGCCTCTCGTGTCGTGGATGAAGGACGGGAAGCCCTGGTTGCCCCAGAGCCTCGAGCAGGGGCCCAGCCTGCAGCTGGAGACAGTGGGAGCTGCTGACTCAGGGACCTACTCCTGTGTGGCCGTGAGCGAGGCAGGGGAAGCCAGGAGGCATTTCCAGCTGACAGTCATGGGTGGGTCCTCTGGCCTCTGGCCAGCTTCTCAGGGCTCGGGGGCAATGGGGAGGGCAGTGAGGGACTCTGGGGGCAATGGGGAGGGCAGTGAGGGACTCTGGGGGCAATGGGGAGGGCAGTGAGGGACTCTGGGGGCAATGGGGAGGGCAGTGAGGGAGGTGAGTCCTGGAGGCCTGGGACTGCCACCTGGGAGCAGAACTCAGGGAGCTTGGTTCCCGCTGGGACTCCTCTCTGGCCTTGCCTATGGGGAGAGGGTAACCGGCTTTTGATTCTCCCAGGGCTGTGCTCCTGGGTTCTTTCCACTAAACCTTGGTGGCAGACCCAAGAACAAGAGCCACCAAAATCTGGGAGCAGAGCCCCCGGACTCAGCATGGCGCTTTCGCCTGTGGCACCGTCCTGGAAACATGTGTCACTGTGTGTTCCCCTCTGTGGGTGGCTTACAGACCCTCCTTACATCGAGGACTCAGGCCAGCCTGCCGAGCTGTCGCTGACCCCCGGCGCCCCCATGGAGCTCCTCTGTGATGCCCAGGGCAGCCCCCAGCCCAACATCACCTGGCATAAGGACGGGCAGGCCCTGAGCAGGCTGGGGCACAGCAGCAGAGCCACGCGGGTGCTCCGGGTGGAGAGTGTGCAGGTACCGCTATGGCCGCTGTAGGATGAGGCTGGGCGTTGGGAGGAGGCTGGGTTCGGGGAGAGGGGAGGGACTGTAGCTTCCCCAGATGCAGTTGGCAGTTGGCAGGGTTTGGCTGAAGTGCCTCCTCTGTGTGGGGCGAGGGTGTGGAGGTGACCCACCTAGGCTGTGCCTTTGGAGCCCCCAGAAGGGTCAGGGCCCAGGCTGATGCCAAAAGCAGACGACTTCCCATCTAGACCAGAGGAGGGCTGGTGTAGTCAGGGGGGACTTCTGGGAAGAGGCAGCCATTGCACCAGCCCTAAAGCAACAGTAAGCTGGAAGGAGTGGGCAGGGGTTGTCTGGGAAGGTGGATGGCAGACCTCACAGGGCTGAGTTTGTATTCTGGGTCCCTCGCTGCATAAGAAGGAAACCAGACTGGGAGGTGGGCAGACAGGGGCTGGGGCAGCTTCTCAACCTGCTTTATCCCCAGGTTGGGGATGCCGGACTGTACACTTGCTTGGCTGAAAGCCCTGCAGGTGCAGTCGAGAAGAGCTTCCGGGTCAGGGTTCAAGGTAGGCAGTGGGGGTGGGGTGGGGGCAGGGCCGGGAGGCAGGACGGGCCTGTGGCAGGAGTGAGTCCACCTCTCATGTCCTCTTGTGCTATCACCTTCCCAGCCCCTCCAAACATTGTTGGGCCCCGAGGGCCCCGCTTTGTGGTTGGCCTGGCCCCCGGGCAGCTGGTCCTGGAGTGTCCAGTGGAGGCAGAGCCAGCGCCCGAGATCACGTGGCACAGAGATGGCATCGTGCTGCAGGTGGGTGGGGGTTCAGGGCGCTGCCTTCTGTCCCTCTCAGGCGCCAGACCTGACCCGGCTGGATCCTGGGTCCCAAAGCCCCACTCTGAGCTGCATTTTGTACCCCGCCCCCCAGGGTTGTCCCCCACCCCATTGTCATTGTCACTCCCATTTTATGGATGGGGACACTGAGGCGAGGCTCAGGTCACTCAGGGCTTCTGAGGCCCACCCAGTGTTCTCCCCCTGGCTCCTTCAAGCTGTGCTAGCAGCTGCATGGCCTGGGCCTGTGACCAAGTTGCTCTTTGTCCATCCCTCAAATGGGGTCAGTTTGCAGCTGTGGATTCCAGGGTTGTGGGTGTTCTGACAGGAACTCCAGGGACTGGGGTTGTATTTCCTCCCAGAGGAGTGCATTTCCTCAGCGGGTCCTCCGTGGGGCACAGTCAGGGCCTGCGGTCAGCCTGGAAGGATAGAGCTACTGTCCAGCCTCACGGGTTCCTCAGTCCTCCATGCCTGGTGCCAGGGGCTGGCCTAGCGCAGCCGGGCACTGATGAGGGTTTCTCCACCCTGGTGGACTCTCCAGGAGGATGCCCACACACAGTTCCCGGAGCAGGGCCGGTTCCTCCAGCTGCAGGCCCTGAGCACAGCTGACAGGGGCAACTACAGCTGCACAGCCCGCAACGCCGCAGGCAGCACCAGTGTGGCCCTCCGCGTGGAGATCCACAGTGAGTAGGGCCCACCCCACCCCGCCCTGCCCACCGTCTTAGAGCCGCAGCTCCCAGCCCCATTCCCTCTGTGCCCCTCTCCAGCGGTGCCCACCATCCGATCAGGACCACCCTCAGTGAACGTCTCAGTGAACCAGACAGCCCTGCTGCCCTGCCAGGCCGACGGTGTGCCCGCACCCCTCATGAGCTGGCGGAAGGACGGGGTCCCCCTGGATCCCGGGAACCCCAGGTGAGAGAGGGAAGGGGTGGGCCTCGGGGAGGCTCTCAGGTGCCTCTTTGAGGGTTGTAAACAAAACTCACTTGGGCAGTTGGAGCAGAAAAGTGACTTTATCATCAGGATGTGACTTTATCATCAGAACACAAGGACAGGCCCACCACTCATGAAGGGCTCTTGCTTGTTTGACTTGATCAGAAGCCTTGATAGATGCGGATAGAGGGGCGTGAATGAGTCTCACAAGCTCTGATGGTTTTATAGCTTCTCTCGGTGTGGGCTTCATCTCTCTCGCTCACCTTCTTCCTCAGTGAACATGGCAAAAACACACCCTCTGACACCCCCATGGCCCCCAGTCCCAGGTTTACAGCTCCTCTGCTCACTACTGAGCCATCTGTGAATTCCAATTCTAAATTCCCAGGGCACAGAATATTATTGGCCCAGCCTGAGTGACATGTCCGTCCCCTGTCCAATCAACTGTGGCTGGGGGCGGGATTGCAGAGTACAGACATGGTCCTTGGGAAGGGCACTTTTAAGATCTAGGGACTGCCCTAAGGAAGAGCAAAGTGGGGCTCCTTCTGCCTCTCAGGAGAGGCCAGGCCCTGGACAGTGTTGGGGAGGCCCGAAGCAGCCCTTCTCTCTGTCTTTCTAATGTTGGCCTGGGGTGTAGAGAGCTGCTCATGGTTCTGACCCCCGACCTTGGCCTCATAGATGCAAGACTCTCATCTCCCAGTTAGCATCTGTATTACTCCGTTTCCATGTTGCTGATAAAGACACACCTGAGACTGGGCAATATACAAAAGAAAGAGGTTTATTGGACTTATAGTTCCACGTGGCCGGGGAGGCCTCACGATCGTGGTGGAAGGAAAGGAGGAACGAGTTACATCTTACGTGGATGGCAGCAGGCAAAGAGAGCTTGTGCAGAGAAACTTCAGTTTTTAAAAACCAGCAGATCTCATGAGACCCATTCACTATCACGAGAACAGCATGGGAAAGACCCGCCCCCGTGATTCCATCATCTCCCACCGGGTCCCTCCCATAACGTGTGGGAACTATGGGAGCTGCAAGATGAGATTTGGGTGGGGACGCAGGGCGGAGCTGTATCAGCATTCTCTCTGATAGTGGGTCAGAGGGGACGGTCTTGCCAGAAACAGCCCTCCTCCAGCCCCACTGGCCCTGCGCATCTCCAGGGAAACCCCCCACCATCCTTTCCAGGTTCGAAGTTCTGCCCGAGGGTTCCCTGAGGATCCAGCCAGCCCTTGCCCAGGACACTGGCCACTACCTCTGCCTGGCATCTAACTCTGCTGGCTCCGATCGTCAAGGCCGCGACCTCCAGGTCTTTGGTAGGTGGCCTGGGGAAGGGCTTCAGAGTCCAGTCCCTGTCGGGGCCCAGTCCTGCTTAGTTTCTGGGTCACCCCAGCTGTCAGGAGCCCAGAGCCAATGGTCTTCAAATGTTTTTGACCATGAAGCCCATTAGTAGAAAGTTGTGATCATGCACGCTCAAAGGACACAGTGGTACTTTAGCGCATAAATTACATAACAGAACAGCGATTCTGTTCAGTAAGAAAGCATGTGCAGAAGGTAAAACAAGTCTGGGAGGCCAAGGCAGAAGGATCGCTCGATCCCAGGAGTTCGAGACCAACCTGGGCAACACAGTGAGACCCCATCTCTACAAAAAAAATTTTTTTTAATTAGCCAAGCATGGTGGCACATGTCTGTAATCCCAGCTACTTGGGAGGCTGAGGTGGGAGGGTCACTTGAGCCCAGGAGTTTCAGGCGACAGCGAACCATGATCACGTCACTGCACTCCAGCCTGGGCAGCAGAGTGAGACTCTGTCTAAAAAAAAGGTAAAACACGTGAAAGGATAAAATTCAAAATCACTAGAATCATTTGCCCCAATCTCCTCCCACTCCAATGGATCAGCTTGTGTGGGGCTGCTCTGGCGGGGCTGATGGGGAGTGGACCCTGGCATCCTGGAGTCCTCGGTCTAGGAAAGGCAGTGAGAGGCTGCCCGGCTCAGGGATGGGGAAAGCCCAAAACGATCAGCTTCGGGAGCCTGTTGGAAGCTCTCCCTTTGAGGTTTCTCCTGCCCTCTCCCTCTGTGCCCGCTCCGGGATGGGTGGAAGGCGGGAGGCAGTGGCATTGCCCCTGGGCACAAACTCAGACAGCCCCCAGCCCCCAGCCCCCTGTGCCTGTCTCCTGACACTGTGCTCTCCCCAGAGCCTCCAGCCATCGCCCCCAGCCCCTCCAACCTGACCCTGACCGCCCACACCCCAGCCTCGCTGCCCTGTGAGGCCAGCGGCTCCCCTAAGCCCCTGGTGGCCTGGTGGAAGGACGGACAGAAGCTGGACTTCCGCCTGCAGCAGGGCGCCTACCGGTAACGACTGGACCTTGCGGTGACTTCCTGAGACGCATGGGGTGGGGAGGCACAGGGCAGGGACTAGGCGGGGTGTGCTCAGGTCTCACCGGAGCCAGGACCAGAACTGATGTCTCAACTTTGGGGATCAGGGGGTCTTCACACTGAGATAGGGGTGAGGGCACTGGGGACAGAGAGCTCAGCAGAGACATCTGGGCTTTATTTATATCCACCAGAGTCACTCTTTGTCTAAAAACAAAACATGGACAGGGCGTGGTAGCTCACACCTGTAATCCCAGCACTTTGGGAGGCTGAGGTGGGAGGATTGCTTGAGGCCAGGAGTTCAAGACCAGCTTGGGCGACATAGTGAGATCCCCATCTCTACAAAAAAATAAAAAATTAGCAGAGCAAGGTCTGTGGTCCCAGCTACCGGGGAGGCTGAGGTGGGAGGATCCCCTGAGCCTGGGAGGTCGAGGCTGCTCTGAGCTCTGGTGGTGCCACTGCACTCCAGTCTGGGAAACAGAACGAGACCCTGTCTCAAAAAAAAAGAAAAAATAGAATGTCAATTTAAAAAAATTGGAAAACCAATGTGACAAGCCTAGACTTGGTAAAAATGAAATCAGTGACTGAGACTCTGAGCCACTTTGACACGGTTGTTATTACAGAAGTTATCACAGATGGTTATTATAATAAATGTGCAGGGTTACAGAGAAACAGGGATAAAAATGAAAATCACAAATCCACCAGCTAGACCTTTGCGGTAGAAACTTCTAGAAGACAATTCTAGAGTCAGGGCTGGAGGCCGGATACAGGAAGGGGGAATGGGTGTGAGACCCCCACATCCAGACAGCCCGGCCGGAAAGCCACGACTGGTCTCTGTCAGCCCAGCAGCCACTTGGCCACTCATCTCTCTGCCCCAGGCTCCTGCCCTCTAACGCCCTGCTCCTCGAGGCCCCCGGCCCCCAGGACTCAGCCCAGTTTGAGTGTGTGGTGAGCAACGAGGTGGGCGAGGCCCGAAGGCTCTACCAAGTGACCGTCCACGGTGAGTCAGGGAGGAGGTGGAGGAGGACGCCCGGGGCGGGGGCGGTGCCTTCCCACTCTTGGGTGCTCTCCCTGCCTGCAGGGAATTGTGTGGCTTGCCCGCACTGCACTGGACACCTCCTCCAGGAAGGCATCTCAGATCCTGCCTGGTCACAGTGACTTAACCCCAGCTCCGGCACAGTTCCTGGCACACAGGAGCTCACGGGAGAGGCCTGTCCCCCCCGAATCTAGAATGTTCTAAACTTAGATCTGACCTTGTCATCACCCCTGTTAAAAATCCCTCCCTCCACAGCTGCCCATTGCCCTCAGGATAGAATGCAGGAGTTTAGCTGGACCCACCAGGTCCTGTGTGGTCTGGCCTGCCAAGCCCCCAGGTTCAGTTCACACCAGACCTGCCTCCAGGGTCTAATCGAGCTGCTCAGCTTTTTGTTCCTTGCCTGAAGGCCTTCGCACATGCTGTTCCCTTTGCCGGGAACACCCTTCCCCTCAGCCAACACCTGCTTTTCCATCAGATCTCGGGTTAAATGACACTTACCCCGGGGGTCTTCTCTGGCATCCCTCACCCCAAGTGGGAAACCCACGAGTAAACCCCTGCAAAGTTACTAGGCCAGGGTCTCCATAGAAAGCTGTATCCCCCGGGTGCAGTGGCATTTGCCTGTAGTCCCAGCTACTCGGGAGGCTGGAGCGGGAGGGTCGCTGGAGCCCAGGATTCCTGCGCTGTTGTGTGCTATGCTGAGTGGGTGTTCACACTAAGTTCAGCATCAATATGGTGATCTCCTGGGAGCAGGGACCACCACGTTGCCTAAGGAGGGGTGAAGCTGCCCAGGTCAGAACAGAGCAGGTCAAGACTCTCATGCTGATCAGCAGTAGGATCACACCTGTGAATAGCCCTTGCATTCCAGCTGGGGCAACATAGTGAGACCCCATCTCTGAAAAAGAACACTTTTTTTTTTTCTTTTAAAGAAAGAAAGCTGTAGCCCTGTGCCCAGAAGGATTTGCTGAGTGGGCAAATGTGACTTCTCCCTCTGTTGCCCCACCTCCCTCCCTGGCCCTTTGTCACTAACGTCACCTTGTCTTGGCTTTCAGTGCCTCCCACCATTGCCGATGACCAGACAGACTTCACCGTGACCATGATGGCGCCTGTGGTCCTCACATGTCACAGCACGGGCATACCAGCCCCGACCGTGTCCTGGAGCAAGGCAGGCGCCCAGCTAGGAGCTCGGGGGAGCGGCTATCGTGTCTCACCATCGGGTAAATAAGGGTGACCACAGAGAGAGGCAGCCGAGGGGAAACTGGGACAGCAGGTGGAGGGGGTGAAAGAAGGTCACATGGTGGAACAAGGTAGGACAGTCTGGCCTGGCTCTGCCTCTCTTCGCTGTGTGACCTGGGAGGACCCTCTCACCCTCTCTGAGCTCCATATTCTCCTCCGTGCTCTGCAGTGTTGAGACCCATCAGTTCCTGAGGCCCTCTGGCATACAAGTGCTGTTTCATGGCAAAATAAGAAAAATAGCTGCTCCCTGGGAGCCTTTGTAAACCTGGTTTTATCCCTTCAGAAGAATCGTCCTTTATTCTGAAATTGTCTTTTGGTGTTGAAACTTCCTTTTCTTGATGAGATTCAGATAATAGTACATGGTGGGTTTTTTTGTTTGTGTGTTTGTTTTTTTAAGATGGAGTCTCGCTCTGTTACGCAGACTGGAGTGCAAGGCACAATCTCTGCTCACTGCAGCCTCCACCTCCCGGGTTCAAGGGATTCTCCTGCCTCAGCCTCCCAAGTAGCTGAGATGACAGGCATCCACCATCATGCCTGGCTGATTTTTGTGTTATTGTAGAGACAGGGTTTCACTATGTTGGCCAGGCTGGTCTTCAACTCCTGACCTCAGGTGATCTGCCCTCCTCAGCCTCCCAAAGTGCTGGAGTTACAACCACTGTGCCTGGCCTAATGTGATTTTTAAAATGTCTTTGCTTGTCAAAATAACAAGTTGGAAGCTTTATGGAGAATCTCCAAATTTATTTGTTAGTTGGTTAGGGAAATTCTAAAGTCTAGGAACCACTGGCCAGACCTGTGATTTTCGAACTCTTCCGAAGCAACAGAACTTCCTTCCAGGCCGGACACAGGGGCTCACACCTGTAATTCCAGCACTTTGGGAGCCTGAGGCAGGAGGATTGTTTGAAGCCAGGAGTTTGGGACCAGCTGGGGCAACACAGCAAGACCCCATCTCTACAAACACATTTTTAAAAATTAGCTGGGTTTGGTGGTGCATGCCTGTGGCCCCAGCTACTTGGAAAACTGAGGTAGGAGGATCGCTTGAGCGTAGGAGTTCAAGGATGCGGTGCGCTATGATTGCACCACTGTACTCCAGCCTGGGCAACAGAGTGAGACTCTGTCTCAAAACAAAATACAAAACAAAAGCTTCCTTCCGATAAGTGCGGTAAGTGGTAACAGCAAGGTCCGAAACTAAAACAAAGCTCAGCTCTGGTTCCGTCCGGGGCTGGGGCAGGGGCAGGGGCAGGGGCTGTGGGTGGCCAGGGTGCAGTGGGCCTTGCTCCCTTCCCCCACCCAGCAGGCCCCCAGGGGTCCACAGAGGACAATTTAGAACCCTTGTCACTAGGCTGCCAAGGTGCAGCCTGCAGTCTGGGAAGGTTAAAATGGTGTTCACTGAGTAACCAGGGCTAAGGCCAGGAGGTTGTAAAGGGAGGACAAAGGAGGCAGTAATCCTGGGAGGCTTCCTAGAGGAGGTGAGTTTTTAGCAGACCAAGGTGAGAACAGCAGGGTGTGGATCTGTGAGCAGGGGATTACAGGCAGGGAAGTCGAAGATCCTGGAGCTTCATAGCCAAAAGGGTCTAGAGACCATCTTGTCTGATTCTTCATTGCACACATGGGAAAACTGAGGTGCAGAGAGTGGAAGGAACTTGCCCATGCCTCTCCCTTGGGCAGGGTACAGAGGCAAAGCTAGACTCCAGGTTCCCATGCGGTCTCCTCCCCGGGCTGTTTATAAATGGTCAGAGGGGGCAGGCTGAGTAACCAGAGACAGAGTGGGGTTGCGTAGCAGCCCTGCCACCTCCATCCCTGGGACCTCTGTCCTGATCCCTCACCCTGATTCCACCTGCAGGCGCCCTGGAGATCGGGCAGGCCCTCCCCATCCATGCAGGCCGCTATACCTGCTCAGCCCGCAACGCTGCTGGCGTAGCCCACAAGCACGTCGTCCTCACCGTGCAAGGTAAGGGTCCGTGGCCCAGAGCCCAGAGCTCCTTGCGAGCAGGTGGAGAGCTAGAGAAGGGTGGGGCTCAGGCTGGAGGTGAGGTCCTGGGTCTCAGAGGCGCAGACCTGCCTCTCATGGGATTCTTTGGGAGGAAAAGAATCAGCCTTGTTGCTGCGGCCGATGTTTCTAGAACCCTGTTCTCCTAGAGGCCTCGCTCTCTGGTGCTCCGAGGGCCCCTGGTTGGAGGAGCTGTGTGTTAAGGACATTTGCAGTGCCCTCTGCACCCCTGTTCTTTGCAGCCTCCCCAGTGGTGAAGCCGCTGCCCAGCGTGGTTCGGGCCGTGGCAGAAGATGGGGTGCTGCTTCCCTGCGAGGCCTTGGGCATCCCCCGGCCAACCATCACCTGGCAGAGGGAAGGGCTCAACATCCCTGCGGGTGAGGGCCCCTGGCAGCCAGCCTGGGAAGGGAAGAGAAGAGTGTGGGGCTGGGGGGCCCTGCTTCCTGTCCTGGGAGACCCCGCAGAGCTGCTGAGAGGTCCCAGAAAGCCCCTGGCCTGCCTAGACACACCTCCACCCTTGCTCTGGCCGCCCCCTCCCCAACGCTTCTCCTGTCACCATGGCCTGAGATGCCATCTGAGCACTCGGTGGCCAAGTTGGGAGGTCGGGAGGAGGCAGCTGGGCTGGGCTGCGGGTCAGGCTTCTTGGCTCTTTCTGTCCCTTGGCCACTCTGTGACCCCAGCAAGTCATTTGCTGCCTGTGAGACAGAATAGCCCAATCCACCCACCTTGGGGGTCCCCCACCCCAGCTCCCAGCCCCCCAATTTTCTTCTTCCTCATTCAGGAGTGAGTACCCAGGTCCTACCTGGCGGACAGCTGCGGATTACCCACGCCAGCCCAGAGGATGCTGGAAACTACCTTTGCATCGCCAAGAACAGTGCAGGCAGCGCCGTGGGGAAAACGCGCCTGGTGGTGCACGGTGGGTGTGAGGCTGGGGCCGAGCTGGGCCCTGGCAACTGCGGGGCTTGAGGCTCCTGCAAGCTTCTCCCTTCCCTGCCTGGCAGGGCACACCGCTTATAGTTCCAGAAGGAATTAAAGGAAAAACACCTCTCACTGGATGCCTGAGTTCTGGACTCAGACACGAACTCCCGTCCCCGCTGCCTCCTCTCTGGCCCTCCTGGAACACGAGTCTAGCAGCTCTCACTCCTTCTGGTTTCCAGTAACTGTAGCCTCTCTGGCCCTCCCCGGCACACACGCCACACACACAATTACAGGTGCCCTTCCCTTAGTTTGACTGATCATTGGCTTCAAAGACAAGGTGGCATCGCTGGCCGAAACTCTGCAAAGTCTGCCGGGAGGGAGTATTCAGTATGGGCCGGGCGTGTCCTGGCCCCAGTGGCCAGCTTTGTGGTGTCTCTGTGGCCGTCCCCGCCCGCCGCTGTGTAGGGCTGGGGAGGGGCTGCTGGCTCCAGGCTTCCTCTGCACCTCACTGTCCAGCGTGCTCCTCTCCCCTCAGACCTGGAGCGTTGCTGGTCACCAGACCTGCCAGACACCAAACCAGTGACCCTCACTCTGCCCAGCACAGCTCCTCTGCTTTTGGTCCTGGGGGTGGCCTGATATGAGGAGTCTGTGCCCAAGTGGACCCTGCCCAAGACCTCTGTCCTGCAGCTTTTAGTCATCTGTGTGTGTGTGTGCATGCGCGCGTGTGCATGTGTGTGTGTGCACGTGTGCAAGGTGCAATGTAATCACTGTCACAGCGTCACCAAACTGAGGGAGTCCCCAGATCATCCTGACCACAGGCAATGGCCTATGACTAGGGAGTTGGAGGGGGCAGCTGATGGCCAGGGAAGGCTGAAGGGCTGGGCCAAAGGCCAAGGGCCCTGCGCTGGGGTCAGCCCTCTCCCTCAGCCCCGGTTCCAAGTGGGCCTCCCTCTGCCCACAGTCCCACCCATGATCGAGAACGGCCTCCCAGATCTGTCCAGCACCGAAGGCTCCCATGCCTTCTTGCCTTGCAAGGCCAGGGGCAGTCCTGAGCCCAGCATCACGTGGGACAAAGACGGCCAGCCCGTGTGGGGCGCTGAGGGGAAGTTTACCATCCAGCCTTCTGGAGAGCTGCTGGTGAAGGACCTGGAGGTGAGGCACTGCGCCGAGCGCACAGCAGGGAAGAGTGGCTGAGGCCGCTGTTTGTCCGGCTCTGCGCCAAGCTCTGTGCAGCCTTTAACCCCGGGAGCCTGGGGAAATCGGCGTAACTGAGGCTCAGAGTGTACCTCGTTGTCCACCGTTGCCAAGAGGCAGAACCCAAATGTGAACCTGGACCTCGGCAGCCAGCTCCTGGGGAACCTGGGGAAGGGGGGGACCCGGACTGGGGCTCGGGATACGGTGATGACTTTGTGTCCCGAAAGTCTCCCCATTTGTTCTCAGCCATGCATTGGCATTGACCGTCCTCTGGGCTTTGGGGAGTGTTGAGCCAGGGGTGTGGGTGGGAACCCTGACCCCCTTCCCCTCAGCACTCGTCAGATTCTGCAGTTCTGTGATGATACCCTCTCCAGATGGGTTCCGTGGACGCACCTGGAGGGGTCAGGGTCATTGGGTGTGGCCATCCAGGGAGCCTGGCAGTGCAGTGGTGAGCGCACCGGCCCTGCTTGAATGCACCATGAAACTCCTCCTCTGGGAGCCCCTGCTGGGCGCTCTGTCAGGCACCAAAAGCAAGCCCTGCCATGCAGGTCAGGTTCTAAGCACGGGGTGGCACACAGTAGGTGCTCGGTAAACAGTAACTGTTGTGCTCAGGCAGTCAGGGCTGAGGTTATGAAGGAGCAGAGCCTGTGAACGCCGCGGGACGGAGCAGGGGCGTGGTGGTGATGCTGACCCGTTTGCTAGCTGTGTGACCTTGGGCAAGTCACTTCACCTCTCTGGGCTGGATACACCATGAGAACCTTCAAAGAAGTGGGTCCCAGGGGCATCCCAACCCGGGCCGAGGTCGGGGACAGTTCTCCAGCCAACCCCTTTCTTTTGCTCACAGGGCCAGGACGCAGGCACCTACACCTGTACTGCAGAGAATGCTGTAGGCCGGGCCCGCCGCCGTGTGCACCTCACTGTTCTGGCACTGCCTGTGTTCACCACCCTGCCTGGGGACCGCAGCCTGCGACTCGGGGACAGGCTGTGGCTCCGCTGTGCAGCCCAGGGCAGCCCCACCCCTCGCATTGGCTGGACTGTCAACGACCGGCCGGTCACAGGTCTGGGTCTGCTGGGCGTGGGTGGGACAGAGAGTCAGGACCCCGGGAGGTCAAGAAGGGAGGGCAGGTGGGGAGCCCCAGCCTAGCGGACAGGAAGAGGTTGTGAACCAGCCCTACTGGTTCCGGGTCTTCCAACGTGGCCCTGTGTAGAGGGACAAGGCAAACCCAGCTGTGGCCATTTGTGACAAACCATATATCAGAGCTGGCAAGAGGCCACCTGAGAAGACTCAACCCAGAGACCTCAGGGCCAGCGGGGGGAGGCCTGTGTTCCAGCCCAGAGCTGTTGCTCCCATGGTGGGACCCTCAGCAAACCCCTTTTGATGGGAGGGAGGGGGTGGGGGGCTCTGTCCTCCTACCTGAAACCCAGGTGATGTCTAGGGAGGCGCGGGGCCTGTGGAGTACCTGGTGGGTACTCACTGAATGCCTGCTGAATTGTTCAATTGCTAAGTTCCCTCCACTGCAAAATGAGACTTTCCTACATTAGGATATGATATCACACGTTCCTAGCTCTGAGTCCCCAGGTGTGGAATACCTGTGCACACGTGTGGTGAAGGCTTTGCTGGGCCCCACCACTTCCTGGGCAGGGACCTTGGGCAAGTATAATAGTTTGGCCTCTCTGAGCTCAGCTGTTTGTCAAATGGACACAACCAGGGATCCTGAGGTCAGAATGACGACAGAGAAGCCGCCTAGGCACAGACCTGGCCCCGAGTAGATGCCCAGCTGATGGTGATGTTGATCCTTATTCCTCTCCTAGAGGCAAAGGCTAACCCCAGAGGAAAAGTCCATTATTAGAGTCCTTCTCTTGGCTGGGCACGGTGGCTCACGCCTGTAATCCCAGCACTTTAGGAGGCTGAGACGAGTGGATCACCTGAGGTTGGGAGTTCAAGACCAGCCTGGCCAAGAGGGTGAAACCCCATCTCTACTAAAAATACAAAATTAGCTGGGCATGGTGGCATGTTCCTGTAGTCCCAGCTACTCAAGAGGCTGAGGCAGGAGAATTGCTTCAACTGGGGAGGGAGAGGTTGCAGTGAGCTCAAATCGCGCCACTGCACTGTACTCCTGCCTGGACAACAAGAGCGAAATTCTGTCTCAAAAAAAAAAAAAAAAGACCTCTCTCTAGAAATCACAGTGGTGCGTCAGTGAGTGCCCTGTGCTGAGAGTTCCCCAAAGACCTGCCCTTGACCGTTTATCAAACACATATTGTGCACTGGAAATAGTAGAAGGCAGGCTCGTTAACTTCAGCCTTCAGTGTGGCCTGTGCCTCCCAGGAACAGGTCTGACTCGGTCAGCCTTCACCCAGGACTCCCATCTGTTTCTGCATCTTTATTAAGTTCCTGCAGGTACCCAGGCTCCAGGGAAGCGTTTCGGGCAGGAGTTCCCTGCACCCGACTCAGAGTCCCCTCGAGCTTCTTTCTCCACCACAGAAGGAGTGTCCGAGCAGGATGCGGGCAGCACGCTGCAGCGGGCAGCTGTCTCCAGAGAAGACAGTGGGACCTACATCTGCTGGGCGGAGAACAGAGTGGGTCGCGTGCAGGCGGTCAGCTTCGTCCACGTGAAGGGTAGGGTGCGTTCCCCAGGTGGCTCGTCTCTCAAGACCTCCAGTCTATGGGGACCCAACCTATGGGCTTCCTAAGAACCCGCCCTCCTGTCCTCTGAACTAGTGGCTCCCTGCCCTGGCTACACGTTAGAATCCCCTGGGGGACTTTATAAAATCCCAAAGCCCAGGTTCTACCTCCAACTCTGTAAACCAGCATCTCTGGGGTGAGGCCTGGGCATCGGTATTTTTGACACTCCCAAGACGACCCTGGATGCAAGTAGAATTAGAATCTGACCAGTTGCTCTATCGCACTACCTGCAGCTGGATGGTACCAGTGTAGGAGGAGAGCATGGGGGCCAGGGCGCCCCGGCAGAAGCACGCCAGAAGCTCACCAGCTAGCCAGTTGTCCCCTATGGCTTACCCATCCACCAGGAGTGGCACAGGAGCTCTCGGTGACACCATGACTTAGTTTGCTCAACTTCAGGATGGGTGGGGCTGGATGGAGGGAATGAGCAGCCTCGAGCACCAAAAGAGAACTGCGGCTTTTGGTAGATCCAACCTCAGGAAGCCAGGAAGGATATAAGCCAGCCCAGAGCATCCAGGAGCATTTTGAGATTAGCATGAGTCTCGTAGTGTTGCTTTATGACAACAGACGTGTCTAGGCTTCTTTTTTTTTATAGTTATTGATTTTCAAAGTACCCTAGTACACTAGCAGGCACTCCACTGCTAGTGTAATCCATCTGTGAGAGAGAGTATATGACACACATAACACTGTGTTCCTGCCTGTGCCCGTCTCAGGCATCACTAATCAATCACCATCTGTGAGAGAGAGTAGATGACATGTGTAACACTGTGTTCCTGCCTGTGCCTGTCTCAGGCATCACTAATCAATCACTATCTGTGAGAGAGTAGATGACACGCGTAACACTGTGTTCCTGCCTGTGCCCGTCTCAGGCGTCACTAATCAATCACCATCTGTGAGAGAGAGTAGATGACCCACGTAACACTGTGTTCCTGCCTGTGCCTGTCTCAGGCATCACTAATCAATCACCACCCATAACACTGTGTTCCTGCCTGTGCCCATCTCAGGCATCACTAATCAATCACTATCTGTGAGAGAGTAGATGACACGCGTAACACTGTGTTCCTGCCTGTGCCCATCGCAGGCATCACTAATCGATCACAGTACTCTTCTCATTCAGCTTCAGATGTTTCTCAGCACAGTTCCTGGAAACTACTCCCAGTCTTTGTGACTTGGCCCACGGCATGGACACTGTTTGCTATCCCTGATGCGCTAACTACATACAACCATGCTGGGCTAGCAGGAGCCTCTGGAGGCCCCTGGAGGCAGGGGTTGGGCAGATCTTTAGAGATGGGTTTATGGGAGGCTGAGGCTGCAGGGAACCTCTTTTCTGCCAACTCGCTTGATGTCACCCCATACAGAGGCTCCTGTTCTACAAGGAGAGGCTTTCTCCTACCTGGTGAAACCTGTTGGGGGCAGTA
Source organism: Aotus nancymaae (assembly GCF_030222135.1). NCBI lineage: Eukaryota > Metazoa > Chordata > Mammalia > Primates > Aotidae > Aotus > Aotus nancymaae. Next base: position 1,635,323 of record NW_026988414.1, on the reverse strand, counting down.
TCCAGCTGGACTGTGTGGTGCGTGGAGACCCAGCACCAGGTATCCGCTGGATCAAAGATGGCCTTCCACTGCGGGACAGCCATCTCCGGCACCAGCTACAGAATGGCTCACTGACCATCCGCAGGACCGAGGCAAGGCGGGGCCTGGCACCTTGGGTGGGGCCACCAAGGACAACTCTACACTTTTTCTGATTGCTCAGGAGAGTTCTCATGTTGCCTCCAACCCCTGCTTCTGCAGTCTACAAAGCACCTTCCTGCCTATTCCCCAGACATCCCTCCCACTACCACCAATAGTGACCTCCAGCCACTGGGCTTTTCTGTGCCTCCATCATCCACCCATTCAATGGAGCAAATTCTTTCTTCCTCATAGGACTGTAATGAGAAATCAGTGAGGTGACTCATACCCATTGTTTAAGAGTGATCTGTGGGTAAGGCCCCCAAAATGTTATATTAACAACCTCAGGGGGCAGGGTAGGCAGGTAATAGTGCTCTCTATTTACAGACAAAGATACTGTTTTTTGGTTTTTGGTTTTTTTTGAGACGGAGTCTTGCTCTGTTGCCAGGCTGGAGTACAGTGGTGCCATCTCGGCTCACTGCAACCTCCACCTCCCGAATTCAAGCGATTCTCCTTCCTCAGCCTCCTGAGTAGCTGGGACTACAGGTGTGTGCCACCACACCCAGCTAATTTTGTGCTTTTAGTAGAGATGGGATTTGACCATGTTGGCCAGGATGATCTTGATCTCTTGACCTCGTGATCTGCCTGTTTCAGCCTCCCAAAGTGCTGGGTTTACAGGTGTGAGCCACTGTGCCTGGCCCAGATGAAGACACTGAAGTTCAGAGAGGCCCACAACCAATAACTGCAGGAGACAGGGCCCCCTACCCCCAGGTCTCCTGCCTCTGGCTCCATGCTATTTCCAAAGCCTTGGGTCCTGGGGAAGCCCCCCTCAACTTCCATTTTGGGTCTCAAGTTCTGATGATTGTGCGGAAATCCCCAAGTCAGTCTGACTCAAGTTCATCTTAGGGGCCTTGATCTCACCCATTTGGGAGCCTTTCTCTGTGTAGTAATAATAATAGGACTAGTAATCAGAGCAGCAGTAAGAGCAGTGGTAATAATGGCTCCTGTTACCCAAGTACTAACTGTGGGCCAGGCACGGGGCCTCACACTTAGCAAGTGTTATTCCATTTAATGCTTATAAGATCCTAGCAATTATCTGGATCCCATTTTACAGAAGGGAAAACTGGGGCTCCAGAAGCATGAAAATGTCTTAAGTAATGGGTTCAGGGCAGTAAGCAGCGGGGCCAGGATTCAGTCCCATGTCGGTCTGACCTCCAAACCTACACTCTTAACTTTGTGCCATGCCGTCCCCCGCAGTCCCTTGGGTGTGACCCCCCAGATGCCATCTTCTGGGAGTGGACAGTGGCCTCAGGCTGCCCCAGCCCCATCTCCTGGTGTTGCTGCCACTCAGAAGTGATGTGAGTCAGCACACTACTGAATTCCACCACAAGTCCATTGACCACCTGTTAGGGAAACGCTGCCAATCGTCTCCCTTCTGGAAGACTCACTTTGCACGCTGGCACAGTAAATGCCCTGAGAAGTCCTGCAGTTCAGACTCTAGTCCTGTTTGTACAACAGAGGCGTCTAATGTTCTGGTTTCCTGTAGTTATTGATTTCCAAAGCACCGTAACATGTTGTCTAATTCAGTGTCTCCCAAACTTATTGACCATGGAATCCTTTTTTCCAAGGAAGCTCAAATCGTGTGCCATGGGACGGTAAGATTTCAGCGGACACGGTTTGGAAGAGGTGGATCTAAACCATGCTTTTCCAGCAAGACATTCCAACATTCCACCTAGGGCAACAAGGACCTTAGTCACCACCCCCAGTTTCGGGCATGAAAAGGGGCTGGATCCTCTGCGTGTCTGTTAACAAGTGGCCACAGAGGCCCTTCTGATGCTCTTGGGGGGCTCAGGTGTCCCCGGCTGGCCTTGGTCCCCTACCCAAGTGTCTGAGCTGCTCTTCCTCTTCTCTGACCACCATGCCCCCCTCCTGTGCCCACTTACAGAGGGACGACGCGGGACAGTACCAGTGCCTGGCAGAGAATGAGATGGGCATGGCGAAGAAAGTGGTGATCCTCGCCCTGCAGAGTGAGTCTCAGCCTCAGCAGAGTGGGGACGTGGGGAGTGTGCTCGGGGACAGCGCTGGCGTGTGCAGCCGAGAGGGCAGGCGGCGGGGCCAGGACTTGGAGTTCTTTCATTAATGCTTATTTGGAACACAAATTGAATCATGTCAAATGTTTCCCAAATGTGGGGTGAGTGAGACTCAGGGCTGAGCTAAAGAAAACCTCGCAACCTGGGCCTGGGGGAGCTGGCTGCTTAAACTCGGACCAGCCGTCCAGATCCCCGACGGCTCTCGCCTGTGCCAAGCAGCGCATAGCTTACCAGGTGCTATTTGAGCCTCAGAATAACACTGTGAAGTCGTCTCAATAGGGATTCTGTAGAAAATGTTTTATTGAAGATGAACACCTGTGGAGAAGAGTGAGCACCCTAAGTGCAGAGCTCAGCGAATTCTTACAATGTGAAAATGTGAACCCACCCAATTAACCAGCAGCCAGATCAAAAAAACAGGGCAGGCCTGGCTCCCAGCCTCCGCACGCCCACCTCTATTCACTGCCCCTGCCCCAGTAGTCCCTGTCCTGGATTCTGCCTGTTTTTTTTAAAAAAAAAAAAAAAAACAACTTTATGGAGTTATAATTTGCATACCATAAAATCCACCCATTCATACAATGTAATATTACATTCTAGGGCCGGGCGCAATAACTCACGCCTGTAATGCCAGCACTTTGGGAGACCAAGGTGGTTGGATCACCTGAGGTCTGGAGTTTGAGAACAGCCTGGCCAAAATTGTGAAACCTCGTCTCTACTAAAAATACAAAAATGAGCTGGATATGGTGGCAGGTGCCTGTAATCCCAGTTATTCAGAAAGCTGAGGCAGGAAATCACTTGAACCCGGGAGACGTTGCAGTGAGTTGAGATTATGCCACTGCACTCCAGCCTGGGTGACAGTGAGAAACTGTCTCAAAAAAAAAAAAAAAAAAAAAATTCTCTAGCCAAACACCATGAAAAACACCCCAACCCCATCATCAAATCAAGTGGAAGTCTGCATTTCCACCCTCACCCACTGTACGGAGGTACCTGCTGTCCCTGTCACCTGTTGAGTGGGAAGCTCCTCCCCCATCAGACCAGGTGGGCAGCCAGGGAGGTGCCAGCCAGAGGCCCAGTGTGGATGTGCCTCCACCCATGCCCAGCAGTAATGAGGCACCCTTCCCTGTTCTGGGGTGTCCGTGGAGGCCACGTAGGGAACCTGGATTCCACTCTGACCTGGCGGAAGTGAGTGGCACTGCTTTTTCTTGGCAGTGTTCCATCTCTGCCAAAAACTGATTTAAATAAAAACCCGAGTCTTATAATACTGAAACTCACGTACCAGGAACAAGGAAAATCTTAACAAAAGCAGGCCATCAACAGATGCCAACTGAAATGGCACAGAGGTTAAGTCATCTTGTAAGGACTTTTTTTTTGAGACAAGGTCTGACTCTGTTGCCCAGGCTGGAGTGCAGTGACATGATCATGGCTCACTGCAGCCTTGGCTCGGGTGATCATCTCACCTCACCCTCCCAAGTAGCTGTGACTACAGGCACGTGCTGCCACACCCGGCTAATTTTTATTTTTATGCATTGATTTTTTGTAGAGGTGGGGTCTCCTTATGTTGCCTAAGCTGGTCTCAAACTCCTAGGCGCAAGTGATCCACCTGCCTCAACCTCCCAAAGTGGTGGGATTACAGGCGTGAGCCACTGCGCCTGATCGAGACTGAACTGTCACATTGTCACTCACTGAGTGAGAAGCCTCTCCCCTGCACAGGCCGGGTGGGGAGCGATAAGCAGTGCCCCTCTCCCTCCAGCCAGGATGGTGCCAGCAGAGACCCGGTGTGAAGTGCCAACTCCCACCCATACCCAGCAATGAGGCACCCCTCCCTGTCCCGGGTGCCCGTGGAGGCCACGCAGGGGCTCCGACTTCCACTCTCACCTGTCAGAAGTGAGTGGCACTTCCTTCCCCTGGCAGTGTTCCAGGTCTGCTAAGATCAAAGATTTAAATAAGAGCCCAAGTCTTATACTGAAACTCACTTATACCAGGAACAAGAAAAAATCTCAACTTGAATGAGAGCCAACAATCAACAGACACCAACTGAGATACGTAGAGGTTTGAGTAATCTGAGAAGGGTTTTTTTATTTTTTGAGATGGGGTCTTGCTCTGTCACCCAGACTGGAGTGCAGTGGCACCATCACAGTTCACTGTAGCCTCGACCTCCTGGGCTCAAGCAATCCCCCCACCCCTCAGCCTCCCAAGTAGCTGGGACTATAGGTGCATGCCACCGTGCCTGGCTACTTTATTTTTTGTAGAGATGAGGTCTTGCTGTGTTGCCAGGCTGGCTGACAGGCTGCTTATGTGAGCAATTGTGAACATGCTTGAAACAAGTGAAAAAAAAAAAAAAAAAACAGAAAATCTCAGCAAAGCGTGGCTGTGGAGTCATCTGAAGTTCAGGCAGTTTTCAAGTCAGCCTCAGTTTACCGTCCTTTGTCCCCCGCAGGTCTCCCCTGCGCAGGTGCATATTTCCCACGTTGGCCAGGGGTTGTGGGGAGCCGATCCAGCCTGTCCATGGCTCTTCCATTTCCAGGTTCTCCTCGTTAAATTGCTGGCTGGGCCCCTGCTCTCCTCGGCCAGGGACCATGCCACAGGCCAGCAGAGCAGACACTTCTCTTCTGGTTCCTACCAGTTTCGCTCCTTTTCCTGATGACATTTCTCAGGGTGTGCTTCATCTTCTGCCACACATCAAGGCAGCCCCTGGGGGTGGCAAAAGCTGTTGGTTTCCACAGCCGTCCTTAATAAAACCACTGCGCCTGCCACGGTAGGGTTGGGATGGCACAGCTCTAGGCAGGAGGGCCAAAGGCTTCCCTGGTTTTTATTCAAAGTTCTAGAGGCTTTTTTTCTTTTCTTTTTTCTTTTTTTTTTGGAGACAGAGTCTCTGTCACCCAGGCTAGAGTGCAGTGGTGCAATCTTGGCTCACTGAAACCTCTACCTCCCAGGTTCAAGAGATTCTCCTGCCTCAGTCTCCCAACTAGATGGGATTACATCCAGCTAATTTTTGTATTTTTTGTTGAGACAGGGTTTCACCATGTTGGCCAGGCTGGTCTCAAACTCCTGACCTTAGGCCATCTGCCCACCTCAGCCTCTCAAAGTGCTGGGATTACAGGCGCGAGCCACCGCACCCGGCCATAGAGGCTTTTTATGGATAAATGCTTCTCAAGGCCTGGCACAGCGGCTCATAGTTATAATTTCAGCACTTTGGGAGGCCTAGGTAGAAGGATTGATTGAGTCCAGGAGTTTGAGACCAGTCTGGGCAACATAGTGAAACCCCACGTCTACAAAAAATAAATAAATTAGCCAGTCATGGTGGCGCGCACCTGTAGTCCCAGCTACTCGGGAGGCTGAGGTGGGAGGATGATATGAGCCAGGAGGTTAAGGCTGCAGTGAGCTGAGATCACATTCCAGCCTGAGCAACAGAGTGAGCTCCTGTCTCAAAAAATAAAAAGCAGTCACTTACAAAATGTAAATGCTTCTCAATGTGCTGTGTACCTTTGGTTGATTTTGAGAGCCCTGAAATAGTTATTTTGGGCAAGTGTGTCCAGTTTTCTGCTTGTTTGCTGACCTCGTCCCTCAGCCATGGCTGACAACTGATTCTTGCTTGTTCTGACTGACCTTTATTTATTTATTTTTTTAATTATTTTATTTTATTTTAAAGACGGGGTTTCACCATGTTGGTCAGGCTGGTCTTGAACTCCTGACCTCAGGTGATCCGCCCGCCTTGGCCTCCAAAGTGCTTGGATTACAGGCGTGAACCACTACGCCTGGCCTTTTATTTTTATTTTTGAGATGGAGTCTCACTCTATCTCCCAGGCTGGAGTACAGTGGCGCGATCTTGGATCACTGCAACCTCTGCTTCCTGGATTCAAGCAATTCTCTTGCCTTAGCCTCCCGAGTAGCTGGGATTACAGGCACCCACCACACCTGGCTAATTTTTATATTTTTAGTAGAGACAAGGTTTCATCATGTTGGCCTGGCTGGCCTTGAACTCTTAAGGTTATCCACCAGCCTCAGCCTCCCAAAGTGTTGGGCTTACAGGCGTGAGCCACTGCGCCTAGCCTTGGCCTTCATTTAAATGGAATCAGCCCACACGTGCTCTTGCATGGACTTCTTTTGCACATGATTGATTATTTATGGCATTCATCCAGATTTGTTTATTGGTTCTGATTGCTGTATGTTTTTGGATACATGGATGTACCACAGTTTATTCATGTATTCCACTGTACGTTAGTTTCCAGTTATGGGCAATTAAGAACAGCGCTGCTGCGACCTTCTTAGACACGTCCGTTGGTGAACAGGCACGCACACTCGTGTTGGGGTATTCGTCTAGGAGCCGAAGCGCTAGGTCACGTGGTACACATGTGTTCCACATTAGGACACACTGGCTGCGGTGGGATCTGATGCACGGCTCCCAAAGGCATATCCAGGTCCCAGTCCCTAGGGCCTGTCAATGTTTCCTTACTTGGAAAAGGAATCTTTGCAAATGTCATTAAGTTAAGGATCTTAAAGTGGGCAGATTATCTCGGTGGGCCTACGTGCTGTCACAAGTGTTCTGTGTTTTGTTTCTTGTTTTTTGGGTTTTTGTGTTACTTGGTTTGGTTTTTTCTGAGATGGAATCTCACTCTCACCCAGGCTGGAGTTCAGTGGCGCAATCTTGGCTCACTATAACCTCTGCCTCCGAGGTTCAAGCAGTTCTCCTGGGTCAGCCTCTCAAATAGCTGGGATTAAAGGCACACACCAGCACACCTGACTAATGTTTGTATTTTTTTAGTAGAAATGGGGTTTCACCATGTTGGCCAGGCTCTTCTCAAAGTTCTAGGTTCAAGCAATTCACCTACCTCAGCCTCCCAAAGTGCTGGGATTACAGGCATGAGCCATCACACCTGGCTACAAGTATTCTTATAAAAGAGAGCCAGGGCTAGACATGGTGGCTGAGACTGTAATCCCAGCACTTTGGGAGGCCAAGGAGGGCGGATCACCTGAGGTTAGGAGTACGAGACCAGCATGGTCAATATGGCAAAACCCCATCTCTACCAAAAATACAAAAATTAGCTGGGTGTGGTGGCACATGCCTGTAATCCCAGCAACTCAGGAGGCTGAGGCAGGAGAATCACTTGAACTCGGGAGGTGGAGGTTACAGTGAGCCGAGATGGTGCCATTGCACTCCAGCCTGGGTGACAGAGTGAGACTCAATCTCAAAAAATAAAATAAAACAAAATAAAAGGAGATACGGCCATATGATATTTTCATGAAGAAACAGTATCTAGAGGGAACTATTCAGGAAGGTGACTGGGTGGAACGATCCTGTGTGGTTCTTACTTTCTCCTTTCTGCCTCTCTGGATTTCCCAGTGTGTCTAAACGAACATATTCCATTTGAATATGCAAAAATAATTAAATCTTTCTAAAAGCCACCCGGGCCTCCCACAGGTGCTCCAGTGTTCCAGGTAGAGCCCCAGGACACGACAGTGAGATCCGGGGATGATGTGGCCCTGCGGTGCCAGGCCACTGGAGAGCCCGCGCCCACCATCGAGTGGCTGTGGGCAGGTCGCCCCTTGCAGGCCAGCCGGCGGCTCCGGACCCTGCCCGATGGGAGCCTGTGGCTGGAGAGTGTGGAGGCTGGGGATGCAGGCGCCTACGACTGCGTCGCTCACAACCTCCTGGGCTCTGCCACAGCCCGGGCCTTCCTGGTCGTGAGAGGTATGGGGCATCCCTGTCTGGACCTTTGTGGACAGAGGGAGGATCTCCTGCTGATGGGAATTGTGTGGTGATTATGGGGGACCTGGCCCCCTACCTTGCCAGCTCCCCACCTCTTCCCTTTGCTTCATCACAAGCCCAGAATGAACCCCTACCCTGCCCATTTAGAGTCTTGGAGGTGCTAAGTGTTTGCTGCTCATCTTGGACAGGGAACACTGGCTGTTCCTGCTTAACTGGCACAAATGCATGTCCTCTGTCTGGACACCGCACAGCCCCAGGAAGCAGGCGGAGGAAGACAAGGGCATCCCCGGTGCCTCGGGGGCTGCTGCGAAAAATCTGTGCATCAGCTTGTGTCCCAAGTTCACGCATTGCGTGGCCATGGCAGGTGGTGGGAAAAGAGATGGCTTCCTGGTGGGACAGACCCTTGCCATCTCGGATTCCTCAGTCACCTCCCTTCTCCCTTGGGTCAGATCAAACTTTAAAATTAAGAAAAGGTCTATCCTGAGAAACCACAGTAAACAAATTCAGCCTTGCATAAAGGCAAGTCATAAGATACTATTTCTGTGGCCTGTGCCTCTGGAGGGAACACTCCCTATGTGTGGCCATGTGTCTCGCTCTCTGTCCCTGGCAGACATCACTAATCTATCACCACATACGCTGGCAGAATCTTTCTCCAATGAGTCCTCCCAGGCAGCACCTCTCAGCTATTTGGAATTGGTACCTAACACGTGGCCCCCTGGCAATCCACATGAAACCCACTGCCAACCAGATGTGGAACCCTTTCTGGTTCCTGCTCCTGCTCTCATTATCTCATAGGTTGGGCAGGGTACCAACCCATACAGCTCTGAAAGTTCAGCAGTTCTCTGACCCCCAGCTGGAGATGTGGCCTCGGAGACAGCCTCAGGTCTAAGCAGAACCCCCTCTATTTCAGGCCATGATCCCACTTCTTACCCTGTCCTGTTGGCAAGCCCCAGTCCAAACCACAGAGCTGTGCACGTGGCCTCTGTATTCGTTCTCTAGGGCTGCTGGTGAAAAAGCACAAGCTGGAGGCTTAAGCGGCACTGACGGCCCCACCGTTCTGGAGGCTGAAATCCAGGATCACACCGCCAGCAGCCCCGCTTCCTTCTGTGGACTGTGGGAGGATCTGGTCCGGGTCTCTCTCCCGGAATCTTGCGGTGGTCCTCGGCATTCTGTGGCTTGTCAAAACATCACCCCCACCTCCACCTTCATCTTCCCGTGCGGTCTCCCTGTGCGTCTAAGCTTCCCTGTTTATAAGGACCCTAGTCGCATTGGATTAGGCCAGCCCTAATGACCTCATTCTAACTGACTTCCTCTATAAAGACCCTATCTTCAAATAAGGTCACATTCCGAGGTCCTGGAGGCTGGGACTTCAACTGAAGTATGAATTTGGGGTGGGGTGGTACAATTCCATCCATAACCAGCCTCCATTTTTTTTTAATATCAAGTATTCTTCCTTTGTATATGTCAGTTGTAGAAAGGCCAGACACTACGGAGATCTATGAAGAAAAGGCTAATTCTCACCCATAATTCAGTGACCCAAAGTAACTTGGGCAATTATTTGGGGAGCTATGTTCTTCCGCACTCTTCTCTCTGCATAGAAGAGGTACACTTTTCTTTTTATAAATGTCACATTCACAACCCCTGTAACCTGCCACTTTTCCTTCCTGTGTTGGAAGACATCCCATCGTGATTCACATCAGCCCACGACTTTCTCATTGTCTTCGTATCATTCCACGGGAACGTTTCTCATCTTCACTTCTCTTGGCTCTGTCAAACAAGCCGTGTGCTTTATTTTTCTAGTTTCCATTCCCCAAAACCGCACCGTGGTAGTGTGCGTCTTTGTGTGTGGCCTGAGTATTTCCATGGGGCGATTTCCTGAAGGGGCACTGGTGGGTAAGGGGAGTTCTGGGCTTGGGAGCCTCTCACTGTAAACCTGTTTTCCCTCCTGACTGCCTCATTCTTTCTTCTCATCAGCCTGGCAGGTCCCAGTCCTGGCCTCGTGGGGGACAAGAGGTGGCTACGTCGCTCTATGTCTGAGAGACGTGGCGGTGGCTTGCCGTGCCTGGTTTCCTTTCCTGTCCTCTGCCAAAGCTGCCCGGGTCACGCTGCAGCCTTCTCGTCTGCAGCTCCCGATTCCTTCCTCACCCCCCTATTAAAAGGCCAGGGTTAGGTTCGTGGCCCTTCTGCTGTCCCCGCCAGAGGCCCCAGAGCATCGGATACTGATGGGAAACATCCCAGATGAGCTTCAAATCTCATCAAACCCCAACTACAGACTGCAGGAAATGGCCCTGCTTCCTAGAACCCAAAATTAGCCAGCCCCTTGATTCATCCATTTAGGATCCTAGCAGTTGAGTGTTTTATGTTATTTTTTGACAGATCATGGGCAATTGGTTGTTAATTTCCCCTGAGAGCTGGTGAGTGGAGAGGCAGGCTAACTTCTGTCTCTCGTCCCCTGGAATGCCATCTGCCTCAACAAGACAGCTGGCCCATTAGTCAGAGGAAGCACCCCCTGTGTCTGCGCCATCCGTTTGATTAGCGCTAAAGAGCATCTGCTCACAGATGGCCTGGCGGGTGGCCGCTAGGAAGCCAGCCCACCCAGCGAGGCCAGCTGCAGGGCAGCAGAAGCCAGCAGCACTGATGGAATGGGGCTGCTCAGGTGACAGCACCCGGTTCTGGCTCAGTGCCCTGGCTCCCGCAGTATGCCAGCTGTGCCATCGTGGGCACCTGGCATTCCAGATACCCACAGGTCTTCTGTGGGTTTGTGGTCCCACCTCCTCATGTCGCAGGTGAGCCAACTCAGGTGTGGCCTGGGAGCCTGATGTGGCCAGGTTTCAAGGAAGGCGTTGGCAAAGCCAGAATTAGAAGCCAGCCCCGCCCCCCAGCCTAGGATTCCTCCTGGCAGCCTCCCTTCTCTTTTAGAGCCAAGATCCCCCAGGCTTTGAGTCCATCACCGCTTAGCTGTGTGTCCTTGGACAAGTGGACATGAACTCTCCCAGCCCGCACTTACTCCTTCGTGAAATGGGAATGACAACAGAACCTGCTTGTGCTCTGGGTCCCGGGGGTGGATAGTCAGTGGCACTATCGTTCTTTTCCCTCCTTACAGGGGAGCCCCAGGGGAGCCGGGGCAGCATGTTGGGGGTGATCAATGGCCAGAAACTTGGCGTGGCCACACTGAACACCAGCGTGATGCAGGAGGCGCGCTCCGGGGTCACCAGCATCCACAGCAGCATCCACCATGTCCCTGCAAACGTGGGTGAGTGGGAGGCAGAGCATCACCTGCATCTGGGCCACTTCCTGGCCCAGCGAGGATCCTCTGGAGCATGCTGGACCTAGGAGGGGCAGAGCCTGTGTTCCGAGACTTGCTCAGGGCCAGATGCCCAGAGCACGTCTGAGTACTTCTCAAAGCTGAGTGCAAGCCAAATAGACTGAGGTGCAGGGAACTTCCTCCCCCTCACAACCTCCCCAAAACAAAGTAACTGCATTTGGCTGGGTGCGATGGCTCACGCCTATAATCCCAGCACTTTGGGAGGCCAAGGCAGATCACGAGGTTGGGAGTTGGAGACCAGCCTGGTCAACATAGTGAAACCCTGTCTTTACTAAAAATACAAAAATTAGCCAGGTATGGTGGTGGGCACCTGTAATCCCAGCTACTTGGGAGGCTGCAGCAGGAGAATCGCTTGAACCAGGAGGTGGAGGTTGCAGTGAGCTGAGATTGCACCACTGCACTCCAGCCTGGTGACAGCAAGGCTCTTTCTCAAAAAAAAAAAAAAAAAAAAAAGCAACTACATTTATAGTCAGACCAAGAGTGTGTGAAATGGTCAGTGTTCTGGGGGTGCAGACACTCAGAGTGTGTGTTCTGGGGGTGCAGGCCCTCAGAGTGTGTGTTCTGGGGGTGCAGGCACTCAGAGTGTTTGTTCTGGGGGTGCAGGTGCTCAGATTGTGTGTTCTGGGGGTGCAGGCCCTCAGAGTGTGTGTTCTGGGGGTGCAGGCACTCAGTGTGTGTTCTGGGGGTGCAGGCACTCCGAGTGTGTGTTCTGGGGGTGCAGCCCCTCAGAGTGTGTGTTCTGGGGCTGCAGGCGCTCCGAGTGTGTGTTCTGGGGCTGCAGGCGCTCCGAGTGTGTGTTCTGGGGGTGCAGGCCCTCAGAGTGTGTGTTCTGGGGGTGCAGGCACTCAGAGTGTGTGTTCTGGGGCTGCAGGCGCTCCGAGTGTGTGTTCTGGGAGTGCAGGTACTCAGAGTGTGTGTTCTGGGGGTGCAGGCGCTCCGAGTGTGTGTTCTGGGGCTGCAGGCGCTCCGAGTGTGTGTTCTGGGGGTGCAGGCACTCCGAGTGTGTGTTCTGGGGCTGCAGGCGCTCCGAGTGTGTGTTCTGGGGGTGCAGGCGCTCAGAGTGTGTGTTCTGGGGGTGCAGGCGCTCAGAGTGTGTGTTCTGGGGCTGCAGGCGCTCCGAGTGTGTGTTCTGGGGGTGCAGGTGCTCAGAGTGTGTGTTCTGGGGCTGCAGGCACTCCGAGTGTGTGTTCTGGGGGTGCAGGCACTCAGATTGTAGTTTCTGAAGCCAGTGATGGCTCCCCGAGGCTTCTCCCCATTATTAAGGCCCAGGCTGATGGAAGTGGAGGGATCTCCAGTCATGAGTGAGGGGTGCAGGCTGGAGGTGACAGGAAGTGGGAAGCATAGAGAACTGAATTCTCTAGAAAACCCAGAGGACCAAGAAGAGTCAGCTGAGCACAGAGCTATGTCCGGAGTCTGGGCTATGAACGCTCTGAGACACTTGCAGAGCTTGTGACAGCGGACCTCACCGTTTCTCCCTTCTCAAGGACTCCATGGCCCCTCATGGGGTCCAGACGGGGCAGTGCTCACGGGGTCTTCACTAAAAGCAGCTCCTCTGAAGCTGCCCTTGTTCATGGTCCTGCATGAACAGTGTAGGTCAGCAGATTGTGCTGGGGGAGGGGATCACTCCGAGTTGACTGTGGGCAGACAGCAAATGAAGCAAGACGCTGCCTAGACTTGGCTGCTTATTCCAGCTGTGGGAGCATGAGCCCTGGAGAAGCATGTGGCCCCAGGCCCGAGGGCCAGGCCCTGCTCCATGGAAACATGCACAGAGAGGCTGAGAAGGTGGTGCTCGTGTACGGGCCTGGCCGGCTCCTGTGAACCTTGCAAAGCTGGCACCATCCCTGACTCTGAGCAAGGGCACTCTGGGCAAGTGTCCCCTTGCCCAGTCCGTGGCCCCACCTGGCCCTACGTGGAGGGTGGGCCATCACGGAAGCTCTGAGAATTCACATCCAGGGCAATTTTTTTTTTTTTTTTTTGAGATGGAGTTTTGCTTTTGTCGCCCAGGCTGGAGTGCAGTGGTGTGATCTCAGCTTACCACGACCTCCACCTCCCAGGCTCAAGCGATTCTCCTCGCTCAGCCTCCTGAATAGCTGGGATTACAGGCGAGTGCCACCATGCCCAGCTAATTTTTGTACTTTTTTAGTAGAGACAGGGTTTCACTATGTTGGCCAGGCTGGTCTGTATCTCTTGATCTTGTGATCCACCTACCTCGGCCTCCCAAAGCGCTGGGATTACAGACATGAGCCACCGCACCCGATCGTCTAGGGCAATTTTTTGGCTCTTTTTTCAAATGGTTTGGAACGATCCTCCTCCTCCTGGGCTCATCCAGAAGGGATCTGCAAGTTAGAAAAGTTGGTTGATTTCAACTCAGCAAATTTGTACCAACAGTCAGTGGAGTCCCTGGCTCCGTGGTGACCCAGGCCCTCAATCAGCGTTTGTTGAGCTGAGTTGAATATCAGCAAGGTACACGCATTTCTTCCTTCTTTTTCTCTTTTCGAGACTGCCTCTGGCTTTGTTGCCCAGACTGGAATGCAGTGGTGCAGTGGGTCACAGCTCACTGCAGCCTCAACCTGCCAGGCTCAAGGGATCCTCCTACCTCAGCCTCCCCGGTAGCCGGGACTATAGGCGTATGCCACCACACCTGGCTAATTGTGTAAACATTTTTATTTTTTGTAGAGACAGAGTCTCGCCATGTTACCCAACATTTCCTTGTATAAATTTATTAACTGCACAGCTACTCCAGAAAGTAGATTGTTTGCCTCCACCATTTCCTGGATTCTGGTTAAATAATTGGCATGGCGGTCACAAGGCTGAGTGTAGGCAGTGAGGGAAGGGGCCAAGCTCTCCTGGGGGCAGTGGGGAGCCATGAAGGGCCCTTGAGCAGGAGAGTGGCTGCCCTGAAGATCAGCCCTAACTCAGCGTCCACGCCCTGCCCCACCCAGGGCCTCTGATGCGGGTGCTCGTGGTCACCATCGCCCCCATCTACTGGGCCCTGGCCGGAGAGAGTGGGGAGGCCCTGAACGGCCACTCCCTGACGGGGGGCAGGTTCCGGCAGGAGTCACACGTGGAGTTTGCTACAGGTAAGCAGGGCCTCCCCCAGGTGGGCCAGGTAGGGCTGAAGCAGGAGCCCAGGAGCTCCCTGGTGACTGTGCTGGGCGGGGATGGATTGCAGGGGAGCTGCTCACGATGACCCAGGTGGCCCGGGGCCTGGATCCCGATGGCCTCCTGCTCCTTGACGTGGTGGTCGATGGCGGTGTCCCCGAGAGCCTGGCTGATGCAGATCTGCACGTGCAGGTGGGTCACGCCCTCGGGTGTGCAGACGGGGTGGGTGAGAGAGATGGAGGCGCCCAGCTCTCAACTACCCGTGAGCAGCCAGGCCTACTCTCCCTCCTCCCAGGCCCACAACCACAGGGCTGGGTCACAGTCTGGACTTGAACTTAGGGTAGGGTAAGCAGTTGTAATGGGCTCAAGTGTGAGCCCATGAGGGAATGCTCTGAGCCCTGCGACCCCAGATCAGAGTGTTCTCCTTGTTCCAAAGCAGGAGTCCTGAAGAGAGGCGAGCTGCCCAGCGCAGCCCAGCTGGTTAGAAGAGGCTCTGGGAGGCTCACCCCATCTCCTCCCAAGCCTCCCCAGCCCCTGACTTGGGGTAAGGCTCTCAGGCTGCTTGGGAGCTGAAATTGCCTCCTCCCCTTCCGTCCCTGACCTCTGTCTCCCTCTCCCCCTCCCCTCCTCCTCCTCCCTCCTCTTCCTCCTGCAGGACTTTGAGGAGCGCTATGTGCAGACGGGGCCTGGCCGGCTGTTTGTGGGCTCCACACAGCGCTTCCTCCAGGGCAGCCTCCCCTCGTTCCTGCGTTGCAACCACAGCATCCAGTACGACTCGGCCCGGGGCCCCCAGCCCCAGCTGGTGCAGCACCTTCGGGCCTCGGCTATCAGCTCGGCCTTCGACCCAGAGGCCGAGGCCCTGCGCTTCCAGCTCACGACAGCCCTGCAAGCGGGTGAGGGCCCCCTGCTTTGTCCCACCCCCACCGCCCCAGCTAAAACCTGCCAGGGGCCCAAATTCGCATGGCTGGAAGCCACTCCTGCCCCCAACATCCACTGACCATGGGCCAGAGACTGGGGACTGAGACGGCCCACCTGGCCTGTCCCCACTCCCATCCCTCCTCACAGGGACACAGCTCTCTCAGCCACCCCCGTCCCACCCTCTGGATCCTTTCCCCAGGCCCCAAGGAGAAGGTCCAGCCACCCCAGGCCCCAAGGAGAAGGTCCTGCCACCCCAGGCTGATGCTCAGGGATTGAGTCACCCCACCCTCTTCTCCCGAGGGCACTTGTATGGCGGCCCCACCCAGGGGACCAGGAACCACTGTTGGAACCCCTGGAGAACCAGAGGAACACGCTTTCCATTCTTACCCAGTGAACGCCAAAGATACATGTGTTCACATGATTTGAGGTCCCAACATGTTTTGAACATTGAATAAGCAGTAGTGATAAGAGCACAGCTTTAAGGTCAGGCAGACCCTGGTTCAGATCCCAAGTGCACCACTTTCTGGCTGTGGCATCTTGGGGGCAATGGCTTGTTCCTCCCTGAGCCTCAGAGTTCGCATCTGCACAGTGGGCATGACATGGCCTTCCTTGCAGGGGGTCGCCGTATAGAGGTTGTCTCTAAAACCCTAGCCTGGCCCCTAGTGGCTGCTTCATTAAGGGTGGCTGTCCCTACAACTATTTGGACCAAGCTTGTCCCACCCACGGCCCACGGGCTGCATGCCACCCAGGACAGCTTCAAGTGAGCGCAACACAAATTCGTAAACTTTCTTAAAACGTTAGGAGATGTTTTTGCGATTACTTTTTAGCTCATCAGCTATCCTTAGTGTTAGTGTATTTTACGTGCGGCCCAAGACAATTCTTCTTCCAGCGTGGCCCAGGGAAGCCACAAGACTGATTCAGACGGCCTCGTGACCTTCCCGCCCCCAGAACCCAGCTCCCCGCTCCCCTGCCTTTGTTCTTGCTGCCCGGCTCACGCTGTCCTCTGCCCCTCCTGGCGCTCTCCGTGCATTGCCGCTGGGGTCTCAGGAGTGCCGTGCTGCACGTGTTCACTTCCTGCATTTGATTTTAATGGTCTCCTGGGGCTGCCTGACTCACTGCCCAGCCCCACTGGGAGCCCTTCAGGACACATTTCCTTGACTGGATGCCCTTCGGTCATTGCCTCCAACAGGCCTGGGCAAGAAATGGGCTCGCTGACTCTCTGGCACCATCTTGGCTCTGCCCGGCCAAGCTGGCAGTGGGGCGGGCAGTGGGGAGAGGCTGCGAGCCTGGGCTACAGCCAGCACAGCCATGGGAGAGGACACCCCCATATCCTTAGGGTCTGTTCTCTTTGCCTTGCAGAGGAGAATGAGGTCGGCTGCCCCGAGGGCTTTAAGCTGGACTCCCAGGGAGCTTTTTGTGTGGGTGAGTGCCCCCCCATCCCCCCCGACCCCCTTGGCATGGATATGGGAAGTCTCTCAGCTCGGGATACTGGGATAGATGGGCTCTCCCAGCCAGCTGGCAGGAGGGCCTGGGAGCAGAGACCACCAGACCCCTTCCTGCCCCAGACAGGGACGAGTGCTCGGGAGGCCCCAGCCCCTGCTCCCACTCCTGCCTTAACGCACCCGGCCGCTTCTCCTGCGCCTGCCCAGCTGGCTTTGCCTTGGCCTGGGATGACAGGAACTGCAGAGGTGAGGGGCCCCTGGGAGGAGAGGTGCTCCTCGGACCTGGCCCAGGTGTGCAGAAGGGTTCCCAGGGCCAGGACCCTGGCTGGAGACACAGACCTGCAGGGTGACCCATCCTTGAGGGCATTCAGTGTCAGTCTAGGGGTCCCAATGCCATATCCCCACCAGGCTCCTTCCTGCTGTGGGAGCTGCAGCTGAGCGAGGCCCAGGTATCAGAGGGTGATGGGGAGCCCCAGAGGTCTATGGGCAGTTATCACATGCTCACGGCATTCTGAACCTGAACAGGCCTCGGAAGCTTTCCCAACACTCAGCATCATTTCCAACTGACAGAGACTGGCAAGTGAGTTGTCCCCCTCGGCAATGGTGCTGGATGACAAACTTGACCTTGGGAGATGGTCCTGACGCTGACCCCCAATCTGCGTCCCTGTACTCCCACCGGGAGGGCCTGGTGCCGCTAAGTCTCTGCTGGGCTCCAAGCCGGGTGCCCAAGGGAGCACTGTCTGCAGCCTTGCATCGGAAGCTGCAGGCCTAGGCGCTCGGGTCCCTTGGAGTGGGCCCTGTGTTTTGGGGTGGGAGAAGGGCGATGGAAAGAGCTAGCAGAAGGGGTGGGGACCTTGCTGCCTGTGGCTCCTGGGCCCAGGGACGAAGCCTCTGTGGATAGGCTGGGCCAGGGCCAGGTGGTGAGGAAGGCCTAGGGTGATGTTCACACAGCCGTCTTCCCTGATCTGCCCCTAGATGTGGACGAGTGTGCATGGGATGCTCACCTCTGCCAAGAGGGACAGCGCTGTGTGAACCTGCTGGGATCCTACCGCTGCCTCCCCGACTGTGGGCCTGGCTTCCGGGTGGCTGCTGACGGGGCCGGCTGTGAAGGTGATGGGGCCACCGCGTGCGGCCTGTCCTTACTCCTGGAAACGCAAAGGTTGCCAGTGATCAGTGGATGGGGCTGTGTGTCACTGGGCTTCTGGGTTCCCGGGAAAACTGGGACTCTTGGCAGAAGGAGCACAGCGAGGCTGGTGAGGAAACCTGTGCCGGGCTCTGGACGTCTCAGCCCTACCCTGGCTCCTGGCAGCTTGCCCCTTCTTTGACAGGGGTGTTTTCCTTTCTGGACCTCAGTTCCTTGTCTGCTCGATAAAGAGGGAGCCAGGTCAGGGATGGCGAACACACGCTCCCTCTGCCGTCCGTTCTATTCCCCCCACGAATCAAAGCCCAGCTAGAGGCCACTTCTGAATCCTTCTCATCCCAGCAGCCCCCCAGCCACCATGGAGCAGGTGCAGTCAGCCTTTGAGATGAAACCTAGGTGCCACCCCTGGACGGGTGACCTCAGTGATCCTTCCTGTTCTAGCAGTCTATGGCTGCAGGATCGTGGACCCACTGGCTTCTCTGAGAGACTGTCCGGTGGAGAGGGAAGCATGGTGGAGCCTGACCCCAGAGGATCAGCCATCGCACCTCGTGGCCCCAGAGCCCTCAGAGTGCCCAGCGATTCACCCTGACACCTGTCCTCCCTTCTCACCACGTTTTTAGCTCTTCCCACATACGAGGCTCCCCTCCTCACCACCCCATGAAGAGGTCACATCTTTACCCTCTTTACGGAGGAGGACACTGAGGCTCAGAGAGGGAGCGTTCCTTGCCCAAGGGGTAGAATATGGCAGAACTCAGCAGAACCCAGGACTCTGCCCCCAAAGCCCACCCTTTAAGCCCCTTCCTTTCTTTGGGACCAGGAACCCTCTTGACCTCCAACCTGGTATAACTGGGGAGGTGGCACGAGGGTTGCCATGCAGGTTGGTGGCACTGAAACTGGAGGAGGGGACAGGGAGGAGGCCCAGATATGGAGGCGGATGATCTGTCCCTTCTGGGAAGGGATCTGGGCTAGATCTCAGCCCCTGACCATGCCCCTGCCTCCCAGATGTGGATGAATGCCTGGAGGGGGTGGGCGACTGTCACTACAACCAGCTCTGCGAGAACACCCCAGGCGGTCACCGCTGCAGCTGCCCCAGGGGCTACCGGATGCAGGGCCCCAGCCTGCCCTGCCTAGGTACGGGGATACCCACTCTCTGGCTGGCACCCCCAGCTCAGGGGCCGTAGGTGTCTATGGCGCCCGTGCTGGTGAGTTCCGAGAATAACCAAACAGTAGCTGATGCTGTGTGCTCACTGGGTGCCTGCCCGTGACCAAAACCTCAGCCCAACCCTGTGGGGTCACCTTCCAGGGAATCTCAGGAGGGGGAGGATGGTGGAGGCAATTGGTGGATCTCAGAGAGGCTTAGGAGAGGGCATGGATCTAACTGGGCTGCTGTGGGGCTGACGGGGAGCTGGAGGCTGGGATGATGCTGAGAGCCGTAGGTGGAGTCAGAGAGGAGGCTGGGCTTGGCCCCAGGAGAGGGGCATGCAGTGGCCCATATGCAACATGGGATGGCGTGATTCTAGGGAGTGCCAGCAAGAGAGAAGGCAGGGCCAGGCGATGGCTGCTGGCTGCAGGGAGCCCTGGGCCACCTGTGCACATGCCTGCCCCTGCCCCTCTGCAGATGTCAATGAGTGCCTGCAGCTGCCCAAGGCCTGCGCCTACCAGTGCCGCAACCTCCAGGGCAGCCACCGCTGCCTGTGCCCGCCAGGCCAGACCCTCCTCCGAGACGGCAAGACCTGCACCTCGCTGGAACGGAATGGACAAAATGTCACCGCCGTCAGCCACCGAGGCCCTCCAGCGCCCTGGCTGCGGCCCCGAGCCTCTGTCCCCGGTGGCTCCTATCATGCCTGGCTCTCTCTCCGGCCGGGTCCCGTGGCCCTGAGCAGCATGGGCCGGGCCTGGTGCCCTCCTGGCTTCATCAGGCAGAATGGAGTCTGCACGGGTAAGGCCAGGCCCTGATCACCCGCAGGACACAGCCACTAGGGCACGTTGGGCTCCTGGGGTGGTTATGCACGGGCTACCCACCGAGCTGAGAAACCCAGACCTCCCAGGCAAGCGGGGTGGCTGGTGTGGTGGATGGGGGCTTCTCCCATGCAGGGGGCCTCAGAGCCTTGGCTGTGCTACTGGGCAGGGGGCTTCCGAGATGGGGGGTGGGGCATCTTTTAAACCATTTGGCTTCAGGATGCTTTGCCCGGAGGGAGGGCATCTGAGGCAGGTGGTACCCAGAACCCTCTTTGAGAAACACTCCTCTTAGCAGTCAGGGAGGGAGAGATTCTCAGGGGTGAAGAAGAATGTTCCAGGTAGACATGAGAATGTGATGAGGGACTGCTGGGTAGAGGGGTGGGGGTTGGGAATGGCCCCTGGACCCTGCAGAAAGGAACAAAGAGGCGGCGGCCTGCCCCAGAGCTGACGCCTCAGCATTCCCACCTGGGCTTCTCCCTCTATTCCTTGGCAAGCACGGGGTAGGTAGAGTGGGGCTCCCCGCTCTCACCAAGCCCAGGGACTCCCCCAACCCCTGAACCCGGGCTGGGAGGGGCAGGACAGGGAGGAGCAGGGCAGCGCCACAGCCCAGCAGGTAGGCACGGGCCACCTCGGTGTCTGTGGCTCAGCGCATCTCTCTGCCCCCATCCCCAACCTGCCCCACCCTCCATGCCCGGGCCAGACCTTGATGAGTGCCAGGTGAGGAACCTGTGCCAGCATGCCTGCCGCAACACTGAGGGCAGCTACCAGTGCGTGTGCCCCGCCGGCTACCACCTGCTCCCCAGCGGGAAGAACTGCCAGGGTGAGCCAGGCTCAGGCCGACGCCCAGACACCCTCGGGGTTAAGGAAGGCAGCATGGGACGGGGCATGTGGGCCTCTCACCCACTCTGTTCACTCCAGCCCCTTCACAACCATCCTGTGAGGTGGGGGTGGGGAGGCAGGCTCAGAGGGGTTCCTTGAACACTCCAGGCTCCCACAGCCACAGCAGGGCCCGTGCTTTGAACAGGAGCTCCGAGAGATTACTCCGGCAGCCTCTGAAAGCAGCCCTGCAGGGCCAATCCCAGCTCTACTGTGTGTCCATGGGAAACTCACTTCACCTCTCAGCCTCTGGCCTCCTGATTAAATGGGGCTAGCACAGTCCCCCTCAAATAGCGGGGATGAGAACTGTGGCAGTTGGGCACAGGGCGCACAGCTGCTGCTGATGGTATCGTAAGGGGCTCTAACTCCCAAGCCGGGCTCGGTTTCCCTGGTGTACCCCGGGCTGGGGCCAGGCATGTTGCTTCCTCCGCCTTAAAGAACAGGGACCTGCCCTGCCTGACTCCATCCCTCATGCTGCCATGGAGGTCAGGGAACATCCTCTGAGAAGGGCGGGGCGTCCACTGAGGGAGACAGGGTTGGGGCTTTGCCCGTGGGCAGTGGGCACTCTGGGTCTTCAGGCAAAGCAGCCACCCAGGGAAAGCCGCATCTCTCCCAGGCCCTCCTACCCAGCACTTGCTCAGGAGCTCCCCATGGTGCCCACCTACATGGCCTGGAAAGCCCTGGCCCCCAGGGGGCTGAGAAGGTGCTGGGGGCCTCCAGGCTGGGTAGTCATGGGTCAGACTGGCTGGGGACAGGAGGAGAAGGGCTGCTCACCTCACTGGTCCCCCAAAGGTCCTTCTCCCCACGTACTCCCCGCTTGTCCTTCCTCCTCCTTTTCACCTCCCTCCCCCGCTTCACACCCCCCCCCCCCCATCCAGACATCAATGAGTGCGAGGAGGAGGGCATCGAGTGTGGACCCGGCCAGATGTGCTTCAACACCCGAGGCAGCTACCAGTGTGTGGACACACCCTGTCCTGCCACCTACCGGCAGGGCCCCAGCCCCGGGTAAGGGCTGAGTTGGCAAGGCCTTGTGCCCTGGGGAAAAGCACATTTTTTCAGTCACTCAGGGTGCAGGCTGGCCCCGTCACTGTCACTCCCCACACAAGTGATGCAGGCAGGAGCGCCCGGGGCCCTGGGGGCAGGGAGAGGCCGGAGTGGGGGAGAACGGGGACATAGGAGCACACACATCAAACCCCAGACACAGGCACACCATGCGCACAGACACACAACCCAGGACAAGACTCAGACACACCAGCACCAAACCATCCCCACCACGCCAGTCACGTCACGGCGGCCACGGACACTCAGTAACATGCACAGAGACATGGGGACCTTAGGGGTAGCAGCTGCTGCCCTGGGAGGGTCTCTCCTGGTGGGCGACCTGCTCCGGGCCTTACAGCTCGAGAAACCTAGGCTGGGGTTGGAAGCGGGTGCACGTGCTGCCCTGTGCCTGCTGGGTGCCCTGGGGCATGGCCCTGGAGAGTCCCCCGGAGGGACCCTGAAAGAGCAAGCCTCTGGCCTCTCCGGCCTCAGTTTGTCGATGTCTACAACGGGCCGGCGGGGGTGCCCGCAGAGAAGGCGTGTGGGGCGCTGCAGGGGAAGCACTGGCAGCGCGCGGGCGGAACCGCAGCGCTGGCGGGAGGTCGGGTCTACGCGGCCCGCCGCGCTCCGACGGCAACCCCGGTCCGCCCGTCTGCCTGTGTCTGTGCCGCCCGCAGGACGTGCTTCCGGCGCTGCTCGCAGGACTGCAGCTCGGGCGGCCCCTCCACGCTGCAGTACCGGCTGCTGCCGCTGCCCCTGGGAGTGCGCGCCCACCACGACGTGGCCCGCCTGGCCGCCTTCTCCGAGGCCGGCGTCCCCGCCAACCGCACCGAGCTCAGCGTGCTGGAGCCCGACCCGCGCAGCCCCTTCGCGCTGCGCCCGCTGCGCGCGGGCCACGGCGCCGTCTACACCCGCCGTGCGCTCACCCGCGCCGGCCTCTACCGGCTCACCGTGCGCGCCGCGGCGCCGCGCCACCAAAGCGTCTTCATCCTGCTCATCGCCGTGTCCCCCTACCCCTACTGAATGGGGGAGGGCATCGGCGCCCGCCCAGGCGTGACCCCCGAGGAGGGGTCGGGGAGGAGCCCTGGTCCACGCCACCTGCTGTGGCAAGCGTAGCGTCATCCTCTCCTGCCCCGTGCGTCAGCGAGACCTTGGGTCAACACGACCCTGCACGCAGCCTTGATCCCTGGCAGCGAGGATCTGAGCTTGCAGAGGTAGGCGTCCAGGGCGGCCCCTGGGTGGCCAGGCCAGCAGACAGGGCCCGGGGAAGCCTCCAGGCCCTCATCCGCCCCTCCATGGGAGCGGGACAGGGACACAGGGCACCTGGACGCCCAGGAGAGGGGACAAACCCCGCTTTGGGGGCAGCACCTGTCGCCCGACCACACCTGGTGGTGTCATTCTGAACCTTGTTACAATATAAAAACGATTGTTTTTTAACCAACTAGGTTTCTTTTGTCTAATTATTTTGCTTTGTAGGGAAGGGTTTTGGCTGGGAAGGAGACCACGCCTTCTGTTCTGATCCAGGAGCACTGCAGTTGGAGTCCACCAGCCTCCTCTTCTTAGCAGTAGGGCTGCCTCAGCCACCTCCTGGCCTCAGTTTCCTCATCCATCAAATATTGCAATAGGGCCCTCCCTTCCCCCATAGGGCTGTGGGGACAACTAAATGAGGAGTAAATGTGTTACACAGACAGCAATAGGCAGTGGCAAAAAAATAATTCTTACTATTTTTGTAAAAATAATCCCGGCAGTAACGAGAGATTCAGAAAAGGAAATAAAGATGGAGACACGAGAGTAGAATTTACAGCACGGGTCCAGGGGACCAAGGCAAGCCTGGGATCCGCGTTGGCCCCGAGCTCTGGGCTCCAAACACTTTTATTATGTGCACCATCTCATTGATCTTATGGGCGTGGAAGGGGAGGGTGAAGGGGTAGGTAAGATAGTGGGGGGAGCACTTGAGATCCTCTAAGACATGCTAAGCTAGTGCTCTGAGTTTATCACCGGTAGTTCTCAGGGTGGAGCTGCATCAGAAGTATAGATGATGAGCAACTGGTCTGACCACACCCACTGCATCAGGGGGCTTTTATATCTCCAGCATCGGACACAGAGAGCAATTAAAATCACTCCATACTGAGAACCTAGGCAGAGCCTGAGGCTTTCGGTGATCTCTGCACTGCAAGGCTTTTCTCCTTGCCAGCTCCCATCTGCAAAGACCCTCCCGGATCTTGTGATCAGAAGTCGCCTCCCTTCTCAGAGATCTTTGCACAAGCCCTCTTTACGAGGCCCTCATGCAGTCTCCGTGTTGAGAAGCGTTCGTGGGACCAGAGCAGTATTGACCCACGCCTGGCCTTTATATTAATTCTTAATGTTTTATTGTACATATGTAAGGCATACAACATGATGCTTTGATACACATAATGAAATGGTTACTATAGTCAAACTAATTAATATATCCATTTGGGATTTTGGGTGAGCTTGAAAAAAAAATCCATCATCTCGTGTATGCTTGTTTTTGTGGCAAGAACACCTAAAATCTCCCTTAGCAAAATCCCAATGTGATATTATTATTTTGAGACAGGATCTCCCTCTGTCACCCAGGCTAGAGTGCAGTGGCATGATCTCAGCTCACCTCAACTTCTGCCTCCCAGGCTCGAGCAATCCTCCCACCTCAGCCTCCTGAGTAGCCAGGACCACAGGCATGCACCACCACGCCTGGCTAATTTTTTTTTTTTTTTTTTTTGAGATGGAGTTTTGCTCTTGTTGCCCAGTCTAGAGTACAATGGCACGATCACCGAAACCTCTGCCTCCTGGGTTCAAGAGAGTGGCTGAGATTACAGGCATGTACCACCACGCCCAGCTAATTTTGTATTTTTGGTAGAGACAGGGTTTCTCCATGTTGGCCAGGCTGGTCTTGAACTCCTGATCTCAGGTGATCTGCCCACCTTGGCCTCTCAAAGTGCTGGGATTCTAGGCGTGAGCCACCATGCCCAGCCTAATTTTTGTATTTTTAGTAGAGACAGGGTTTCACCATGTTGGCCAGGCTGGTCTCGAACTCCTGACCTCAAGCGGTCCACTCGACTAGGTCTCCCAAAGTGCTGGGATTAGATGTGAGCCCCCCTGGGGTAGTTTTTAATAGGCTGTCAGGGCAGTCCTCACTGAGCATCTGGCTCCTGAGAAGAGACCTGAAGAAGGTGCAGAAGTTACATGTCCATCGCCATAGAGGACAAGGGCGTTCCTGAAGAGGGGACAGCAGGGAGTCAGGGCCGTCAAGCAGGAGGGTCCAGCCGGGAGGCTGGGGAGGCTGGAGATGAATGAGGTGGGAGAAACAGAAAAGGGAGACTGGATCAGAAAGGTTGAGGGGGTGGGGCGGATCCTGTGGGGTCTTTGGGCCAGTGTAGGTGAAGCAGGAGCGGCCGCAAGAAACAGACCTCTGGAACACCGAACCGGGAAGGAAGGGGTGATTTATTCGGCCGGGAGCAAGGTGGCATAGTTGCCTAACAGCCAAGCTCGTCCGTCAAAGGAAACCTCTGCCTTTATACAGGCTCACAACTCTAGATATTACATGTGACAGGGCCTTGGGTTTACAGTTTTAGGAAGTACATGTGAGGAGGTCCTGATTGATGAAGTACCCGTGGGGGTTTGACAAGATTGAATGGGAACCATACAGGGCATTTCTCCATATTGCCCCCACCCTTAAGATCGCCTGAGATTTTAACGGTAGGGGGGGTTAATCTTTAACCTCCAGGCCACTGACCTCATGCCTGCTATGTCTCAGCTTTTACGTTCTCCTTCTTTGAGACAAGAGACAGGAAAGAGGAGTTTCTTTCCTCATAGGGACTTTGGCTTCGATGAGTGAGCTGGGGAGAGACAAGACTAAATGTGGGTCTAGGTGTGGTGGTGCACGCCTTTAGTCCCGGCTACCCGGGAAGCTGAGGCGGGAGGATCGCTTGAGTACAGAGTTTGGGGCTATGGTGAGCTATGATTTGGCCACTGCACTCCAGCCTGGGTGAGACAGCGAGACCTCATCTCTAAAGGAAATGTTTTTTTAAAAAGTCATTGCATGTCTGCGTGTTGGCCTACCTCCAGGTTCTGGGTCTCGGGAGGCGTGCAGGTGAAGCGGAGCTTGGCAGAAGCCCAGGCTGCTGCTGCTCCTCCTCCCGCCCCTGCCCTTCTCCCCCGGCCGGCAGCTACTCCTGTCTGGGTGGCCTCTTTGTTGCCAGCTGCCCCCAACACAGCCTCTGGGAGAGAGGGGTTTTTTTTTTATAAGGTTGTGAAGAAAAGAGTTCCTCTCTCCCTGTTCCTCCTACTCAGTGTGACATGGTCATCTCCCCATAAGTGTCCCCTCCCTCTCATCTGGGCAACAAGAAAGTTGTCTTGAGTTATTTCCTCTTAGGGGTGAACGACAATCAGGCTGTCTAAAACAAGCCATCCTGGGTACACAGAGAAGGAATCACTGTGTCCATTTTACAGAGAAAGGGGAGGTACAGGGAGGGGACATGCTCCAGTCACTTGACTAAGGTGTGACTGGTTAGCAGCCAAATGGGGACTCTTGATTCCCACCTAACAGCCCCAACAGAACCTCCAGGGTGCTTCTTCCTGCAGGTTTCCTTTAAACCAGTCTGCAAAGTTTTTCTGTTAGGGGCAAGAGTAGTTACTTTGTGCTTTGCGGGACATTCCTACTCTGTCAAAACGACTTACCTTTGCCGTTGCAGTGCAGAAGCAGGCCCGGAGAACTCGTGAACAGATGGGCACGGCTGTGTTCCAATAAAACTTTATTTGTGGTCACTTACATTTCAAGTTCATGATCATTTCCATGTGTCATGAAATATTCTTCTTTTGATGTTTTTCAACCATTTACAAATGCAAAAGTCATTCTTAGTTTGCATGCAGGCTTTACAAAACCAAGTTCAGACCAGAGTTTGCTGATCTCTGGTTTCAACCAGTGACTTCTGGGTGGAGAGATTAGAGGAGGCGGGAAGAAGGGGGGGAGGGGTTTCCCAGGCATTCCTGTCCCCCATTCGTCCAGGGTCCACCTGTGAGGGCCTTGCTTGGGCTGAACGCCCCTCCTTGTGCAACTCCAGGGGTCAGTGAGTCAGAACTGGAGCCCTGCTCTTGGCTGGGCTGTTAATTTTTTATGGAGCTGGGGACTTTGCAGAGACAGCCCGGGGCAGGGGCGATGCAGAGGTGGAGACCTGCAGAGCGGGGCAGGCTCCTCTCTCACCCCTGCTGTCTCCTGCAGGCAGCTCCCAGTCTCACCCAGGCCTTCCATGTTTGTGAAACTACGCGTCATTGAGTCTCCGTCCAGCGTCTTATAGACGTGGGTTTATTAGTCCTCCCAGGAGCTCCAGAGCCAAGACAGTGTCCCCATATCACAAATGAGAGAATGAGAGCTCAGAGAAGGCAGCCACTCATCTCATCTCATCTCACACAACCTGGAGGGAAGAGGACTCAACCCAGGCCCATCTGACTCCAGAGCCTGGGCTCTGACCACCAGCCTTTCCTGCCTCCACTTTCCAAGGAAGGGGATAGAGAGAGAGGGCCAGGGGCAGCTGAAGACAAGGGCCCTTGGCAATTCAAGACCTGAGGAGCCAAGAAGGCAGTGTGCGTTCAGCCCCTGCCTCCCCACTTACTCCTCCTTTTCCATTTGAGGCTATGGAGGGGAGGCCGGAGGGAAGGAGTGACTTGCTCACAATCACACAGAAAGCCCAAGGTAGGCCAGGCCTTGGAGCCAGGTTCTGACCCAGTCTCTTCCTCCCAAACACTCCAGCTGCTGACCCCACTCCCAAGGATGGTTCCGGAGCAGGGGAGGTCCCTCCCAAGCAAGCCGCTGCCAGAGAGTATTTTCCATCCAAGAAGGATGTCTGCCACTTCTGTTTCCAGCTGCTAGCTGTCACTGGCCGAGGCCCTGTCCAAGCCGCCCAGCCCCCTGGTGCTCATGACCTCCGAAGTCTGTTTGCACCGTCAGGGGTGGAAAACAGGCCTGCAGGTCGCTCATTAAACTCCCTGATGTAGATTTTCCAAGAACCCGACGACTGGACTCTGTGTTCCTGTGGGTGGGGACTGGCAACCTGGGGTTTGGCCTGGAGGACGCTCTCTGTTCCTGGGGCCAATGCCCAGGTTTGGGCAGCGGCAAAGTAGCTTCTGGTGCCAACCACCTAGAAGCGTCTACACACCAGGCCCCTTCACACTCAGCAGGCAGAGAACCCTTGGGTGGCAGAGGCGAGAGAGGAAGGGCGGGAGGGAGTTTACTGCAGGGCTCTGTTCACTGGCTGTATCTATGCCTTTAGGTGGCTGGGGGCATTTGATGAGATCACATCCACTAAGCTTGCTCTGCAGCTGCTCAGACAAGTGGCCACAAAAGTTAGAGCTGGCCGGCCTGGTGGCTCACGCCTGTAATCTCAGCACTGATCTCACCTGAGGCCAGGAATTCTAGCCCAGCCTGGCCAACATGGGGAAACCCCCTCTCTACTAAAAATACAAAAATTAGCCAGGTGTGGCCAGGCACAGTGGCTCACGCCTATAATCCCAGCACTTTGGGAGGCCGAGGTGGGTGGATCACAAAGTCAGGAGTTTGAGACCAGCCTGGCCAACATGGTGAAACGCTGTCACTACAAAAATGCAAACATTAGCCAGTGTGGTGGCATGCGCCTATAATCCCAGCTACTCAAGAGGCTGATGCAGGAGAATCGCTTGAACCCAGGAGGCAGAAGTTGCAGTGAGCTGAGATCGCTCCACTGCACTCCAGCCTGGGCGACAGAGCGAAACTCCATCTTGGAAAAAAAAAAAAAAAAAGGGCCGGGCGTGGTGGCTCACGCTTGTAATCCCAGCACTCTGGGAGGCCGAGGCAGGCGGATTGTCAGATCAGGAGATCAAGACCACCCTGGCTAACATGGTGAAATCCCGTCTCTATAAAAAAAAAAAAAAACAAAGGTCAAAGCTGACTCTTAGAAAAAAAGTCCCCTGGTTGCAATTAGAGCATGGAGCAGGGGAAAGCCACTCCTTCCCTCCGGCCTCTCCTCCATAGCCTCAAATGGAAAAGGAGGAGAAAAGTGGGGAGGCAGGGGCTGAACTGACACTCCCTTTTTGGCTCCTCAGGTCTTGAATTGCCAAGGGCCCTTGTCTTCAGCTGCCCCTGGCCCTCTCTCTCTATCCCCTTTCTTGGAAAGTGGAGGCAGGAAAACCTGGTGGTCAGAGTCCAGGCTCTGGAGTCAGTTGGGCCTGGGTTGAGTCCTTCCCTTCCCTCCAGGCTGTGTGAGATGAGATGAGTGGCTGCCTTCTCTGAGCTTTTTTCTGTCTCTTAGAAAAGCCCCCTGGCGCCGGGCGTGGTGGCTCGCGGCTGTAATCCCAGCACTTTGGGAGGCCTAGGTGGGCGGATCCCCTGAGGTTGGGAGTTTGAGACCAACCTGACCAACATGGAGAAATCCCATCTCTACTAAAAATACAAGTAAATTAGCTGAGCATGGTGGCACATGCCCGTAATCCCAGCTACCTGGGAGGCTGAGGCAGGAGAATTGCTTGAACCCAGGAGGTGGAGGTTGCGGTGAGCAGAGATCGTGACACTGCACTCCAGTCTGAGCAAAAAGACTGAAACTCTGTCTCAAAAAAAAAAAAAAAAAAAAAAAGAAAAAGAAAAAAAGCCCCCTGGCTGCAATGTGGAGCATGGAGCAGAGGGGATGGGGGATGGTGACCACAGGCAGGAAGGTAGGTGACGCGTCTCCTGCAGAGGTGCATGTGAGAGGTCACAGTCGTCCAGGCTAAGACAACAGCAGTGAGGAGACAGCAGGAACCAGAACACACATTCTTCAGTTTTCTTGCTGGAGCCCTCAACCCTCTGCTCTGTGCCAGCATCAGAGCTTACAACAAGGAACCGATCTGGTGGGGAGGGAAAGGCTAAGGGAGGCGTCACTAAGGAGCAGTCTGTGGAGAGGCCGCCACAGGCAGGCGGGTAGCAGCGGTGCAGTGGGTGAGGGCAGACGAGGAAGTACAGGCATTGAGATTTGATCCTAAGAGTCATGGGGACCATCAAAAACTTGTTTAAGAAACCATTTTATTCATTAATATTGCAGGATATAGTTCTGAAACCTTACAAATCTTTCAATAAAAATATAACTACAAGCTGGGTGCAGTGGCTCATGCCTGTAATCCCAGCACTTTGGGAGGTCGAGGTAGGCAGATTACTTGAGGCCAGGAGTTCAAGATCAGCCTGGGCAACATGGTGAAACCTCATCTCCACTAAAAATACAAAAATTAACCACGTGTGATGGCACATGCCTGTAATCCCAGCTACTCAGGAGGCTGAGGTGGGAGGATCACTTGAGCTCGGGAGGTGGAGGCTGCAGTGAGCCAAGATCGTGCAAAAAAAAAAAAAAAGTGACTGCAATATCCTTATTATTACACCTAAAAAATCAATAGTCATTCTGTCTTGCTGTTATTGACTATCTCATCAGTGTTCAAACTTCCAATTGCTTATAATAATATTTTTTTGGCACATAAAAGAAATCAGGATCCAAATGAGGTCTACACATTGTGATTGATTTATTTTATTGAGACAGAACATGCTTTGCACCCAGGTTGGAGTGTACAATGGTGCAATCTTGGCTCACTGCAATTTCTGTCTTGGCTCACTGTGACCTCTGCTTCCCAGGTTCAAGCAATTCTTGTGCCTCAGCCACCTGAATAGCTGGGATTACAGGTATATGCCATGACACGTGGCTAATTTTTTGTATTTTGAGTAGAGACAGGTTTTCACCATGTTACTCAGGCTGGTCTTAAAGTCCTGGCTTCAGCAGATCTGCCCACCTCAGCCTCCCAAAGTGCTGGGATTACAAGCCTGAGCCACCACACCCAGCCTTGATTTTATCTCTTATATCTCTTTTAACCCAAACATTCCCCTTCTGTCTCTCTTTTTTTCCTTAAAAATCAACTTAATTGAGGTATAATTTTTTTATAGGAATACAAGGCTGGTTCAACACCTGAAAGCCAATCAATGTAATTCACCACATTTATACAATAAAGAAGAAAAATCATATGATCATTTCAACAGATGTAGAAATAACATTTGACAAAACTCAGTACCTACTTATGTAAAAATCTTTCAACAAATTAGGAAGAAAAGTTAACTTCTGACAAAAAAAAAAAAAAAGGAAAAAACTGGGCTGGGCATGGTGGCTCACACCTGTAATCCAAGCACTTTGGAGGCCAAGGCGGGTGGATCACCTGAAGTCGGCAGTTCAAGACCAGCCTGACCAACATGGTGAAACCCTGTCTTCAAAAAAAAAAAAAAAAAAAAAAAAACTGTGAAAAACATACAGCTAACATTGTACTTAATGATGAAAGACTGAATCAATGCTCTTCCCTAAGATCATGAACAGGGCAAGGATAGCTACTCTTACCAAATATATTCAACATTCTATTAGGGATACTGATCATTGCAATAAGGCAAGAAAAAAAGGTACAAAGGTAAGAAAGGGGAAAGTAAAATTGTCTCTAATAGACAACATTCTGTCTACCTAGAAAATCCTGAGGTATTTACAAAAATCTACTAGAGTCAATCAGTGAATTTAACAAGGTTGCAGAATATAAGGCTAATATACAAAAATTGATTTTATATACTGGGAACAATTGGAAAATAAATTTAAAATATCATTTATGATAGCATCAAAAAATGAAAGTTCTTAGAAGTAAGTCTGACAGAAGATAGGCAAGACTTGTACACTGAAATCCATAAAACATTGCTCAGACATCTGAACCAAGATGGATCTTTTGTCACCGCCACTGAAATTGAAGACTTACCCTGATTTGATCATTACACATTGTATACAAGGATCAAAGCATCACGTGTTCCCCAGAATATGTATAACTAAGAGATATCAATGAAAACTACAAAAAAAAACCCCAAAAAAAAACCAAAATAAAGAAATTGAGGACTTTTATACTACCCATCAAAGATATATCAACCTACCAGGTCTTCCTCTCCACTGAATGGAAGACTTAGGCCTTTGCCTGGGAACAGGCCTCCACCTGGCCAGTCATCCAAAGTGTCCAGTAAAATATTTATCTCAGAGCTGGGCCCTGGAGCACCCATACCTGTCATCTCAAGAAACTCTATCTCTTCTCACATCAGAAGTAGCCTTGATCACACCAATGCCACAGACCCCAGACCATTCCATGATGGCTCCATATTGTATGTCCTGTGTGGAGGATGTCTACCCCAACCTGCTCCATTTGGAACACCTGCAAAGTGTGGAGACTTCATTCCAGGAGACTGGTATTGGTCTCTTGTCACCTGCAGAGACGTTATGAAACTCCAGCTCTTCCAGCTCTGGGTCCTGCTAGTCTCTATGTTGAAAAGATTCTTTTTTTTTTTTTTTTTTCTTTTAAAGACGGGGTTTCACCATGTTGGTCAGGCTGGTCTGGAACTCCCAACCTCAGGTGATCCACCCGCCTTGGCCTCCAAAGTGCTTGGATTACAGGCGTGAGCCACCACGCCCGGCTGTTGAAAAGATTCTTGACTGGGATTTAACATCAACTAAAGGAGCAGTTTCCTGACACTCAAGAATACAGTTGACCTTGAAAAACACAGGGGTTAAGAGTGCTGACCACCTTGCACAGTTGAAAATCTGAATATAACCTTTGACTCCCCCAAAACTTAACTACAAAAATCCCACTATTGACTGGAAACCTTACCAATCACATAATCAGTTGATCAACATATATTTTGTATATGTATTATAAATATTGTATTCTTGCAATAAAGTAACCTAGAGAAAAGAATGTTATTAAGAAAATCATAAAGAAGAGAAAATACATTTACTATTCATTAAGTGGAAGTGGATCATCATAAAGGTCTCATCTTCATCTTCTCCTTGAGAAGGCTAAGGAGGAGGAGGAGGAAGAGAGGTTGTTCTTGCTGTCTCAGGGGTGGCAGAGGCAGTAGCAAGTCTGCATATAAGTAGATCCACACAGTTTAAACTTGTGTTGTTTAAGGGTCAACCGTATATACTTGAATATATCCTAGAGCTACACCTCTGGTTTAAACTAAACATTGAAATCTCCACAAATAAAGATCATCTCAAGATATAGCCTCCTACAGATTGACCTGTTTTAGTTCCTTTCCTGTTGCTCACATATATAGCAATTAATACTTTTGAATGAATTAAGTTTTTTTAATTGCTGGGGAAATTTAAGCCGATATAGATAAACAGACATACCATGTTCACGAATTGAAAAACGCAACAGTGTCAATATGTCCACTCTTCCCAAGCTGATACCTAATAATATATTGTAATTCCCAGTCAAAATCCCAGCAGACTTTTTCATAAACTGATAAGCTGTTTCCACTATTTATGTGAAAATACTTTGGTTATGTGTCCCCACTTAAATCTTGCCTTGAATTGTAATAATCCCCACATGTCAAGGGCAGGACCAGGTGGAGGTAGTTGGATCATAGGGGACGTTTCTTCCCCCATGCTATTCTCGTAATAATAAGTGAGTCTCACAAGATCCATTGGTTTTATAAGCATCTGGCATTTCCCCTGCTGGTACTCATCCTCTCTCCTGCTGCTCTGTGAAGAGGTGCCTTCCACCATGATTGTACGTTTCCTGAGGCCTCTCCAGTCAGGTGGAACTGTGAGTCAATCAAATCTCTTTTCCTATAAATTACCCAGTCTCGGGTGTCTCTTCATAGCAGCATGAGAATTGACCTAGAACAGCCAAAATTGTTTTATGAAAGAACAAAGTTGGAGAATATACACTATTTGACTTTGAGATTACTGTAAAGCTACAGTAATCAATGTGGTATGGTACTCGCATAAGAAGAGGTAAACAAGGCTGTGCACGGTGCTCACACCTGTAATCCCAGCACTTTGGAAGGCTGAGGCGGGTGGATCACTTGAGGCCAGGAGTTTGAGACCAGACTGGTCAACATGGTGAAAGCCCGTCTCTACTGAAAATACAAAAAATAGCCCAGTGTGGTGGTGCATGCCTGTAATCCCAGCTACTTGGGAGGCTGAGGCATGAGAATTGCTTGAACCCAGGAGGTGGATGTTGCAGTGAGCTGAGATCGTGTCACTGCACTCCAGCCTGGGCGACAGAGTGAGACTTTGTCTCAAAAAAAAAACAAAACAAAATAACCAAAAAAAACCCCTCTCAGGGAGGATCACCTGAAGTCAGAAGTTCGAGACCAGCCTGGCGAACATGGTGAAACCCAGTAAAAATACAAAAATTAGCCTGGTGTGGTGGCTGGCCTATAGTCCCTACTCAGGAGGCTGAGGCAGGAGAATCACTTGAACTGGGGAGGTGGAGGCTGCAGTGAACCAAGATGGTGCCACTGTACTCCAGTCTGGGTGACGGCGTGAGACTCCAAATAATAAAAAAAGAATACATAAGTGTCTCAGATCCCAGCGCCTCTGTTTCTCCACCTGCTCAGGCCTAGTTGCTGCTCTGTTTTTAGGAATGCCACCAAGCTCACTTACCTAGAAGGTGCAAAGGCTCCCGGAGGAGCTCTGCCCCACGTGTGGGCAGGGGGTAAGCTGAAGGTCAAAGACTGTGGAGGCCCAGCGTCAGGTGGGGGAATCCCCTTGGGCCACGCCCCACTTTGGCCCCCAGCACTGCTCTGCAGGGTGAGGGCCAGGGCAGGGTTGAAGGTCCACCTGGCCGATAGAGGGGTGCAGGTAGAATACGGCTCATTTAGATGCTGGCCAGTCCTCCCTGACCTTGGTCTCTGCCTCTGGGAAACCACTCACCCCGCTGTTGGTGGCAGGAGGGCGGGGCAGGGGCTGCTGGCAGTTTGGGTCCCTGTTTTCTTCTCAGGAGAGCTGTGACCTCACTGCCCCTCATGTCACCAGTGCCTGTGCGTCAAGAAGGATTTGTCCCCTAGGCTGGAACCATTTCTGCAGCAGGGAGTAAAGGTGCCGGCAGCCCATGACCGTGGGACTGTGACCTCAGTTCAGCTCAGGCCGGAGCTAGAGCAGAGGGTTTGGGCCAGAGCTTCAGATGCTAGATTGTAGCTCCGCTCTGCCACTCACATGCTGTGTGGCCTTGGGAAAGACACGCCGTCTCTCTGTGTGGCAGGTGCCTGCCTGTACCATGGGGATAGCAATCACAGGTGTTTCATACAGGGTCATCGTGACGGTGAAAACAGAATGCTGGCTCTCTCCGGGGCAGTCTTACCAACGAGAAAACCGGCTGTGGTGGGGAGTGACCGCCCCAAGGCCACACAGTTGCTGCAAGGGTGTCGTTTAACGGGTGTTCCTCACTTGCCTCCTGCTAGTGTGGAAGGCCCAGAGGCTCCACGAGGCCCCAGGCTGGTCCTGTGAGAGGGCCGAGGGGGCCAGTTGTGACGCCACCTCCCAGCTGGAAGGGGCCTCAAGCCACCACATGCACCTAGCCCCACGTGACTCCCTGGGGGCCCCCTTATCAAGGGCCACCTCCCAGGTTTAGGTGCCAGAGAACTAAGGGGCTTAAGAGAGCATTGAGCTGTGGCTTTGTTTACGAATTGGTTTGATCCCTTTTTCCGTCTAGAAGGACTCACAGCTACTGCTGCTGGCTACGAGCTTGAGGGGGTGGTGGGGGCTGGCCGGCAAAGGGGCTGGCAGAGCGGCTGAGAGTGGATGGTGATTAAAAGGAGTGAGACTCCAGGGTAGCGGCTGGGCAAGGCTTGGGGCTCCCAGCTCCCCCAGGTTGAGAGCCGGCTGAGGACCGGGAGTCCTCCCCTCTGGGGTCAATGCTCACTATGGAGCGACTGCCTTGGATGGGATCCCAGGGCCTGCTGTTTTACTGGGGCCGTGGTTGCAGTGATCAGAGCTTGGGAGCCGGCAGACCAAGTTGGGAAACTCCTGATGCAGAGAAACTTCTGAAGGCTGGCCTGGGGTCACGGCTCCCAGCTGCTTTTTACAAGCGAGAGACTTCACCGCCCTGAACCTCAGCCTTCTCCCCCGTCCGGGGGGTTCGCAGCCAGACAGTCTTCTACTTGCTGCTTACTGGTTGACCTCTGGTGTCTGGGCAGGTGCCAGGCCCTGAGAAGACAGCCAGACACCAGCCCTGGCCTGAGGTATGAAAGCCGGGCCTTCCCGCGCCGGCTCACCTCCGGCTTCTCAAACGTACTCGGCTCCCGGGGCTACGGCGGGGAGGGAGCCGCTCTGGGGACTACGGGGGCCCAGGCTGCCGCCACTGGATGGAAGCAAGCACGGAGCTCCCTGCGCCCGTCCGTGGAACTCTTATCCCCACCCCCACCTCGAAGTGTTTGAACGCTTCCCCAGGGCCGGGCGGCAGGTCTCTAGAAGGATGGCTGCGGCCACACCCCCGCCCCCGAGTTACGCGGGTCGCAGCCACTGCCGCCTTCCGTGGCGCCACCAGCCCAGGGGCCAGAGCCAGGAGCCCCGCGCCGCCTGCGCCCCCGCCCGCGCGCCCCTGGGACGGTGAGCGGGCGCCGGGCCCAGGCGGGGACCTGGGGGGAGGTGGGGAAGAGACCGGGGATGGCGGGGGTGTGGCTGTGGAAGCTGAGCGACTCCAGACGGGGGCCGGGCCCGGGGGCGGAGTCTGTTGCGCGCGTCCCCCCACGTGGCCCGGGTCCCCGGCCCTGCCCCCGGGCCCTGTGCTTATAACCTGGGATGTACACCCTGCCGGCCCTGCTCTGTCGCCTGCAACGGCTGCCCGGGCCCGGTAAGGAGCCCCCGGCCCCTCTCGCTGGCCACTCCCTAGCCGAGGGCACCCCCTCCCCGGATCCCGACGAGGAGGCGGAGGGGACGCGCGCTCCGAGACCCTCGGGGGCAGAGGGCGGACCCTCGATCGCCACTCGCTGGGAACTGGGACCGAGGCGGGAGGGAAGGGGCTCCCGCTGCTCAGACGCCCGGCGCCGGATTCCAGGTTCCTGGGGCCTGGGGGACGCGGCGGGGGCGCGAGTCCCCGAATCCGAGAGCTGGTCGGGTTGTTTGTTCCCTGTGCGGCTGCGTCCTTTCTGGACTCTTTCTAGGATCCGTCTTCCTCTGTGTCGTGAAGCCCCCACACGGAGACCCGGGGAGTCTGGAGCTTGTCGGGGGGGGGCTCCCGATTCTCTCTCCCCCTCTCCCTCTCGCCGTCTGTCTCCACCTCTATTTATCTGCGTAAAACCAGGATTCTAGCCCCTCTGGGGCTTGAGTGTATTGCTTTCCCCTGAGCCTCAGTTTACCCCGGTCAGATGGGCATGGTGGCCCTGGCTCCCTTCCCTGCAGGTGGCAGCAGTTGCCGGCCCTGACCCTCCCCAGTGGGGCTGGCGGCTTCGCGGCGGTTTCCTGCTGGCCTGGGCTGGGCTCCTTGGGAGGGAACGTGCCAGGAATATCCTCCCTCCCGGCTACTGTTGCCTTTGGCCCCTGGGAGGCTGTGCTATCCAGGGAGGCAGGGTCATTGTGAAAGAGAGGAAACTCCTCTCCCAGTCTGCCAGGGCTGTTTCTGACAAGGAGGGCTGCCCTGGCCTCAGTATTCTTTTCTGAGAAGTGGAGTGTCCCCTCCCGAGCGGAGCAGCCGGGTCCAGCTGCAGGTCTTATTGCAGGAACAGACCTGTCCTCTTCCCAGGGGCAGATGAAGATGGAGGGGACGTGGGCTTTGATCCCCTTGTTCTCAGCCCGCACACGCCCAGTGATGAGGAGGGCTGGTCAGGCCTTGGCTCAGCCTCCAGCTTCCCAAGCTTCTGTTTCTTTTTTTCCTTTCTAAAAATTTATCAGAGATGTGCATATTGCTCAGGCTGGTCTCGAACTCCTGGGTTCAAGCCATTCACCTCCCTCGGGCCTCTCAAAGTGCTGGGATTACAGGCTCGAGCCACCAGAGGTGCCTGGCCCCCAAGCCTCAGTCTGTTAGAGCTGGCTGGCGCTGAGGGCTCAGGATACATCTGCAGAGAGTGAGGCTGCTAAGGGCTCTCTAGACTGTTGAGCTCTGGGCCTGGGCCCAGTTGTACAATAACTGTGCCTGGTTTAGGTTCTGATGGGATGGAGGGAGAAGCAGCCATGGGCTGGGAAGCTCTGCTAGGAGCAGGAACTGGAGGAGCCTCCATTCCAAACTCCCTCCCGCTCCCAGACCCCTTTGGCCCAGGGCCTGGGTGGCGAGCTTGGGTGTAGGGGCGGGGGTCTGTCCGGGAGGGGCCATCTGTGCACTGTGCTGAGAAGTAATTCTGGTTCTGATCTGTGTGGGTGGATCAAGTGAATGAATAGTGACTCCTGCCTGCTGAGCCCTGAGTAGGGGGGGCAGGCACGTGGCGAGGGGGAAGAGGAGGTCTCAGTCTCAGCACAGTCTCTCCATTCCTGAGCACTTGGCAAGCAGGCCCCAAGGCCCCAGGAACCTTGGGGTGGAGCCAGACCCAGAACCACCTGCTGCACCCCCCTCACCTCTCCCCACCCCATCCCATCTCATCTTTGCCCCGTGGGTGCGGGAGGCCAGCCAGGTCAACCAGATGCCTCATTTGAGCACTGACCACACAGCCCCTGAAGTGAGCGGCTTGCCTGTGGGCACCGGGCAACCACGTGGAAAGAGGTACCCTCGCCGGAATTCAGAGTCTAAGGCTCAGATTTCTGATGTGGTTTTGGGCAAAGCTGATCTTCCAGGGCCTGGCTCCCTCCCCAGACTTGGGGTAGACCAAGCACCAGGTTCCAGTGGCTTCAGCTCTGGATAGAAGTTGAATGAATGAATGTGCTCTTCTTCCATACCCAAAGACAAACCGAGCTCAGCTGAGTTAGAATGTCAGAGAGGGCTTGCCGGGGAGCCTCCCATGGGCCTGAGCTGTAGCACACAGGCTCTTCTGAGAAATACAGGGCACGGGCTGCGCACAGTGGCTCATGCCGGTAATCCCAGCACTTTGAGAGGCTGAGGCGAGTGGGTCACTTGAGGTCAGGAGTTCGAGACCAGCCTGGCCAACATGGTGAAACCCTGTCTCTACTAAAAATACAAAAATTAGTTGGGTGTGGTGGCAGCCACCTGTAGTCTCAGCTACTTGGGAGGCTAAGGCATGAAAATCGCTTGAACCCAGGAGGTGGAGGTTGCAGCGAGCCGAGATCACACCACTGCATTCCAGCCCAGGCAACAGAGCAAGACTCTGTCTCAAAAAAAAAAGAGAGAAATACAGGGCAGGTTGGCCACGATTCACTCCTGAATCGTGAGTGAAGCGGAGAAGATCCGAGGTCTCCCAGGAGCCAGGGAGCATAGGGTCTAGTGCAGGGAGGAGCAGGTGGCCTGCAGTCAGACTGGGTTTGAAGCCACTGGCTTGTGACCGCGGCTAGCCAGTTAGCCTCCGCCTCCTCCTCTGTAAATAGTCTCCACCTTGAGATGACACACCTGTGACTGAACATAGTATCTGCTCTTGTCATCATTCCAGCTCTGACATTTTCAAGTAGCACGAGTTTTCCTTAGTGTCAAGTGAGTGCCAGCCTGGCCTGTTGGCTGGAAGTTGGCCAGACGGCTGGGGCTGGGGCCAGAAAGAATGCCATGCCAAGGAAAGCCAGGTGGCTCTGCTACCTTGATGCAAGGCCACCTTCCCTCCTCCCAGGTGTCTTCTGGTAAAGGCGGGCTGGGCTGGCACTGGGAGCTGGGGGTAGTGAGCATTTGCCTGGGAGCTGGAAAACCTGCCATGGCACTTTCTGGGGGCTGTGGTGGGGGTGGCGCTGGAACTAGAGGAGGCTGAGTTCAGCCAGGACCTTCCAGGCACCGCTCCCAGGAAGAAAGCCCAGTGTTCGGGAGTGTCGGAACCCAGAGGGCTGTTAGGTTGTGCAGATGGGGAAACTGAGGCTTCGAAAGCCAAGAACATGGCTGAGGTCAGCCATGGCAGCGGTGCACAGAGCTTAGTGGGCACATGTTTGGTGCCCAGTTCGGGATCCTTCCCCAGCATCTCACTGAATCCTTACAGTCGCCCTGTGGAGGGCAGGCTGTTCGCACCCCCATTTCACAGCTGAGCAGTTAGGCTAGAGCGCTGAAGCCCATGTCTGGCGACCTTGACCTCTGTGCTGTGCCTGGAGTGAGCACTCGCTGGATGGCAGCTGTGGTTCCTCCTCTCCCTGTCACTCCCTCCCCGACATCAAGCCCTCCATTTCATTTCCTTTTTGGCTCAGGCCTCAAATGCAGCCCAGGGGCCTGCTGAGGCTGAGGGAGGAGAGTGCCCCACAGCTGCTGGGAGGGCAGGAGCCACGTTGCTGTCTGATTACATCATTTTCCCAGGCCCATCTGCCCAGCTCATTTCTCTGCATGCACACACAGGCCCCAACACCCACACACATGTGCACATACACAGGCATGCATATGCAAGCCCAGACACATCGCAAACACACATGCGTGCACACAGTGTGTACCCTCGGGTACACACCCCCAGGTGCACACACGAACACACACACACACACACACAGTCTCAGGTACACACACCAGGTCCATGCACCGCTTCAAGTTGCTCAGCCCCAGAGGCTGAGGGCCTCAGAGCCCTCACCTGCCCAGATACAAGCCAGCAGGCAGGAGGGGCTCACTGGTTTCTTTTTGTTTATTTAAGACAGTTTTGCCAGGCACAGTGGCTCACACCTGTAATCCCAGCACTTTGGAAGGCCTAGGTGGGCGGATCATAAAGTCAGGAGTTTGAGACCAGCCTGACCAACATAGTGAAACACCATCTCTACTAAAAATACAAAAATTAGTCGGGCCTGGTAGTGTTCGCCTGTAATCCCAGCTACTCAGGAGGCTGAGGCAAGAGAATCGCTTGAACCTGGGAGGCAGAGGTTGGGGTTAGCTGAGATGGTGCCACAGCACTCCCCCCCGCCCCCCCGGCAACAAAGTGAGACTCTGTCTCAAAAAACAAAAGAAAACAAAAAAC
Source organism: Aotus nancymaae (assembly GCF_030222135.1). NCBI lineage: Eukaryota > Metazoa > Chordata > Mammalia > Primates > Aotidae > Aotus > Aotus nancymaae. Next base: position 1,594,800 of record NW_026988414.1, on the reverse strand, counting down.
CCATCTCTACAAAAAATACAAAAATTAGGCAGGTGTGGTGTCACGTGCCTATGGTCCCAGCTACTTGGGGATGGTGGCGCTGAGCTGGGGCAGGAGGATCGCTTGAGCCCAGGAGGTCGAGGCTGCGGTGAGCTGGGACTGCATCACTGCACTCCAGCCTAGGCGGCAGAATGAGACCCTACCTGCAAAAAAAAAGATACAGCTGTGATGGGAAGGAGGCATGGCGGGTCACTGGAGCGACACTGGCCATCTCCTGTTTACCAGGAGCTGCCCAGCTCTGTACCTACCCGCTGGGCTCCCGGTGCCTCTGGGAGGGGCGGGAACAGGGGTGACTCTCAGAGCTGGGTGAATCTTGGGCCGGCATCATCAAACCACACTTGCCCAGGACTTCCTTCCTCGAGACTGCCCGAGAGGGATGTGGTCTTGCACCAATGAGCAGCGGGTTAAGGAGCCGAGCTGCTCTGGATTTGAGTCCTGACTCTTCTGCGTACCAGTCACACAAGACTCAAGGCAACTTCCTTAGCCCAAGCCTCAGTTTTCCAGCCTCTAAAATGAGGATAACCCCAAATGGAAAGGCTCGGCTAAGACGGACCTGTCCGTTACCTTGATTGTGGTGTTGGTGTCACAGACACATCCGCATGCCGAAACTTGCTCAATTGGACACAAATATGTGATTTTTTTGATAGTTCATGAGTGTGCTGATTGGGCATTCTCTCGTGTGTGTGTGTGCGCGCGCGTGCACGCTCAAGGTGCCACCCTCAAACTTTGTTATGATGTTGGCACATTACCCATCTGATATGAAAAAAATGCAATTTATGATAAGTCAATTAGACTGCAATGGAACTGTTTTAAAACTTGCAGCAGGATTTCCCAAAACGCAACCACACCACCCGCGTCATCACACACAAACAGGGATAGGCTTACACACAGTTCCTGAATGCCTTCTGGGGCAGGGGGCGGGGGCAGGAGGCAGGGCAGGCGGCTCCGGGGCTCCTGAGCCTCCCCCGCTCCGTGAGGCTGCTCACAGGGGATTGGACGGCCGGGAGGTAAGGTTTAGGGCTTCTGGCACGGTCGGGACTGCCTGCAGGCAGCTGACTAGGCTTTGCTTTTGCAGAGTGGTTCACTGCACCGTGAAGACAGATTCCAGACGCCGGGAACTCGACTCCAATCCCAGGTACCGCCCTCCTCAGTCCTCCCTGCCTCCCTTTCTCCCTCCTTCCCTCCATCCTGGTGGCCAGTTGCCTGGCTGTAGTTGCCATGGGTACCACCGGCTGGCTCCAGGGGCGGGGCCTGCTGAGTCACCTGCAACTCAGGGCCTGGCAGGGGGTTGAATGCCCAGTAGGAGGGAACGTTGTGGGCCCCGACCAGAGCCACCCCCTCTGCCCCAACTGCCTGGCCCGTGAGGTGCTTCCCCTTCTAAGTCCAAAGGGGACTGGCTGACTGGCAGGTGGGCCTGTGTGACATGCACAGGACTGCGTACTCCAAAGTCCACCTGGCTGCACGGCCAGGCTCTGCAGCACAGGGCGGGCAGCCTGGGAAAGCCACTCCCCCTCCCCGAGCTTCCAGGCACGTGGACAGCGCCCAGGATAACGACACCTGCGTCACTGCAATGGTGATGGCGGGGGGACCCTTCTGCGTTCCACTTCCGAATAGTGTCTAATAAAGAGCCTGGGTGACTCTGACCTTGTCACGTTGGTCAGACTCAGGTGGAAGCATTCCCACGCAGAACAAACATGCCCTGAACATTTGGGAAATGTGGGGTGCTGGGGCCAGGTGTCCACGGAGGCTGGGCTGGGGCAGGTGACCTCATCTCCCTAACCCTGGTTTCCTGTTCAGCAATGTGGGCACGTAACGGCACCCAAGCTCAGGGCCACGGGAGGCGTGTGGAGAAGGCAGGGTGAGCTCAAGGACAGCCCAGGATTCAGGGAGAGGCCCCGGGGAAGAAGCATGGCTGCAAAGACCAGGAGACGAAGGCCTGAGGGTGGGGCAGGGTGGGAGACCGCAGCCGCTTCCCGGCTGCAGAGGGCCCGCTTTCCCATCTGTGCCCCTGGGAAGCACCGCTGTCTCCTTCCCTCCCTGGGCCTCAGTTTCTCTACCTGCACACTGGGGGAGCTGCTCTCTGAGCCCCTCCAAACTGGGCATTGGCAGAGTTGAATTCAGAGGTGCTCAGGGTCCCTGGTGCTCCCCTGTCTCAGAGGTTCTCACATTTGGAAAGAGACAGGATGCCTAAAATTCCAACCAGTGAAGGTTCCATGGGGTTCCAGGTAGGAGGGCCTGGGGCTGGGCGCCTGCCCCACAGCATCCTGCTCCACCTGCAGGTGGGAGGAGGCACTGCATGCTGGGGAAGCAGGGATACCCGTGCGCTCTGTGACCCTGAGCCTGCCACTGACCTCTCTGAGCGTGAGCCCTGCTGTCTTCCTTCCCAATAGGGATGACCACGCCTACTTCATGGGGTTGTAGTGGGGGCTCAGGGGCACAGGGAGATCCGGCTGAGGCTCCCAGAGCCCTGCCCGAGGCTTGGCAAGGAGCAGCTCTGACAGGGGATGTGTCAGCTGCCAGAGTCTGGGTGCCAAGGCCCCTCCCACATCCGCCTGTGTGCGTTCTTTACATTCTGGCCTTGCGCCAAACTGCTCAGCCTCAGCCGCCTTCCTTCGCTGCTGGGGCATCAGGTTCAAGAGAGGCCTCTCCCTGGCCGGCCTAGGAATGCAGTCAGCATTTCCAGGCCCCAGCGTGGTCTGTGGGGCTGTGAGCAGAGTGTGCGATCTCAGGGTCCCTGAGGGTGGCAGGCGCTGAAGGTGAACATCTATTCCCGACCTCCAATGGGTGCCCTGCCCAGGAGACAACGCTGTCCAAGGCCAAGGTCGGGGCTGGGCCGTCTGCAGGGGCTGGCGGAGGGCACTGGCTGTCTCAGCGTCACTCAGGTTCTTCCTCGACTCCCCCCAGACGCTATGTCCAGCAAAGGCTCTGTGGTTCTGGCCTACAGCGGCGGCCTGGACACCTCCTGCATCCTCGTGTGGCTGAAGGAGCAAGGCTATGACGTCATTGCCTACCTGGTGAGGGAGCGCCCTGGGTGTCTTCTGGTGTCTGTCTGTCTGCCAGCCTCTGCCCGGGTTGTCAGCCTGTCTGCTCACTGTCACTCCTTCAAGCCTGGCTTCTCCTCTCTAAGCCTGTCTTGAACTGGAACTGGGAAAATAGCTTCTCATTGTACAGCCACACTTTCTCCACCTGTAAATTGGGCATCCTTGAAACGCCTTCCAGAGCCAGGTGATGGGGGCGGGGGAGGGCACAGAGGTGACCTTGGCGGTGCTGCTGGGTCAGGCTGCTTGCAGAGAGGCGGTGGGCTGGGACCTGCTGCCCGCCCTGGGGAGGCACCCAGTTTCTCCATCTCCAGAGTACATTGTCAGCCTGTGGTAATTCAGCAAAGATTGTGGAATCCTGAGCTGGAACGACCCCGGGAGGTCACCTCGTTCTGGGATGGGACATAGGTCATAGGTAACGGGTTGTGTGTGACGCCACGTCCCCATCCACGGCCCATGGCAGTCATCCCTCTCAAACCAGCTCCTCTTTGATTGAACCTGGCCACAGCCTCTGAGTCCTTCTCTGTGTGGCTATGCTATTCAGGACTCTCGGGTGTGAAGTTTAGAAATTCAACTAAACCAACTTATGAAGAAAAAGAAAGGACGATTCTTGGCTCACATAACCGAGAAGTCCAGGGATAGGATGGCTTCAGGCAAGGCTGGACCCAGGTGCTTCTCCAGATGTCTCCAGCTCTATGTGGCTTCATTCTTGACCTCTCCATAGGGCAGGCATGGTCACCCTCATGGCCCACCTTTCCCGAAAAGGAGGGCTCGGCCAGCAGCTCTGACAGTGGGGCCCATGGAGACCCACAATGCATTAGTCACTATGGCTGCACCGTGGGGTGCTGGGCTTGAGCCATGAGCCTACTCCTACAGTGGGCAGGATTTGTTCCCCACCATCCCTGTGGAATGGGGTCCACCCAGGAAAGAAGGTTCTGTTTCCGGAGGAAGTGAGGCTGGGTCTCTGGACAGACAAAACTTAGCTCTGAGGCTCCCAGGGCCCTGCCCTGGGCTTGGCAAGGATCAGCTCTTGTAAAACAAGCCATTGTTTGCAGCCAGTATGCCATGTCTAACTGCGCCCAATGTCCTTGTCATTCAGGTTAGGGACAGTGAGACCCAGGGGAAGAAGCACTTTGCTCACAGTTGCCTGGTGGGTGAGACGCAGCCTTGAGTGGCTGCAAAGAGCCCAGGGTGTATCCATGTCACCATAGGCAGCACAGCGGGGCAGCCAGAGCCCCTGGGCTACCACCTGGGGGAGTTAAAAGCTGAACGTGATTCGGACAAGCCCCTGCAGCTGGGCCTTGGCAAGATTCCAGTGTCTGGTGAGCGGAATGCAGGGAGCTAGGGCGGAGGTCGGGATCTGGGCAGCAGGCCAGAGTCCAGGCAGCAGGAAGCATGCCGGTGTCTAGACAGGGGCCGTCGGTGGGGCCCCGAGGTCAGGTCATCAGCCACAGGGACAGCTGGAAGTTCTTGAGCACGAGCCTCTCTGCCTCCCGCCTCTCAGCTGCCTTAGGATGGCCAAGGCGTGGTCCTTGCCTGGGGAGGAGAGCTGGGGGCTGGGCAGGTCCTGACAAGCTAATCTTTGCACCAGCCGGGGAAGACTTTCTGGAAGAGGCAGATGAGTTTCAGGAGAACCCTAGACCTAACAATGACAGCGAATGGTTGTCTCCCAGCGGCCTGTGTGGCCAGGGCCAGGCTCAGCCAGTGTCCAACCCATGGAAGCCACCGGCCAGACCACGCCACAATCCAGCTCCCCGTCTCGCCTCCTGGAACACTCTCACCTCTCCAGGCCTTGGGCTTTGTCCTTCTTTCTTCCTGCTGTGACCTGTCCATGGAATGGAAGCTGTGTCTGTATCAGGGGTGGGGGCTGCTGTGTGCGGACGGCGCGAACCCAGGGCTCTGCCCAGGGGCTGACGGCTCCTCCCTGCTTCTGCTCCTCAGGCCAACATTGGCCAGAAGGAAGACTTCGAGGAAGCCAGGAAGAAGGCACTGAAGCTTGGGGCCAAAAAGGTACGAAGAGGGAGGCAGGGGTTTGGGCTGGGAGCAGGGTGGTGATGTGGAGGGCGGCGGATGCCCCCGCCCCAGGGCTCCTGTCCCTTTCAATGTGTTTTCTTGCTTCTAAGAGTCATGCTGCTCTCAGGTGTGTGAACACTCTTGTTTTTCTGCGCCCCCCACAGGCCCTCTTCCACCCACCCACCTTCCCATCCAGGTGGAGTGTGTCTTTCCCACTCACCTACTGCCCATCGCTTTTATCTCTCTGTCCATCTATGCACCCTCTTACCCTCTTTTAGTTCTGTTCATCCACTCATCCACATATTCATCCATCATTCATCCCCCCATTATCCATCCATCCATCCATTCATCAGCCATCATTCCATCATCCATCCATCCATTGTCCATTCATCCATCATCAATTTATTCATTATCCATCCATCTGTCCATCATCCATCCATCTATCCATCCATCATCCATCCATCCATCCATCATCCATCCATCATCCATCCATCATCCATCCATCCATTCATCCATCATCCATCCTCCATTATCCATCCATCCACATATCCACCCATCATTCATCCCTCCATTGTCTACCCATCCATTCATCCAGCCCACCAGCCATTCATCTATCCACCCTCTATCCATCAATCCATCCATCATCCATCCATCCATCCATCTATCACCCCCCTAAGTGTCCTTCCCTCCCTCTTTTATTTCTCTGTCCACCCATCCATCCTTCCATTCACTCAACAGAATCGGAAAACTCCAGTTGAGTCCACTGCATCGATTGTGAGTCTAGGCATGTGGCAAGCAGCCCCCGTCTCCCGTGGGGCATATATAGTGGACAGGGTCATCATGACCCCTGCTCACCTGTGCTGACTCCCCATGGAGAAGTCCCTGCCACTTGTGCTCCTTCCTTTGCAGGAGCGAGCAGAGGACATAGCAGGGACGATGTGAAAGGCCACCAGCCCACCTGCTGGGTCACAATTGATCCCCTCTGTGGGGTGCTTCTGCAGGGTTACCAGGGTGATTAGCATGTTAAAATGAACACGTGAGGGAGTGAATGCCCCAGTCCCAAGTCACCTACTGGCCACAGGCCTGGAACTAGAATGTCCCTCCTTGGCTCTGTGTCTCCCAAGTCCTGGAGAGGAGGGGTTTGTCTGAGCAGGAGCCCAGGAAAGGCCCCTGAGCATTGAAGATTCCAGTGCACGCTCAGCAGCACAGGGGCGGGGCTTTCGCTCAGCTTCTTTTGTCCTTTACTCTAGATGAGAAGTTCTCACAGCTTTCGGTCTTGGGAACCCTCCACACCCTAGTTTATGTGGAGTTTTTAATGTTTATTTTCTTGCATGTAACATTAGGATGGGCTGGGCATGGTGGCCCACGCCTGTAATCCCAGAATTTTGGGAGACCGAGGTGGGCAGATCACCTGAGGGTCAGGAGTTCGAGACCAGCCTGGCCAACATGGTGAAACCCCATCTCTACTAAAAATACAAAAAATAGCTGGGCTGGTGGCACACACCCATATTCCCAGCTACTTGGGAGGCTGACGCAGGAGAATCACTTGAACCCAGGAGGCGGAGGTTGCGGTGAGCCGAGATCTCACCATTGCACAACAGCCTGGGCAATAAAAGTGAAACTCCGTCTCAAAAAAAAAAAAATAGTCCCGATTTGTTTCTTTTCTTTGCCTTTTTATTTCATTTTTTAAAAAGGTTTTTTTTTTTTTTTTTCAAAATAATTATAGATACACAGGAAGTTGCAAAAGCAATACCAAGAATTTATCAACTCTTCAAAATTGTTGAAGGCCAGCTGGGCGCGGTGGCTCACGCCTGTAATCCCAGCACTTTGGGAGGCTGAGGCAGGCACATCGCCTGAGGTTGGGAGTTTGAGACCAGCCCATCCAACATGAAGAAACCCTGTCTCTACTAAAAATTCAGAATTAGCCAGACATGTTAGCACATGCCTGTAATCCCAGCTACTCGGGAGGCTGAGGCAGGAGAATCACTTGAACCTGGAAGGCAGAGGTTGCAGTGAGCCGAGATCATGCCATTGCACTCCAGCCTGGTCAACAAGAGTGAAACTCCATCTCAAAAAAAAAAAAAAAAATTATTGAAAGCCTTGGCTGGGTGCAGTGGCTCAAGCTTGTAATCCTAGCACTTTGGGAGGCTGAAGTGGATAGATCACTTGAGGTCATGAGTTCAAGACCAGCCTGTCCAACCAGCCTGGTTTCTTTAGTAGAGAAACCCTGCATGCCTACAGTCCCAGCTACTAGGGAGGCTGAGGTAGGAGAATCACTGGAACCCGTGAGGCAGAGGTTGCAGTGAGCTGAGATGGCACCTCTGCATTCCAGTCTGGGTGACAGAGCAAGATTCTGGCTCAAAAAAAAAAAAAAAAAAAAAACTATTGAAGGCCTTAAAGAGCTTTTGTGGATTACATCTGTTTATATTTATCGCATTAGAAATAAAAACTGGCCAGGCGCGGTGGCTCATGCCTGTAATCCCAGCACTTTGGGAGGCGGATCACGAGGTCAGGAGTTTGAGATCAGCCTGGCTGATGTGGTGAAACCCCATCTCTACTAAAAAAAAAATACAAAAATTAGACAGGTGTGGTGGCGCACGCCTGTAATCCCAGCTGCTAGGGAGGCTGAGGCAGGAGACTTGCTTGAACCTGGGAGGCAGAGGTTGAAGTGAGCCGAGACTGCCACTGTGCTCCAGCCTGGGCAACAGAGTGAGACTCCAACTCCAAAAAAAAAAAAAAAACAAAAAAGAAAACCAACCACTATTGATTAGCAATGTCTGCCATGAGTGCAGGAGGGAGAGTAACAGTGCAGTGTGCTGGGATTGATGAATGATGCCTACTGCAGATGCAGAAGCACTGGGGACAGTCTGGGTGGCCCCCTGCAGGTCTCGGCTACCTGAGGCCCCTGGGGCTCTGTATGCCAACTGGCCCCTGTCCTTGCCGACTTCTTCCTCTGGGTTTCTCTTCCCGCAGGTGTTCATTGAGGATGTCAGCAGGGAGTTTGTGGAGGAGTTCATCTGGCCGGCCATCCAGTCCAGTGCTCTGTATGAGGACCGCTACCTCCTGGGCACCTCTCTCGCCAGGCCCTGCATCGCCCGCAAACAAGTGGAAATCGCTCAGCGAGAGGGGGCCAAGTACGTGTCCCACGGTGCCACGGGAAAGGTGAGGTACCTGGGAAGGGCCGGGCAGAGGGAGGTGGAGGTGGAGGGGCGTGGGAAGGACAGGAGCGCCCCTCATCAGACAGACTTGGTGGAGGCGGCTACTTGGTTTAGACCCCAGTGAGGGGGTGACCGCTTGCCCTGCGCTCCATGCACCATGGGGCCTGAAGCCCGTTCTGTGTCCTCACGTCCGCCCTTTGCTGTGGGAACGACGTCACCCCACTTGGCAGACTTGCTGCTGAGGCCTGGGAACACTGTCACTGGCCAAGGTCACAGCACGAGTCCCGGGGGATACACAGGAAAGTGTTGGGAACCCCAAGTTGTCAGAGTGGGGTTCAAAGCCAAGCTCAGCTGCTGGCTCACCAGGTGTTCTCAGCTGGGGCCCTTCCCTGCTTCCTGAACTTGTGTCTTCCTTTGTAAGATGGGGGTCATGCCCTGTCTCAGTTTCCCAGAGCTGGGGTAACAAAATGTCTCACACTGGTGACTTAGAACCTACAACTGCTCTACCTCGAGGTTCTGGAGGCCTGAGGTCCATAGTGCGGGCGTGGGCAGGGCCACACAGCCTCTGAAGGCACCGGGAGGCCTCCCGGCTCAGTCCTCTCTCCAGCTTCCAGTGGCCTCTGGCATCCCTTAGCGTTCGGCCGCGTCCCTCCCACCCTCCCGCCCTCCCATCCTCCGTCTCCCTCCCACCCTCCGTCTCCCCAGGCTGTCTTCCCTGTGTCTTCGCCCCTTCTTCCCTCTGTTCACCTTCCCCCTTGCCATGGGACCCCACTCTTGGATTAGGGCCCCACAATGACCTCATGTTAACTTGGTTACTTCTTTTTTTGAGACAAGAGCTCTGGCCCAGGCTGGAGGGCAGTGGCTTGATCTCAGCTCACTGCAACCTCTGCCTCCCTGGTTCAAGCAATTCTCCTGCCACAGCCTCCTGAGTAGCTGGGATTACAGGCACCTGCCACCACGCCCAGCTAATTTTTGTATTTTTAGTAGAGACGGGGTTTCACCATCTTGGCCAGGCTGGACTCAAACTCCTGACCTTAACTGATCCACCAGCCTCGACCGTTCAAAGTGCTGGAATTACAGGTGCGAGCCACCTCGCCCAGCCTTCACCTGGTCACTTCTGTCGAGACCACACAAGGCCGCATTCAGAGGGACTGGAGTTAGGAGTTGAACCTATCATTTTGTGGGGACACAAATCAACCCGTCCACACCCCTTCCCTCTGGGCCGTGTGTACCGGTGCAGACTGCGGGGCCCCCATGGGGTGCAAGACAGGAAACCCGCTGCCTGCTGCTCTTCAGAAGGCAGTCCTCGAGAAACCAGATTCCTTACGATGCTGGCAACTGTCAGCGATGTTTTTATAAAGACTCGAGTCTTGAGCGCTCACAGCCAGGGGACACCACACTGCGCCAAGAGCCTGGTACAGGAATTGACTATTTCCCAGCCCCACAGTCAGAAGGCTTGGAACCTCCCCAGTGACAGGAGCTCACTACCTCGCCTGCCCTGGGCTGGTCAGGGTGCCGATGGTGGGAACGGATCCTGGGACACACGCAGCTAAGATGATGATGGTGGAGACATGATGTGAGGGTGGCCTTGCAGACAGCCACCCACCAGGATGGCACCAGTCATGTCGCTTCTTCACTGGAGCACCGGTATCTGCTGGGAGTTGGGTGCTTGCTGGCACGGGCACAGTGCTGACTTTCTTGGCCTCATGGCCTACCCTCAGAGAGCCCGTGTCCTAGCAAGAGAAGAGCAGGTGGATGTGTGATGAGGAATGGGGGTCTGTGCCAGGGAGCTGCAGGGGCAGCAGGCAGGGGCTGAGGAGAGTCTAGAGGAGTGAATAATGGTGTGGAAGCGTGTGCCAGGCATAGGGAACAGCCTGTGCAAAGGCTGAGTGTCAAGAGGCCCTGAAGGATGGTCAGTCTGGGGTTCTGGAGCGGGAGCTATTGCCCTGGAGGAGGCAGTAGGGCCAGGACTGGGCAGAGGCCATGCTGGGAGGTTTGACTTCATCCTGAGGGCATTCGATTAGGGAGCAGAAGGGGGTCTCAGGTTGGGTGGGGGTGGCCAGTGACTCCCCCTGCAGGATGTTGGGGAACAGGCTGCGGAAAGCTTCTCACACGGACTGCGGCCTTGGTGTTCCCTGTCACTCCAGCTGTGGGTGATGGGATGATGAGGACAGGAAACCAGGCACGGAGGGTGGGGCAGGCCTGGGTCACCACCCAGGGTGGTGTGTGTGCTGCCATCCGTGCGAAGCTTGGGGCAGAGGAGGAGGGCACAGGAGGGAGAACCCAGAGCTTCCGGATTCGGGATGGGGACCTGCATGGCTGTGTGCACATCCTGGCTCCGCAACTTCCATCTCGTGTGACTTTAACCCGTGAGTTTCAGCTTCCTTGTCTGCAAAATGGGAATGAAAATAGAACCCAGGTCATGGGGTGGTTAGGGAGCTGGCTCCAATCAAGCGCTCGGCATTGGCCTGGCACATATGCAAGAAGGAAGCGTCCTCATTGTGACATTACCAGACTGGTCCTGTGGGCATAGGAAGCCCCACTGACAGCATATGGTGTGGATGTATGCTCTATAGAAAAAAGCTCCCATCCCGGCGCGGTGGCTCACGTCTGTAATCCCAGCACTTTGGGAGGCCAAGGCGGGCAGATAACGAGGTCAGGAGTTGAAGACCAGCCTGAACAACATGGAGAAACCCCATCCCTACTAAAAATACAAAAATTAGCCAGGCATGGTGGCACATGCTTGTCATCCCAGCTACTTGGGAGGCTGAGGCAGGAGAATCGCTTTTGAACCTGGAGGCAAGTTTGCAGTGAGCCAAGATCACGCCACTGCACTCCAGCCTGGGAGATAGAGGGAGACTCCGTCTCAAAATAAAAAAAAAAGCTCTGGACCCATCTGGCCTAATGGAATGAGCTGGGGAGTGAGCTCCCTGTCCCAGGAGGCATACAAGCCTAGGGCAGTGGATCAGAATTCTGGGAGGGGTCCTGCCCTGAGAAAGTCTTTTCAACGGTACCATTAAGGTTCAGTAGGGCGGCATTCAGGGCTGGTGAAGTGCATGGGTGGGTGCGTGGGTGAGTGTGGGTGGGTCTGCTCTGGCTCGGGTAGTTCCCGGGTTCAGGCTGAGACTCCCACCCCAGATCAGCCCACATATGGCCTGGAATAGCCACCCGCAGCCGTATGCGCCGCTCCATGCGGCCACCAGAGGGCGCCAGAGGCCTGAGTTTGAGGCCGTATCGGCCGACAGAGCGGGGAGGAGGCAGCAGCGCCACCTGGGCCCTCTGATACCCATCCTGGTCCTGCAGGGCGTGGTTCTGAGAACGTCCCCCGACCCAGGTAATGCTGTGGCCACTCCGGATTGGGAGCATCCCTGCATTCACACTCAAGGGGACCCAAGAGGGACGGACTCGGAGCAGGTGCTACCTGGCACGGCCCTCTTTCCTGGGGTTGACAGGCAAGGCGCACTTCTGTGCCTCGGTTTCCCTTTATGACAGTACTCAGGAAGCCCCCAACAGCCTCTGGAAAGAATTTTCGAGAACTGGGGGTGAGATTGGGGATCCAGGAAGGCTGGTGGGGGGTGGGATCCAAGGGCTTGGAGGTGCTGGTCCAGCTTTGAGGCATTTACTCCTGAACGCCTCCAGTCCACGAGCATCCTGCTGACCCTATGGGTATCCACCCAGCACCGCCTCGGGCGCCATCATGGGACTGCCAGGCGGAGGCCCTCGGGTCTTTGGACTCAGGGAACGTGACAGGGAAATGTTGGGGGGAGCACACATTGGCCTGGGGTGCGAGGGGGAAGGGCATCCAGGCCACGGGAACGTCCGGAGCCCAGCCTGGAGGCAGAGGCCAAGGCAGCCTCCCTCCCAGTGCCCTCCAGACAGCACCTGGTGCAGAAACCGAGCCACCCTTTTCTGTCCCATCCCCTGCGGCCAGCCCCACCCCTGCCCACTCAGAGAGCTACTCAAGCTGGGTGGCCCTTGTGGGGCTCCTGTCTCCCCCGAGTTTTGGAAGAGGGCCTGGAAATATGATTCTGAGACTCTGGCAGGGGAGCAGGAGTTTTGTAAATGGCACCATCTGTATGGCTGCCCCAGGGCAGATGGGAGACCCCGGCCCCCCAGTCCCAGCGGGCCCATGTTTACACACATGTTTACACATGTGTGCACAAATAGCATGTGGACACTCGTGTGTGAGACGTTACTGTCCCCTTGTCCTGGGAAGCACCGGGAGCTGCCCTGGGGGTGGTGTCTTGTGGTGGCCTCCTTGGCACTTGGCCTGAGAGGAGGGCAGAGTTTGAACCAAGGAGGCGTTTGTTTGGCATCTTCAAGGATCTCTGGCTCCTGAACAGATGGGGGTCCCCACAGAAGCGTCTGGAGGGGCCAAGCCTGGCTGGCTGGCAAGGCACAAGCCGTCTTTGTGTTATGGAAACTTGAAGCTGTGGAGGGGGGAATAGCTGGCTGAGCAAGATCGGACCCGCCTTACCGTCTAAAACCAGGCTGCGTTTTAGTTCCTCCAGGAAGGGGCCAACCTAGGGTCGGAAGGCAAATGTGACCGCCCCCACCTCAGCATCCCCATCCATAAGATGGGGCTGATAGAACCTGCCTCCTGGGGCTGCTGGAGGGATTCAGTGAGTTCATTATGCACGGAGCTCAGCCTGCCGCCTGAGTGTGAACTATTAGGATGAGCGTGTTTGCTGTGTGGCCCTGGGCAATTGGCTGCACCTCTCTGAGCTTCACTTTCCTCATCCATAAAACAGGGCTAAACAGCTCCCCTGGCCCTGGGGGCTGTCTGAGTGACAGCACGTAGTAGGTGCTCACTAAAGGGGCTGCATGGAGGGTGAGTGAGGCCAGCGAGGCCTGCGCTGCACACACGGCTCCAGGCTCTGCGGAGTCGGTGCCGCCTGACGGGAGCCTGGAAAATAGCATGTAATTCCCGCGGCTGCCTGGCTGCGCCCATGCAGTTTTCACAGTAGGCGAAAGGCCCCTCTGTCATTTCCACAGCGCTTACGTCTCCTCCGGGCCGCGAGCCCGTGGGGAAGCAGGAGATGCAGGCAGCCATTTTCTCTCCGGGGACTGAGCTGGGCTGGCGGATGCCTGCGCCGACCCCGGCCGCTTCCTCCTCCTCCTCCTCTCCTCCTCAGCATCAGTGTGGACGGTGGTCCCAGCTGTGTCGGGGTTAACGTTCACAGCTCAGCAGGGTGTTAGGGTGTCTCCATTTGCCAGCAAAAGATGCAGGTGAGACGACCTGCCCGAGTGGGTGGCCATGGTGCTGGGGACCTGGGCTCGGGTCCTCGGCCTGCCCCGGCTGCATGCCCTTCGACTGGTTCCTTTCCCTCTCTGGGCCTCAGTTTCCCTCTCTGTGCAGAGAAGAGCTGAGGAACAAAAGGCCCTCTGTGGCCACCTAGTTCCACCTCCTCCCTGAAACCAGCCATTGCAGAGATGGGGAAACTGAGGCTCGGCAGGGTTCCCAAATGTATCAGTGTGGGGGAATCAGCACCCTGGTGCCCCAGCCCTGAAGTGAGCTGGATTTGGGGCAGGGCAGGGTCAGAAAGGTGGGAGCCTTGAGGAAGAGACGATAGTGTAGACAGCTAGGGGCTGCAGGAACAGGGCCTGGCCTCCCAGGTCCTAGCAGCAGCTGGTCCTCCAGCCCCAAGGGGACAGACGTGCCCTGCACCCACCCACGTGACATGTGTGCCGTCTCCTACACTCTGCCGTGTCCCCGGACATGCATATCTCCCTCCTGCCACAGGCCCACACATACGCAAGCCACACTGCAGGACCCTACATGTCCACACACTCTGGCCAGCTCTGTCTCTGCTACGGGCTGTCCTTGTCCCCACTTCCTCCCGCAGACTCCAGAACCCCACCCCGTGGCTCTGACGGTCCTCTGTTCTGCATTGCAGGGGAACGATCAGGTCCGGTTTGAGCTCACCTGCTACTCGCTGGCCCCTCAAATAAAGGTAGGATGGTAGGATGTGGCTCTCCCCTTAGCGGGAGTACTGGCAGCCCTGGTAGGGAGGAGGGTACAGGCTTCTGGGAGATTCCACAGGACAGGCAGAGTGCTGCAGAATCTTCTCCACGGCAGGGGTGCCCCTCCGGTGGACAGCCTGCTGGCTCCCTTCGCTGGGGCCAGCTCCAGGGGCACACATTCTCCCCCGCCATTCATTCTTCCTGGAGGTGCTGTCCAGGGGCTGGGGCACGGGATAGACAGTCCCTGCTGCTCTTCAGCCACTTCCCTGGCATTCCCCAGCTGCGGGCAGGGATGGCGCTGGGATGTGGTTGCTGCTTGGAGTCCTCCTAGCCCCGGTCAGAGCCCCCAGCTATGCCTGTTCCTGGCCCCAGCATCTCCGACCCTTTCGTGGGGTGGGAATCACCATGATCTCAGGGCATCAAGCGCCCTGGCCTGCGGCATGTCACCCCGGCAGGAGGGCACCTGTGGGTACTGCCCAGCCTGTTACAGCCACCCCCACCCCTCCAGCATGACCTTGGACCTGGCCGGTGTCAGTGAGTGAACGGATAGGTGTGTTCATTCCTTCACTTGCTCACTCATCTCCATCCAGTGTCTACTGGGCACCGCTCAGCTCCGGGAGCACCGTGTGCAGGGCGCAGGCCAGGGCTGGGCAGTGGGAGTTCGATGCATACCGCTGTGGCAAAGCTGCCCAATTTGTTTTTTGTTTTTTTGAGACTCGCCCTGTCGCCAGGCTGGAGTGCAGCGGCACAATCTCACTGCAACCTCGGCCTCCTGAGTTCAAGCGCTTCTCCCTGCCTCAGCCTCCCGAGTAGCTGGGACTATAGGCATGTGCCATGTGCCACCACACCCGGCTAATTTTTGTATTTTTAGTAGAGATCGGGTTTCACCATGTTGGCCAGGCTGGTCTTGAACTCCTGGCCTCAAGTGATCCACCCGCCTCGGCCTCCCTAAGTGCTGGGATCACAGGTGTGCGCCACCGCGCCTGGCTCTAGTAGCCATATTTAAAACAAGAACAAAATGAAACAAGTGACGCCATTTTAATAACATGTTTTACCCCACCCCACGTATCCAAAATATCATTCCTCATGTCATTAATGTAAAGAAATTAATGAGATGTTTACATTCTTTTTTTTTTTTTTTTTCTGTGCTGAGTCGTCAAGACCCAGAATGTGCCGGACGCAGGCACGTCTCGCCAGCTGGCCGCATTTCAGGTGCTCTGAATGGCCGCCCGAGGCTCGTGGTCACCTGTGCGCAGTAGAGGCCGAGGCTGAGCTCTTTTGACGTTGCTTCGAGCCAAAGCCCTAGAAGAGTTGCCCCTCCCAAGGCCCCAAGGGCTCTCAGGAGTTTCCATTTGTTCTTCTCAGAGGAATCTCTTCCCCTGTCCCTTTAACCGGCCGCAGCTGCTTGGGTTGTCCGGCCTGGAGGTGAGCCGTAATGAGCTCTAATGATCTGCTTTGACCCCAAACGCCAGGCAGCGGAGTGGCGGGGACAGTAGCTGCTTGTGGACTTGCTGCCGGTGAGGCCGCCACCGCATGGGGCCCTCCCTCGTTTCCCACAGCAGCTTGGGGGTCAGGGGGCCAGTTTCCAGGTCTTTGTCTGAGAGGCCAAGCCCAGGCGCTAGGATGGGATTGGGGCGGGGGCCGAGCTGCTCCAGGAGCTGGGATGGGGCTGTGGTCTTCCCAGGGCTGCTCATTGTTTTTTTGTTTGTTTATTTGTTTGAGACGAGTCTCACTCTGTCACCCAGGCTGGAGTGCAGTGGCACAATCTTGGCTCACTGCAACCTCTGCTTCCCAGGTTCAGGTGATTCTCCTGCTAAGCCTCCCGAGTAGCTGGGAGTACAGGCGCCCACCACCACACCCAGCTAATTTTTGTATTTTTAGTGGAGACGGGTTTCACTGTGTTGGCCAGGTTGGTCTCGAACTCCTGACCTCGTGATCCACCTGCCTGAGTCTTTCCCCAAAGTGCTGGGATCACAGGCTTGAGGCACCTTGCCCGGCCCCAGAGCTGCTTATTGTACGTCTGAGGGTTGCGGAGTTGGCGGGCCCCTTCCATCGCCCCGCACCACCATCAACCCAACAACCCACACTCATGCCTCCGAGTCCTGCTCAGAGGCAGGGGCCTGGTGAACCCCAGGGCTGAGTGGGCGGCTCCTTTACCCAGCTCAGGCTGAGGTGCAATGAGCCTGGTCCCTGAGCCAGGCTCAGAGTCTTCCCCATTCCCTTCCCTTCCACACCCAGAGAAGCGGGTGAGGGGCAGCCTACGCCTCTCTGGGCCCCCGACCCCATGTGGGGCCAGGCCGGTGGTGTAGCTCTGTGGACTCTCCCTGCATCATGGAAGTGACCCTGTGACTGAAGGCACTGGCAAGGACCCTGAGCCCCGGCTAGTTCAAACTCTCAGGTGTCCGCTGGGGAGACTGAGGCCCAGGAAACAGGGACCTCCTTCTCCCCCTGACACAGCCCCATTCTGCCATGGAGTGCAGGCTCTGTCCAGCCGGCCCCGGTGCGGGGGTTCGTGTCCTCCCCTACTTTATGAGGCTCCCTGCCCACCCTCTGTGACAGCATCCTCTCTGGGGACATGCCAGAGACCCCCATGCGCCCCTCCCGGGAGAGGCCAGCGCTGCAGCTTGTGGGCCAGGGGAAGCCCGAAGCTCGGCGCTCCTGGTTCTCAGCCCTTGCCCTGTGTCCAGGTCATTGCTCCCTGGAGGATGCCCGAGTTCTACAACCGGTTCAAGGGCCGCAACGACCTGATGGAATACGCAAAGGTATGGCCACGTCTCCCCAGCACCCCCAGCCTTTGCCTACCGCCCCCTTCCCTGGGCACACCCTTCTGGGGGCTGTCCGAGCCAGTGGCCTGGGCCAGGACTGATCCCATGTGCTGGGGGCTGAACTTCCACCCCAGCTGCCTGCACACGTGGCCTCTGTCCCCTGGGCCGACCCCACAGAGGTGTGGTCATCTGCCAGGCCTGTTGCCGGGGCGGAGCCTTTCTGAGGCCATTTCCCAGTCCACCGAGCCAGAGGACACAGGGCTCACTCTCCCTGGGAGGCGGACACCAGAGCCCCGCTTGCCACCTCCGAGGTGTGTGTGTGGTGAGTGGGGGTGGCCAGCCGGGGATGTGATCGGGAGCTGTTCTCGGCACCCCAATTCCCTGGATACTCATTGTCCCTGGTGCTTTCCCGGGAACAGGTAAGACACTCCAAGGGACAGTCGCAGACAAAGCCTTTTGTGGCATCCGCCCTTTTTGAAGTACAAGTTGCAATAAAACATATTAGAAGTTTTGCATCAAGATCCTGAGCTGCTCCCCAGGGCACCTTTCTTTTTAGCGACTCGATGGCAGCCCTTGACAAACAGCCTCAATCAATCAGGCCGGGGAAAAGCGACTCAGTGCACACACCAGAAAATTGCTCGCGTTTTTAAATAGCAGTCGCTGTGAGCTCTCGCAGCAGCCAAGGTGTCGCGTGGCAGGGGACGCGGCAGGGACGCAGCCCTGCCCCCGCCGCCAGCATCCCATTAAGACCTGGAGTGCTGGGAGGGAAGGCCACCTCTGCCATCTGTTGTTTTATTATTAAGAGGGGAGTTTACAAGAGCAAGCCCATATGTTGCCAAACAAATTGTCAAATAGCAGAGCTATTAAGGGAGCTGGGTTGGTGAGGCTTCTCCCCGCGTCTCCTTGATGATATAGATTATGTAGCGCGTTTCATCTTTAAGAACAATGAATTGGAGCCCCTACCTCAGGCCTCGAGTCCGGGATAGAGAAGGGCAGGGCTGATCCACAGAGTGCCCTTCCTTTCCGTGAAGTCCCCAGACAAAAGCGGCTTCTGGTTTTTCAGCATAGATGAGTCCCGGGAGTGCTGCATCCTTCCTTCTCAGGTTTTGGGGAGAAGGTGCTGAGCTCAGCGTCCATCCCAGATAACCTTTTGAGCAGGAAAACTTTGCCAGGGAAAGATGAACGTGGCCCCCTTGGCCACCCACCCTCTCCTGGAGATGGGTTTCGTCAGAAATGATTGTGGGGAATCTGAGCATGTTCTAGAAGGAGGCAGAGGCTGGGTTTCTGCACCCGGGAACTGATCAGAATGACTGAGCAGGGATGAGGCCTCCTTCAGCATTCCAATGGAGGAGGCGAAAATCGGTGGGGCTTTCGGGGTCTCTGCTCTCAAGACCCGTAGGTAGCCAAGGCCGAAGGTGCCAGAGGACTCACAAAATGCAGGCCTTTGCTTCCCTTGCCATCCTCTCCCAGCCCATCGTCCAACGGAAAAACACTCAGAACCACCCATCCTTGTCATTGTCACATAATATAAAAATATTTTTTAGAGACAGTGTCTCACTCTGTCACCCAGGTTGAAGTGCAGTGGCACAATCCTAGCTCACTGCAGCCTCCACCTCCTGGGCTCATCTGATCCTCCTGCCTCAACCTCCTGAGTAGCCGGCGCTACAAACATGCGCTAGTACATCTGGCTCATTTTTGTTTTTTCTATTTTTATTTGTTTAGAGACAGGGTCTGACCATGTTGCCCAGGCTGGTCTTGAACTCCTGGACTCAAGTAATCCACCCTCCTTGGCCTCTCAAAGTACTGGAATTGCAGATGTGAGCCACTGCACCCAGCTTTGGCTAATTTTTTTATTTTTATTTGTTTTATTTTTGTTTTGAGATGGAGTTTCCCTCTACCACCAAGCTGGAGTGCAGTGGCGCAATCTCCGCTCACCGCAACCTCTGCCTCTGGGGTTTAAGCGATTCTCCTGCCTTAGCCTCCCGAGTAGCTGGGACTACAGGTGCCTGCCACCACACCCAGCTAATTTTTTGTATTTTTGGTAGAGGCAGGGTTTCACCATGTTGGCCAGGATGATCTCTATCTCCTGACCTCGTGATCCACCCACTTCAGACTCCCAAAATGCTGAGATTTCAGGTGTGAGACACCGTGCCTGGCCTAATTTTTAATGGTGTGGTTTTTTGTTGTTGTTGTTGTTGTTGTTTTGGTAGAGACGGGGTCTTGCTATGCTGCCCTGCCTGGCTATAATTATTTTTTGAGCTAGATAGACTACAAGGTGGGTGCTAGAAACAGGATGGTCTCACGTTGTCTAGTTGCCTACGTGTTGGAGATCGTTTTGTTTTCTCTCCTCAATTACAATGAGAGTGTGTGGGAGGCACCTCAGGACAGAGAGAGGCCGGAAACACAAACCTCTCCGGTCTCGGGATGATCGCTGTCACTGGCCCTTTGTCCTCGCCCTGCTCCTGGAGGGAGGCCCGCTGAGAAGGGAGGCAAGGGTGTTTCCACACCTCCCCCCAAAAACAGGCTCCGTGGAGGCTGGCCGGCTGTTTCTCTTAGCACCCAGCCGCTGAGCTGAGTGAGGAGCGAGGAAGGAGGGTCCAGCCTGGCCTTGTACAAGTCTGGGTGCCCATGCCTGGCTGAGGCACAGGGCGGGAGTGCGGACTGGAGTCCTCAAATTCTAGAGTAAATCCTGAGCTGGTTTTGTTTTTTCGAATTTCTGTCTTCATTTCTAATATGGTAACTTTTTTTTTTTTGAGATGGAGTCTCGCTCCATCACCCAGGCTGGAGTGCAGTGCGCGATCTTGGCTCCGTCTCCCAAGTTCAAACCATTCTCCTGCCTCAGCCTCCCAAGTAGCTGGGATTACAGGCACCTGCCACCACGCCCAGCTAATTTTTGTATTTTTAGTAGAGACAGGGTTTCACCATGTTGTCTAGGATGGTCTCGATCTCCTGACCTCGTGATCCGCCCATCTAGGCCTCCCGAAGTGCAGAGATTACAGGCGTGAGCCACCGTGCCCAGCCTAATATGGTAACTGTTGCTGAGATAACCTACATAAACTTATGCTCTAGCACTGAAATGCCCTTTAAAAAAAAAAACAAAAGACAGCTTAGGCTCTTTGGGGCCCTCCGTGATTTTTTCTTTTCTTTCTTTGAGATGGAGTCTCACTCTGCTGCCCAGGCTGGAAGGCAGTGGCACTATTTCTGCCTCACTGCAGCCTCCACCTCCTGGGCTCCAGCGATTCTCCTGCCTCAGCCTCCTGAGTAGCTGGGGCTACAGGTGTGTGCCACCATACCTAACTAATTTTTGTATTTTTAGTAGAAATGGGGTTTCTCCATGTTGGCCAGGCTGGTCTCAAACTCCTGACCTCAAGTGATCCACCCACCTCGGTCTCCCAAAATGCTGGGATTACAGGTGTGAGCCACCGCACCCGGCCTTACAGGCTGTTTTAAAGTGAGTCTCCTGGCTTTCTAGAAAACCCTAAACCTAGGGGAAGCAGCCACTCCCTGGAGGAGCCTCTAGAATCTCACGGTCTTGGGAACGAGCCTGAGTGGGGTGAACCCTATGAGGAGAGAGATGGGGATGTGACCTGGTGGGGGCTGCCTGTGGTTCCCACAGGGACCCAGTGGGGCCAAGGGGCTGAAGGGGCTCAGGCAGAGCATCCGCTCTTGCTGGCTCTGAAAGACCCCTTCACCACACTCTGTGCCTGGTAAGTGTGGGGCGGGGGGAGCAGTGCCAGGTGTCCGAGTGCAGGCAGAGGCTGGAGTGCACATGCTGGATTCCAGTTGGGTGTCAGCAAGGGTGGTGCGGGTCACCAGGGCAACCAGCCTCATCTTCCTCCCCCCTTAAGGCTGAGTCAGGTGGGCCTTCCATGTGTGACCTGCAGCCTTTCTAGCCTGGGCATCCTGGGCAGAGGTCGGTGTCCTGTAACAACAGACTGGACCATTTAGAAAGGAAAACAGCCAGAGCTGAGTCCCGTGGAGACGGGGGAGTCTGCCGGGTCTGCAGAATGATCTGTTGCGCCCGCTGGGGGAGGGGTGCTCCCGGAAGGTGCGGGCCATGAGCTGAAAGCTGTCCCTGCCTCTCCCCGTGTCCCTCCTGTCCTTGGGTCCACGGGGTGCACCACATGGGAGCTGGTGCCAGGCACCCTGGTTCACTGCCTCGTCCACAGTGGGAGAGGGTTCGCATCAGCCCCAGATCGTAGAGTGGGGGCGGGCCTGGTGAGCTGGTGCTGGGACACCTGGGCCCAGCACCTGGGCCACTTGCTCAGGGCTTCAGGGGTCCCTAAAGTGTAGACTCAAAGTCTTCCAGAAGGAATCTCCAAGGTCAGCATCTCAGACACACGGTCCTGCGGTTTCTCTGGGACATGTCCAGCAATAGGGTCCCCACAGGGAGGTGACTGACACTAGGAGGTAGCCGGGGTCTTGTCTGAATGGGGGCCCGAGTTTGGGGCTCTCTGAAGAAGCAGGGCCCTGGGACTGCCCTCATGTCTCCTTCCAGCCGCCTCACCCCCGCCCTGTGTTGTCTCTTTCCTCAGCAACATGGGATTCCCATCCCGGTCACGCCCAAGAATCCGTGGAGCATGGATGAGAACCTCATGCACATCAGGTGACGCCTGCCCTCCACTCGGTCCTCCTGGGCTCATTCCAAAGGACAGCCATGCGCTGCCCCAGGACGTGCTGGTGACCGCCACCCCCGTGGTCCCTGCACTGGGATGTGCTGCTGACTCCCCACATCAGTGGTCCCTGCCCTTGGGGAGCTGAGAGGCCTCAGGCAGGACAGATGTGGAAGCACCCAGCTCATGCGCTGCCCTCACTGCACTTTTGCTCAGTGTTGTTGGGGAGATAGATCATGGGGACCTGACCTCATCAGGAGTATCAAAGAGGGCTTCTTGGAGGAGGTGGCATTCCAGGTTAAAACCTCAAGGATGGAGAAGAGGCCCAGATGGGGCACAGGGAAGAGCGTCTGAGGTAGAGCCCCCCACATACACACACACCACCATGTGCAGAGCCCTGGAGCAGTCCCCAGAAGACTGAGGGAAAGGCCCCAGCTCTTCCTTACAACCTGCGGCTCCACGGGCGACTGTGGTGGACCCAGAATGTTCCAGGCAGGTTGGCAGCAGATGCTCTGGCAGAGAATAAAAGGCAGACCAGGCTCGTGGGCACAATGGGGTGTGTGTGTTGGAGGGTGGGGGGATGTCGTGCCCCTCCGCAGCTGACCCCATCTTTCCTCTCCCCTCCACAGCTACGAGGCTGGAATCCTGGAGAACCCCAAGGTAATCCCCCCACCCCCATCTCCTCCCAGCCGGCCACCTTTGGTGGTGGCTGCTCCGTGCCGATGCTGTCTGATGTATTTGTAGCCTAATTTGAAATTTCACGGGGCCAGCCGTGTGGCTGGGGCTGAGCCCTGCCTGTGTTCCCCAACCCCCCCACCAGCCCTCCTCCATCCGCCCTCTCCGCTTGAAGAGCTCCCCTGCCCTTCCTCTTCTAATTGCCACTGGGATGAACAGGGGAAGGAAATATCTCAGGGCAGCATAGAGAGTGTGATTGTGGGACAATAAAGAAGTAATTAGGCAGATGAGACACTTGGGGGAGGGCCCAGCCTGTGCCCACCAGCTCCCAGAGCTCCCAGTCTGTGCTGTTGGAGTCTTGGTTGGTGGGGGGTGGGGGGGGGCATGGCCAAGAGCCCCAGGCCCCGTTTGTCCAGATCCGTGTTACGCACCCGCCACCGCTGGCCACCCTGATCCCATCCCAAGCCTCCCGGGTGGGATGGGCTGGGCCCTGAGCTCTTTTTGAAGTTTAGGGTTTCTCTCCCGGGGGTAGGGGCTTCTTTGTGTCTTCCCCTGCCCACGGTGGGAGGTGGGGGAGGCAGGGCCAAATCTATCATGGGAAGAGAAAAATCTCTTTGTCCCTGGGGACTGTGTCTCATTCCTGGGCCCAGCCCCATGCCCTGGGGAGGCTGGTTTGGGGGTGGGAAAGTGTGCCTGTTGAGGGGGTGCAGCTGGGCCCCCCCCTGGGGGGGAACCAAGAAGGCCAGCTGGAGGGGAGGGTGCCCGGGGAAGTTTGGTGAAACTGGGGAGCGCCAGAGCCCTGCCCAGGATTCCCCAGGGCCTTGGCGTCTGTCACTCTCACCGCTGCCTGGTGTTGGCTGTAATATGACATGGCAGTCACCATGTCTGGGGAGCAGGTCTGGGGTGGCATTGTCCTGGCTCAGCTTCCCAGGACGCCGGCTGGGAGCATCCTCACTTTACGGGTGAGGAGACTGAGGCCCGGTGCGGTGCGCCAGCTGCTCAGACAGGGGAACGGGCTGGTGCCCTCCAGCTCTGTGGCTCCCCCACTGCCCACAGCCCCCTCCCTGTCCAAACCTGTCACTCAGGAGAGCCGGCACCCTTGCCCCCTGGGGGCTGATGGCCCCTGCATGTGGCTGCTGCCTGCTGGTCACGGGTTTTTCTAGTTCATGCTCTGCTGACCCCACAACACTCAGGCCAGCCACCCTAATTAGCCAGTCAGTCAGCTCCAAGGGGGGCAGGGAGGCCAGCCCGCAGAGTGGCTTCCAGGCAGGGTGTCCTCAAAGGCCTGTGGGCCCCAAGCAAGTCAGGAAACTGCTCCCGGCCGTTCTCCAAGCAGCCTGTGGCCTCTGTGAGCAGCCTTTGGGGGCAGAGAGTAGGCCCCCCAGAATAGAGGACCTCAGGATTGAGAGAGCAGAGCAAGACCAGAGGGAAATCACCCATCTGAAGGTGCAGGAGGGCCCTTGGGCCTGGAGCACGTTACTGTGCTGCTGTGGCCGGCCCTGTCCCCTCCCGGGCCTCCTGTCTCATCAGGGCATTGGATGGAGAAGTCAGTGCTAAAGAGAATCTGGATTAAGGATCCTGCTACCTCACCCACACTTGGGTCTCAGAGACAGGAAACCAAGTCTAAACCCCAGCTTCCCTCCTTATTGCTATGCACCTTGGGCAAGTTACTCAACCTCTCTGAGCCTCCGGTATCCCTCTCCCAAAGTAGGAAAACACAGCACCTCCCTCCTGGAGCATCTAAAGCGCTTGGCCTGGCACAGGGCAAGCCCTCAGTGGTGGAGCTGGGGTCGTCCCATGCTCCCTTCTCATGGGTGGAAGGGTCCAAGGTCTTCTCAGTGTCCCCTCTCAAGAAAGGCTGGGCTGGGCTGAGCTGGTTGTGAGTCACGGGGAAACGTCATTCCTGCTGAGAGACCTGGGGCACCCAGGCACCCAGAGTCCAGCCACTCTGGAAGAGAGTTTGCCGCAGCCACGCGGACTCCCCGAGGGCTTCGTGCTGGGGGCGGGGCTCGACGCCAGGACGCACCCTTGCATCCCTGGACCTGGCAGCCCTGTCCCCCTCGGGATGAGCTCAGGGGGACAGAGCTTGGGGAACCCGTGCCCCTCCCCCTCTCCAAAAAAAAGCCAGGAGACCTGCGGAAGGGAGGGCTTGAAGGCAGATGGCTGAGCCATTTTCTGCCTCCGTGAGGGCTGATTGAAGGGCAATGAGGCAGCTAATGCGAAGAAAGATAGAAATTTACTTGCTTTAACTTCATACGGCCCACGGTGAAAGAGTTCATTCAGTCGCCGGCCCGCCATAGCTGATGGGTGAATAAACCATTTTCAGCATCGATCATGCCTCTACATCATGGTTCAGTTCATGGGCCATTTGCTCCCAATTTCTCCTTCCCGGGCCCTGTTTCATGCTTTCTTTCACCCTTTCCCCTACCCCCCACCCGACTCTCTCTCCCTCTCTCTTTTTCTTCACTTTCTTCTCTCCTCCCCCCCACAGATGACATTGGAAGTGAGCCCTCCCGCTGGGAGGGATAAATAGATGGCACTGATACTCGGCAACAAACTATTTGTCATTTGAACTGGGCTTTGAGGAGGGAGAGTAAAAAAAGGCAGGCGCTTGAGCCACCGCGGAATGCAAAGCAAATGTCATTTTATTTCTATTTAGTTATTTTATGTAATGGGCGCTGTCAGGTGCCCGCCGGACAGCTGACTCCGACTTCCACTGCAGTCTGTGGAGACAGAGACGGAGACCCATCCTCCGGTCTCCCCATCCCTGCTCCTTCCAAATGCACGCACTGTCAGCCTGCACTTCGGTCTGGAAGTGTGGCGGGAGGGAAAGTGACAAGCAACGCACCGAATAAGTTGACAGTCCGGCCCAGCGCGGGTGGAGGTGGGAGAGAGCCGGGCTTGGGTGGGATCTGGCCCCTCGCACCAGCACCCTGGTTGGAGTTAAGCCCAGGTTTGGGGGAGTCCCAGGCAGATGGCGATGGGGCTGTGGAGTTGTGCAGTCACCCCAAGATCCAGTCCAGTTCATTTCACCTTTTTGCTGAGGATGGGCCTTGGGGCCTGCCTGTGCCCAGGGAATGTGGCAGTTGGCAGGGCCCCGTGGGCCAGCCCTGATGCCCGCCTGCGGCTGTGATGCTGGCTGGCTCCGGCCACAGGCCTCACCCTGTTCCTCAGCTGAGGTTACTACAGCAGCTGGGAACTGGCGTAAGGTGGCTGAAAGAGTCCCTACGTCTAGCTTCAAAGCATGGTTTAGAGAAGCCACCTCTTGGCCTTGGCTTTCCCTACGGTCCATAGAGGCATCGGGCTGGAGGGCCTTCAGGGCGCCTCCTACCTCCTGGAGTCTGTCTTTAGGGAAAGTTCTGAGTTCTTGTTCCCACCCCACAAATGGGCACCGATGCAGGGATACAGCTGGCCCTGAGTCACATGGCACCTTAGAGGTGGGGGTGGAGGACCCACCGCAGTCCCTGTCCGAGTTGAGAAGAATCAATTGTCCCAGTTTGCCCAGGACTAAGAGGTTTCTTAGGACAAAGGACTTTCAGTGCTAAAACCAGGAAAAACCAGGGCGCTTGGTCACTCTAACATAGAGCCACAGGCAAGTGACCACAGGTGAGTCTCCAGGGCACTTAGGTAGCCCCATCCAAGCAGGAGGAGGAGGAGGAGACTGGGCCGAGCCTGTGCTTCCATGGGCGAATTCCAGCTGCCCTTTCTACCTTCAGAGCACGTTCCAGTTTGTTCCAGGCCTTCCCTGATTTCTTGTGTATTTTCATGTCCAGTTAAAAAACTTAAGTTGTAAGATAGTCAAGGGTAGGTATCATTTCCCCCGTTTTACAGATGAGGAAACTGAGGCTGGAGGAGGCAAAACAGCTTCTCCAAGGCCCTGCAGACTGAGACCTGCGGAGCCTGGGCTTAACTCCAACCAGGGTGCCCGTGCAAGGGCCCCGTTCCCGCCCAAGCCCAGGTCCCTCCCACCTCCACCAGCGCTGGGCCAGACTGTCAACTGTATTCAATGCGTTGCTTGTCACCTTCTCTCCTGCCGGACTTCCTAAGGGAGCCTCAGCCCAACGTGGAGGCTGACAGTGCGTGCATTTGGAAGGAGCGGGGATGGGGAGACTGGAGGACGAGTCTCCTGGCACGGGTATTTCCCATCACTCTGAAATCCAACATATATTTGGTGAGGACCTCGTGGGGCTCCTGTCCTTGGTGCCAGGGGACAAGTCCCACGTGGTCTCTGCCTGCAGGGAACTCACAGTTGCGGCTACAATCCCTCCCGCTCAGCCTCGATTCCATGTGTAGATGGGGTAAGAGCGCTGGACCTTCTTATCAAATGGGGCTGCTGAGAACTCACCCTGCAGATGGGAAGTGACAGGTGAATGTCTGCAAAGGTTTTTTTAAAGTAAAGATGACATTGCAGTTCTTAGATGTCAGCAGGTGAACAAGCGCCCCGGGCACAGGATGCCCATGGGAGGGACCTGAGCAGTCAGGCCCAAGAGGCCCCAGTCCCCACAGTGGCAAGTGTCCAAGCCGCAGCCTGGGTGAGCCAGGGCCTCCAAAGGTGGGAGGGAATTTCGAGAGTTCCAGGCAGCACGCAGCCCCTCCACCACCGCCTCAGATAAGAGGCCCGTTTTCCAACACGCCCAAGAAGAAATATACATAAAGGTTGATGTGTTTTCAAATGGGTTTTTGCTTTGCTCTTCTCTTTTCTCCCTGTGAGTATTAACCTTGGGGACCCCAGGGACGGCTCGGCTTGCTGGAGCACCTGCTGGGTCACACGCAGTCATTAGCTTTGCCGTCAGTGCAGAATAAACCCCAATTCCCGAGCCGGCGAGAGCATGCGTACCGCTCCCGGGAAGCCATGGGAACGCCGCCTCGCTCCTCCAAAGTCACACTTTCTCCTGCCTGACTTGTTCCTCTCCTGCTATTCTACCTCCAGCTGTGGGGGCGTCGAAGAAAAAGATGAGATCAAGTTGAGGGGAAAAATTGTCTGATTTCTTGAGCCCCTTTGTTTCCCAGGCCCCTGGCAAGCGGGGCTGGTGCTAGGCTGGGGGCTGGGGTGTCTGCCAGACCCCACCGGCTGGTGGGGATGTGGACAGGGGAGAGGGGTGCAGATCCCTGCGGGAGGTAGGGTGCAGGGGTCCGCGGACTGGCATGTCATCCTCCCACCTCTTTCTGTCTTTTGTCAGAACCAAGCGCCTCCAGGTCTCTACACAAAGACCCAGGACCCGGCCACAGCCCCCAACGCCCCTGACATTCTCGAGATCGAGTTCAAAAAAGGTACGTGCCACCTGTGGGGACTCGGAGAAGTGGACTCTTGGGG
The DNA here is from genome assembly GCF_030222135.1 of Aotus nancymaae. Classification (NCBI taxonomy): domain Eukaryota; kingdom Metazoa; phylum Chordata; class Mammalia; order Primates; family Aotidae; genus Aotus; species Aotus nancymaae. The sequence continues at coordinate 1,567,221 of NW_026988414.1, read as the reverse complement.
CCTTGACCCCTTTCCCCTCCCAGCCTGGGAACCAAGGCCCTCTTTACCTGCCACCCCCCTGCATTCCTGGAAGCCAGAGTGGAGGCAGGGACTTCAGGGGTTCCCCACAGCCCACTTCCCTGGACAGTACGAGCATGGATGCCCCTAGGCCTGGGAGGAGCATGCCCTCGGCTGCCCATCAGGTAGGTTCGTGGGCACCAGGTCTGGAATGAGAACACTCTAGCTCCTGAACAGACTCAGCCTCCCTGGGCCTCATCGTCCTCGCCTGTATCTGAGGATGAATGAGTGCCTGCTGTTTTCTCGGGGTAGAACGAGGCCTGCGTGGGAGCGTCCAGCCCCAGGCCCTGGCCCCGGAATGTGCTCGGTAAACAGTGAGTGTTCGCGAGCTGGCCTCAGGGACCCCTGGACCCCAGACGGAAAGGCTTCCCCAGTCCTCACTGAGCTGCTCCGGGCCTCACCCTGCCGACCCCAGGTTCAAAACTGCGGCTACTCTTGCTCCCCTCGGCAGTGGGGGCCGTCCTGATTGCTCCCTCCTCACTGCTGTCAACCAGAAGCGTTTGCTGGCCTGGCTTGAGCGCCTGGGTATCTGAGATTGGGAGAGGGCATCTCTCGGCCTGCAGGAAGGATAGAGAAGCGAGGCATGCCTGTCCAGGCTTGGAGGGCTCAGAGGGCCTGACCAGGGGCACCTTTTCAGGAGGTTGCAAAGATCAGGGAGGCTTCCTGGAGGAGGTGGTGCTGGGCATGAGCGAGGGCACTCCAGAACCAGGCAGGGGGCTGGCCTGCCCGTCCACAAAGTGCCTGCCCACACTGGAACTGGGATAAGAGGGAGAGAGGCGCCTGGAGAGGATGATGGGGTGGGGAAGCACCAGGCTGGAGGGGAAGCAGAGCTGCAGACCCCGCTCTCCCTTTGCTGGTGTGACTTTGACAGCCAGCTTCACCACGATGGGCCTTGGGTGCATCATCTAAAAACAGGCCACAGAGACGATGCTCACAGGTGCCCAGCATGGTGCACGGAATGACGTCTCAGAGGCTGAGCACTTTAAGCCTTTCTGAGCCTTTCCCAAGAGCCTGGCCAACCCAGCGAGCATCTTCCTTGCTCCCCTCCATCTGTCCCAACCCGCTGGGGGCCAAAGAGGCCCCCGAAGGCAGCTGGGTCCCCAGGCCTGTTTGCAGGCACAGAACCTCCCTTGAGAATCATCTCTGAGAAGATGGTGGGAGCAGCCCCAGTAGCACTTCCTGGCTCCCTGCACGGGGCCCCCCAGGAGCCCGGAGAGCCCTGAGGGTGGGAGGCGGGTGGCAGCCTGCGGAGGGTCCTGGGGACCAGGCTCCAGCAGCCCTGCCCGACGAACAGGGCAGCTCCGAGGGCTGAGCTGGATAAGAAATGTGACCCATTGTCATGATTTGGGGACTGTCTGGAAGGAAAAAAAAAGATGGGAGAAACCCTCCCCTGGCTAGTGCCCATTCACTCTCTAGTTAATTTATTTGAAGTTTTAATCTAATTATTAACTATTTTAAAGGCTAAGAGGCTTTCTCCGGCAGCAGCACCAACAATGTCACCTCTTCTCCCGGGCAGGCCCCATCTAAGGCCCCAGCGAAGGCCGATAATAGGACCGGGGAGGGAGAGAAAGGGAGAGGGAGAGGCAGGGGGTGGCGAGAGGGGCTTAAGGTTCATTATTGGGCAGACTTACATTTAATAGCAATTTACAACCAAGTTATAAAACCCCTGGAAATGGGGGTTAAGAATGGCGAGGCTGACAGCGCCTTCAGCGAAGCCCCTCCGAGCGGCGCCTGGCTAATAAAGCCGCTATTGAGGCCTGATTGGCACCCGATGGCTCGCTCCATGGTAATGAGCCGGGCAGATGGGTGGGGGATTAGCCGCCAACTTTGAACAGCTTTTCTTTGTCACTGTTTCAGCTCTCTTGTTAGCCCCAATACATTTATTGCTCATTTCACACCGCTCGAGAAAGTGCCCCTTGCTATTCAGAGTCAACCCCGAACCCACCCACTGCCCCCCCACCCCCTTCCCTCCTGCCACCCCAGACCCAGCTCCTCAGATTCAGGGACGCTGCCGACACCTTGCCTGCTGGAGCGGGCACCGTGTCACCCCCATCAATCAGATGGCTGTGTGTGGGTCTGGGGTACAGGGTCGGGGCTCGGGGTCCGCCTGACAGACGTGGCAGGGGGCTGTGTGTGTGCGTGTGTGTGTGTGTGAGTGAGCGAGTGTGTGTGTGTGTGCTTGAGCCCAGCCACACCTCGGCCAGGCGGCCCCCGGGTGACTGGTGGGACAGAAGGTGCTCCCGGAGTAAGACAATGGTGGAGCGTGAAATTCAATTAGTTCAGGGCCTGGTTCCAATTTCACAGCCCCTAAATGCAAAAGGGGCAAAGAGAATGAGAGGGTGGGGAGAGCGTTTTTATTGCATTTTCCCTTTCATTCTGGGGGGCTTTCTCGCCCCTTCTCTCCCTGCAGCAGGCCTCAACCTGCACAGGGCTTTTGAAGGAGTCATTTGGAGTCCATATCTGTCACATCCATTTAAGGCGTTGCGGGAGGAGGGAGAGGGTGGGGTGGCGGGTGTGGGCTTCTCCGCTGAGCCGGGCCCAGAGGCCCACTGCCCTCTCTTCCCACCCTAGGGGTCCCCGTGAAGGTGACCAACGTCAAGGATGGCACCACCCACCAGACCTCCTTGGAGCTCTTCATGTACCTGAACGAAGTCGCGTGAGTGTCCACCGCCTTGTTCGGCCTCCTGGGAATCGCTGCCTCGGGAGAGCCCCAGCCTGGACCATCACAGCTAATGGTTACGGCAGAGGCTCGGCACAGAGCCCGGGCTGTGTCCCATCCCCATGGCTACAGTGTTTCCCTGACCAAGGCGACCTGTTTGGCAGGAGAGGCTCTGTGGTCCTTAGCCTTGGAAGATAACAACCCCAGGGTGTCTCCTGCCTCCTGACCGTGAGGCTGGAGTTCCCAGGCCCCCGGCTGGATGGCAGACCCAGGACACAGATGACAGAAAGAACAATTTGAATTCATACCTAGGCAATCCCTTCTCTCTCTGGGCCTCAGTTTCCCCACCTATCCAGTGGGCACCTGAGCTAGGTGACCCGGCTCAGATGTCCTCTGAGTCTTAGATCCTGAGATGCTGCTTAATGTGTGGCCTAAGTCATGCCCACCCTGGGGCAGCCCAGCTGGGTGGGTCACTCTGAGCCTTGCGGTAGCACCTGGACCCAACTGACCGTATCTTCCCACAGGGGCAAGCACGGCGTGGGCCGAATTGACATCGTGGAGAACCGCTTCATCGGAATGAAGTCCCGAGGTGAGTCTGCTCAGCGCCGCCGAGGGCCCAGCAAACCTCTGAGACCCTGTCCCATTTAGACGCTACTACTCCATGCTACATGGGCGACCTGGGGCAAGTCCTTTGACCGCACCTCCGAGACTGCAGTGTCCCTCCTGCCAAGCGGGGATCATGGGCCCTTTGCCACTGACTTTCAGGGTGTTAGAAGGGCTGTCCAAGGACTGGAGGGGTCTGGCAAGGGCCAGGAGTCTCTGAGGAGCAGGGAGGCCAGGGCCAGGCCTGGAGGTCAGGCTGTCTTTTGTTTGGGGTGGGCAGACCAGGTTTGGAGGCAGACCGTGCAGACCCAATTTCGTGGTCATTAAGGCCCCATGGAGGCCGCCAGCCAGGCAGGGTGGGAATCCTGCCAGGGGTGGGCGCTGTGGCTGCACAGGCACTGGGAGCCGGCCAGGGCCTAAGGGCCTGTCCCAGCAACAGGCAGGGCTGGTGGGTCCTTTTTCCGGGGATGGTTGGGTCTGAGGCTCAGCGTGACCTCTAGGCTGCCTAGCCCCATATCTGCCTCTGACTGGGCCCAGGAGCAGGGCAGCTGGTCCCCAAGTAGGTGCCTCTGCCTTCTCTTAGTAGCCAAAAGCTCATGATTCCCTTTGTCAGCCACTCACCATTTCATCTTGACCACACCCACCTCTCCAGGACTCATTTTCCCCATTCATACACCAAGGGGATCTCAGGTCCCTGAGGGTCTGCCAGTGTGTGATAAAGTCATGCTGCATTCTTTCTGGGGGGTCCTAAGAGGGAGAGGGCAAGGTTTCAGCAGTTGGAGCCCCTGAACTGGGGACCTGAATTTTTAATACTGATAATGGGGTCAGGGCTTCCTGTTTTGGTAAGTGTTCCGATCTCTTTGCTTAGGGTCGATTTGAAAAGACGCATGGTATAGTCACCACCCCATGTTCCTTGGGCTCTTTCTACTAAGACTATAAAATCCACAGAAAGCCCATCACCCCATGTGGGCCAGTAGAAAAGGGTGGTGGTCCCAGGTTTGCCCTGCCTTCGCCAACGACCTTGGACTTGTCATCTGTTTCTGGGCCTCAGTTTCCCCAAGTGTAATGTGTTACGTGTTGAGAGTTGCATCACTCTGGCCCCGACCTGGAACGGCATGGGAGCGCAGGACGGGAGGCGGGTATGCGTCTTGTGGTTTTGGCTCCTTGCTCGCTGTTATTCAGGAGAAACAACCGAACCGCAGCGCCAGGAAGGCCTTGAGAACAGTGTTGCTAATTAGCTGCTCCCTTTCATCCCGCTTACCTTTGTCTCTTACCTATATTAACATGTGACTAGGTGCCCCTTTGTCGCAGCCTGCCCTTGGAAGCCAGCCCGGTGTACACCCTCCAGGGAGAGCTGGGAGGGACCCCGGGGAGCCACAGACCAGCACCCCATTTACAGATGGGGAAGCCAGGGCCAGGAAGGGGTGAGATAGAGGGCTTGCTCCAAATCCCAGGCACTTCAGTGGCAGGACCAGGACTGCCATCTAGGCTCAGAGTGGCATGGAGTGGAGGGCTAAGAGCTTAGACTGGAGTTAGAGAGATCTGGGTTCAAACTCATGTATGGTGGCAGGAACTGGTACACTGGAAGTGCTCCATAAATAGCCATCAGTCCCCAGGGGGTATGGAATGGGGATAGAAGCAGCCCAGACCCTCTGGGAGCTGTCAGTGTGCCGGCGGGGCAGGGGGGTGCAGAATTCCAGTACCGCACCTGTTGTCATGCCCTTGCCATGCCTGTGGCAGGCATCACCAGTCGATGCTGGCACTATCCTGTTGACACTAGAGGTGTCTCAGGGCTGCTTGCAGGCACTACCAAATGATCAGGATCGGCACATGTGATGAAAATGTATTGCCTTCCCTGTTGGAAAGATGAGGACTGACCTGAAGTCTCTCTGAAATGGCATCCTGCTGGGTGGGGATTGTCAAGCAGAGTCTAGCAAAAATAAACTGAAGGAGGTGGTTAGTGAGGAAGATCTGGGCTGCACATTCTGGGAGGACATCTTGGAGGAGGCGGCAGTAGAATAGGCTTCATGGTAGAATGTGGAATGGGAGCTGAGAGCATTCCGGAGGGTGGTAGACGACGATGGGAGGCACCCCAGGTGGCCTGTTGGGTCTGATGGGGACTGACAGCCAGAGACCTGGGAGACGCGCTAAAGAGCAGGTGTCAAGGGTCAAGGCTTTTGGTGCCAGGCCTAACTCCCGATGTTGGCTCCATCACCATTGGAAAAGCAACTTAGCTTCCCTGAGCCTCAGCTTCTTCATCTGTGAAAGGGTCTTCACTGATCTTCACTGTGCAGATCAAAGGCAGAGTCCTCCTGATGCTCTGATGCACAATAGGTTTGGGTCTGGACGGCAGACTTGCTACCTTTTTCCCAGAATGGGGGCCTCGTCCCCACAGAAGGCCAGAGCCATGAGATCAGTAGTCTGTTCCAACCCCCGTGGCTCCTTACCACCCACCTGCCGAAAGGTTCCTGGAGCCAGCCTTCACTCTGCCCTGGTACTTGGCGGGTGCTGTTGGAGGCTGTCCCCAAAAGCACAGAATGTAGTCAGCGTTGTACAGGAAGAAAATCGGGATTCCAGCTGCAAGAACGTGCTGTGTGATCTTAGCCAGGTTTCTCCCTCTGGAAGTCCAGTTGTCAAGGGGCCAGATGAGGAGGTCACACCGTCTCCCCCCGGATGTCCTCACTCGCCTATTTTCCTGCTTTGCGTTGGGGAGAGAAGAGAAAGTTGCTTGACAATTTTAGGGTGATGTCTTGTTTTTATTTCTCTGCTCCAAATATTTCATGTGAGAAGGAAAGAGATGATAAATTAGGGCGCTGGGGGTTCTCCCATGACGAGGTTTTTTTATTAAGTGTACAGTAATGAGAGAAGCTGTTACCGTCAGTTATATTGAGGGAAGAGCAGAAAGGTGCTATTGTCCGTATCTCGGTGTACAAGGGGAAGATGTCATTTGTATTGATTTTACAAAGCTCGTAATTGAAATTCGTTAAGGGCTGATTTTTTTCTGGGGGGTGGGGGGGTGTGTAGGGAGTTGGGCAGCGCCAGCACCGTGGGTCTGGGGTAGCCTGGTCAGCGGCGCTCAGGGTCAGGGACAGGGGGCTGGGGAAGCTGCCGCTGGAGTAGCTTTCTCTATATTGTGGCTGTTCACATGTCATTATCACATTATCTTTTTAACTCTGGAGGAGGGCTAATTAAGTGAAGTAAATGAAATCAGTGGGGAGGAGAAGGGGGGCATGGCAGGCTGGAGGGAAGCAGGGAAGGAGCCCGCGCACGTCCTTGTGCTCACCTTCTTTCTCTCTCCTCTCTGGCCCAACTTCAGCCGCTCTTCCCTCTCCGCTCTCCTCCCAGTCCTGCCCATCTCACTCCTCCGCCTCGCCTTCCTTTCCTCCTGCCTCTCTCCCTTTCCTCCTCCTTCTCCTCTTCCCTCCCTTGCCCTTCCCTCTTTCCCCATCCTCCTCCCTCCTCTCTTCCCTCCTGTCTCCCTTCCACCTTACTCCTCTACTTTCTGGCCAAGAAGGAACAAGGGCTGCCACCCACTTTCCCAACCTGCCCACCCACCATCTGGAACATTCCAGATGGAGAACGGAGGGAGATCTGTGAAGCAAAGAGGTTTTCAGCCCCAGAGGCCCACCCAGGATGGGGCCTGCCAGGCACCAGGAGCACAGAGGATGGCTAGAGTTCCCACCCTGACCTGCCTCCCATCACCATGGCAACTGCCTCTCGCCTTGGCCCTGGTACCTAAGAGGGGAGCCCTTGGGCTCCAGCCACCCCCCCATGCCCCAGATTTTCCAAATATCGCTTCTTCTGCTTTCCAAAAGGACCAGAGCCTTTAGCCCAGGTGCCCTCACCCCCAGCCTGGGCCCCAGCTGAGCTGGTGGATCCCACTCAATTCTGCAAAATCGCTCATTCCAGGCTAACCTTGGCAGCCTCAGGGACAGATGAGAAGAATCTGAGCCACAGCAGCTGTTTGGTCCCCACCTCTTCCTGCTTGTCCACTCTCCCCCCCGCCACCCCTGGCCACCCCTAGCTCCTTGCCCTTCTCCGCACTCCCCCGCCGCACCCTTCTTGGCAGTAATTATGGCGTGATTGAAGCTGCTCCGCAGAGAACTGCTGACACCTCTGTCTTTTTCCTGTAAACACGGGGAGATGAAAATAGACACTTGGAGCTGCTGTGCGTGTCACTCCGAAGATGTCTGTTGTGTCTTCCGCGGCAACACAGAGGCTCAGCTGTCATTTCCTCCTTCTCTCTGCGCAGTGGTTTGTATGCCGACTGTCAAAAGCCCGAAATCCGTAGCCTTTTAGCATCAGGTTTCTGTCACTTTTTTTTTTTTTTAAGTCTTTTTATTTTCCAGAAGAAAAACACAGACATCATCTGTACCCCCTACCCCTGCAGAGAGGAGAGGGAAAAGCCTTAAAATGCACACACACGCACACGCGTGCACACACACACACACACACACACATGCACACTGTGACAGCAACCGAAAAACAAGCTTTTTGATCAGTCACAATGAACTTAGGAGCAGGAGTATTAATTGTGCTGGTATGGTTCAAGGCTGCAGCCTCTCCTCTTGCCCAGGAGCCCTCTGGGTGGCAGCCGTGAAGCTGGTGCTGGGGGCTCAGGAAGAGGTGGGCTCTGCCTGGCCTCTGCTCACCAGGCACTCTCTGCTCCCCGTGGCACTGGCTTCATTTTCCTGGGGACACCTGTGATGGGCCAGTAGCTGGAGGACCTTAGGCAAGTCATAGCTCTTCCTGGAGCCCTGAACCCCACCTGCGTTCTCCCCTCTCTGGACTGATGGGAGGCGAAGCTGTGGCCTAGAGTGTTCTCGAGACAAGACCGTGAATCAGTAGGGCACAGCTGGACAGTGCAGCTAAACACTCACCTTCCAGGTAGGTCCCAGAGGAAGCTGGAACGTCAGAGCAGCAGAAACTGGCAATCTTGCTTTCCAGATGGGTTGCCTGGTTCTAAGAGAGGGGGCTGAGACCAGCCAAGGTCACACAGCAAAGCCAAGCTGGGCGCTTTCTGTAAAGGCAGGTTGCAGGACCCCTGGTGCTCAGCCCCAGCCCTGCGAATATAGTTTGAACTGTACCCCCAGTTGGCCCAGCTGAGGACAGAAAAGCAGGGAGGCAAGCCTGGGTCTCTAGGAATTGAAAATGAGGACGACTCCTGTTACTGGCCTGTCCGGGATGACACTATTGTGACTCTGTGGCCAGTATAAGGACAGGCTTTGCACGTTTCTGGAATTTTCCAAAATGTACCCAGACTAATCACTAGAAGGCCTGTTTCCAGCCATGTGCCAGGATGGGAGGACCAGCAGGGCTTCGTCAGTGTCCTGCTCTTGGTGGCTCTCGGGAAATTGCTTTATTTCTGGTCATCAGGTTTCTAGGCTAATTGAAAACTTGCTCCTGGAACACTGTTTCAGCTGCTGTTTTGGAGACAGAGATTTCCGAAGGTTCTGCACACATCGGTCTTTCTAAACACACCGCCGAGCCATTCCCGTTTCTGGTGGCTTGGCGCTGTCATGTTTGTTTGGGGTCATGTTTTGTTTTTTTCAGAGGGTCTTGCTCTGTCACCGAGGCTGTAGTGCAGTGGCACAGTGACAGCTCATGCAGCCTCAGTCTCCTGGGCTCAAGCAGTCCTCCCAAGTAGCATACACACCACCCAGCTAATTTATCTTTTTTTTTTTTGTAGAGATGGGGTCCCCTACATTGCCCAGGCTGGTCTTGAACTCCTGAGCTGAAACAATCCTCCCACCTTGGCCTCCCAAGTAGCTGGGACCACAGGCACATGCCACCACGCCCAGATAATTTTAAAATTTTTTGTAGAGATGAGGTCTCACTATGTTGCCCAGGTTGGTCTTGAACTCGGCTCAAGCAGTCTTCCTGCCTTAGCCTCCCAAAGTGCTGGGATTACAGGTGTGAGCCCCCACACGCCTGGCCTGTCCTCAAGGCTGTCTGTAATGACTTTTCTCGGCCATTCCTCTGTTTCTGCCTCCATCAGCCTTTTTACCACTTCCTGGTTTGTGGCTCTGAGCTGCTCTGCGGAAAATGACCTGGGACCCATTTGAACTGTGTTTACAAGAGTAATGCTGAGGCCTGAGGAACTCTCGAGGGATTTGACGGCTTGGGCCTCTGCATAAACTTGGAAAGAGGCCATTTCCTACTCTGAGGTCACAACTAGATTTAGATGGTGGAGACTGCCGAGGGCTGCAGCCCCCACCAATGACGCAGGGTGGGCTCTTTCGTGGCACGCGATACTCGTATTTGCTCCTGGTGGCTGTGAGGGGCTTTGACAAGCATGTGACCTGACACCAGCATATCAGAGCCGCAGTGAGAACCCAAGCATTTCCTCTATCACAACAGCCCGGACTTGGCCGTTTCTCTCCAGCTCTGGTTAGCACTCAGTCACTTTCCCAAAGGCCCTTAGAGGCCACCTGGAGCTAAGATGGGAGACCCCAATGCTGGTCCCATTCTCCCTCCAGTTGCCTAGGAAGCCACTCCCCACTGCAGGCCTCAGGTTCTCATTTGTAAGACTGGTGTGGTACTAGATTGAAGGTGAGTCCAGAGTTCGCAGAGGGGCCTCTGTTCCTCCCAGCACAGCCTCTGCCCTCTCTTCTGCATGCGGGGCTTCTGCCCCCGCTGCCTGATACTGGGTTTGCACCGGAGTGATCCTAATGGGTCTTACAGCAAGCTCTGACATTTCCGCGATTCTAAGACTTAGAGACCAAAGACTGGAGAAGTTCTCCAAGGAGGAATCTTCTGGTTAGTGCACGAGGGCTCGGCGGACTCAGCCTCCCCAGATCTCCTTTGTGGTTTTTAAAACATTTTTAAAATTATGGTAAAATACATGTAACATAAAATTGAGTATTTAAAAAATGTGTAAGTATGCCGCTCAGCGGCCCATTCACAGGCCTGTGCAGATATCATACCCTCCACCTCCGGAACATTCTCATTTTGCAAAGCTGAGATTCTGTCCCCATGAAACACTCCCCATCTTCCCTCCCCCAGCCCCTGCCAGCCACCATTTCTGTCTGTATGATTCTGACTACTCGAGGGACCTCCTATGGGTGGAACATAAGAGTGTTTATTTCTGTGTGCCTGGCTTGTTTCACTTAGCATAATGTCCTTACGCTTATGCTGTGGCATGTGTCAGGATTTCCTTCCCTTTTTTTTTTTTTTTTTTTAAGACTGAGTCTTGCTTTGTCACCCAGGTTTGAGTTCAGTGGTGTGATCTTGGCTCACTGCAACCTCTGCCTCCTTGGCCCAAGCGATCCTCCTGCCTCAACCTCCCAAGTAGCTGGGACTACAGGGGTGCACCACCATGCTCAGCTAATTGTTTTGGTATTTTTAGTAGAGATGAGGTTTCATCATGTTGGCCAGGCTGGTCTTGAACTCCTGACCTCAGGTGATCTGCCCTCCTCGGCCTCCCAAAGTGCTGGAATTATTACAGGTGTGAGCCATCGCACCTGGCCTCCTTCCTTGAGGCTGAATAATATTCCACTGCATGGATGGACTGCATTTGCTTATTCACTCATCCCTCCACACCTAGCTTGCTTCCGTCTCTTGGCTGTTGTGATTAATGCTGCTATGAACATGAGTGTACAGATCCTTTGTTTTTTTTTCCAAGCAGCCAGTGTAGAAAGATGATGTTAGTAGATGACTAAGGATCTATTAGTAGATTCCCAGGATAACTGACAGCCTGCCCCTTTAGTGATGTAACATCGTATGGTGGAAGAAAGGAAGCTCGCGGCGTAGAATCCATGGAGATGGGGGGCTTCAGCCCCTGCTCCACCCAGGCAGCAGCTGTGGGGCGGGTTTGCCCAAGGCCAGCTCTCTGAGGTTGCATTCCTGGTGGCCTGGGCTGTGTGACGTGAGCAGTCCTGCCTCGTGGCGCCCCACTGTCCAGTACAGCAGGGTGCTGCGGAGCGGGCCTTCCCCAGACCCAGATCAGCCCAGGGCCAGGCACCACTGTGTCACTCAGAGATCATCTGTTCCAGGCAGGTTGTTTTGCAAATGGAGGGACCGGGCCTCAGGTCACAAGAGGGGACTTGAGCAATCCCATCCCCCTGACCTTCCAGGGTGGGGCCTCCACGGCCAGTTGACCCACAGGGCAGCAGACAGCACTGGTGAGGGACTCGGGGGCCTAGATCCAATTCCCAGCTCCTCCTAAAGCAAACCATTTCTCTTCTTGGGCTCAGTTTCCCCATCTGTATAGTGGGGTCAGCCCAGGTGATTGCCCAAGCCCTCTGCCATCCCAGTGGCCTCTGGAGAGACCGGGCCCCAGGGGCCCCTCAGGCTGCAGGTGGCACGTGTGTACACATGTGTACACATGTGCACAGCCGCCCCTGCCCCTGGCTCCCTGGTGGAAGGGAGGAAGGGAGGAAGGGATATTTGGGGCCCCAGGCTCTACCGTAGTGGCTTTAATTACAGGCTTTCAACCTCGGGCCGGTGGGCATGCATGGGGAGGGAGGGGTTGCTGCTCTGAAACCCTGTCATTTTCTAGCGTCTGAGGGCCCCTTCAAAGGGGGCATCTAGACATTTTCTCCACAAGCCGCAGAGTGGACTGTCGTGGCCCCAGCATGAACATAATGACAGATGCATTTTGCAGCAAGCTGGGAGTGAATGGGTCCGACCGGCTTGTCTCCTGTCAGACAAATCATTATTATTTTTTTTTTTTTGTCATTTGCTGACAGTTTGGGTTTCATGCGTTTCTCTCTTTTTCCTCCTTTTCCCCCTGCCTGGAAAAATGGCTAGGTATCTACGAGACCCCAGCAGGCACCATCCTTTACCACGCTCATTTAGACATCGAGGCTTTCACCATGGACCGGGAAGTGCGCAAAATCAAACAAGGCCTGGGCTTGAAATTTGCTGAGCTGGTCTATACCGGTGCGTAAGTCTCTGTGGCTGCCCCCTTTAACCGCCCCACAGAGGATCCCAAATCACCCTCATGTAAGGCCCCAAAAGACGCAGGCTAAAGGGGGTTGAGGGAAAGTGCAGGGAGCAGGGGCTGCTGAGACCTGCCTTGCCATGGGGCGTGTCCGGGGAGAGGCACCCGCCTCCCAAGGTGTCCAGCAGCCTTCACCGCCCACAGTTTGCCTGACTCTAGCACGTGCCAGGTGCTGGGCACTGTGTGGCAGCATGCCTCGTCCCACGTGGTCCTCACAACCTTCCCAGGACGTCTGCAACTCCCTGTACACGTGAGAAAACTGAGGCTGAGAAGGAAAGGATAAAACCGGAGGTGGCCTAGCTGGGTTTGACCCCCAGGTCAGGCTGTCTCCAGGCAGAACCTGGATCTACTCCAGGAATTCAGCCCCAGATCCCGGTACTGCAGAAGCCAGATCTTGACGTGAAAACCCTGGGGTGGCCATGGGGTGGCAGGCCTGAGCCTTGTGTGTGGAAGGACCAGTGGGGGACACGAGCACCCACCGTTGGGGGTGTCCCTGTTTTGCAGGTGAGGAGCCTGGGTTTCCAGGCCTCCTGACTCCAAAATCTAACCCTCATGTGATATAACAGGGGTCCCCAAACTACAGTCCCTGGGTCAAATCCAGCCTGTCACCTTTTTCTTCAGCCCATGAGCTAAGAATAGTTTTTACATTTGTATTTTATTTATTTATTTGAGACAGTTTCACTCTTGTTACACAGGCTGGAGTGCAATGGTGTTATCTTGGCTCACTACAACCTCCACCCTCCCTGGTTCAAGCGATTCTCCTGCCTCAGCCTGCCGAGTAACTGGGATTACAGGCATGCACCACCATGCCCAGCTAATTTTTGTATTTTTAATAGAGACAGGGTTTCACCATGTTGGTCAGGCTGGTCTTGAACTCCTGACCTCAGGTGATCTGCCTGCCTTGGCCTCCCAAAGTACTGGGATTACAGGCATGAGTCACTGTGCCTGGCCAGTTTTTACATTTTTAAATGGTTGGGAGGAAAAAAAAAAATTTTAATGCTATTTCATGACAAATTATATAAAATTCAAGTGTCACCAGGAGCGGTGGCTCACACCCATAATCCCAGCACTTTGGGAGGCCGAGGCAGGATCACCTAAGTTCAGGAGTTCAAGACCAGCTGGGTCAACATGGTGAAACTCTGTCTCTACTAAAAACACAAAAATTAGCTGGGCGTGGTGGTACATGCCTGTAATTCCAGCTACTTGGGAGGCTGAGGCAGGGGAATCACTTGAACCCGGGAGGCAGAGGTTGCAGTGAGCCAAGATCGTGCCACTGCACTCCAGCCTGGGCAAGAGTAAGACTCCATCTCAAAAAAATAAAAAAAATTTCAGGCCAGGCACAGTGGCTCATGCCTGTAATCCCAGTACTTCGAGAGGCCAAGGCAGGTGGATCACCTGAGGTCGAGAGTTCGTGACCAGCCTGACCAACATAGACAAACCCTGTCTGTATTAAAAATACAAAACCAGCAGGGCATGGTGGTGCATGCCTATGATCCCAGCTACTCGGGAGGCCGAGGCAGGAGGATCACTTGAACCCGAGAGGCAGAGGTTGCAGTGAGCTGAGATCACGCCATTGCACTCCAGCCCAGCCCTGGATGTCAGGGACCCGTCCAAAGTTAGTTAATAGAACAGCTACCTGGGCTGAGCTCTCCTCCCCGCCTCTTCCCCTCCACTCCCAGGGTTTGTTTCCTTTTAAGCTTCCTAATCATGGTAACTCATCTCAGGATTTCAAGAGGTCTCAGTGGTTATTGGGTGGTGTTATTTCTCCCTACCATTGTTCCTGGCAGCTTTGAAGCCGAGTTCTGCCCCCCTTCCCAGGTATAGACAGGTGCTTAAATACCATTGTCTCCTGCGGGCTCTCCAGCCTGAAGGGATTGCAATCCTGAAAGGATTTTGGTTACAAAGTGAGCGAATCATTAAGACGTGGCAGAGGAGAGCGCACCTGGCCCGGCTGCTCCAGGGGCAACTGCAGAGGCTGATGCCACTGGCCGTGGCTGCCACTAATCCTGCTGTCTTGCTGCCAGGCTGAGCTGGGCACCTGACAGGCATTATCTAATATTAGCTGTGCAGAGGTGAGGAAATGGAGGCCCCCAGCTGAAGGCGCTCACCCAGGCTCTCCTGGCTGGTGACGCGCAGCTTTGATCCTGGTTCAGGCCAGTTTCAGCGGCCAAGTTCCCAGTTACTCCACCAGATTCCAGGATGCTCGTGATCAAGGGGTGCAGTGGCACGGACAGGGGAGCCCCGGACGTAGGGCAGAGTTTGGCTCCTGGCTGCAGTCACGATGCCTCTACATAGGGCTGGCTGGGCCGAGTCCCTGCTCTGTCAGAGACAAGCCCTCTACATCCTAAACTGAGGTACCATGATTAGGAAACAGAACTTCAGAGTAGAGGCGAGGGAGAGGAGGGGGCTTTTTCCTCGTCGTTGTCACTAATACTGACTTTGCCCAGGTCCGCTGCTGTCCAGGGCCCACAGATGTCAAGATCGGCCTCGGGCAGCAGGCTGACCACCACAGCTCAGAGGGGCCGTTTGATGCGATTTTTCCGTGAGGGATACAGATATGGTATAGACCAGGGCTTTGCTTGAGCATGTCGTTACTTAACCTCCCGAGGCCTCAGTTTTCCCATGTGAAGCGTGGGAAGAAGAGTTCTGTCTGGCGGTGAGGACTAAATGCATGAATATTTGGGAAGCATCTGAAGCAGTGTCTGGCCGGCGAGTGCTAACTCCAGCGTGTGGAGTAACTGTGCACGCCTGGTGTGCTTTCCCAGTGTGGAGGCAGGGCCCTGTGGTCTTGCCTCTGGCCGGGTTAATGGTCTTGCAGGTCTGTCGCTTCCCTGAGCCTCAGTTTCCCCTCCTGTCAAATAAAGGGCAGCAGGCTGAGAGCACACCAGGGTCTCTTCCCAGTCCTGTCTAGCTCGTGGGTAGAGGGCCCCCCACTCTGCAGTAGTGCTTGGCTTCCTCAGAGCCCCTGTGGTCTCAGGGCACAGATAGGGAGGATGAGGCACAGGGAAGCCCTCCTGTCCCGGCCTTACTCCTAGAGGCCCTGGGTTCTGTGATCACCGCCTCCCTGCATCTGTGTCTATGCGGCTGGCTGGCACCTGCTCCTCTCCGGCCATTTCCAAATTTCCTGGTCTGGCTGTATGGGCTGCAGGCAGACTGTCTCCAGGAGTGGCATCCAGGGTTGGCCCGGCAGGACCCCAGCTTCAGGACCCTGGCAGGGCCCAATGGAGCATCTCATTTAGGGGGTATAGCTTGCCTCTTCTTCCCTTGCCTCCATTTCTTCAGCAGTAAAATGGGTATAATGTACAACTCACACAGCACTGTTCCAGTTAGAAAGGATCGCGCGTGTCTGGCTGGGCCTAGCAGCATGGGGGAGGGGTCCCTCTCCAGCTCAGCCCTAAGCCCCGCCCACAGTTCATCTGCATGCCTGGGGGGTACAGGGTCTCCCCCCATGCAGTTCATGCCAGTTTCGCTGTCCGCCAGCCCAGGCTGGGTCCTCTGGGAAAAGAAATCTGAGCAGAAGACCCCCGTGGGGCAGAGGTAGAAGATTCTGAGATAACGCTCAGGCCAGTTGCTCCCACGGAGATCTGTCTTCCCTATCTCTGCCTCCATCTCCTGCCTGTCTTCCAGCCTGGAAACTTGATGGGCTAATTATCCCAGCTCCATCAAAAGATGGCCAAACCCAAGACACCAGGGCCTAGGGGGCTGGGAGGACAAGGGTCTCAGGGTGTGTTGAAAAAAGCCCTGGGCTAGAGTTAGGAGTGCTTCATCAGACCCGTGCTCTTCCAGTCTTGCTGTGTGGCCTTGGACAGTTTCTTTCCCTCTCTGGGCCTCCCTCCCCTGCCCCTGCCGTGTACAGTGAGGGTTGGCACAGGGCATGGAGTTCAAACTGCAAATGCAAAACGCTTAGTGCTCTGTGTGCATTCTCTCACTGAAACCACACGACCCTTGGTGAGTGATATTTTCTCACTGTGCAAATGAAGAAACTGAGGCACAGGGAGGTTGCAGCACTTGTTGAAGTGTGGCTGGGATGTGGACTCAAAGGGTGGGACCCTGGAGAGCAAGGACTCAACCTCTACTCTCCCTGCCTGGCCCTCCCCCACCTCTGCAAGCCCCAGGACCCCATCCCAGAGCAGGCCTGTCCCCTTTCCCACGGAGGGCCTCAGCAGGTGCCCCCAGGGGCCTGAGCCTCCCACAATAGCCGCAGCTCCTGGCCTGACCCAGCCCTTTATCAGGGCAGGAGATCATGTGCCATCTGGCCCCGCAGCTGCCCAGGTGGGCTCACCTTCCCAGCTCCGTTTCAGGAAACCCTAGCCTTGCCTTGTCCCTCCCCTTGGTCCCAGCCTCCATCCGCAGAGACTAGAAAGAGGCCCGGGGCAGACTGGGGTCTGAGCACTACCCCTCCCTGGCCTTTAGTGCTCTGGGGGAGAGGGAAGGGAGCCTGTTTCTCAGGCACCTCCTGCCCCCACCTTCACACCAAGTGATGTTCCAGTCACGGAGAAAGCTCCAAGTGTATCATAGGAAGCAGAGTTGTTACAACGTGGGCCAACAAAGTCAGATGCAGGCTCCCCACCTCCGGCCTGTGTGATCCCGGAGAAGTTTCTTAACTTCCCTGAGCCTCCCTTCCTCACCCAGAAAGGAGAGAGGCTGAGGGCTGTCTATGAGGATTCAAGGAGCTAGCGCAGATGAAATCCCGAGCACAGTTCTGCTGCTTATCTCTGCAGACATACTCCATCTGCCTAGGAAAACAGTAACAGGATGCAGAGAACAGCTCACCGAGTCCAGGGGCCAGCCCGCCCTGAGGGGTGGGCTCCAGCCAGGACCCCAGTTCGCAGTAGCCCCTAAGGCTGGTGCTGCTCAGTGCTAGGGCCTCCACAAGCAATATTACTGTGAACACCCCCACTCAACAGACGGGGAAACAGAGGCACAGAGAGGGGAAGCCTATACATGGCGATGGTCTGATCCTGAACCACCACCCAGCTGCGCACTGGACACCCACGTGACCAAGCCCCAGGCAGCACGTGCCTCTGAGTCCTGAGTTCTGCCTCCCCCAAGATTAGAGCCCAAGGTGGGCTGGGGATGGGGTCCCTCTACCACTGTGCCCCCACTTCCTGGCATGTGGCACTTCCTGAACACCTGTGGCATGAAGCAGTGGGTCACTTCCCTCCTGACCTTTAGGAATGACCTAGGTGGCTTCTTCCTTACCCACGGGACAGGACTACGAAAGCATGATCTTCACTTTGGTCACGGGCAAGTGCATACTGTGCCAGACTCATGGGAGGCAGTCAAGGTCTGCATGGCGGGGTGAAGCATGGGGCACCCTTCCTGTGCTCTCACCCACGGCAGGCAGTGCAGGAGGCCTCCCTAATACCCTCTCGTTTTCCTCCCCTCAGGTTTCTGGCACAGCCCTGAGTGTGAATTTGTCCGCCACTGCATCGCCAAGTCCCAGGAGCGAGTGGAAGGGAAAGTGCAGGTGTCCGTCTTGAAGGGCCAGGTGTACATCCTCGGCCGGGAGTCCCCACTGTCTCTCTACAACGAGGAGCTAGTGAGGTAGGTGCCCCACACCTCGCCCTGCCCTCCACTTAGGCACGGAGCCTGGCTTTTGACTGTATCCTCTAGACATCTGTACCTGAGCACGTCAGGAGCTGTGCAGAGCACAGAGAGATGGTCACGGAGAGTGTAGACACCGCCATGCCCCGGTGGAACATACAAGCTAGCTGGGGAGAAAGGCTTGGATCAAAGTATCACCAGAATGTAGAATTAGACAAAGTGGTGACGGGCTTGTCTAAGGTGAGGAATGCAGGATACTCTGGCTGGGTATAATAACTGGGGTTGGCTAGGAGGGGTGGTGCATGCCTGTAATTTCAGCCACTCAGGAGGCTGAGGTGGGAGTATTGCTTGAGCCAGGAGTTTGAGGCCAGCCTGGGCAGCATAGAGAGACCTTGTCTCAAAATATATATAAAGAATAATTGTGGTTGTGGAGAAGCTCCTTTGCTATTCAAATAATAGCAGAGGAGTTAACAGATGAAGAGGGGGAATGGGAGGGTGAAAGAGGCTGGGGGAGGGAGTCGAAGCTAGATCTTAAAGGGAAGTCCAAGATCAGATCTGTGCATTTAGAGAGTCCTCCTGGCTGCTCTGGAGAAAGGATTTGAGTAGGTGAGGAGCAGGGAGGGCACCTGTGGAAATGCTGGCAGCTTGGACCAGGCTGGTGGTTCTGGGACTAGAGAGCAGCAGGGAGATGTGACAAAAATCTAGAAGGGATTGAAATGGCGGGGGTCATGAGCAGCTGGGTGCAATCCCTGGGTTGAGAAAATGCTTTTGAGGAAGGATCATGAATTTGGATTTAGGTGTCACAAGCATGGGTTTCTGTTGAGCTAGCTGGGAAAACTAGAAGGCCACGGTGGGACAATGGGGTCTAGAGTTGAGGAGAACCTAGATCAAGGGCACTGGAGCATCATAGGCATTTTGATGTTCTCCAAAGCCCCGGACCAAGAGGAGACTGCCTAGGGGAGAGTGTGGAGTGAGACAAGAAAGGAACTAGCCAGGCAAGATGGCTCACGCCTGTAATCCCAAATCTTATGGGAGGCCAAGGCGGGAGGATCGCTTGAGGCCAGGAGTTCAAGACCAGCCTGGGCAACATAGCAAGACCCCATCTCTACAAAAATTTTTTTTTATTATGCCAGGCATGGTGGCTCATGCCTATAATCCCAGCACTTTGGGTGGCCAAGATGGGAGCATCCCTTGAGCTCAGGAGTTCAAGACCAGCCTGGGCAACATAGTGAGACCTTGTCTCTACTAAAAAATCAAAAAAATTAGCCAAGCGTGGTGGTATGTGTTTGTGATCCCAACTACTTGGGAGGCTTAGGTGGGAGCGTCTCTTGCTTGAGCCTGGGAGATCAAGGGTGTAGTGAGCCATGATCATGCCACTGCAATCCGGCCTGGGCAATTAAGCAAAACCCTGTCTCAAAAAATACATAAAATATCAGCCAGGCGTGCTGGCATGCACCTGTATTTCTACCTACTCAGGAGGCAGAGACAGGAGGATCACTTGAGCCCAGGAGTTGGAGGCTGCAGTGAGCTATGATTGCACCGCTGTACTCCAGCCTTAGCAACAAAGCTAGGCACTGTCTCTTAAAAAAAAAAAGTTGGGGGGAACACAAGTGGAACTGTGAGGAGCTTTCTCAGTGATGGCCCAGGCAGAGGGTGGCCGCATAGGAGCCCCTGGAGAGGCAGGAGGGCCCTGGAGAGGCAGGGCAAAGGTAGCAGGTAATGATTCACTACTCTTATGTCTGCCCCATGGATGAGAGTGACCTGCACCAAGGGACGAGGTGTCACCTCCAGAGGTCACCTGGCCAAACAGGAGACAAGGCAGGCCCCTGTGGGACAGACAGCCCCCACTGGACATGGGTCCCCCAGGGCCCAGCTTGGCTCAGCTGAGGCCAGCCCCTCCCTCCCAGAGGCCAGTTGGGAATCGAAGGACGCGTCTTGTTTGGCAGTCAATATTATTTTTTCCTTTCCCTTCTCCTTGCCATGTTGAGTTTCTCCCCGCTCAATCTTTCTAAACACTTTATAAGCCATAAATACAACTGAATCAGTTTAGATCAGTCGGGGTAAATGTCAAATTATCTTCTCTCTTTCTCTCTCTGGCTCTTTCTTCCCTCCCCCTCCAAATCAACAGCCTCTAATAATCTGTCCAACCCTTCATTAAGCCTTACAGTCTCACTCAGGGAGATTAAATGAATAAAGTAAAAAGGGAAAGGGGAAAAAGAGAAAAGCAGGAGCATTTATTCTCACTGTGTCTCCGACCATTTCCCTTTTCTTTTTGATTTCTACATCGCTGGCTTGAAAGCCCTTGAGTGACAGCGTCACAGGGACCAGCGAGGAAGCCGCAAGAGGCAGCAGAACTGGAAATGCCGCGGCGCAGTAGGTAGAAAGTAACGTAATTATAGAGCAGGTCAGAGCCACTCGAATGAGCAAAAATAAAAGCACAGAGGTTTTCTGTAGACCGTCAGGGGAGGTAAAAAAAAAAAAAAAAATCATTGTAAACTCTTTTTCCACCTCCCCCCTCACCTCAAACCACAATTTTAAAAAGAGGTTTTTCAGTTCCTGAGAAACCCCTCTTGAAACTCCCAGCAGCCTCATGGGACAAGTTTGTCCCTGGGTGTGGACCCTCTCTGCAGGGGCTGCCAGGGCAGTCGGGACAGTCCCACCTTGGGGAAGGGGATGGGAGAGTTTGTTGTGACTTGTGAGAGAAGGAGGTGAAAGGACAGATGGACACAGAGGTGGGGGATTCTGTGTCCTGTGTTTTCTTTGGGTCGAATACAGGGGCCGGTGGGGCTGAGGCTCGGTTTCCAAAACAAGGTCTGTTTAAGGGATCGGAGGACATTGGTGGTCAGGTTTGCTCCAGCCCTTCCTAAGCAGTGACTCTGCACGCACAGTAAGGGGAAGCCAGCAAAAGTCTGCCATCTCCTCCTCTTCCAGGGAACCCAAGCTCCTGGTAGCTTCAGTGCCTGAGCCCTGGAGGGGCTATGGAGGTGTAGAGGAGGGAGGGAGATCAAGGAGGTGAAGGAGCATGGGGGTGTCTTTGCAGAGAGTTCCATATGCCCACCGGCTTCAAGGCCTGCTGAAGGTCAGGGCCCAGGTCCTGAACAAGCCACCGGAGCCACGCAGATGCAGAGACCCCCATTAGTTATTGTAGAAAGTCCACAGTCCACAAAGAACCAGTCAGAAGTCCAGCCTCAGGGTCTCAAAGCAGCAGATCCTCCTGCCTCCACCCCCAACCACCGCTGCCAATCTCACCTCTCAAGAAGGGCCACCACCTTGTCATTAGGAACCTTGAGTCAGTGTTGTCCCAAACCTAGAGTTCTGCAGACAAGACACTGATTCAGAGCAGGACGTGACAAGGGACCCCATCCTCTCAGAGGCTGGCCTTGTAGAGTAGGAGGCACCTGAGTCCACGTGCCCTAGGTACTTAGCACAACTATAATTAACAAAGGTGATGGGGGATTGATTGCTTACGTCTGGCCCCTCCCTGTGGACACCACTCTTGCTGTTCCTTCCTTGGCACCTGGCACAGCACCTGGCAGGCAGCAAGGGCTTAATAAATGCCTGAACAAATGAATGAGTGAATGAATAGTGTTAGTACTAGCGGGTGCTCACCACGTGCCAGGCACCAGCTACGTTATTTCACATGGAGCCAAAAGTGATGTTGAGAGCTAACCACCATCACGCATCTCACAAGTGCAAGGCCGAGGCTCGGAGTGCACAAATACTCACCCTGCGCTCTCTGGTGGTAGGTGGCAGAGCCAGGAGGCAAACCCCAGCTAGCCAGACTGGAGTGACGGCCGTAGTTAGGAAGGTTGGAACGCCCCAAAGCAGAAGGCTGGTGAGTCTGGGTGATGGAAGCTGTAGAGAAGTAAAATCTCCTCTGCCGAGTACAGCAGCAGTCAACCTAGCATTTTCCATGACAAGCTGGTGGTGGGTACCCAGGTTTCAGGATGGATTAGGTGAGGTCTACCTGGTTGGACAAATGAGGGGAAAGGTGACTTAGTGGGCCAATCCTGCTGTGAATGCGGGAGGCCTCCCTGCAGCTTGAGAAATGCCTTTATGGGGTTCCAGTTCACACCCCAAGGCCTCCTGAGCCTGCAGGTCACTGGATGCCATCCACACAGTCCCAAGGGCACAGCTGGTTGGACACATAGTCCATTTACAAACGGAGTGCCCTGGTCGGTAGCATTTCATAGTGCGAGTTCTGGGGTGGCTGCTCCTAGCCTCCTGCTGCGTTGTGTAGCAGGGAGGAGGCTGCTGTGTGCCCCACTAAGGCTCTCCAGCCTTTGGGTTGGTGCCTGGCCCAGAATAGGGTTCCCTGGGTTGTACAGAAATTAAACGGGGCCGGGCTCGGTGGCTCATGCCTGTAATCCCAGCACTTGGGAGGCCAAGGTCAAGAGATCGAGACCATCCTGGCCAACATGGTGAAACCCCTTCTTTACTAAAAATACAAAAATTAGCTGGGTATGGTGACGCGTGCCGGCAGGAGAACTGCTTGAACTCGAGAGGCGGAGGTTGCAGTGAGCCGAGTGGCACCACTGCACTCTCACTGCACTTTTGAGACAGTGAGACTGTCTCAAAAAGAAATTAAATGGAAAGCCAATGTGCAGGGAGGGTTTAGACCCACGCAGGGGAAATGACCTGGCATCTGGGAGGTGGGGCTGCTCCTGGCCCCAGCAGTCCTCCCTTCAAGCAGAGGCCAGGGCCAGACTGACCTGACAAGCTTCTTCTCTCCTCCTAGCATGAACGTTCAGGGTGACTATGAGCCAATCGATGCCACCGGCTTCATCAACATCAATTCCCTCAGGTAAGACGCTCAGCCCTGACAGGCCTTCAGAGCCCCCAGGTGCAAAGGGTAGGCTTTCATGGGGCCTTGATTGCTGCCCTGCCCTAGACAAACCCCACTTTCCTGTCCATCTGCCTGCAGCATCCTCAGAGGCATTCCTTGTTAGCCAACAGTAACTACAGGGTCTGAGGCATTGGGGTCCCAGGTTCCTGTGTCCCAGCCGGTGCCTCTGACACTCGCCCTCCCCTCCCCCTAAGCCACAGAGGCTCCTCTCTGAGCTCCTTTGCTGGGCAGGTTAAACAAGGAAATAGCCTAGAGGTGGAGAAAAGCCTTTGTTTTCTGTCACCATACCTGAGCTGTCGTCTTAGCTGGAAGCCATCCTAGACAAGTGCATCTCCATGGCCCAGGCGGGTGGTGCATGTCATCTGAAGCCACTCAGACCTTTGATTCTCTGGGAGTCACCAGCAAAGGTTCAACATGAGCCTGTGGAAATCAAGCGTGCGGCTCAGGCTTAGACACTGGCATGCCAGAAGAGCCAGGGGCAGTGCCAGCAGCAAGCACTCTCAGCCCAGGGCCGGTATGCTCACTGGCAAACAGGGTTGTTTGTCACCAGAAGCTGGGGCACTCTCCTAGGTTGTCTCATTTAATTCTTACACAAAATTTGCAACTCCCTGGAAATAGGCTGAGTGGTTAACGAGGAGGAGGTGGAGCTGAGTCTGGAAGGCCTGTCCTGGTCCTTCCTCACCAGCTCCCTTGAGGACTGGGGTCCAGAAGAAGATCCAAGTCTCTCTCTCCTCTTGCTAACAGCATGCCCTGGGCACAGAGCCACCATTTTCTCCTAGAGCCAGCCTCTTGTCCCTGGAGGCGCCTCATGCCCCGAGAGACGCTGGATCCCGCCCATCTGCCCAGGATCCTCTCCCTTCCTCTCATCACCTCCACCCCCCTGCCTCCTGCACCCTGTGTTTGTATTTTATGACTCTATAAACCCTTTTAAATGGCCCAGAACACACGGGGCTTTCATAATGGCCTCTTCACGTCTCCCATTGCCAGTTAAATACTTTTTGTCTTCAACAATGACAAACAATGTTCTCCCCCTAAGATAAATTAATTACATTATCCTGATTGGAGGTCAGGAGGGGCCAGGGCGGGAGAGGGAATAGGAAAAGAGACAACTTCACACACATCTTAACAAACAGCTGCCCCCGCCACCCCAGTTCTGCCTTAATTAATGGAAGCCAGGGTGTGTTGTTATTGTTCATTTATATTTTTCTTTGTTTTGAATCTGGTTTACAGGCTGAAGGAATATCATCGTCTCCAGAGCAAGGTCACTGCCAAATAGACCCCTGGACAATGAGGAGTCGGGCCGCCTCAATTTGCAGATCCCCCAAGTACAGGCGCTAATTGTTGTGATAATTTGTAATTGTGACTTGTTCTCCCCGGCTGGCAGCCTAGTGGGGCTGCCAGGCCCCGGCTTTGTTCCCTGGTCCCCCTGAAGCCTGCAAACCTTGTCATCGAAGGGAAGGGTGGGGGGCAGCTGCAGTGGGAAGCTATAAAATGACAATTAAGATACACTAGACTTTTGTTTCTTTATTTCTACAGAGTGTGTGTGCGTGTGTGTGTGTGTCTGTGTGTGTGTAGCTAATTATGCTTTTCTTAGCCCAACTTTTGTGTTTTCGGACTAAGTGCTGTTGAAGGCCACCATTTGCCAGACATCCTGTTATTCTGGGAGAGTTGTCCCTTCTCTAGCAAAAACTAGGAATCCAGAATTGCCCGCCTGGGTCAGATCCTAGCCAGCAGCCTGGGAATCTGTCACCAACTGTGGCCCTGTGGCATATGCCAGGAAGCCAACAAAGTCTAAGGGATGCATTTTGGGGGCAATGCCCACAGCCCTTTTATTCATAGCCCAGAGGAAGCTTCTACACAGGTCAGCCATGAGTGACCCTAGGATACTTCCTCACAACAGATGCGTGGCCTAAAGTAGCCTAAATCATGGAGGAGGAGGGATAGGCCTGAGGAGAAAAAAGTAGGCATAGGACTTAGCAGCACTTCCCTTGGTCCGCAAACCAGGCCCCAAAGCAGCCATATTTGGACTGTGATCCCGCCTCCCCATATCTGATTGGACCGTGGATGGACACCTGACCCAAGCTAGCCAATCAGAACCCCCAGGAATTGGGCAAGTGGCCGGAAGTGAGAACATGTAGCACAGGTACTCACCGTGGGATGCTGTGGACCTGGGCATGCAGAGCAGAAGGAAACGAGAGGGAAGGTATGGGAAAAGAGGGTCATGGGATTAGAGTCTCTATTCCTATTCTGGTACCTCATGAAAGCTGGTGACCATCTCTTGGCCTGGTTTCCTGACACCTGATCTCATAATGAATTCAGGTCTCCAGCTCAGTGAGGGAGTTTCTGGTCCTTGCAACCAAAATCATCTTCACTGGGAAGACATGACTGCTGCTCGCGCTGTGCTTTGTCCTGGTTCTGAACTCAGACCCTGACCTCAGGGATTGCCTGGCCACTACTCCACTGCCTGTGTCAATGAGAGGTTCTCACAAAAGAAGTTTTGCCTTTAAAACTTATTATCCTCTGATGATAAATGTCCACGGTAATAATAAACAGTATTAGCTTTGTGCCAAACACTTTGCTACACACTTAATTCACGTTATCTCATTAAATCTTAAAAACCACACTATGAAGTGGACACTTTCATCTCCATTATGCAGGGGCGGCAATGAAGCTGCAGATAAATTTATTTGCCAAAACCCCTCAGTTACCCAGTGACAGAACCAAGAACCAAACACTGGTCTGGCCAAGCCCCCAAATCTTGTGTGTTTATGTCTTTTTTTTTTTTTTTTTGGAGTCAGAGTCTCACTCTGTTGCCCGGGCTGGAGTGCAGTGGCATGATCTCGGCTCACTGCAACTTCTGCCTGCCAGGTTCAAGTGATTCCCCTGCCTCAGCCTCCATGAGTAGCTGGGATTATAGACACCTACCACCACATCCAGCTAATTTTTTTTATTTTTTAGTAGAGACGAGGTTTCACCATATTGGTCAGGCTGGTCTCAAACTCCTGACCTCAGGTGATCCACCCGCCTCAGTCTCCCAAAGTGCTGGAATTACAGGCATGAGCCACTGCGCCCAGCCATTATGTCTTTAACCATAGTGATAAGCTGCATCTTTAAGAAAAGAAAGAACTGGCCAGCACTTTGGGAAGCCGAGGCGGATAGATCATGAGGTCAGGAGTTTGAGACCAGCCTGGCCTCAGCCTCCCAGAGTGCTGGGACTGCAGGCATGAGCCACTGCGCCCAGCCGTATTTGGTATATTTCTTGTCAAACCTATTTTTTCTTTTTTTTTTTTTTGCTTCTTGGCTAAACATCCTATGAGGCATATACATTTTTTCCTATGCTTACAATATTTCTGCAGTTATTTAGGCTAAAGTATAAATGCTTTAAATTTTATAATTAGAAATGTATACCTTATACTTTAAAATATAAACTTTATATATATATGCCTTAATGTATATACTTTCCACCCTATTTTTAAAATTTTAACATATCATAAATCTTTTTTTATAATTTTAAACACTCAATTCTTAAGTCAAGTCTGGGAACAGTGGTTCACGCCTATAATCCCAGCACTTTGGGAGGCTGAGGTGGGAGGATAACTTGATTGCAGGAGTTTGAGACCAGCCTGACCAACATAACGGGATCTCATCTCAATAAAAAAAAAAATTAAAATACATTTTTAAAACTTCTTAAACATTTTCAGCAATTACATAATATTTTGTTACATTGATACTCCCTAACTTAATCTTTCCCCGTTTATAGATTTAGTTTTTTTCCATATTCTAAATTATTTTTCTGCCCTTTGTTGAATTTATTTTTTATTTTTCAAAATAAATAGAGTCTCACTTTG
Organism: Aotus nancymaae; assembly: GCF_030222135.1. Classification (NCBI taxonomy): domain Eukaryota; kingdom Metazoa; phylum Chordata; class Mammalia; order Primates; family Aotidae; genus Aotus; species Aotus nancymaae. Next base: position 1,540,717 of record NW_026988414.1, on the reverse strand, counting down.
TTGCTCAGGCTGGTCTCAAACTCCAGGGCTCAAGTGATCCTCCCGCCTCAACCTCCCAAAGTACTGGGATTACAGGAATAAGCCACCATGCCCAGCCCTTTTGAATTTAATAGAATGTTTTTAATAATTGGTTATTAGCTATACTTTGTTAGTTATTGCTTTTTAGTAGCCTCTCTGGGGGTTATGCCATTCATCTTGAACTTACCACAGTCTACCTTCAATTAATAGGGTGCCACCTCGAGTGTAATGTGAGAACTTTATAACAGTACAACCTTAGACATTTCACTTTATGCTTTGCTGTCATAGATATTCTACAAAATCCCGTAATACATTGCTATTACTTTTACTTTAGACAGTCAAATATCACTTTTGAAAGATTAAAAATAATAGTGGGCTGTGCCTATAATCCTAGCACTTTCGGAGGCCAAAGTAGGACGATTACTTAACCCCAGGGGTTCAAGACCAGCCTGGGCAACATAGGGAGACCCCTATCTTTACAAAAAATTTTAAAATTAGCCAAGCGTGGTAGCACATGCCTGTGGTTCCAGCTGCTCAGGAGACCGAGGTGGGAGGATCGCATGAGCCTGCGAGGTAGAGACTGCAGTGAGCCGTGGTCACAGCACTGCACCCTAGCCTGCACAACATCTCAAGACCATCTCAAAAAATACAAATAAACAGTGAGCTGAGATTGTGCCACTGCACTCCAGCCTGGGTGACAGTGTGAGACCCTGCCTCAAATAATAACAATAATAAAGATTAAAAATAAGAGTATATCTCATATTTATTTGCATATTTCTTTTTCTGATGCCCTTCATTCTATTGAATAAAAGTTTCTGCATATAACATATCATTTTCTTTCTGTTGAAGAACTTTTAAAAGTATTTCTTCTAGTGGAGTGATTGAGTTTTTTAGCTTTTCTTTTTTTTTTTAGATGAAGTCTCACTCTGTCACCCAGGCTGTAGTACACTGGCATAATCTCCGCTCAATGCAACCTCTGCCTCCCGGATTCAAGCAATTCTCCTGCCTCAACCTCCTGCAACCTCCGCCTCCCGGATTCAAGCAATTCTCCTGCCTCAGCGTCCTGCAACCTCCACTTCCCGAGTTCAGGAAATTCTCCTGCTTCAGCCTCCTGAGTAGCTGGGATTACAGGCATGAGCCACTGTACCCGGCCCAGCTTTTATTTCTTTGAAACAATTTAACATTTACAAGTAGGTCCTTGCTGCATTCTGAGTTCATTACTGTGTAGGTCGTGATTCAGGATCAAAGTTTATTTTTTGAAAATACTGATGTTTTGCTGCCCCAGCACCATTTCTTAAAAAGTCTATCTTTTTCCTATTATATTACCTTAGCATCTTTGTCAGAAATCGGTTCATTAGGCCAGGCGTTGTGGCTCACGCCTGTTATCCCAGCACTTTGGGAGGTTGACACAGGTGGATCAGTTGAGGTCAGAAGTTAAAGACCAGCCTGGCCAACATGGTGAAACCCCGTCTCTACTGAAAACACAAAAATGAGCCGGGTGTGGTGGTGCAAGCCTGTAATCTTAGCTGCTCAGGAGGCTGAAGCAGGAGAATAGCTTGAACCCTGGAGGCAGAGGTTGCAATGAGCCGAGATTGTGCCACTGCACTCCAACCTGGGCTGGGTGACAAAGTGAGACTGTCTCAAAAAAAAAAAAAAAAAAAGCATATGGGTAGGGTTCTACTCTTGGACTCTCTGCTTCATTAATGTGTGTGCCTAGCTTTATGGTAAAAACTCTGACTTGCTTATTGTAGCTTACAGTAAATCTTTTTGTTGTTGTTGTTGTTTTGTTTTTGAGTCAGAGTTTCGCCCTTGTCACCCAGGCTGGAGTGCAATGGTGCGATCTCAGCTCACCGCAACCTCCGCCTCCTGGGTTCAAGCAATTCTACTGCCTCAGCCTCCTGAGTAGCTGGGATTACAGGCACACGCCACCATGCCCAGCTAATTTTTTTGTATTTTTACTAGAGACGGGCTTTCACCATGTTGGCCAGCATGGTCTCGATCTCTTGATCTCATTATCCACCCTTCTCTGCCTCTCAAAGTGCTGGGATTACAGGCATGAGACACTGCACCTGGCTTTTTTTTTTTTTTTTTGAGAGGGAGTCTCACTCTGTCTCCCAGGCTGGAATGCAGCAATGGTACCATCTTGCCTCACTGCAGCCTCTGCCTTTCGGGTTCAAGTGATTCTCCTGCCTCAGCCTCCTGAGTAGCTGGGATTACAGGCATGCACCACCACGTCTGGCTAATTTTTGTATTTTTAGTAGAGACAGGGTTTTACCACATTGGCCAGGCTGGTCTTGAACTCCTGACCTCAAGTGATCTACCCACCACAGCCTTTCAAAGTGTTGGGATTACAGGCATGAGCCACTGCACCCAGCCCATATACATTTTTAAAACAAATTATTCATTTCCTCAAAACGTCTGCTAATATTTCATTGGAATTACGTTAAAATCTGGAGAGAATTGTCATCATTAGTCCATTTGCATTGCTATAAAGGAATGCCTGAGACTATTTATAAAGAAAAGAGGTTTATTTTGGTTTATGGTCCTGCAGGCTCTACAGGAAGCATAGTGCTGGCATTTGCTCCTGGTGAGGCCTCAGGAGGCTTCCAGTCTTGACTCTTGGAAGTTTCCAATTAGTGTAAGTGAAAGGGGATATACAAGGTCCTATCACACGTCAAGAGTGGGAGCAAGAGAGAGGGAGCAAGAGAGGTTCCAGGCTCCTTTTTAAACAACCAGATCCCAGCATGGTGGCTCACACCTCTGATCCCAGCACTTTGGGAAGCCAAGGCACTTGAGGTCAGGAGTTAGAGACCGGCCTGGCAACATGGAGAAGCACTGTCTCTACTAAAAATACAAAAGTTAGCTGGGTGTGGTGGCGCACAACTAATTCCGGCTACTCAGGAGGCTGAGACACAAGAATCTCTTGAACCCAGGAGGCAGAGGTTGCGGTGAGTTGGCATTGCATCACTGCACTCCGGCCTGGGCAAGAGCAAGACTCTGTCTCAAAAAAATTAAAAATAGACAACCAGATCTTGTGTGAACTCATTACTGTGGGATATATATATATAAATTGGGAGTTGAATTTTGTCAAATGTTTTCCCAACATGCTTTGAGATGTTTTCTCCTGTATTCTGTTAATATGATGAATTAATTGATTTTTTGAATGTTAAGTCAATTTTACATTCACATGACAAATACCATTTGGATTGAACTGGCTAAAATTTTGTTAGAGATTCTTTGTGCCTGTACTCATGTGGGATGTGGAGCCGCAGTTCTCTTGTGATTCTTTGGTTTTTGTGTCAGGACAAGAGTGGGTCCCCCCAAAAATACATTCGGAAATGTCTCTCCTCCTCCTCTGTTTTCTAAAACAGCTTTTGTGGAGGATCGGTAATATTCTTTCATAAGTCTTTGATAGGATTCACCAGTGGAAGTTTTGGTTGTTCTGGGTCCTTTACAGACATGAGCTTGGTGGCTCATGCCTGTAATCCCAGCACTTTGGGAAGTTGAGGTGGGAGGATTGCTTGAGCCCAGGAGTACAAGACCAGCCTGGGCAACATAGCAAGACCCCAACTCTGCAAGAAAACAAAAAGAAAATGAAAACAGAATTCACCAGTGAAGCCATCTGAACCCGGAATTTTGTATGTATACCAGGCTTTTATTTTTATTTCCATTTGTTTCTTGAGACAGAGTCTTGTTCTTGTCTCCCAGGCTGGAGTGCAATGGCACGATCTTGGACAGAGCAACTTTTATCCCCCCCGAGATGGAGTCTTGCTCTGGCGTCCAGGCTGGAGTGCAGTGGTGCGATCTCAGCTCACTGAAATCTCCACCTCCCAGGTTCAAGTGATTCTCTCGCCTCAGCCTCCTGAGTAGCTGGGATTATAGGTGCCCACCACCACGCTCAGCTAATTTTTTGTATTTTTAGTAGAGACAGGTTTCACCATGTTGGCCAGGCTGGTCTCAGACTCCCGACCTCAGGTGATCCACCTGCCTCAGCCTCCCAAGAACTGGGATTATAGGCGTGAGCCACCGCACCCAGCCTGAGGTTTTAAAAAATAACTTTGGCCAGGTACAGTGGCTCATGCCTATAATCCCAGCACTTTGGGAGGCCAAGGTGGGTGGATCACTTGAGTCCGGGTGTTCAAGCCCAGCCTGGCCAACATGGCGAAATCCTGTCTCTACTAAAATTACAAAAATTAGCCAGGGGTGGTGGTGCACAGCCTGCAATCTCAGCTACTCAGGAGGCTGAGGTTGCAGTGAGCTGAGATTGTGCCAGTGCACACCAGCCTGGGTAACAGAGTAAGACTCTGTCTCTAAATTAATTAATTAATTAATTAATTCAGTTTGATTTATGTAAGGCTATTTGTCTATTTCCTCTTGGATCAACTTTCGTAATTTGTATCTTTTGAGGGATTTGACCATTTCATCTAGGTTTTCAATTTTATTAGCAGAAAGTTTTTACAATTCTCCTTATAAGCTTTTCGTAACTATAGGAATAATACTGAGCCCATGCCTGGCCCCTTTAGGTTTTCTACTTAATGATTCTTACATTCAGTGAAGCCTCTCTACTCTGGCTGGGGGAAACTCAAATCAATTCTCAGCCTGTATGAGATTCCCAGTAATTTTTTTTCCCCTCAAAAGTTGCTCTTGGCCAGGCATGGTGGCTCATGCCTGTAATCCCAGCACTTTGTGGGGGTCGAGGCGGGCAGATCAGGAGGTCAGGAGTTGGAGACCAGCCTGGCCAACATGGAGAAACCCCATCTCTATTAAAAATACAAAAATTAGCTGGGCATGGTGGTGAGCGCCTATAATCCCAGCTACTCAGAGGCTGAGGCAGGAGAATCACTTGAACCCAGAAGGTGGAAGTTTCAGTGAGCCGAGATAGTGCCACTGTACTCCAGCCTGGGCGACAGAGCGACGAGACTCCATCTCAGGGGGGAAAAAAGTTGCTCTTGTCTGATCTCATGGGGTTTCCGCTGCACTTGAGGAGACCGGCATCCACCAAAGACTCAAATGGACACTTAACAGACTGCTGGCTGCAGGTCCACAGATTTCAGCTGTATTCGCTTCCCCAAACCCCATCCGTCTTCTCAGCTTGGCGTGCCACTGGACTCTGTGTCTCCTCCCCGTTTTGCAATTTTGGAATTACCGGCAAGTAGAAGGCTAGGGGATAAAAGGGCTTGCCTTGTGAGTTTCTCTTCCCTCAGGAATTACAGCCCCGTGCTACCTGCTGTTGAATGTCTGAAAATAGTTGTTCCTGGTGTTCTGTCCAATTTTCTGTTGTTTACAGTGGGAGTGTAATTCTGGACCATCTCAGTCTTTGGTGGACAGAAATGAAATTTGTTTTTTTTTTCTCTGAGACAGAGTCTTGCTCTGTTGCTCAGGCTAGAGTGCAGTGTGCTGTTGGCTCACTGAAACCTCAAAATCCCGGGCTCAAGTCATCCCCTCACCTCAGCCTCCTAAGTAACTAGGACTACCGGCATCCACCACCATACCCAGTTAATTTTTGTATTTTTTGTAGAGACAGGGTCTTGCCATGTTGTCCAGGCTGGTCTCAAACTCCTGGCTCAAGCGATCCCCTCATCTTGGCCTCTCAAAGTGCTGGGATTACAGGCGTGAGCCACTGCACCTGGCCCGATGTTTTTCAATATAACAGTAATATAATCTAAATGCCCGTAGGCCACCCTGACCCGAGATCACACTTAATATCTTGTTAACGTGAATCATGCCGTTTCTCATCCTAACCAACATTTCACCCCTCATTGGCTCCCATCTCACTCAATGTAAAACCCAAAACCCTTACTCCAGCCAGCGCCAGCTACCAGAATGAAAATGAGACCACATGGGAACTTCCATCCATAGGAAGCCTGACAGCAGCAGCCCGAAGGATCCCTCACGAGACTAGCAAAGAACTGCCTAGGCCGCTCACCTACAGGCTCATGAGAAATACATAAGGTTTTAGTTTTATTTTTATTTCAATCATTTTTGGGGTACAGGGTTATTGGTTACATGGATAAGTTCGTTAGTGGTGATTTATGAGATTTTGGTACACCATCACCTGAGCAGGGTACACTGCATCCAATATAGGCACTAAGTTGCATGGTTGTTTTTGATGCAGCAACAGATAATTGATGCATTTATTATGGCCTACCAGCCCGTTCATGATCTGGCTCCCACGACCTTCCTTCCTCCTCTCCCTCTCACTCCACTACAGCAGTCTTACTTGCTGTTCCTCAAACAAGCCAGGCTCTGCCTGGAACATCTTCCCTCCAGATAGCCACAGGACTTACTCATTACAGCCCCAGTGTGGCCCTGACTATACCTTCATCCTGCCTCTGTCTTCTCCCCAGCACATACCACCACCAAACATAGGCATTGGTTTGCTTTGTATATCTAGTAATTTTTTATTGAGTGCTGGACATTGTTGAGTATCTCTCCCACAAGATGGGAAGCTCCATGTGGGCAGAGACCACGTCTGCCTTATTTGCAGCTGTGTACCAGATGTTAAAACCATGCCTGGTCCATAACAGGTATTCAATTAATATTTGTAGAAGGAGTTGATTATTCATCCTCAGGTGGGCTCAGAACCCCTCTTGAGGAACGTCAGGAATACATACTTCCTTCCCCTGCTCCAGGAGCCCATAAAATGGTGCCTAGGCATTCAGAAACTATTCCAATCCAGTCCTCATGCCACAACCCAGGACCTGCCCTCATTCACCTCTTTGTCCCTCCTGTCACTCTTCTCCAGCCACTGCCTACACCCTTGACATGCTGTTGTCCCTGCTGTCAACACAACTGACCCCAGCACCACTGAGAAGTGGACAGGAAACCACCACCTTAGGGAAGCTATGGTAGGTTTGTTTGGACGCGGAGATGTTAGAACTCTCAGCTTGTCATGTATGCAGCCCCTCTGCACGCGGGCACGCCACTGTGGCCAAATGGTCTTGATTGGTGATCATTTCAACAAACAGCCTCCAGCAGCCACCAGAACCTGTCCTCTAGCTCTTATATCCCATTGCAGAAATTGGCTCATTGGGACTAACTCTGCCTTCTCTCAGAGTAAATTCTGTCTTTGGTAGAACCCAGATCCGCCTACCCTGTGGCTATAAGGCTTCCATGGAGTTGCCCCCAGACCGACACTGAAGACTGGGTATGTCTGAATCCAGGTCACTCCCAACATTGAAAATCTTTTCTAGGAACGTCCTTAGTCCTCAAGTCAATCTGGAAATACAAATCAATACTGGGGTATAGATAGGATTGTTGGTATCTCACACCATTGTTTATCTGGGCTCAGAGTGTCCAATAGAATAATATTGAATAATATTGAAAATTACAGACTCAGAAAAATCCTTACAATTTTTTTATTGTTTTGTTTTTTGAAACACAATCTCATTCTGTTGCCCAGGCTGAAGTGCAGTGGCACGATCTTGCCTCATTGAAACCTCCACCTCCCAGGTTCAAGCAATTCTTGTGCCTCAGCCTCCTGAGTAGCTGGGATTGTAAGTGCCTACCACCACGCCCAGCTAATTTTTGTATTTTTAGCAGAGACAAGATTTTGCCATGTTGTCCCAGATGGTCTCAAACTCCTAGCTTCGAGTGATCCACCCGCCTCAGCCTCCCAAAGTGCTGGAATTACAGGTGTGAGCCACCACACCTGGCCCAGAAAAATATTTTTATGTCTGATTCCAACATCTTCATCAAAATGTTTTGGTTACTATTCAGGTGCATTTCTTGCCAGTCACTTTTTCATCTGCACATTTGTTTACATGCATGCCAGGTAGTTTGCTTACATTGTGCACCTGGGCATTTGTTTAACACAATAGCAGAATTAATTTTCCACATTGCCGACAGGCTCCAGAACCAACTTGAATTGCACACTTAAAATAGGTATATTTTGGCCGGGTAAGGTGGTTCACGCCTGTAATCCCAGTATGTTGGGAGGCCAAGGCAGGCGGATCACGAGGTCAGGAGTTCGAGACCAGCCTGATCAACATGGTGAAACCCTGTCTCTAATAAAAATACAAAAATTAGCTGGGCATGGTGGTGCATGCCTGTAATTCCAGCTACTCAGGTGGCTGAGGCAGGAGAATCGCTTGAACCCGGGATGCGGAGGTTGTGGTGAGCTGAGATCTTGCCACTGCACTCCAGTCTGGGCAATAAGAGCAAAACTCCATCTCAAAAAAAAAAAAAAAAAAGGTACATTTTGTAAGATGTGTAAGTCACACGTCAATAAAGCTGTTAAAAGCCAGTCTCGGTGGCTCACCTCTGCAGTCCCAGTGCTTTGCAAGGTAGAATTGACAGGATTGCTCGAGGCCAGGAATTTGAAACCAGCCTGGGCAACATAGTGCAAACCTGTCTCTGCCGGAAAAAAAAAAAAAGGCAGCCAGGTGTGGTGACTCACACCTGTAATCCCAGCAGTTTGGGAGGCCAAGGCAGGCAGATCACTTGAGATAAAAAGTTCAAGACCAGCCTGACCAACATAGTGAACCCGTCTCTACTAAAAAGTACAAAAATTAGCTGGGTGTGGTGGCACACACCTGCAATCCCAGCTAATCAGGAGGCTGAAGCCAAAGAATCGCTTGAACCACAGAGGCAGAGGTTGCAGTGAGCCAAGATCATGCCACTGCACTCCAGCCTGGGCAACAGAGCAAGACTCCATCTCAAAAAACAAGAGAAAAGAAGAAGAAACATTAGCTGGGTGTGCTGACGCACAACTATTGTCCCTGCTCAGGAGGCTGAGGCAGAAGTTTCGCTTGAGCCCAGGAGATTAGGGCTGTGGTGATCACACCACTGCACTCCAGCCTGGGTGACAGAGCAAGATCCCCTCTCAAATACATACATACATACATACATAAATGCTGCTAAAAATATATGTATTTTTTTGAGACAGAGTCTCACTCTGTCACCCAGGCTGGAGTCCAGTGGCACCATCACAGCTCACTGAAGCCTCATGCTCCTAGGCCCAAGGAATCCTCCCATCTCAGCCTCCTGAGTATCTGGGACTACAGGTGTGAGTCACCACACCCAGCTAACTTTTTTTTTTTTTTTTTTTTTTTGTAGAGATGAGTTTTCACTATGTTGGCCAGGCTGGTCTCAAACTCCTGTGCTCAAGCAGTCTCCCCACCCTGGCCTCCTGAAGTCCTGAGATTACAGCAGTGAGCCACCCACACCCAGCCAAAAACATAAATAATTTTGTAATATGAGAGGGAGAAAGACGGCAATGGTAGAGCAAGGCGTTGAGAAGAGCTGGGGCTGGCAGAGTGCTGGGCTGCCGCAGAACCAGGGGGAGGGGCGGCATCTGGCCAGAGCGGAGCCAGGGATCCTCCGAGGCAACTGTGGGCAAGGCAGGTGGGAGGAGGCAAGGGGCAGGTGTTGGACAGGCACTTTGGCCTTTAAGGAAGGTGACGTGGGGTGCAGAGTGAAAGGGGAGAGCCCCAGCTCAGGGACCAGATGTAGGTTACACATATTAAATCCTGGTTCCTTCCCCTTTCACTGTGAGAACTCGGGCAAGGACTTTACCCCCTTGAACCTCAGTTTCTCCATCTGTAGGATGGGATTGTAATGGCCCTTCCTTCCAGGTCTATTAGAGGATCCAGGAGGCCCACAGTGCACCGTCAGTAATGGGAACCTGGTCGCGGTCACTATCCACAGGGCGTTCTGCAGCATCAAGGAAGCTGGTCAGGACAAATAAAAACTGCCTGATTGGCTGAGTGCGGTAGCTCACACCTGTAATCCCGGCACTTTGGGAGGCCGAGGTGGGCTGATCACTTGAGGTCAGGAGTTCGAGACCACCCTGACCAACACGGCAAAACTCCGTCTCTCCTAAAAATACAAAAATTAGCTGGGCGTGGAGGCAGGTGCCTGTGATCCCAGCTACTTGGGAGGCTGAGGCAGGAGAATCACTTGAACTTGGGAGGCAGAGGTTGTAGTAAGCCGAGATTGTGCCACTGCACTCCAGCCTGGGGACAGAGCGATAAATAAATAAATAAAATTTATTTATCTCTAAATAAATAAATAAAATTTATTTATCTCTAAATAAATAAATAAACACTGCCTAATCTTGATGGGCCCACACCTGTAATTCCAGTACTTTGAGAGGCCTAAGTGGGTGGTCACTTGAGCTCAGGAGTTCAAGACCAGCCTGAGCAACACAGTGAACCCATCTCTTCCAAAAATACAAAAATTAGCCAGCCGTGATGGCACACACCTGTGGTCCTAGCTACTCAGGAAGCTGAAGCAGGAGAACCCTGTCTCAAAAAATGAAAAACCTGGCTGGGTGAGGTGGCTCATACCTGTAACCCCAGCATTTTGGGAGGCTGAGGCAGGTGGATCACCTGAGGTCGGAATTTCAAGACCAGCCTGACCAACATGGTGAAACCTCATCTCTACTAAATATACAAAAATTAGCCAGGCATGGTATCACATGCCTATAATCCTAGCTACTCGGGAGGCTGAGGCAGGAGAATTGCTTGAACCTGGGAGGCAGAGGTTGCAATGAGCCGAGATCATGCCACTGCACTCCAGTCTTGTGACAAGAGCGAGACGCCATCTCAAAATAAATAAATAGGCCAGGCACAGTGACTCACACCTGTAATCCCAGCACTGGGAGACCAAGGCAGGCAGATAATGAAGTCAGGAGTTCCAGACCAGCCTGGTCAACATGGTGAAGCCCCGTCTCTACTAACAATACAAAAATTAGCTGGGTGTGGTGGCGGGTGCCTGTAGTCCCAGCTATTCCGGAGGCTGAGGCAGGAGACTTGTTTGAACTCAGGAGGCAGAGCCAAGATTATGCCACTGCACTCTAGCCTGGGTGACAGAGCAAAACTGTCTCAAAAAAAAAAAAAATCCTGCCTTGACGTGTGCACAGGTTGACAGCTCAGAAGGCGCCCTCCCCTCGTTGCTTGTGTCATCAGAGCCTCACAACCATCACAGAGAGGAAAGGAGGCAGAATGAGCAACCCATTTTCCAGGTGAGGCAGCACAGACCTGGGTGCAGATCGTGGCTGTCACTTCCTAACCCACGACTTGGAGTGACTTCCTTAGCATCTGACTGGCCTCAGTGTCCTCTGCGATAAAACCAGGATAACATGAGTGCTCCCCTTACTTGTGAACGTCAAGGGGAATACGTGCCATCCATGGTTTTGTGCTAGAACCAGTATTCAATAAGGTCTCAGGAAACACGATCGGAGAGGGGAGGTGTGGGAAGGAGCAGCTCCTGATAGCCAGAGTCCAGGTGAGATGCTGCTGGTAGCCACCCTTTCCCCTCTGTCCACGAAGTTCACCAGCATCTACAGTAGAAAGTTTCCAGCATGCCGACAGCCTCCTAGCCTCCTCCCTCCAGCCCCTCTTGTACTCATCATGTTTGTTATTTCCTGTATTTTATGATGTTTTCACATCCTGGGGCCTTGCTAATCCTGGAGAGACTGTTCCTCCCAGGCCTGGCTAATTCCTAGAGCCAGCAAACAAAACACCTGCAAACATGACTCTCATGTACAAACCAACCCAGAGCCTGTGTGCCCAAGCATCTCCTTCATCTAACTCTCATACCCCAAGCCAGTACTTCCCCTGCCCTAAATCAACCCGGGGCCCCTTCCCAGACAACTAGAGGCCACCCCTAGAGCCCAGAGCCCAGAGCCTGCCAGAACGCTCAAACTAGCCAGCCCCAAACTTGCTCAAACCGGCCTACCCTGCCTTGCCTATTCCTTCCCACAGGAAGCACAGTGAAGGCTGTGGGCCAAGCTCTGCCCTCGCTCCTGCTGCCTCCTTACCCACCCTGGTGCCTCCCCATGGGGTGCGGGGTCCCTCTTCTAGAAACTGCGAGTAATCAGTTCTTTCCGGGAAGCTGTCTCCATGTCTGCCATCTTGCCACACCCGATTAAAAGAAAGTCCTGGGCACATTTAAAAACACCTGCAGCTCACTTCTTTTCTGCCTGACACCTTTCCCCAGCACCCAAGAAATTTGCTCTGAGTCACATGTGCCCCGGAAGTGCAAAGAAATTGTCTCCACCAAGGGGGGAGTACAGAGGTCCGGATGCCCTATTTCCTGCCACCAAAGGCTTTTTTTTTTTTTTTTTTTGAGACAGATCTCATTCTGTCACTCAGGCTGGAGTACAGTGGTGTGATCTTGGCTCACTGCGACCTCTGCCTCCTGGGTTCAAGCAATTCTCCTGCCTCAGCCTCCCAAGTAGCTGGGATTACAGGCACACACCACCACACCCAGCTAATTTTTGAATTTTTAGTACAAACAGACAGGGTTTCACCATGTGGGTCAGGCTGGTCTCGAACTCCCAGCCTCTTGATCCACCTGCCTCAGCCTCCCAAAGTGCTGGGATTACAGGTGTGAGCCACTGTGCCTGGCCTCCTGAGGGCTTTCTTTGATGACAGGAAGTGGAGGTGGGCAGTGGTGGAAGCCAGGGTAAATGCCCAGCTCCCTGTCCTTCCAGCACGTTCTGCACAAATCCAGGGAGGGCCCGGGCCGGGTGCTGCGCTTGTAAGTACTTGGATCCAAGCTCCGTCTGCTCACGGAGAGCTCCCTATCCACATCCAGCAGCTATGAACACTCCCAGAAAATCCAGTTTCCTACCCAAGTGGAAGAATGAGGAGGTACTAACCTTTAAAGCTGAAAAAAATGACTTAGATGTGTCCCTGTTTATTCTTCTTAAGAAATACATTTATAGGCCAGGTGAGGTAGTTCACACCCATAATCCCAGCACTGTGGGAGGCCGAGGCGGGAGGATCGACTGAGACCAGCCTAGGAGGCATGGTGAAACCCCATCTCTACAGAAAACGCGCATGTGCACACGCCTGGTGTGGCGGTGCATGCCTGTGGTCTCAGCTACCCAGGAGGCTGAGGCAGAAGGATGGCTTGAGCCTAGAATGTCGAGATTGTGCCACTGAGCCTCAGCCTAGGTGAAGAGTGAGACCCTGTCTCAAAAAAAGAGAAATGCATTTATAATAGAATTTTACTTTTTGTGTTTAATAATCCTTTATCTAAATTTTCCTAATTACAGGGAGCTGCAGACCTTAGGAGCTGCCAGCAGGCGGGGGTGCCTGGGCAGGAGGCCTGAAGCACAAGAGGACAAGGGCGTGTTAAGGTCCTGTCGCCCCCTGGCCTCGACGCTTCCACTGTCCTCCCGAGTGCCAAGTGCTGGCATCAGGCCGTCCCCAGTCTGAGACAGCCTCCTCTGCACTCCCCAGAACCCAGCCAGGCATCTCCTCCTGACGCTCAATGCAGACCCAGCCGGAGGCAGTTTCTTTTCCATCTTCACACTTTTGCTGCCACTCCTTGGCCCCCTTCTCATCTCCCATCTTGAAATCAAAGAGCATGAGGAATACAGGCTCAGAGCCAAGGCCTCAGCCTGCTCCGAACCTCCGGCCGCCAGCCCAAATCAGCCCACCTGGTGGGGCCGCTGTCAGCTCCACCTGGATCCAGAAGCTCCTGGCTGCGTGGAGGAGGCCAGAGGGCCTTGGCCGCCTGGAGCCAAGAGCCACGGGCCACAGGCTGAGTGCTGAGCTGATCTGCACGCCTCTCAGGCTGGGGAAAGGGCTCGTCTGGGGTCAGTGCAATCGATATCTCATCTGCAGCTCTCCTAGCGGAAGTGATGGCTATTGGAACATGGTAATGGGTGTTGTCTAGTGGAAGAGACTAATCTTCCCAGCTGTGGAGGGCTCCGCAGGTGGCCCACGCGCCAGCAGGCTCGGCTCAGCGGCTCACTGCTGTCACCACCACCGCTGCCGATGGGGCTATCGAGGCACTTTTTCTTTTTTTTAAGCCCACATCCAGTGACCTATCAAATCAAGCCACATTTAAAGCCACAGCAGCCTCGTGTCATGCTGGCGTCCACCCCGGTCTTCCTGGTACAAAGCCTCAGAGCTGATCCTGACCCAGTCCTTCCAAACACAGGTGGGGATGCCAAGGCCAGGGACTTGCCCAAGCCCATGCACTCAACTGGAAGAGGGCCAGGATGAAACTCCAGCCTCCTGACTCCCCACCAGCATCACACAGAACACTGATTATGACCAACCCACGGCCAGGGGCGTACCTTGGCCCTTAGGTATGCCAAGGTTTCTATTGGCCGGCTCAATCCTTCTTGAAAAAGCTAGAATTCAAATGCCATCAATGTATCGGCTACAGTCCTTACCACTCCGTAATGTCTCACACTCAGCCAGCTTCACTCACTTTGTCACCTCTCTGACCTTGGATCAGTAAAACTGAGGTCTCTACATAATGGGGTGAGGAGGAACAGAATCAGCCTCCTCCCCTGGAGAGTGGGACTCCAGATCTGTCCTCCTTGTCCCAGCTCACAGGCCATGGAGCCTGGCAGGTGGCGTGCCCTGCTGCCCACTGCTGTGAATGACGCTTACTGCGCCTTTCAGTAAATACTAACTGAGCAGCTGCTACATGCCAGGCCTCAGGGACTCATCAGCCCAGCTAGCACAAAGCCCTGTATTTTTTCTTTCATTTTGAGACAGGCTGTCACTGTCACTCAGGCTGGAGCGCAGTGGCACGATCATAGCTCACCGCAGCTTTGAACTCCCGGTCTCAAGCAATCCTCCTGCCTCAGCATCCCAAGTGGCTGAGACTACAGGTGTACACCACCATGCCCAGCTAGAAGCCCTTTATTTTAATGGCTTCACGTGCTGCTTCTTTACGGAGCCCTCCCAGATGTTCACAGTAAGCACTGACCCCCTCGTGGTGGAATTCCAAACACCTGTTACCCCGAGCAGCTCGATGTCATGGGAGGTGACTGAAATGACTGTACCATGAGCTTGCACAGTTCCTTAGGCCAGAAACTTGGCCAAGGCTCATAACGTTTCTGGCTCGGAACATTGGGGTCCCTCGCTTTATCCAAATGTAAAACAAAAGGCTTGAACTCAATGAGCCCTGAAGAAGGTAGGTTCCCTTTCTCTTCAAATGTCCTTTTTAGAATTTGTGCAATTTTGAAAGCCCCTCTGGCGGTCACAAGCCCCAGTTAGAACTCAGGCAGAACTGGAGCATGTCAATTACTCCGTCTCTGAGTCTCAGTTTCCTCATCTGTAAAATGGGCCCAATAATAGTACTTATCTTACAGGGTTGTCCCAAGGAACAATTCATGCACATAAAGACCTCAACAGGGCAGACACCAGGTAACTGTCCCACACATGAGAACTTTTGACCTATTGCTACTGATCATCACCATTCCGCCCTCACCCTGTTGTAGTAGTGTGTTTTCACACTGTTATAAAGAAGTACCTGAGACCGCGTAACTGACAAAAAAAAAAAAAAAGATTTAACAGACTCACAGTTCTGCATGGCTAGGGAGGCTTCGGAAACTTACAATCACGGCAGAAGGCGAAGAGGAAGCAAGACACGTCTTACTTGGCGGCAGGAGAGAGGGCGAGAAGGGGGAATTCCCACACACTTTCAAACTGTTAGACCTCGTGAGAACTCACTATCACGAGAACGGCACGGGGAAACCACTCTGTGATGGAATTACCTCCACCGGGTCCCTCTCTTGACACATGGGGAATACGATTCAAGAGGAGATTTGGGTGGGGACACAGAGCCAGCCCATGTCACCCATGCACTGGCTTCCACGTCGAGCCCCTCCCCAGCACCCTGACCCTGGGGTGGTGGCAGGCACCAGTTGTTACTAATTATGACACAACCCCCACCCCCACAGGCCTTGCAGGGACCCAGCCGCCACTCGGTTTAGATGGTAATGAAGCAGCTGTGAAGCAGGAGGCCTTTCCGTCTGGTCTGCGATCCCAGCTGACCTGACTCCTGCCTGATGCTGTGTGGATGCTGCCCCCCGCCCAGCTGTTTATCCCTGGTGTGATGATGGCTCAGGCTCACTGCAGCCTCAGCCTCCTGGGCACAAGCGATCCTCTCACCTCAGCCACCCCAATAGCTGGGAGTACAGGTGTGCAGCACCACACGTGATTGAATTTTTTTTATTTTCGATAGTGATGAAGTTTTACCACGCTGCTCAGGCTGGTCTCAAACTCCTGAACTCAAGTGATCCTCCCGCCTCAGCCTCCCAAAAGGCTGAGATCAGAGGCACGAGCCACCGTGACCAGCTGCAATCACTTATTTAGGTCTGCAGGCCCAGCCCCCGCTCTTGGGCCCCTAAACGATGGAATGGGGGCCCGGTGTGGTGAGATGGAAGGAGGAGTAGAGCGCACCCTTCCCCTTCCTCTGGATGGGAGTGGCGGAGGGGAACACTCTACAGCTGTAGGTGAGACGGCATGGCCCTAGAAAAGTTCTGGAATGAAGTATGCAAGGGTGAAGGTCCTGGCCGCTCCTCCCACTCACCACGGAACTTGGGAAGGGGCTTGACTCCACCTTGGAGGGACAGGGACACCCGATTCATTCAGAAACTGTTTATTGACTTGTCTTTTGTGTTAGGAAACAAACAAGTTCCCGGGTGTGCTGGGGGAGGAGCATCTGGAGGGGGTCTCCTAGGAGGGAGAGCGAGGGCAGCCATGTGAAAAGTGCAGGGAAGGGCATTCCAGGCAGAAGGAACAGCATGCGCAAATGCCAGAGGGTCAAGGAACCAAAAGGAGTTGAGAGTCGGCTCAGGAGAGAGAGAAGGGGCTGGAGAGGCGCGCGGGGCACGGGCATTGGGTCGATTCTAAGAGACTAAGAAGCCATGGGTGCTGAAGTGGTTGAGAAAAGCCAGGTCAATTGGCAGCCAGGGAACTCCAGGACCCAGGAGTCCTGCTCTCAGATCCCAGGCCCCTCAGCCCCACCCTCCCTAACCTCATGGGCCAGGGGCTCAGTGAGGTTCCTGGCCCCGCTCCTGGGAGCAGCTGACCCTGTGTACCCTGGTGAGCCCCTGAGGGGAAGCTGCTCTCCAGGGATTGGGGTCCCTGCTCCTTCCGAGCCCTCTCAACAAGGCGGCTTTGTCTGGCAACCCCAAGGACCCCTGTGCTCCTCCCCAGGCCCCCTACAGTGGCCCGTTCAGAGCTCTGAAAGGAGGCTTTATCTGCGTCCCGGGCCAGATTGCTGGGAAGTGAGTGGCCACGGCTGGCACATGGGGGCAGCAGCAGCCGAGGCCCCGACTCCTGGGGCTGCAGACACAGAGACAGCCCAGGACAAAAGGGTGCCCTGGGGGACCAGCCCTGCCCAGAGGAAGACAAGAGGACTACACAGGCTCCCCCGCGTCCCCTCCCTGGCCCCGCAATCTGGTCACTGGATCGCAGTGGTCAGTGACATGGGCCTTTGTGCAGCCCCTGCCCCCCGGGACAAGGAGGCAGGTAAGGCAGGGCTGCGTGTAATCGGACCTCCTGGGCCCTGCTGCCCGCTCCCTTTCTCTGGTCCTGGGAAGCTTTGGGAGGGTGGAAACAGTTTGTCAAGGAGAGCACCTTTCCAAATGAAAAGGAGCCTCTGGAAAGATCTATGCCCTAGGCCATCACCGGGCCCACTGGAGGGAATGAGAAGCAGAAAGAAGAAAGACCAGAAAGGCGGGTAGTTCTGAGCCACCTCTTCCTGGGCGCATGGGAGGTCGCGCCTCTCAGCCGGGGTTTCTGCCGCCCAGCTTGGCCCTGGCTAATGTGGATAATGGCAGCAATGATGTATTCCAAGTGCTTCTATGGAGATGACCTCTACCGTCCACAACGACCCTTTGTGACCAGGAGCAGCAGCCCCATTTTAGAGAGACAGGTACAGAGGCCCAGAGAGGCTAAACCACCTGCTCAAAGCCACCCAGCACTCAAGAGGCCCAGCCAGGAACATCTGATGCCAGAGTCCAGGCCTTGTACGGTGTGCCTCCCCGTTTGGCTGGGCCCACCCATCTGCCAACACTGTGTCCAGAAGCCTCACGTCAGCTCTGTCCTGGCTGCAGACATCCTGAATGTAAGAGGTGGGAGGAACCCCAGCCATCACCGCTACAAAAAATTTAAAATTTAAAAATTAGGCCAGGTATGGTGGGTCACGCCTGTAATCCCAGCACTTTGGGAGGCAGATCACTTGAGGTCAGGAGTCTGAAACCAGACCGGCCAACATGGTGAAACCCCGTCTCTACTAAAAATACAAAAAATTAGCTGGGCATGGTGGCGCCTGCCTGTAATCCCAGCTACTCAGGAGGCTGAGGCAGTAGAATTGCCTGAACCCAGGAGGCGGAGGTTGCGGTGAGCCGAGATCGCGCCATTGCACTCCAGCCTGGGTAACAAGAGCGAAACTCCGTCTAAAAAAAAAAAAAAAAAAAAAAAATTAGCCAGGCATGGTGACACATACCTGTAATACCAGGTCCTCAGGAGGCTCAGGTGGGAGGATTGCTTGAACACGGTGGGGTGGAGGCTGCAGTGAGCTGTGATCTCACCACTGTACGCCAGCCTGGGTGACAGAGCAAGATTCTCTCAAAAAATAAAATAAGATAGTTTATTAACATGACTGAACTGTACACTGAAAGATGGTGAAGATGGTAAATTTTATGTTATGCATATTTTGCCACAATTTTAATTTTTTTAATGTCCAAACATAAAGAAAAAAGTGAGTCTAGCCGGTATTCAAGAAGCACTAAACAAAGTGACACCAGCCCGTCTCCCTGATGCAGGGAGAATTCATGGAATGGAATGGAAGAGAATGAAAAAGAGGATACATTCAGGGCCGGCGCGGTGGCTCACGCCTGTAATCCCAGCACTGTGGGAGGCCGAGGCGGGCGGATCACCTGAGGTCAGGAGTTTGAGACCAGCCTGACCAACACAGTGAAACCCCTTCTCTACTAAAAATATAAAAAATTAGCTGGGTGTGGTGATGCACACTTGTAATCCCAGCTACTCAGGAGGCTGAGGCAGGAGAATCGCTTGAACCCGGGAGGTAGAGGTTGCAGTGAGCTGAGATCTCACCATTGCACTCCAGCCTGGGCAATAAGAGCAAAACTCTGTCTCAAAAAAAATAAAATGCATTTATCACAGTGGGCCCAATGTTTAGATGTTCAGCCCAAATCATCTTTTGGGCCACCAGGTGTGCCTGTGGCATTTGGGAAATGCCAATTATTGTACAAATGGGGAAGCTGAGGCCCATAGAGAAGGGCACACCCTGACGTGGGGCCAGTCATAGTCAAGACCAAGCTATAACCTGGGGCTGCCGGCCTCTGGATGTGCCTCACCCCGGGGGGCTGCACAGGGCCCCGAAAGGAGTTAATGCTGCTGGAGGACAGAGGGATGCCCCCTGGATCTTGCCCCCCAACCCCAGGAAAGGGCAAAGGCAAAGGAAAAAATGGCTGGATGCCTCCCACAGTGTGTGCCCTCAGCCCATCTGGGTTGGGCACCAGGGACTCGGCAGGTGGGCAGACTTTACCTCCTGCAGACCCCGGGAGGGCTGTGGCATCAGGAGGGAGACTGAGGCTGCCTGGCTGAGGGGAAATGGGATGGTGACAGCAGCCACATTGACAGCTCCGCCCCAGGCATGCTCATCTCAGCCAAACCTCTAACTCTCACAGGGGCACAGGCAGGGAAACCGGAGCTCAGAGAGAAGCCACTTGCAAGTCAGGGGCAGCAATAGGATTCGAACCCAGGTCTGTAACTTCGGGCCCTGTGGGGAAGTGCCCAGGAAGACGGTGGGGGCCCGAGAGGAATCATCGCAACCAAACCGGTTTCCCTTCTGACCCCGCACTGAGGCCATCTGAGCTTTTCCGAAACACAATTGTGTTATTCCTCCCGCCCTCGCCTGAGCAGAAACCCTCCTGGGGCTCCTTATGGGTGACGCTGGTCCCTGGCCGCCTCTGGGGCCCTGTCCCCACCTGTCTGGATTCCCTTTGGATTTTGTCCCCCAACTAGACTGACCCATTTGCAGTCTCTCAAAAGCTCTGCCACCTGCCAACCGGGCCACGTGGGCCAAAGCTCAGCCCAGTGTCTTCCGCACCGTCAAAGTCTACACCAGCAAGGACAGAATGTGGAGAGTGTATGGGGCTCGCTGTAAAGTGCGGTGCCCCCAGTACACGACGACAAGGGAGAGCGGATCAAACCCAGCCTGGCTGCAGCTGGCGAACACTGAGAGTCCAGCTGCTCGGACCGTGGGCTCTCACTTCCCTGGCATGCCCCTCACTGCCTCCTCCCGCCCCTGTCCTCACTGTCCCCACTGTCCCCAGGGGAGGCAGATCCACCCCCAGATTTACTAGGGCATGTTAAGACTCGGTTTAAAGCCATCTCCAAGGTCACAAGGTCATGGCAGTTTCCCATCGATCTATTTGTCCCTCCCTTGGCTGGAGCCCTTTGCCCCCACTGGCCCCCAGAGCCATATCAAACTTCAGCAGCTTCTCCCAAGCCCCAAGAAGCCAAAACACAGGGCAGGGCCTTAAAACACAGCCAGCGGGCGATTTACCAGCTGGGCTGCCCAACCCCTGACCTCTGGAGGAGATGTAATGCATCTCCCTGGTTTAGCCGGATCAATGGTGCTGTGAAAAACAGTCCCATGTGGGCCAGTTGGGACAGGAGGGAGACACCCCCCACCAGAAATCCCACCCTGACAGCCACGGAGCCAGCCTCTGCGCACACACGCGGCCCCAGGCCCACGCTGGGCTCACCCACTATTTCACCGAAACATCTCAGGCAGGAGCTGGGATCACTGAGTTCAGCCCCCTAGAATTCGGATGGGGAAACTGAGGCTGTGGGGCTTCTCAAGGTCCCAGAGCAAGTGCAAGGAAGTCTCCAGCTTCCCCGGGGGGAGCTGCCGCTGCTCAGCTTCTTCCTCCTTCTGTGGGCAAAGGTGGCAGTGGCCAGTCGTGTGGGGCAGTCGTGGTACTGGGGGTTTCACAGGCCCTGAAAGGCCAACCTTGGCTGTCCCACAGCCTCTGGGCAGGACCAGTGGACCCAGTGTGCCGACGGGGTGGGGCTTTCTGCCTTTGACTCTGTGTTCTGCTTTCAACACAGGGTCCTGCCTGAGTCACAACATCCCAATGAGGGCAGAGGCCAGAGGCAACAAGCCTCCCGGAGCTAGGACCCCCTTGCCCCCCAGAAAGCACAGTAACCCACATTTAAGGAGGAGGGTTAACGAGAGCAGGAGCGCTCTGCTTCCAAATTCTCCTCGGTCCTCGTGTGACCCCACCCGCACCCCCAGCCTGAGCCAGCAGGAAAAGCAGGTGGCCCCGGGGCCACAGGCCAACAGGGGCCCCAGGAGCTCACTAGAAAGGCAGCATCTGGGCCCCTTTCCTCCAGACCTACTGACCGTAGTCTGCATTTTAACAATCCCAGCTGATCCATGTGCATGCTAAGGCTGACAGCACCGTTGCACAGAACCTCCCCGAGTGAAATGCGGACGGGTGAGTGTGGGCGTGTGTGTGTGTGTGTGTGTGTGTGCACCTTAAGATCTTTACCCTGAAAAAAGGACCTGAGATGAAGAGGGAAGGTAGGAAGGAAGGGAGGAAAAAGGAAGGAGAAACAGAAGGAAGGAGAAAGAAGATACCCTGCCGATGTCCAAAAAGTATTTGAAGTAACTTCATTAACCTCCCATTTCTTGACTGCACAAACATTCATTGAGCATCAAAGACATGCTAAGCACTGAGCTGAGCGCTGGGGTAGAGCAGCGAGCAAAATTGGTGGTGTCTCAGCCCCACGTGCCCCCACCCCACAGCTTACAGACTCTCTTTTTTTGGGGGCGGGGCAGAGTCTCACTCTGCCGTCTAGGCTCGAGTGCAGTGGTGTGATATCGGCTCATTGCAACCTCCACCTCCCGGGTTAAAGCAAATTCTCCTGTCTCAGCTTCCTGAGTAGCTGGGATTACAGGTGCCTCCCACCACATCCAGCTAATTTTTTTTTTTTTTTTTTTTTTTTTTAGTAGAGATGTGGTTTCACCAGGCTGGTCTCGAACTCCCAACCTCAGGCGATCTGACCACCTCAGCCTCCCAAAATGCTGGGATTACAAGCCTGAGCCACCACACCTGGCCAGCTTACAGTCTCAAGCTATGCTGTCCAGAACAGTAGCCCCATGACGTGTGAGCAACTGAAACGTGGCCAGTCCCCACTGAGATGTGCTGTGAGTGTTAAATCCACACTGGATTTCAGAGACAGTGCAAACTGGCCAGGCCTAGTGGCTCACACCTGTAATCCCACACTTTAGGAGGCTGAAGCAGGAGGATCACTTAAGCCCAGAATTTTGAGACCAGCGTGGGCAACATAGTGAGACCCCATCTCTACAAAGAATTTAAAAATTATCCAGGTGTGGTGGCATGCACCTGTAGTCTCAGTTACTTGGGAGGCTGAGGTGGGAGGATCATTTTAGCCTGGGTTTAAGTTATACATAGTCGACTGCACAAATCTTAACTGCACTCCAGAAGCGTTCCATGCTGCTCCTGTTCACTATGGCTGCAATGGTGCATTAGCTACACAAGTTGATCTCACAGTGGCTGGGGCTCAGGAGTTTGGGCACAGTGAAACGGGTCTTGTCTTCCGGGTCTTACCAGGCTGCAATCAAGCTGTCAGCCGGGCTGCATCTTCTTTCGGAGTTCGGGTCTTCTTCCCCGGTCTTGCAGTGATCAGCAGAATTCAGTTTCTTGCACCTGTAGAACGAGGTCCCTCTTTTCTCGCTAGCTGTCAGCCAGTGGCCCCCTGGCGCCACGTAGCCATCTCTAAGGCAGTTCACACCATAGAAGCTTGCTTCTGCAAGTCTCTCTTAAGGTTTCTTTCTTTTTTTTTTGAGATGAGGCCTCGCTCTGCCACCCAGGCTGGAGTGCAGTGGCACGAACTCAGCTCACTGCAACCTTAGCCTCCCAGGCTCAAGGAATCCTCCCACCTCAGCCTCCCAAGTAGCTGGGATTACAGGCGTGCACCACCACACCAGACTAATTTTTATATTTTGGTAGAGATGGGGTTTCACCATGTTGCCCAGGCTGGTCTCAAACTCCTGGATTCAAGTGATTTGCCCACCTCAGCCTCCCAAAGTGCTGGCATTACAGGTGTGAGCCGCTGGTCCCGCCTCTCTTAAGGTTTTACCTAATTAAGCCCAGATTTTACCTAATTAAGATCAGGTTTTACCTAATTAAGTTCATTTTCAATGAACTGCTTTGAGATCTAAATTACACCTGCAAAACGCCTTCAGCTTTATCATCTCAGCCAAAAGCACATCCCTAGTCCTACCCATAGTCAAAAGCAGGGGTTGCAGAGAGCGTAAATACCAAAGGTTAAAAGTTAGCAGGAGTCAGCCAGGCATAGTGGCTCCTGCCTGTAGTCCTAGCTACTTGGGAGGCTGAGGTGGAAGGATCGCTTGAGCCCAGGAGTTCAAGACCAGCCTGGGCAACATACCAAGACCCTATTTCTTTTAAAAAAATTATGGGGTCACTTTAGGGTCTGTCTGCCACAAATGGTAACGACAATTCTAACTTCTTCAACCTCAATTAAAAATTAATCATTTACTAATAAACTTATGAATTCATCAATTAATTGTGTCAGTCTCCTTTTTTCTTTTCTTTATTATTATTATTTTTTGAGATGGAGTCTTACTGTTGCCCAGGCTGGAGTGCAGTGGTTTGATCTCAGCTCACTGCAACCTCTGCCTCCCAGGTTCAAGCAATTCTCCTGCTTCAGCCTCCTGAGTAGCTGGGATTACGGATGCCCACCACCACAACTGACTAATTTTTAGATTTCCCTGTGTTGGCCAGGCTGGTCTCTCAAACTCCTGACCTCAAATGATCCCCCCGCCTCGGTCTCTCAAAGTGCTGGGATTACAGGCGTGCGCCACCGCGCCCTTGCTGTCGGGATCCTTTCACTCAACATTGTGGCCATGAAATTTCTCTGTGTTGCTGCCACATCTGTAGCTTGTTCCTTTTCACTGTTGCATCTTTTTTTTTTTTTTTTTGAGATGGAGTCTCACTCGGCCACCCAGCCTGGAGTGCAGTGGCGCAATCTCAGCTCACTGCAGTCTCCTCCCCTTGGTATTCAAGTGATTCTCCCAACTCAGCATCTCAAGTAGCTGGGATTGCAGGTGCTCACCACCATGCCTGGCTAATTTTTGTATTTTTAGTACAGACGGGGTTTCACCATGTTGGCCAACCTGGTCTCAAACTCCTGACCTCAAGTGATCCGCCCACCTTGGCCTCCCAAA
This sequence comes from Aotus nancymaae, assembly GCF_030222135.1. NCBI lineage: Eukaryota > Metazoa > Chordata > Mammalia > Primates > Aotidae > Aotus > Aotus nancymaae. The sequence goes on along the minus strand of NW_026988414.1, from coordinate 1,516,684 downwards.
GTGCTGGGATTACGGGCACTGCACCCGGCCGGCATCATATTTCATTATAGGAATGCACCACAATTTATTTGCCCCACTTCTGTTGACAGATTTTTGGGTTGTTCTCAGTTTTCTGGCTATTGAAATAGAGCTGCTAGCATATGGGATTCTGGACCAGATTTTAGATAATCCAAAAACATCAATGAAAAAAACTGATGAAATCTAGTTTAATTAGTAATATTGATTGTACCAATGTTAATTCTTAGTTTTGCCCAATGGGCCATGGTTCTAGAAGATGTTAACTGCAGAAGAAAGTGAATGATGAGTATAAAAGAGCTCTCTGCACTGTCTTTGCAACTTTTCTGTGAAGCTAAAATTATTTTGGGGCCAGGCACGGTAGCTCACACCTGTAATCCCAGCACTTTGGGAGCCAAGGTCAGAGGATCACTTGAGGCCAGGAGTTCAAGACCAGCTTGGTCAACAGAGTGAGACCCCATCTGTACAGAAAAAATAAAATAATTCTAAAATAAAAATTTTTATAAAAATAAGTAAATTAATAGCAAACATCTGCTATAGGCCTCAGTAAAGTAGTGGGTATACAACTAGCCCTGGACAAAGTCTGTGAGGGCACCGTGTCCAGTGCGAGACCACAGATCCAGACTGTACAAGACACAATTCCTCTGAGAAGGGAAACCCGTGAGGCGAGCCCCACAGTCACCAGATCTCTGCCTGGGGCCGATTTCCCAGCCACAGACTAGAGAGCGGGGATCCAAGCGGACTCCAGTCATCCTGCTGAGCTGAGAAGCGAGATCAGGACACGGAGCTGCTGAAGCCGCCGGGTCTGCAGGGCTGGAGAAAAGGATGATGCCAGGGCTGGGTTTCCCGTTTTTTTTTTGTTGTTTTTTTTTTTGAGATGGAGTTTTGCTCTGTCACTCAGGCTGGAGTGCAGTGACACTGACACAATCCCGGCTCACTGCAACCACCACCTCCCAAGTTCAAGCGATTCTCCTGCCTCAGCCTCCCAAGTAGCTGGAACTACAGGCATGCACCAAGCCCAGCTAATTTTTGTATTTTTAGCAGGGATAGGGTTTCGTTATGCTGGCCAGGCTGGTCTCAAACTCCTGAGCTCAAGCAATCCACCCACCTTGACCTACCAAAGTGCTAGGATTACAGGTGCAGGCTGGGTTTCTTAGCAAGTCTTTGACTATAACATGGGGGACACACTGAGGATGAGACCACTTGGGGCTGTCCAGAGACCAGCTGCTGTGAGCGGGGTGTGGGGCAGAGATCCTTGATGGCAGAGGGAAGGATGACGGCAGATGACACAGTGCCCTGAGGGCTGAGAGGAGGGCTTGGCTTTTGCTCTGAGCAAAGTGAAGACACCAAATGGTCTGGGTAGAGGAGTGCCCTGGCCTGTCATTGATAAAGAGCCCATTAGATGTGCGGTGGGGGCTTGGGTCAGAGCCGAGGGTGGAGGTGGCAGTCAGTGGCAGGGCAGAAGCCACTCTGAAGGTGGAGCTGGTCAACTGGACCTGGGGTTGGGAGGAAGACAGGAGCCAGGAGGGCTCCCAGGTTCTGGCCTGTGGACTTCTGAGACCCTTGGCTTTCCCTTTTTTTTTTTTTGCCTTTGGAGAACCAGTTCATAGACACCTGGCTTCTTCTTACAGCAGGTGTGCACTACTATTATAATGAGAAAGCCCCCAAAAGACATACCTTTTACTGGCGCAGGAGAAGGCACTCTCCGTGTTGAAAGCACTCTCTACTCCTTTCCCGAGTGGAGCCGTGAAGGAGGCGCCTGTCTTTCCCGGGTACCCCCTCACCAGGTGGTCTGCCCCTGGCTGCTGCAGGAGGTTTGCCTCTTTTTCTTTCTTTCTTTCTTTCTTTCTTTTTTGAGATGGAGTCTCCCTCTGTTGCCAGGCTAGAGTGCAGTGGTGCGATCTAGGCTAACTGCAACCTCCGCCTCCCAGGTTCAAGCAATTCTCCTGCCTCAGCCTCCCAAGTAGCTGGGATTACAGGCGCGCACCACCATGCCTGGCTAATTTTTTTTTTTTTTTTTTTTTTTTTTTTTTGCGGTTCAAGTCTCCCTCTCTCCCCCAGGCTGGAGTGCAGTGGCGCAATCTCAACTCACTACAACCTCCACTTCCTGGGTTCAAGAGATACTCCTGCCTCAGCCACCTGAGTAGATGGAACTACAGGCTCCTGCCACCACACCCAGCTAATTTTTGTATTTTTAGTAGAGATGGGGTTTTGCCATGTTGGCCAGCCTGGTCTCGAACTCCTGACCTTGTGATTGGCCCCCTTGGCCTCCCAGGATTACAGGCGTGAGCCACTGCGCCTGGCCACGTGTCTCTTTTCCTTGCTCCTTCCCACTGTGTACATCCCTCCTGTCCTCCAGCCCCTGAGCAGGGCCTGCGGGGATGGACAGGGGAAAGAGCCAGCACTGGGCCTAGTGGGGATGGGTGAGGGGTGCAAGAAATTCAATGAAAGACTTGCCTTTGATTAAAAAACTAAAAATTTTTTTAAAAAGAGCATCTTTCTTCCCTGTTGACTGAATTCTCAGCCCAGACACCTGGGAATATTCCGGGCAAGGATGGCCTTTGGGGCCAGCAATGTTTGTGACCATCACTTGCAGAACAGGGACCTCTCTTGGTCTCACTCCTGTACCTAGCCTCTTGCGGCCTCACTGGCCCTGGATGTGGCCCCTCCTGCCCCTCAGGGGTCCCTTCCCTCCCCAGAATCTTTCTTTTCTTTTCTTTTCTTTTTTTAATGAGATGAAGTCTTGCTCTGTTCCCCCAGGCTGGAGTGCAATGCTGCCATCTGGGCTCACTGCAGCCTCTGCCTCCAGGTTCAGGTGTGTGCCACTATGTACATGCACAGCTAATATTTTAATATATATTTTTAGTAGAAACAGGGTGACCAGGCACGGTGGCTCACACCTGTAATCCCAGCACTTTGGGAGGCCGAGGCGGGGGGATCAGGAGGTTAAGAGACCAAGACCATCCTGGCCAACATGGTGAAACCCCGTCTCTACTAAAAATACAAAAATTAGCTGATCGTGGTGACACATGCCTGTAATCCCAGCTACTCAGGAGGCTGAGGCAGGAGAATCGCTTGATCCCCAGAGGCGGAGGTTGCAGTGAGCCGAGATCTCATCACTGCATTCCAGCCTGGCAACAGAGCAAGACTCTATCTAAACAAAAAGGAAGAAGAAAGAAAACGAAACAGGGTTTTTCACCATATTGTCCAAGCTGGTCTCGAACTCCTGACCTCAAGTGATCTGCCCACTTGGCCTCCCAAAGTGCCAGAATTATAGGTGAGAGCCACTGCCCCGTCTGTCCCAGAACCTTCTCCATGTTCTGTTACCAGACTCCTCCTTTCCCTCCCTCTCTGCCCACCTGGGTCTCGGCAGGTGAGTATACAACTAGCCCTTGACGAAAACTATGAGGCTACTGTGTTCAGTGCCTCAGGGCTCAGTGTCCCAGGGCCCCTCATGCCCCTCTCCGCAGCAGTCTCCCCACCCATAGAATTCTCTGCCTCCAGGAGACCCCCAGACTCTCCAGCCAGCTTGGGGCCTGTTAGAGGCTTGTGTGACTCCCTCAGAGCAGGGTCACGGCTGTAATGGATGATTATTGCTGGGATTTTTCATTCACCATCTATCCCCTTGCTAACCTGGGAGCTTCTCGTTCACCTCAGGATTCCCAGCCCCTAGCAGAAGACCTGACCTATAATTGATGCTCAAAAGATACTTATTAAATCAAATTATATGTAACTCAGAGATGAGTACATCTGAACAGGTGGCACACAGGAGCTAGCACACAAAATGGGCTTTGAAAGTGGATACAATTTCACTAAGCAAAGATGGAAGAATGGAGTTTTCCAGGGAGAGAGCTCACCATGAACAAAGAAAGGGAAGCAGGAAAGCGTGTGTCAACCTCGGCACCTGGAAGCGGATGCACAGCACAAGACAAATATTCTTAACCTTTTTTAAAAAAAATACTGTGAGTCTCTCTGAACCTATTCTGGTCTGGGAGCTGCCCAATTCATAAATCACCAGAGTAAGTAAATAAATGTAAATAAATCCTTATGGCCGGGCGCGGTGGCTCACGCCTGTAATCCCGGCACTTTGGGAGGCCGAGGCAGGCAGGTCACTTGAGGTCAGGAGTTCGTGACCAGCCTGGCCAACATGGAGAAATGCCGTTTCTACTAAAAGTACAAAAAATAGCCAGGTGGGGTGGCACAGGCCTATCATCTCAGCTACTCAGGAGGTGGACACAGGAGAATCGCTTGAACCCAGGAGGTGGAGGCTGCAGTGAGCCTAGATCGCCCCACTGCACTCCAGCCTGGGCAACAGAGTGAGACTCTGTCTCAAAAAAAAAAAAAACTGACCGAACGAATGACTATTTGGAAGGGTGGCTGGATGGACAGGCAGACGGGCAACAGATTAAAGCAAAGCCCCTCCTTTTAAGGAAACAGAAACTGAGGGTGGGAGGGAAAGGGGGCTCCTGAAGATGACTGCGTTGCATTGAGGCAAAAGGAACGCTGTCGTACCTTCAGACCGTCTCTCACCATCACCCTGCGTGACCACTGCCTAGGTCACTCTTTCCTCCTCCCAGGACCCCTGCCCCCCACCCCCAGCATCCCCCCCAGTGCCCCCCTCACAGGTAGCTACTTTCCTGCTCATTACTTTTTACCAAACCTGGAGCCGAAGGCCTGAGTGCACAGCTGGGGAGGGGATGGGCCCTTTGTCCAAGCCTCAGCCCGAGGGCAAGGGTGGGTGGGGTGGGGATGAAGCTGGGGGCTCCCTCCTCCCCGCTCTCTCTGCCATCTCCCTCGCTAACTTTTGTCCTTGGTTCGCCTGCATGATGAGAAGAGGCTTCATTCTCGGGCAACTGGGCAGCCATTAGGAAGAGGCAGGCGCATTACCCTCTCACCGCACAATAGCTGGCTACTTCAGTTATTCTATTTCACCTGAAGACTTTATCTGCAGCCGAGCCTCCCCTTCGGAGCGGGGCAGGCCCCATCTGTCGGACAGTTTGCTCCAATGTCTCCGGCCATTAAGCCTCCACTTGGATGGTGTGTGTGCATGGAAGCAAGGGAGAGAGAGAGCGCTGGGGAGAGGGAGAGCTGGGGAGAGGGCGCGTGTCCGCCTGCCTGCACTCCCTCCCTCTTGGCTCTTTATCATTCTCCCAGGGCCGAACAGAACTTGCTCAAAAGACTGATGTCAGACGTGTGCAAAACAGAGCGATAAAACCTAATGCACTCACGCCCCTTTGTCTGCCTGATTCTCCTCCTGAACATTTCCCACTCAGAAAGCCACTTAAAACACATCAGCAGTAACTCCACAAAACAGTCACTTGTTGGCTAATTGTGCTAAGCAGCTGCCAGCAGGGCCCGGGCCGAGTGGGGAGGGGAGCTGGAGGCCCCTCCAGTCCCCCAGCCAGAACCCGGCTCCTGGGGAGGATGCCCAACCATCCCCTCCCTCCCCTGCCTCTGCACCTCGAGGCTCTGCAAGAAGAGAGCAGGCAGCTCTGTTCACTGGGTGGAGGCTGGGAGGCGAAGAACTCGGGCCTGGGGGCTGGGCTGGGGAGCCAGGAGGGCAGGATTCTCTCCCCTGGGAGTCACTGGCCATCTCTGGGCCTCAGTTTCTCTTCTCACCCCAAAAGCAGGTTGGACAGTGGCTTCTGAGGTCTCTTCCAGCTCCAAAGGCTGCCTGGTGTTATGCTCCGGGAGCTTCCAACAGACCTGGGTTCAAATCCCAGCTGTCGTTCGACCTGTATCCTCAGGCTCTCTGAGTGTGTTTCCTCATCAGGAAAATGAGATACAGGCAGTACCTGCCATGATGGGGTGCTGTGAGGTGGCACCTGGATAGGTCTTGGAGCCAAGGAGCACAGGCCTTCCTGGGCCTCGGGAATTCCCAGTCCAGTGAATAGACAGGGGCTGCTGGGGCCCATAACAGGGCACCCTGGCCCAGACCTGGAAACTAGGGTGAACTAAGCTGAGACCAGAAGAAGAAGGACCTCACCAGCCCAGGGTGTGGGCACAGGCAGGGCTGGCGCACAGCAGGCAGGAATGGCGTATGCAAAGGTCCTAAGGCAGGGCTGAACTGGAGGACCAGAAAGGAGGCCAGCGTGAGTGGAGAACCGAGGGAGGAGCCAGAGAAGTGGCCAGGGCCAGGTGAGAAGGACCCAGCAGGCCATGGTAAGGAGCTTGGCTTTATCCTGGCAATATGGAGCTGTGGAGGGATGGGGGCAGCCAGGTACCTTTTTCAAAGACCCCTCCTGGTTTTAGTTGAAGAAGCCGGTGGGCAGGGTTCAAGAGCAGGTGCAGGCAGCTCTCCCTCCCCTGTTCTAACAGCCCAGGCTGGGTGGCGAAAGTGATGGATCCTCCCTCGGAGGGACAGGGATGAGACGGTGAAACCAGCGCTCCTGCCCGGGCTCCGCAGGCCCCTTTCCTCGCTGGCCACGCTGGAGAGGCAGGGGTTAAGCTCCATGGCCTGTCCCCTCGGTCACACACGAACCCTGCCCTCTGTGGGCGCAACTGTCACTGCCTTGCGTATCAGGACACCTTTAGGGAGGCTCAGGCGGCAGCTTGCAGCGCTCGGATCAGGAGGGTGGCGAGTTCTTGCACTCCTACAACAGCACTTGAGGCCAGCTCTGTCCGCTGGCCAATGTTGCACCGAGCCACAGACACAGCTCGCACGCACATGTAGGTTCAGAGGTCCAAGTGGCCAGTTCCCGCTACCAGACCTCAGAGTGGATGCTCGTCTGCAAGGTGAGGACAGGGGTGACTTCCTCCCCCAACAGCATGGCATGGAGACGGTTCAGCGGGGCGCTAGGCTTACATCAGCGCTCGGCAAAGCAGAGTCGATGTCACTGTTTCCCCTCGGCCCTCGATCCCCCCTACCCTGCAAAGCATGGGCTCTTCTCAGCCCATCTTCCACCCCTGCCGACTGCCCTTTGGCCTTGTCCAGGAGGCTGTAAGTCAGAGTGGATTTTTCATCAAAATAACTCACCCTTCCGCGTTCCCAACGTAATTACCACCCCCTTCGGTTTTGCTCCCGATGCCCCTTTTGTTTTTTCTCTGTGAACTTTATTTTAACCATCCTTTGTATGTGTGAATGCTTTAAAAAAAAAAAAAAAAAAAACCTTGCAAGTGAAAATAACTTAATTGCTTTTTCTGATTTTTAAAGTAACACATGCTCATTATCAAAAACATCCAGAAAGGTAGAAAGAGAGAAAAAACAGGTTGTTTTTTAAAAGCCACTTCTAGTAGTTTGTAGCAGAGTTGGGATAAGGAGGCCCCCTCTTTATCAAACTGGGGTGCTCCCCGCCTGCACCCAGCCCTCGCCCACCACCTAAACGCCAGCTCAGATTCTTGCTCCTCAAATAGGCTTCCTAGACTCCCACAGCCCGTGGCGCTCCTTCCTTCCACTGACTTCACTTCTCCTCCCTCCCTCCCTCTCCCTCTCTCTCTCTCTCTCTCTTTTTGAGACTGAGTCTCACTCTGTTGCCCAGGCTGAAATACAATGATGTGCAATCATGGCTCACTGCAGCCTCGACCTCACCGGCTCAAGCAATCTTGATCCTCCCATCTTAGCCTCCTGAGTAGCCAGAACTAAAGGTGTGTGCCACCATGCCTGGCTGATTTTTGTACTTTTTGGTGGAGACAGAGTTTTGCCATGTTACCCGGGCTGATCTCAAATTCCTGAGCTCAAGCCATCCACCCGCCTCCCAGAGTGCTGACAGGCATAAGCTATCATGCCCAGCAATTCTTTTCATTTCAACAAACATTTATTGAGCCTCTACTTTGAGCCAGGACACAGGATCTGGCCATCTGGATTCACCCACTTCTGACTGCATTTCATTGGTTTTTCCTTATTTTTCTGTCTGGTGTCTAGACTCCTGCTCTCCAGCCTGGACTGTCAGGTCCCCGAGAGCAGACCCAGAGCTCTCTCTGTATCCCCATCCCTGGCATCTGCAGTTTCTGAGAGGGACCTCAGAGGTGCCTGCAGGGAGGGCAGATGCCGTGGGCACGTGCTGGACACCACGTCAAGTCCTTGACACCAATGATCTTGTGTGATCCCCGCCTTGATGATGGGAGGGGTGTGTTGTTATTAGCTTCACTTAGCAGGTGCAGAAACTGAGTTTATACAAGCTTGCCCAAGGAACTATGATGGGTGAGCTGAGAGTTAGGAATTGAACCTGAGACTCTGAGACCGAGGCCTGAGCTCTGCGCTGCTTCCTTGTACAGCTCAATAATGGCACAGGGTAGTGGACAAATGCCGTCAGCAAGGAATGCCTAGGACAGGAAGGACAGTGCCATCGTCCTGAAATGATGCTTGACCAAGTTTCTTTTTTGTTTTTTTCTTGAGATGGAGTCTTGCTCTGTTGCCCAGGCTGGAGTGCAGTGGTGTGATCTCAACTCCCTACAGCCTCCGCCTCCCAGGTTCAAGTGATTCTCTTGCCTCAGCCTTCCAAGTAGCCTCTGGAGATTACAGGCACCCACCGCCATGCCTGGCTAATTTTTTTTTAGTAGAGACAGGGTTTCACCATGTTGGCCAGGCTGGTCTCGAACTTGACCAAGGTACGAGCTGCATAGCAGTTAGCCCAGTGGAAAGCTGGTGGGGAGCACTGAAGAGGAGCAACAGCCTGTGAGTCAAGCCAAAGGCGTGAATCAGCTGTGGTGGGAGAACCACGGGCCATCTGAGTGGAAGGTGCAGGTGCACACGGACCAGGGCAGGGAGGTGGGAGAGTGGGCTGGCCAGCTGGCTGCACCACGGTGTGCCTCATACAGTCTAACCAAGCCTTTGGACCTGAGCTGTAGGCCAGTGGTTCACCCTGAGCTCCCTGGAATCCTCTGGGCTCCTCAGAGGCCCCTTGGCACCTGGAGGAAGGGAACCGGAGGGAGGGAAGAGGCGAGATGATGCAGGCTCTGCACCCAGCCCCACCCCGGGTCTCAGGGAAGCTGCGCTTTCATTGCTTGTTCATTTAGATTTTCAGTGTAAGATTTCATTGGAAGGGTTTGCAGCAAATGCATTTGAAACTGCTCTTGTAAACTGGGAGAAGTCTTAAGCCAGAAGTGACATGACCAGCATTTTATGATTCATTTGTTCTTCAAAAAACTTGGCAGAGGCCAGGGACAGTGACTCATGCCTGTAATCCCAGCACTTTGGGAAGCTGAAGTGGGTGGATCACTTGAGGTCAGGAGTTTGAGACCAGCCTGGCCAACATGGAGAAACCCCGTCTCTACTAAAAATACAAAAATTAGCTGGACGCAGTGGCAGGCATCCGTGATCCCAGCTACTAGGGAGGCTGAGGCAGGAGAATCGCTAGAAACCGGGTGGCAGAGGTTGCAGTGAGCCGAGACTGTGCCACTGCACTCCAGCCTGGATAACAGAGCAAGATTCTGTCTCAAAAAAAACAAAAACGAAAAAATGGCCAGGTGTGGCAGCTCACGCCTATAATCCCAGCACTTTGGGAGGCCAAGGCAGGTGGATCAGCTGAGGTCAGGAGTTTGAGACCAGCCTGGCCAACATGGTGAAACTCCATCTCTACCTAAAACACAAAAAATTAGCCGGGCTTGGTGGCGGGTGCCTGTAATCCCAGCTACTCGGGAGGCTGAGGCAGGAGAATCGTTTGAACCCGGGAGGCGAGATCGTGCCACTGCACTCCAGCCTGGGCAACAAGAGCAAAACCCGTCTCAAAGACAAACAAACAAACAAAAACAAACAAAACAACGACGAACTTGGCAGAGCTTCCGCCTCTGCCCTCCCGGCTCTGGCTTAGGGAGGGTGTGTTCAGTTGTGCCTGCCTTGGGGATCCTGTGTCATGGGCCCAGGGTCAGAATCCTGAACTTCTAGTCCCAGCTCTACCCGAGACTTACCGGGGGATTGCACCAGTTTCCCCCTCTCTGGGTCTCAGGATTCTGGCCCTCAGCCTTGGACTTGACCCCTGCCTGTGGCTACAGACCAGAAATAATCTTACCCGGCCAGTTCTCTTCTGGGCAATCGCGCACTCCTGACAGGCCTCCCAGACTAGAGAAAGAACCATGATGGACCAGGCGCGGTAGCTCACGCCTGTAATCCTAGCACTTTGGGAGGCTGAGGTGGGTGGATCACTTGAGGTCAGGAGTTCACGACCAGCCTGGCCATGATGGTGAAACCCCATCTCATAAAAAAACAAACAAACAAACGACAATAACAGCAGCCACGGTCAGAACCAGTACCCCAGGCACTTCCTTCTCACTGAGTCTTCACAACCACCCATTTTACAGGGAGGAAAACTGAGGCTCAGCAGTGAGGTCACTTGCCAGACCCTCCTCAGCAGCTACATGGTGCAGACAGGACTTGAGCCCAGCTGGGATTACAGGCCTGAGCCACCATGTTCTGCTAGTTTCCGTATTTTTAGTAAAGATGGAGTTTCACCATGTTGGCCAGGCTGTTCTCGAACTCCCGATCTCAGGTGATCTGCCTGCCTTGGCCTCCCAAAGTGCTGAGATTACAGGCGTGAGTCATGTGCCCAGTCGTCAAACACCTTTTCTAATAGAAGGCTCATTTTGAGTATTTTCTCAGATATGGTAAGTTTATGTAAAGTCAAGACTTCTGTTAAGAAGTGCCCATCTTCAGCCCAGGTGCAATGACTCGTGCCTGTAATCCCAGCACTTTGGGAGGCCGAGGCAGGTGGATCGCCTGAGGTCAGGAGTTTGAGACCAGCCTGGCCAACATGGCGAAACTCCATCTTTACTAAAAATACAAAAACTAGCCAAGTGTGGTGGCTCACACGCCTGTAATCCCAGCTACTAGGGAAGCTGAGGCATGAGAATCACTTGAATCCAGGAGGTGAAGGTTGCAGTGAGCCAAGATCACACCACTGCACTTCAGACTCCTTGAAAGGAAGGAAGGGAGGGAGGGAGAGAGGGAAAGAAGGAAGGGAGGAAGGAAGGAAGGAGGGAGGGAGGGAAGGAAGAAAGGAAAGAAGGAAGGAAGGAAGGAAGGAGGGAGGGAGGGAAAGGAGGAAGGAAGGGAGGGAGGGAGGGAGAGAGGGAGGGAAGGAAGGAAGGAGGGAGGGAGGGAAGAAAGGAAGGGAAGGAGGGATGGAAGGAAGGAAGGAAGGAGGGAGGGAAGGAAGGAAGGAAGGAAGGAAGGAAGGAAGGAAGGAAGGAAGGAAGGGGCGCCCATCTTCATTTATCATGAAAAATGTGGCTATTCTCACTTCCGCAGCTTGGGTGAGAAGAGAGAGCTGGTTCTACACTTTCTTTTTAATCTGCTCCTTTAGCAAGGAAATGTTGAGCTCCTGCAGTGTGCTTGGAGTATAAATTTGAAAAAGGCAGAGGCAGGCACCAGCACGGGGGAGCTCACAGGCTAGAGGAGAAACAGGTCAGGAGTCCCCTTGTGACTGGTAAGCCCTGCATAGGGGAGCATGAAGGTGAGGCGGCTTCACGGCCTCAGGGAGATGAGGAGCTCATCCCTGGGGAGGTGAGGTCTGGCCAAGACCTGGAGGAGGAGGATTAGCCATGCAAAGAGGAGGGGAAGGTGTGCTGGGCAGAAGGAACAGCACAGGCAAGTCTGGGAGGGAAGAGAGAGCCAGATCTGTCTGGGGACCGCGAGGATCCGTGCAGCAGGGAGGAGACACCCAGCCAGCACCATGGGGCTCAAGGGAGACAGGAAGGAGATGAGGCAGAGACGAAGGCAGAGTCAGGCCTTGCAGAGCCCTGGGGCAAGCCCAGGAGTTTGGAGGCCACTGAGGAGGATTATGCAAAGAAATGACCCAATCCAAAATGCACTTAGGAAAATCTCTCTGGAGAAGCATTATAGATTAGCAGTTGAGGCCAGGTGCGTTGGCTCACCCCTGTAATCCCAGCACCTTGGGAGGCTGAGGTGGGAGGATTGCTTGAGCCCAGGATTCTGAGACCAGCCTGGGCAACAAAGTGAGACCCCCATCTCGATTTAAAAAAAAATGTTGACAGTTCAGGATCTGGCATCCCAAGGGCCTGAGTTCAAGTCCTGGTTCTGCCAGTAAGTGAATGATCTTGGGTAAATTGATCAAGTTTTCTGAGCCTCAGTTTCTCCAGCTATAAGATGGGGACAGTAATAGTCTCTAATGCCAAAAGCCATGGGAGGAGTCAGGGAGACATCGCAGGAGGTGGATGCCCAGAATGGCAGCTGTCAGGGGCAGGCTTTCCATCAGTTTCATTCACTGCTGTATCTCCATGCCTGGAAGATGATAGAAACTCCATAAATATGTACCCAGTGAATGGAGAAATGGTTGCTGAGTGGATGATGGACTGGAGGGGCAAAAGGGATCCCTCTTGACTATGGAAAGCAAGCGGACAATCAGTATAGCTAATTCAATAATCACGCAGGCTCAAGACAGAAGACGCTCAGCAATGTGCATACATTAGTCCCGACAGCTCCCTCAGTTACAAGGTTACGAGCGCTGAGGCTTGGAGGGGTTCGATGCATTGCCCAAGATCACCCAGCAAGGGAGCACTGAGCCTGGAATTTGCACCCGAACCCTTTGCCTCGGAAGCCTTTGAAGTAAAGCACAATGCCAGTGCCCTCCCAATACCGGGCACCGCGCTGGCTTTCTCACTCTGTTGGCAGCTGCCTGCAGCTAAGGCACCTGCAGGGGCAGCATAGGAGGGGGCTGGTGGGCAAAGAATTCAGTGGTCCCCAGAAGGGCCTGGTGCCAAGGGCATTTCCATCCATCGCCGGCTATTTACTGAGCACCTATGATGTGTGCTGTTTATAAAAAGCTACAGAATTGTGAGGCAGGGTGGGGGCTTGCAGGCTTGTGGAAGTGCCTGCCACCAAATTGAGAATTACTGCAGGGTAGAGGCACATGGACAGGGATAGGCAGGCTGATGGCCATTGGCAGCCATAGTGATTAAAACACAACTGGAGTCCCAGCTACTCAGGAAGCTGCGACATGAGGATGGCTTGAGTCCAGGAGTTCAAGGCTGCAGTGAGCCATGATTGGGCCACTGCACTCCAGGCTGGGCAACATAGCGAGACACTATCTCAAAAAAATAAAATAAACTCAGTAAACACTGGATACTTCCTGTGTCCATTTCCCTCACCCAGGTCCTGCTGAACCTGCCTCACCACAGCCTCCAGGACCCTGCGGCTGGGCTCTGATGGGCTGTTCCCTGTCCCCATGCAGGTGCTGTGAAAGCCTGACCTGATGGCTGGGCGCAGTGGCTCACACCTGTAATCCCAGCACTTTGGGAGGCCAAGGTGGGTGCATCACCTGAGGTCAGGAGTTCGAGACTAGCCTGGCCTACATGGTGAAACCCCATCTCTACTAGAAATACAAAAATTTGCTAGGCATGGTTGCATATGCCTATAATTCCAGCTACTTGGGAGGCTGAGGCAGGAAAATCACTTGAACCTGGGAGGTGGAGGTTGCAGTGAGTAGAGATCACACCACTGCACTCCAGCCTGGGAGACAAGAGTGAAACTCTGTCTAAAAAATAAAAGGAAAGCCTGACCTGATGGGTGGGGGGCTGCTGAGGAGGTGCCAGTTCAGTAATGCTCACTGAGGGTTAAGTCGGTGGAGAGACAGAGAGCAGGGCAGGGGAGGACCCACAGCTGCAAGGCCCAAGGCAGGAAGGAGCCGTGAGTTGGAAGAGAGAATTTGCGATGAAGCTGGGGAGGAGGTGCGCCCAGGCCACAGGGCCCTGTGGACCAGGGGGAGAGATCTGGCTTTGATCTGAGGCCAGCAAGGGGTTGTATCCCAAGGTCAATGAGTCATGGAGGTTCTAAGCAAGGGAGCGGTGTGGCCTGGTGGGAGGGGCCCAAGGGGTGCAGGGAGATAAGGGATGGCACCACCCAGGGCAGAGGTGGGTGGGGAGGCACAGAGCCCAGGGACGGTGGGATGGAGAGAGGTGTGTAAGAGGCAACTCGGACTGGCAGGAGTCCCCTCCTCTGCATGTCCTCAGCTTCAAGGCCTAGGACCTCATGATCAGAAACCATTCCTCCCAGTCCTAGTGCCCCCAGAGACTGCTCTGGAGCCTGCGGCAGGTTGCAGGGCTGGGACCCCTTGTCTGGCAGAGCGGGCAGGAGTGAGAGCTGCCTCCAGCCCTGACTCCCCAGAGTGCCAGTTCCGAAAATGACAAACGGAGAGCCAATAAGAAGGTTGGAAAATGGGCACCTCCGTGCTTCCCTGCGTCTATTGCAGGGTTTGGAAATAGCTGAGATGAGCTGCTAGGCGGGGTGCCCACTGGGCAGAGGAGAGGCCCAAAGCTGCTGCTCCTGCAGCGGCAGGAAATAAGAGAGACTTGAGGGAAGGGGAGGGAAGGGGAGGGAAAGGGAGAGAAGGGGAGGGCAGGGGAGGGGTGGGCAGGGGAGGAAAGGAACAGCAGAAGATGAGGGGGTGTAGTGGACAAATGTTGAAATGGACACACAAAAAGGACCAGCTGTGGTGTGTGGCCTAGGATTGTGGGAGGTGTGTGTGTGTGTGTGAGAGAGAGAGAGAGAGAGAGAGATGCGGGCTTTGAGGAGCAATTCTGGCCCCTCAGCCCATCTGAGCACCCCCCTTCTCTCTTCACCCCTCAACCACCAAAAAAAAAAAGAGAGAGACGGAGAGAGAAAGAAGGAAAACAAAATATCTACAGTTGTCGAGACAAGAGGAGAAAAATAGAGGCAAACATCCGTAATTTTCTCTGTGGGGCTTTGCGGTAATTGAGCCATTTGGATAAAAATAAAGGCAGCAGGCCCCTTAGGTAAGAAGAGCTTTTGCAATCTAAGAAGCTTGAATTATGCGTCTTGTGTCACTTGAAATCCCCCATCCTCCCCCTTCCTTGGGCAACCCAAACCACTTTGCCTTTTCTTATTATTTTTTTAAGTACCCTGTCAAAATGTCGACTGTAGAGTAGAGAATTTCAGCTGTCACAACTAATTTCAATTTTTCCACGTGCCTTCCCTCTTGGGGGGGCCCCGGTGGAGCCCCCTTTTCCTCCGTATTGCATCCGCTCACTCTTTTTATTTCTCATTATTATTATTTTAAAAGCAGATTTACATCATCAGCTTGTTTGGGGAGTGTTTAAGGACTGCGCTTTGCTCCTGTGGAAGGCTGCGCCTGGCCCTGTTGGTTTCTGGCTCCCGCCCCCACTACACCCCCTCATGCAGGCTCCCACCTCCACCCGCCTGAGCCCCTGGGACTCCCACCTCTCTCTTCCTGGTCCCAAGCTGCCAGCCCCATTGACCACCCACTGGGGAAAATCCAGACCTCAGAAGAGTTTTGAGGTTCTAGGACAGCTGTGGGAACCATGCACATTTCCCTAGCAAGAGAGGGTTCCAGGGCAAGTGAGATCCAGAGGGGCAAGTGTCAGTGACTTCCCTTCCTCCCCACTCTCTCTGGTTTTTCCATCTTTAAAAAAAAAAAAAAGAATTCGTTTGTGTAGAGACAAGGTCTCACATTATTGCCCAGGCTGGTCTTGAACTCCTGGACTCAAATGATCCTCCCACCTCAGCCCCCCAAATTACTGGGATTACAGGTGCGAGCTATGACACCCAGACTCAGCTGTTCCACCTTTTGCCACATCTTTCTTGCCTTCTCAGTGCATTCATTCAATGGGCATCGGTCCAGAGCCACCTCCTGTGAGCTGGCCCTGCCAAGCTGCTGGGCACACCAAGCTGAGTAAGACACAATCCTTGCCCCTGAGATGACACTCTAGTGGGGTCTGGGAGACAAAAAGACAGGCAGATGGTGCAGAGTGTCGATGTGCTGGCCGGTGCTGTGCAAGGATTGGGGGACAGGGAAGGGACGGGCCCTTCTAGCCCAGCTACTGAGAGGTCTGCTATGTTTTTTTTTGTTGTTGTTTTTTTAATAGAGTTTCACTCTTGTCGCCCAGGCTGGAGTAAAATGGCGCAATCTCAGCCCACTGCAACCTCCGCCTCCCAGGTTCAACTGATTCTCCTCAGCCTCCCAAGTAGCTGGGATTACAGTGTCCGCCACCTCGCCCGGCTAATTTTTGTATTTTTAGTAGAGATGGAGTTTCACCATGTTGGCCAGGGTGGTTTTGAATTCCTGCCCTCAGGTGATCCACCCGCCTCTGACTCCCAAAGTGCTGGGATTACAGGTGTGAGCCACCGCACCCCAAGAAGGCCCTCACCAAGCCAGGCGAGGTGGCTCACACCTGCAGTCCCAGCAGTTTGGGAGGCAGAGGTGGGAGGATCACTTGAGCCCAGGAGGTGGAGGCTGCAGTGAGCCATGATTACGCCACAGCACTTCAGCCTGGGTAACAGAGAAAGACCCTGTCTCAAAAAAAAAATCCCTACACAAAATAAAAATTAATAAAAAGAAGGCCCTCACCAGATGCCAGCACCAGAACTTGGACTTCTCAGCCTCCAGAACTGAGGAAAATGCATTTCCGTGTTTTCTAAATTACGCAGTCTAAGGTGTTGTGTTAGAGCCACAAAAGCAGATGAGATAAAGTCTTCACCGAGGAGTGGTGCCCTCGCTGACTTTTCACAAGCAAAGGATGACGTGCCTACTGGGCAACTTGGGGAAGGGAGTTTCAGGCAAAGGGAACAGCATGCGAAAAGCCTTATGTCGGGGAGCAAACTGAGTCCCCACTAATTCATGGTTGAAGTCCTCACCCCCTGTACCTCTGAAGGTGACCTTATTTGGAAACAGGGTTATTGCAGAGTTAGTTGAGATAGGTCCTGCTGCAGTCCCTATGACTGAGTCTGTGTAAAAAAGAGAAACTAGGGGTCAGGTGCAGTGTCTCATGCCTATAACCCCAGCACTTTGGGAGGTTGAGACAGGAGGCTCACTTGAGCCCAGCTGTTCAAGACCAGCCTGGGCAACATAGTAAGAGCCTGTCTCTTTTTTTAAAGGCCAAGGCAGATGGATCTCCTGAGCTCAGGAGTTCGAGATCACCCTGGGCTTTCTTTCTTTCTTTTTTTTTAAAAGGAGCAAGACCCTGTCTCTACAAAAACTAAAAATGGGCTGGGCGCAGTGGCTCACGCTTATAATCCCAGCCCTTTGGGAGGCCAAGGTGGGTGGGTCACCTGAGGTTGGGATTTCAAGACCAGCCTGGCCAACATAGAGAAACCCCATCTCTACTAAAAATACAAAATTAGCTGGTCATGGTGGTGGGCACCTGTAATCCCAGCTACTTGAGAAGCTAAGGCAGGAGAATCACTTGAACCCAAGAGGCGGACGTTGCCATGAGCCGAGATCACACCACTGCGCTCTAGTCTGGGCGATTAGAGCAAAACTCCAACTCAAAATAAATAAATAAAATTTTTTTTTTAATGGAAAAAAAAAAAAAACTGACCAGGCGCAGTGGCTCACACCTGTAATCCTAGCACTTTGGGAGGCCGAGGTGGGCGGATCACTTGACGTCAGGAGTTTGAGACCAGCCTGGCCAACATGGTGAAATCCCATCTCTACTTAAAAAATACAAAAATTAGCCGGGTGTGGTAGTGCATGCCTGTAATCCCAGCTACTTGGAAGGCTAAGGCCAGAGAATCACTTGAACCCAGGCAGCAGAGGTTACTGTGAGCCGAGACCGTGCCACTATACTCCAGCCTATGCAACAGAGTGAGATCCTGTCTCCAGAAAAAAGTGGGGTGGGCAGATTTGGACACAGACACACACACACAGAGGCAGAGCACTGTGGAGATGAAGGCAGAGATCAGGATGATGCCTTCACAAGTCAAGGAATGCCAAAGATGGCCAGCAAACCACCAGAAGCTTGGGGCGTGGAATAGGCAGGGAACAGACTGTCCCTCACAGCCCTCAGAAGAAACCAACTCTGTCAACACCTTGATCTCAGACACCTTGATCTCAGATCTTGTAGATCTCAGAACTGCGAGATAAGAAAGTTCTGGCTGGGTGCAGTGGCTCACGCCTGTAATCCCAGCATTTTGGGAGGCTGAGGTGGTGAATCACGAGATCAGGAGATCAAGACCAGCCTGGCAAATGTGGTGAAACCTTGTCTCTACTAAAAAAATACAATAAAATAGCCGGGTGCGGTGGCTCACGCCTGTGATCCCAGCACTTTGGGAGGCCGAGGCGGGTGGATCACGAGATCAAGAGATCGAGACCATCCTGGTCAACATGGTGAAACCCTGTCTCTACTAAAAATACAAAAAAAAAAAAAAATTAGCTGGGCATGGTGGCGCGTGCCTGTAATCCCAGCTACTCAGGAGGCTGAGGCAGGAGAATTGCCTAAACCCAGGAGGCAGAGGTTGCGGTGAGCCGAGATCATGCCATTGCACTCCAGCCTGGGTAACAAGAGCGAAACTCCGTCTCAAAAAAAAAAACAAACAATAAAATTAGCTGGGCATTGTGGCAGGTGCCTGTAATCCCAGCTACTCAGGATGCTGAGGCAGAGAATTGCTTGAACCCAGGAGGTGGAGATTGCTGTGAGCCGAGATCATGCCACTGCACTCCAGCCTGGGTGACAGAGTGAGACTCCATCTCAAAAAATAAAAAAAGAAAGTAAGTTCTGCTGTTTAAGCCCCTGGCCATTGTAATTTATTACAGCAGCTCCAGCAAACAGACACACGTGGAGACGTGAAACAGCACATTCTGAGAACTGCTGTAATTGAGCAAGGTGGATGCATGGCATTTGAAAGTGGCAGCAATTGGGGTGGAGTACATAGAATCGGGGGCATTACCTACAGGGCGGTGGGGAGTCGGGGAGGGCATCCATGCAGGGATAGCAAGCAGGAAAGAAATGGGATGAGATGAGCTTTGTTAAATGCACACCCTGGTTACAGAGAAAGCAGCAGAGGGGCTGAGGCACCTTTCTCCTCCCATTCCTGGCTCACCTTCCCACTCTCTCTCCCGCTCCTGCTAGCGCTCTCTGGGGATGGGCCTGGCTTTACTCATCCGTGGGTTCTGGAGCCCAGGACGGGGCCTGCGCCTCATGGGCCTCCTTGACCAGTTTGTTGAGTGACAAAATAGGCGCATCAGCTCCTGGTTTCTCTGCTCTTCCTCCTTGGTTGACGGCCCTCCTGGAGCACCCTGGTGTGCAGAACGCGGGATCGAGGACTGGAGGAGGCGCTGTGGGCAGGCAGGAGCCACAGGTGCCAGTGCCTCATCCTGAGAAGCTACTGGATTTTTTTTGTTTCTTTTGTTTGTTTGATTTGAGACAGAGTCTGACTCTGTCTGTCACCCAGGTTAGAGTGTAGTGGCACGATCTCAGCTCACTACAACCTCTGCCTTTTGGGTTCCAGCAATTCTCCTGTCTCAGGCTCCCGAGTGGCTGGGATTATGGGTGCCCACCACCATGCCCTGCTAATTTTTTTATTTTTGATAGAGACAGGGTTTTACCATGTTGGCCAGGCTGGTCTTGAGCTCTTGATCTCAAGTGATCAGCCTGCCTCGGGTTCCCAAAGTGCTGGGATTACAGGTGTGAGCCACTGTGCTGGGCCAATAGGTACTGTTTAAATGAGGGAGGTGAGCGACAATATGTCCAAACTGGTACAGAGGCAGAAGGAGAAGCGGCTGCCTTGGAGCTGGCATCACCAAACAAAGGCTCCCATGGACAAGGTGGAGAACTGGGCCCCTGCTTCTCAAGGTACCTCCTCCTTGGTCCAACTGGGTTCCCAGTGAGAGGGGCTTGGCCGTCCCCTATGTGGTCCTGCCGTCCTCCCCTGCCCCTGCCGCCCCTGCGAGAGAGAAGGGACAGGCTTAGACAAGGCCAGGACTCTTCTCTAGGAGTGGAGGAGCCTGACCAGTGGCATTACCTGGGATGAATCAGACTGGGTCACTCCTGTGTCCCCAGTGTCTGGCATAAAACCACACTGAGAATGGTCCAACTGCCATCCGCCAGGCCCTGTCCCAAGTGCTCTGTATGGATTCACTCACCAGATTCTCACAACAGCCCCGTGTGATAGGTACTTTATTGTCCCCATTTTACAGAAGGGAAAACTGCGGCATAGAGCAGTTACCTGACCTGCCCAAAATCCCACTGCTGGTAAGAGGCAGAGTCGAGGATCCTACCCAGGAAGTTTGGATCAGAGCCCTCACTCTGAAAACACACATGCTGCCCCCATGGGGGCCCCAGTGGGCACTCAATACCTATTTATCCAATTCAGCACTCACTTCCAGAGAGGCAGTGTAGCCTAGTGGTTAAGGGCACGCTCTCTGGAGTCAGAGAGCCTGAGGCTGAACTCCAGCACTGCCCCCTCCCAGCTGGGCCACTGAACTGCTCCAAGCCTCAGTTTATTCACCTGAAAAATCAAAATATTAGGTTGGTGCAAAAGTAATTGTGGGGTTTTGTCATTACTTGTAATATTAATGGTTGGCTGGGCGCCATGGCTCATGCCTGTAATCCCAGCACTTTGGGAAGCAGAGATGGGTGGATCAGTTGAGCTCAGGAGTTCAAGACCAGCCTAAGCAACATGGCAAAGCCCTGTCTCTACAAAAAAAAAAATACAGAAATTAGCCAGGCATGATGGCACACATCTGTAGTCCCAGCTACTCAGGAGGCTGAGGCAGGAGAATCAATCATGTGGGCCTGGGAAGTGGAGGTTGCAGTGAGCCAAGATCATGCCCTCATACTCCAACCAGGGCAACAGGAGGGAAACCCTGTCTCAAAGAAACCAAAAAAAAAGAAATACCAATGGTTCCTACCAGCAGCAAGTTCTGGGTGCTTTTCAACAAACAATCTCCTTTTCCTCCCAGGTACACAGTTAAACTGCATTTCCCAGGATCCCTTGCAAGCAGGTAGGGCCATGTGGCTGATTTCTGGCCAATGAGAGATAAGGAGGAAGTGACATCACCACTTCTGGTCCTGGCTCTTAAAACATCCTGCACCATCCTTAATGCTGAGGACCCTGGGTCCATGCATGACTTCATGGAGCAGATCCCATACCTGACACTTCTCCTCATACTGAACTGTGATGTGAGCAGGAAACAAGCTCTTACTATGGGAATACTTGTGTTAAACCAAGATAGCCTAAAGCTGCCTCCTTAACCTAAATGGAATTGTAAACAGACAGTAGCCTACACTTGTATCAGTCACCAAGATTTGGCCAATCAAATGTGGCCAACTGTTAAAACCATGTTAAGCCGGGCGCGGTGGCTCAAGCCTGTAATCCCAGCACTTTGGGAGGCCGAGGCGGGTGGATCACGAGGTCAAGAGATCGAGACCATCCTGGTCAACATTGTGAAACCCCGTCTCTACTAATACAAAAAAATTAGCTGGGCATGGTGGTGCGTGCCTGTAATCCCAGCTACTCAGGAAGCTGAGGCAGGAGAATTGCCTGAACCCAGGAGGCGGAGGTTGCGGTGAGCCGAGATCGCGCCATTGCACTCCAGCCTGGGTAACAAGAGCGAAACTCCGTCTCAAAAAAAAAAAAAAAAAAAAAAACCATGTTAAATAAGGCAAAAGCCAAGCTATAACCAATCCGGTATTTTCTCGGCCTCCCAAAGTGCTGGTATTACAGGCATGAGCCACCGTGCCCAGCCTGTCTCTATGAATTTTATAACTCCAGAGACCTCATGCGAGTGAGGTCATAATATTTGTGATTTTATGTTTGACTTATTTCACTTAGCATAATGTCTTCAAAGGTTCATGTGTCAAAATTTCCCTCCTTTTTAAGGACAAATCATATTCCATTGTATGGATGGACCACATTTCATTCATCCATTCATCCATCAGTAAACCCTGGGTTGCTTCCACCTTTTTGCTATGTGAATCATACTGCTATGAACATAGGTATACACCTACAGAAGGTGGCTTTTGATGCCATGACTGAGATACTGAAAAAAAAATTTTTCTTTTTAATTTGAGATGGAGTCCTGCTCTGTCACCCAGGCTGGAATGCAGTGGCACAATCTCGGCTCATTGCAACCTTTGCCTCCTGAGTTCAAGTGATTCTTCTGCCTCAGCCTCCCTAGTAGCTGGGACTACAGGTGCCCGCCATCATGCCCAGCTAATTTTTTTATTTTTAATAGAGACAGGGTTTCGCCACGTTGGTCTTGAACTCCAGACCTCAGGTGATCTGCCTGCCTCAGCCTCCCAAAGTGCTGGGATTACAGGTGTGAGTCACTGCGCCTGGCCCAAAAAAAAAATTTTTTTTTTTTAAGAAGCTGACATTTTAAAAAATTTGAGACAGGGTCTCACTCTGTCACCCAAGCTGGAGTGCAATAGTGTGATCATGGCTCACTGCAGCCTTGACCTGCTGGGCTCAAGCCATCCTCTGCTGAGCAACTGGAATACAAGTGTGTTCACCACGCCCAGCTAATTTTTTTGTGTTTTTTGTAGAGATGAAATTTTACTGTGTTGCCCAGGCTGGTCTCAAACTCCTGGACTCAAGTGATCCTCCTGCCTCAGCCTCCCAAAGTGCTGAGATTACAGATGTGAGCCACTGTGCCTGGTCAAAAACTGATATTTGAAGTCAATGTCATAAACAGGGGGCAAACCAAGAAACTCCCCTGACTGGCTTCTTGCTGGGGAGAAGCCCGGGGGAGCCATGGGTTGGCAGAGATGTTATCATCTCTTTCACAGATGAGGAAATGAGGTGCAAAGAGGAAGGACAGGCAATGTGCTAAAAGTCAAACTGCCCAGAGTGGCGGAGGCAGGATTTGAACCCAGGGCTGCTCTGTGAGGCTGTGCCATCTAGCCACCCAACCACTGTGTTGTTCATCCCTTCTTTTTATTTATGTATTTGTTAGGTAGAGTCTTAACTCTTTCGTCCAGGCTGGAGTGCAGTGGTGCAATCTCAGTTCACTGCAAACTCTGCCTCCTGGGTTCAAGTGATACTCCTGCCTCAGCCTCCTGAGTAGCTGGGATTACAGGCATGCACCACCACACTTGGCTAATTTTTGTATTTTAGTAGAGACAGGGTTTCACCATGTTGGGCAGGCTGGTCTCGAACTCCTGACCTCAGGTGACCTGCCCACCTCAGCCTCCCACAGTGTTGGGATTACAGCATGAGCCACCACGCCTGGCCTTGTTCATCCCTTCTTTCAGGCAGATGGCATGGGTTTCCGGCTCACACCAGTGCTGGTTCAGCGACAGCCCTGTTAGTGACCCAAAGCTATCCTGGAGAGGGCAATTCCTCAGTGCCGGGTGGCTGGCTATGGGAGTCTGAAGCCTATTTTGTTCATTATGAATGAAAAGCAGATGTGATTTTAAATGTTGTGCTTTTGCTGACTAGTGCTGGGTGGAGCGGGGCCCCAGCAAGCAGTCACACCAAATAAAACATATTATTTAGGAGTGATTGGAAGGCAGACAAGCTGAAACATTGTGCACGGAAGGGCTACCGCAATTCACTCATGAGCATCACAATCACTTTCCCCGGGCTTGTAGGTGGATTCACATTTAGGGCAATTTCCCTCACGGTAGCTCAGCTCCATGAGTGGGCTCAGGCTGGAGATGAGCGATTTCCCAGCGAAATGACTTCCAGCCTCTGCACAGAGCACGGGGCTCGGCTTCTCTGAACCGAATCCATGCTGTCCATTGAGATAGGATCTCAAATGTAGCTCCTCAGCTCTCAAGACCCACGAGAAGGGTGGGCAGAGAGAGCCCTGCTGCCATGGTTGAGCACCTGCTGTATACCATAATCAGCAGGCTGAGCCCAGGATCAGCAAAGCAGGAAACAGCTTAGAGAGGTTAAGGTGTGCATCCAAAGTCACACAGCTCTTCTCCAAGGAGCTCCTAAATGTCAGGAAGGCACAGCTGTCTAGCAGGTGCAATTTTTTGTGGTCCTCTGAAGCCACATCCTAGGAGGGCTCCTCAGACCCCTGCATAAGCATTCTGAGGCCAATCCCAGCACTTTGGGAGGCTGAGGTGGGTGGATCACGAGGTCAAGAGATCGAGACCATCCTGGCCAACATGGTGAAACCCCGTCTCTACTAAAAATACAAAAATTAGCTGGGCATAGTGGCGCGTGCCTGTAATCCCAGCTACTCGGGAGGCTGAGGCAGGAGAATTGCCTGAACCCAGGAGGCGGAGGTTGTGGTGAGCTGAGATCGCGCCATTGCACTCCAGCCTGGGTAACAAGAGCGAAACTCCGTCTAAAAAAAAAAAAAAAAAAAAAAAAGAATTCTGAGGCCAGGTGCAGGGGCTCATGCCTGTAATCCCAGCACTTTGGGAGGTCAACGCAGGTAGATCACGAGGTCAAGAGTTTGAGACCAGCCTGGCCAACATAGTGAAACCCCATCCCCACTAAAAATATAAAAATTAGCCAGGTGTGGTGGTGGGTGCCTGTAATCCCAGCTACTCAGGAGGCTAAGGGAGGAGAATCGCTTGAACCCGGGAGGTGGAGGTTGCATTGAGCCAAGACTGTGCCATTGCATCTGAACATAGGATCTGGGGCATCACCACAGGCTGAGGATCCCCGAAGGGGGAGTGGAACACCTTCTTTACACTGGGGTTGGAGGCAGGGCTGAGGCTGCAGCTACAGCAAGGAGGAGGGCCACAGAGGCCAAGAGCCACAGTATTTCATGACAGGAGACCAATGAAGCCCCGTGCTTAGAGACTGAAGGTCTGGGATGGGAACACTGGCCCCAACTCCAGACACAGGCGCACGAGGCATCCGGCATGAATTTACTGAGCACCCAGCAGGTAGCAGGCTCTTGGGGCTTAGAGGGAGGGAGCTATGGAATGATAATGACAGATCACTACCTGGGGCTTTCCAAGCACCCAGCGCTGTGCCGAGCCCTCTGGGGAGACTCACTCTCTAATCCTCCTGAGAGCCCTGTGGGTAGCATGTTCCTTACCATAAGCCGACTACCTTAGCAAGTGTTAAAAGAAAAACTTCCCCGGGCCCAGTGGCTCACACCTGTAATCCAAGCACTTTGGGAGGCTGAGGCAGGCAGATCACCTGAAGTTGGGAGTTCGAGACCAACCTGACCAATATGGAGAAACCCCGTTTCCACCAAAAATACAAAATTAGATGGCCATGGTGGCAGGCACTTATAATCCCAGCTACTTGGGAGGCGGAGGTAGAAGAATTGCTTGAACCCGGAGGCGGAGGTTGCAGTGAGCCGAGATTGAGCCATTGCCCTCTGGCCTGGGCAACAAGAGTGAAACTCCGTCTCCAGAAAAAAAAAAAAAAAGAAAGAAAAGAAAAAGAAAACTTTAACTGAATTAGATTTAAAAGAATTCAGCTGGGCATGGTGGCTCACACCTGTAATCCCAGCACTTTGGCCAAGGCAGGAGCATCACTTGAGGTCGACAGTTCGAGACCAGCCTGGTCAACATGGCAAAACACCATCTCTACTAAAAATACAAAAAATTAGCCAGGCATGGTGGCAGGCGCCTGTAGTCCCAGCTAATCGGGTGGCTGAGGCAGGCAAATGGCTTGAACCCAGGAGGTGGAGGTTGCAGTGAGCTGAGATTGCACCACTGCACTTCAGCCTGGGTGACAAAGTGAGACTCCTTCTAAAAAAATAAATAAAATAAAAATAAAAACTCATCTTGAAAAAAAACTGGAGCCGGGCGCGGTGGCTCACGCCTGTAATCCTAGCACTTTGGGAGGCTGAGGCAGGTGGATCACAAGGTCAAGAGATGGAGACCATCCTGGTCAACATGGTAAAAGCCTGTCTCTACTAAAAATACAAAAAATTAGCTGGGCATGGTGGCGCGTGCCTGTAATCCCAGCTACTCAGGAGGCTGAGGCAGGAGAATTGCCTGAACCCAGGAGGCGGAGGTTGCAGTGAGCCGAGATCGTGCCATTGCACTCCAGCCTGGGTAACAAGACAGAAACTCCGTCTCAAAAAAATAATAATAATAAATAAATAAATAAGCCAGGCGCGGTGGCTCACGCCTGTAATCTCAGCACTTTGGGAGGCCAAGGCAGGTGGATCACAAGGTCAAGAAATCAAGACCATCCTGGTCAACATGGTGAAACCCTGTCTCTACTAAAAATACAAAAAATTAGCTGGGCATGGTGGCGCATGCCTGTAATCCCAGCTACTCAGGAGGCTGAGGCAGGAGAATTGCCTGAACCCAGGAGGCGGAGGTTGCGGTGAGCCGAGATCGTGCCATTGCACTCCAGCCTGGGTAACAAGAGCGAAACTCCGTCTCAGAAAAAAAAAAAAAAAAGAAAGAAAAAAACTGGAAAATATTTTCAGCACTTTCACCTGGAAAGCCTTGGAGAGAAATCGAAATGGGAACTGTTGAGTTTCTGTAATTATCATCTGGTGTCAAAGCAGGCGCTGCTGTTGAGGTGCCTTCCTGCTCAGAGGTAAAGCCAAGACCACCTCAAATAAACCAGAGAATAGACCTATAGACTTGCCATCTTTGTAGGCATTAAATGTGGAGACCTCCAGACAGAAGGGGGAGGTTGTGTGGACTGGGCTCTCTCAGGGAAGTCTGCATTTATTTACTCACACATTTATTTATTCACATGCGAAACAAAATCAAGCACCCACTTCCTCCTTTTCTGAAAAGAATTTACAGAGCACTTAATGAGAGTCAGGTGTCACAACTACAGAGGTGAACAAGACAGGCAAAGAACTCCCAGCTGGATGCTAGCTAGAGGCACGGCAGCTAGCTGGGCACCAGGAGGGTCCCCAGGGAGGGAAGCCCCCACTCCTGTCCACCAGGAGGCTCTGGTTTGGTTGGGGAGACAGACATGGGGAGAATATGCAAAGTGTAATCTGGAATGTAACTTTGGTCTGCTTCCCGCTTCCTGCTTGAATAGACGCTGACTGCCCACAGATGGGAAAAGGAAGGCCCCAGGACGTGCTGGTGGACCGCCTGGTCCTTGGACATTGATATATGTCACAGGGCCGTGTGTACTGGCTCACGCTCAGCACTTTGGGAGGCCGAGGCTGGTGGATCACTTGAGCCCAGGAGTTCAAGACCAGCCTGGGCAACATGGTGAAACCCCGTCTCTACAAAAAATACAAAAATAGCTGGTCATGGTTGCAGGTGCCTGTAATCCCAGCTACTCCGTGTTGAGGGTAGGGGCTGAGGAAGGAGCATCTCTTGAGCCCAGGAAGTCGAGGCTGCAGTGAGCCAAGACAGCACCACTGCACTCTAGCCTGGGTGACAGAGCAAGACCTTGTCTCAAAAAAAAAAGTCATAAAACCATTGCAGCCTGAATCTGGACTCTTCTCTCCTGTCTGGGTTTCTGGAGCCTCTCATCCCCAGAGAAGTCCAAAAGCAACACCAGGCTCCGTGGAGGCAGGGGGTGCAGGTTGCAAACCCTGACCCCATCCCCGTGCAGCCTCTGTTTCACCCAAGCCTACCTGCTTAGCTGGCTCCGGAGGTGATCCACAAGACAGCTCCAGGCCTGCACGGAGGCTTCCTTCCCTTCTCTGCCTGGGGCGGGCATGCTTAGCCCACCTGAGGGGCCAGCCTGAAATCCCAGCAAATTAGTGCCCCAGGAGTGACCCTCAGTCAGTGAGAGGGAGGAGGTGAGCAGTTCTTAGGGGTGCCCCCACACTGTAGCTCAGAGGGCCCCCACAAAAACTGAGCCCTAGTTGCACCCTGTTCAAAAGACTATTGTAGCAAACGTTTTATTATGCCTGCAGATTTGCAGATCCAAAATTCAGACTGAGCACACAGAGGAACGCTTGGCTCTGCCCCACAGTGTCTGAGAATGCAGCTGGGAATACTGGAATGGTTGAGGGACAACTTCAATGCCTAGAGATAAAAACCCACTGGTGGCATCATTCCCTCAATGCCAGGCACTGAGCTGGGATGGTCTGAAGCCTCATCTCAGCTGGGGCAGATGACCGAATTGCCTACACGTGGCCTCTTCACGTAGCTTGGGCTTCCTCACTGCATGGCGGCCTCCGGTAGTCAGACTTCCATTATAGCAGCTCAGCACCCCAGGAGACGTGGCAGGAAGCTGCATTGACTTTTATGACCTCATTGGGGATGGAAGTTACACACTGTCACGTTTGCTTTGCTATATTGGATGAAGTTGTCACAAGTCCACCCAGATTCAATGGAAGGGGGTGTAGACTCTACCTCTTCATGGGAATTTGTGGCCATTAAAAAAATCCCACCCCCCCGGCCCCCCCCGCCCCTCCCCCCGCCCCTCCAGCTCCCCCTCCCGCCCCGCCCCCGGCTCCTGGCAAGGCATCCTTGATTGGCTTTCCTCCCCTCCTGGTCTCTCTGCCCATCACCCAGACTGCCTGCACCCGGATGCTTGTCTCAGCCCCTCACTAACTCCCTAACCTCTCTCAGCCTCATTTTCCTCATCTAGAAAATGGGGATACTAATGGTCCTGCCTCCCAGCGTCAGTGTGAGGAGTAGTCAAGATGTGCACATTACAGTGTTCGTAGCAGAGTGCTTGGCGTGGAGATCAGCCTTTTTTTTTTTTTAAGACAGAATCTCACTGTCGCCCAGGCAGGCTGGAGTTCAGTGGTGGGATCTTGGCTCCCTGCAACCTCCACCTCCCAGGTTCAAGCAATTCTCCTACCTCAGCCTCCCGAGTAGCTGGGACTACAGCATGAGCTACCATGTCCTGCTGATTTTTGTATTTTTGGTAGAGACGGGGTTTCACCATGCTGGTCAGGCTGGTTTCAAACTCCTGACCTCAGGTGATCCACCTGCCTTGGCCTTCCAAAGTGCTGGGATTACAGGCGTGAGCCACCATGCCCGGCTGGAGGTTAGCTATTTTTATGGACAATTTCCTCACAATTGTGGCTAAAGCCAGCTCTCGTATCCACTAACCTCACTCCAAAAAAACTGATGGTGCTTCACTCACGATCCTAGGTCCCAAATCTCCTTGTGCAGGCTGGCTACTCCCTTGAGGATGGCAGCAACCCAGAGGGCAGTTACGGTTCCTGTTTAGGAATTTGGCAGGTGTGAGCAATTGCATTTTCAAATAACTGCAGCAGCGCCTCTCTCCCAGCCCACCGCTTATCCACAGGTAACTGATTCTCCTGCCCTCAAAAAGCAATGCCTGTGTCTCCTCCCCTTAAATCAGAGGGGGCTTTTGTTGTCTGTGGCAACCAATACAGGAAGGCAGAGGTGATTTCCCAAGCAAGGTCAAAGAGGCAAGCAGTGTCTACCTTGCTGGCTGGACTACCTCTCTTGAAGAAGCCTTGAGCCACCATGTAAGCCGTCTAAGGCCCTGAGGCTGCTGTGTGATGAGGCCACATGGAGAGGATCTGAGATTCATAAAGACAGACAGAGGCTCACTTAGCCCGCAGTGGTCCCAGACTCCCGGCCAACAGCAGCTTCTGCCCGCCCCTGCTATTCCAACTCCAGTTACTGATTGCGGCCCCACACAGGAGGGGCTCCCCTGCCTGAAACACCCAGCCCAGCTCTCCCAAATTCCTGACCCACAAAGTAAGCACAACAGAATGCTCGTTTTAAGGTGGGGTGATTTATTATTTAGTAAGAGTAATCAGCTGGGTGCAGTGGCTCACACCTATAATCCCACGACTTCCAGAGGCCGAGGCAGGCGGATCACCCAAGGTTAGGAGTTCGAGAGCAGCGTGGCCAACATGGCAAAACCCTGTCTCTAATAAAAATACAAAAATTAGCCAGGCGTGGTGACCAGCACCTGTAGTTCCAACTACTCTGGAGGCTGAGGCTGGAAAATCACTCGAACCCAGGAGGTGGAGGTTGCAGTGAGCTGAGGTCGCACCACAGCACTCCAGCCTGGGTGACAGAGCAAGACTCTATCTCAAAAAAAAAAAAAAATAGTAACCAGAGCACCAATTTAGGAACCATCCTGTAGCAGGTAGCAGGGTAACCGGGCAACAAAATCTGTTCCCACTTAGCTTGCCACTGTCTCTCCTGAGCCAGTCACGCCTGCAGGAACATCTAAAAGGTCACCCTCACATGCCAGCCTGGCACCTCAATGCTGTATGTTCCCTAAAAGCACAGCTTTGAGGCCTCCATAGGGGTAAAGCGTGATGGGTCAGCAAGGTGCGGTAGCTTATGCCTGTAATCCCAGTGCTTTGGGAAGCCGAGGCTGGAGGATCGAATGAGACCAGGGGTTCAAGACCAGCCTGGGCATCATAGCAAGATCCCACTTCTATTTTTATTTTTTAATTTTTCAAGTGTGCTAGATTATCTGACACTTCTGTGACCTCCTAGTGAGAACCAGACACCAGGGATCAGCAACCTGGAATCCTTTGGCCCCATGATACATCTATCTATCTATCTATCTATCTATCGATCGATCGATCGATCGATCGATCGATCTATCTATCTACCTACCTACCTACCTATCTATACCTATCTATTAAGAGATAGAGTCTTGCTCTGTCACCCAGGCTAAAGTGCAGCAGCTCACTGCAACTTTTGCCTCCCAGACTCAAGCAATTTTCCGCCTCAGCCTCCAAGTACCTGGGATTACAGGCATGTGCCACCATGCCCAGCTAATTTTGGTATTTTTAGTAGAGGCCTCGTTTCATCATGTTGGCCAGGCTGGTCTCAAACTCCTGACCTCAAGTGATCTGCCCACCTCAGCCTCCCAAAGCACTGGGATTACAGGCGTGAGCTACCGCACCCGGCCCCCATGGCACTTCTGTGACATTGATGAGGAAAGTGCAGAACTAGGCATGGTGGAATCCCTCTTGTCTCTCTTGAAGGATGGTGACACCTGCCTGGGCCCTGGTAGGGTTTGATCTGCCCTGAGGGCACCACCACTTACTCTGAAAACCCTCAGGCGAAGGCCAGGTGCAGTGGCTCGCACCTAAAATCCCAGTACTTTGGGAGGCTGAGGTGGGAGGATCACTTGAGCACAGGAGTTTGAGACCAGCCTGGACAACATGGGGAAACTCTGTCTCTACAAAAAAATACAAAATTAGCTGGGTGCGTTGGTGCACGCCTGTAGTCCCAGCTACTAAGGGAGCTGATGCGGGAGGATTGCTGAAGCCCAGAAGGTCAAGGCTGCAATGAGCCAAGATCACACCCCTGCACTCCAGCATGGGAGACAGCGTTAAGACCTTGTCTCAAAAAAAAAAAAAAAGACAGCCCAGACACGGTGGCTCACACCTGTAATCCCAGCACTTTGTGAGACAAGGCAAGCAGATCACCTGAGGCCAGGAGTTTGAGACCAGCCTGGCCAACATGGTGAGACCCCGTCTCTACTAAAAATACACAAATTAGCTGGACATGGTGGCAGACGCCTGTAATCCCAGCTACTCGGGAGGCTGAGGCAGGATAATTGCTTGAACCTGGGAGGCAGAGGTTACAGTGAGCCGAGATCACACCACTGCACTCCAGCCTGGGCGACAAGAGTGAAACTCTGTCTCAAAAAGAAAAACAAAACCCATCAGGTGGCATAGGTGGGCCCAGCTGGGATGGGAGTGCCCTCCCGCTGCAGGCAGGAGTCAGGCCGAGGCAGCAACAGGAAGGGGAGGGTTGAAGCTGCCTGACCTCGCTGTGGGCTCTGCCACCAGTGGAAATATTCCCAGTTCAGTGGCTTAGTCTTTGAGACCTGGCCCTCGGCTCTGTTGGTGATGCCAATTCTCATACCAGAGCATCCTCTTGCCATTTGCCAGCGTGGTCTAGGAGCTTCCCGCATGGATTCCACAGCACCGCCCTGTGACACACCCATTTACAGAGGAGGACACTCAAGTCACTCAGGGACTCAAGAGGCTTGCCCAAGTGACCAAGTGGCAGAGCAGAGGCTAGGGCCAGGCCCACTGGGCAATACCGTCCTAGCCAGGACAGCCAGGACAGGTTCCCAACCTCGCCCAGGATGCTCAGAGTTTTGGGGATCCCCCCACAGTGCCCCCCCACAGTGTCCCCTGCAGTCCCCCCACAGTGCCCCCCACAGTCCCCCCACAGTGCCCCCCACAGTGCCCCCCACAGTCCCCCCCACAGTGCCCCCCACAGTCCCCCCCACAGTGCCCCCCACAGTGCCCCCACAGTGCCCCCCACAGTCCCCCCACAGTGCCCCCCACAGTGCCCCCCCACAGTCCCCCCCACAGTGCCCCCCACAGTCCCCCCACAGTGCCCCCTCACAGTGCCCCCCACAGTCCCCCCACAGTGCCCCCCACAGTCCCCCCAAAGTGCCCCCCCACAGTCCCCCCACAGTGCCCCCCCACAGTGCCCCCACACAGTCCCCCCCACAGTGCCCCCCCACAGTCCCCCCACAGTCCCCCCACAGTGCCCCCCACCGTCCCCCTACAGTGCCCCCCCACCGTCCCCCCACAGTGCCCCCCCACAGTGCCCCCCACAGTCCCCCCACAGTGCCCCCCACAGTCCCCCCACAGTCCCCCCACAGTGCCCCCCACAGTCCCCCCAAAGTGCCCCCCCACAGTCCCCCCACAGTGCCCCCCCACAGTGCCCCCGTACAGTCCCCCCCACAGTGCCCCCCCACAGTGCCCCCCACAGTCCCCCCACAGTTACTGTAGCATAACCTAGACTCTCCTTATTGGTACAGTTTCATTTTAGGGTGACTTCTAGTTGGTAGTATCCAGAGGCAGTTCAACGTTATCAGTAACTTGTAACTTATCTCCAAATTTCAGAGAGCAATGGTTTGCAAAACTAGTCACAACCACAGTATGTGAATTTTTCCTTTTTTTTTTTTTTTGACGGAATCTCGCTCTGTCGCCCAGGCTGGAATGCAGTGGTGCAATCTCAGCTCACTGCAACCTCCGCCTCCCGAATGCTCCTGCCTCAGCCTCCCGAGTAGCTGGGATTACAGGCACACACCACTGAGCCCAGCTAATTTTTGTATTTTTAGTAGAGATAGGGTTTCACCATTGTTGCCCAGGTTGGTCTTGAACTCCTGACTTCAGGTGATCCACCTGCCTCAGCCTCCCAAACTGCTGGGATAACATGTGTGAGGCTTTTTTTTTTTTTTTTTTTAGACAGAGTTTTGCTCTTCTGGCCTAGGCTGGAGTGCAATGGTGTGGTCTCGGCTCACTGCAACCTCCGCCTCCCAGGTTCAAGCAATTCTCATCTCAGCCTCCCAAGTAGCTGGGATTACAGGTGCCCACCACCACACCCAGCTAATCTTCGTATTTTTAGTAGAGATGAGGTTTCACCATGTTGGCGAGGCTGGTCTCAAACTCCTGACCTCAGGTGATCTGCCCAGGTTGGCCTCAGAAGGTGCTGGAATTACAGGTGCAAGCCCCTGAGCCTAGCCAGATATTTCTTTTTTAACCTGTAAGAATATTTCTCTATCCTCTTTGGACAAGATCATTCTCATTCATTCATTTCACAAATGCTGAGAACCAACTACATGCCAGGAATTGGTGCTAGGTGGTAGGGAGAGCAATTAACAAGACAAACATAGACCTTATATCAGTAGAGGCTTTATTCTAGTGGAAAAGGCAGACAATAAACATATAACTGCATGATGATTTCAAAGCAACTATCGTAAGTGCTGTAACAAGGTGATGAAGTCCAGGGTGTTAGCAGAACATTTAACAGTGGACATAACAGGCTTGGGGCCATCTTCGTCTTCTGTGCCCCCAAATATAAGTGACCTGTTCAAAGTTACTCAACCAATAAAAGAGGGGGAAACAGAACTCCATCTCCCTACTCAGGGATTATCTGGCCTTTGGACCAAACGTTGGAATATACCTTATATTTAGGCCAATAGCCTTGTTTTCACTATTTATACTCATAGGGAAAGCCAGCTGGAATATGCATGAATCAACATCCTAACCTCAGAAATACATTTAAAAAATTCGAAACAGAAGTTATCGATATTTGGTTCACTTGAACGATTGTGTTCATGAAAGTTCATACCACTGCCATTCCTTGATTTTTACAACCGAAGTTAAAACACTCAACACCCCCAGAATGGGCAACAAATGGACGTGTTGGCATGGTCTTCTTCATGCTGGCACTTCAACAACACAGCAAGTTATGTACGTTTGAACACGGTTTGAAACATTTTTCCTGAAAGTAATCTTCAATCTTGCAATTTTGCCAAATTCTTTTAATTTGCCATAATCTATGAATGATTCTACTTGGCATTACTGAATGCAAAATAAGTTTACTAAGCACCTACTATGTGCCAAACCCTAGTGATACAGGGAAAAATAAGTCTCTGTTCTAAAGTAACTCACGGTCTAGGAGAGAAGTCATGAACAAATAAAGAACTATGCTCTGATTATTGGCCAAGTATTCCTCGCACTTCTTTAGAAAGCCCAAAGCTCTCTCGCCATAATGACACAGTGGGAGGAGAGGGTGGGGTCATCCAGAAAAGTCATATGGGACTTTTTCCCCAAAAATAGGGTCTTGCTCTGTTGCCCAGTCTGGACTGCAGTGGCTGGACCATGGCTCACTGCAGCCTTGACCTCCAGGGCTCAGGTAATCCTTCCCTTCCAGCCTCCCAAGTAGTTGGGACTATAGGTGTATGCCACCATGCCTGGGTAATTTTTGTATTTTTTGTAGAGATGGGGTCGAACTATGTAAACCAGGCTGGTCTTGAACTTCTGGGCTCAAGATTTCTGCCTGCCTTGGCCTCCCAAACTGCTAGTATTACAGGTATAAGCTACTGGACCTGGCCCATATTGGATTTTATTTCTTTATTTCCTCTTCTTGCTGCTCATCTTCCTTCATAACTTCAAGATGGGCATAAAATGTTTGCCAACATCGTTCTTCATTAAGTCTAACTCCTCTGCATAACAGGGCTGGGGAAAATATTAAACACGAGGGCAATCGTGCTAATACAAAAATGGGCGACCCCTAAATCTCGTTACTTGTTTGCTCACTTATAAGAGTCGTCACCTCAAAGGCTCAACTGAATTCTAGCACTAAGATTCCCTCCTTGCTGTAGAAGATCTATACCTAGTCACGTCCATTAAAGTTATGTAGGCGTTCCAAGGATCCTCCTGCAAGTTTTAGCTGAGCAGGAACGGGAGCAATAATGGTCCTGTGGTATTTCCTGCATCCCCTAGAGTCCCAGAGTTTGTGAAGTAGTGGGTAAGAGGACACCACGCTGGCTTTTCAGTGGACGCGTCCCTCCTCGGCAGCGTCACCAGGCAACCCCAGGCGGAAGTGGCGGCGGCCCATCCTCGTGCAAACTGCAGTGTAAGAACTGGGGCCCGGGACTCTCCGCAAACGTGGGACACTGACATTCTGTGATGCTGTCCCTTGCCCTCCATGCCCTTTCAAAGCGCTCAGCCCCCAAGTTCCCAACCAGTAGCCATTTCAGAGAGGGGCTGCTCAGGACCAGGCTTTTGATGAACCATGACTGCTCGGGGTGCCGTCTTAGGAGAGCCACGTCAGTCCCTCTGAGATTCCAAACGGCCTACTGCGGACACCTCTGAGCCACATCCGAGCCTCAGGGACCTGTCACGACGCCATCGACGGTACTGGACCAAATCCTGCCGGGAAGGGCGGAGTCGCGACCGGACCCTCGACACCGACGGCTGCCCGGCGCTCTGAGCCCACCCCGGCGCTGCGGTCCCGCCCCCACTTCCGGTCGGTCAAACGTCAAGTGCCCTGATCCCGCCCCCGCAGACGCGGCTCCTCTTGGAGTGAGCGTCCCGGCTTCCCTTCCGCCGGAAGTACGGCGACTTTCCCTTTCCGGCTACGGGTCCCCAAGCGGAGCGGGAGGCCGGACCGGGGAGCCGAGCGGCGGCGTCGGCGGCGGGGGCGACGGCGGCGGGGGCGGTAATGGCGGAGCTGGTGCAGGGGCAGAGCGCACCTGTGGGGATGAAGGCCGAGGGCTTTGTGGATGCCCTGCACCGGGTCCGGCAGGTACGGGCGCAGCCGGCTGGCAGGAGCACGAGACCCCGAGGCGGGGCCGGGCGGGCGGGGAAGAGGGGTTCGGGCCTGGGGGCGGGAGGCAGCCTGAACCGACGTCTCAGCCGGGCCGGGCCGTTCCTTAGGGTTCCTACAGCCGAGAGGAGCCGGGGGGATGAAGCGCCACTGCGAGGCCCAGGCCGACCTGTCTGGCGGGTCTCCCAGGTGCCTGAAATCGCTCGGAAAGGATTTGCTTAAAGCGTCTGGGCCCATCGTGCCCCAGCGGCCGGCCTGGCCCTACAGGGTAGCCAGCGCGGGATTTTGAACCTCGCGAGTGGAGGGGTCCGGGGAGGATCTGGGTGTAGACATAAGGCAGCTCTCTCACACCCAGTAGCTTGTTAAAACTTGGGGAACATCGTCTCTAGACTTACTGTTGAGTAGAAAGAACTGGAGGGCATCTTATATGTGAGGGTGCTCTTTGGAAAGGGGAGAGAGGGAGGAGTTGCGTGTGTAGGTGGTCCCCAAGAGGTAGAAATTTCTCATGGCAGTAGTTTACCTCTACTAGGGAGAATGATGTGGCCTCATTCCGACATTGAAACTTTACTGTCTGAGAATGTCGTGCATTTTTTCAGAGTTAAAATTAACTGGGTTTTAAAAGATTCCAAGCTTCCCTGTAGAGTGAATATGGGACCTGCCAAAAATACTCATTGGCTTCTGGCATGGCGCTTAGAACAGAACATGTCCTTAAATTGTATCTAAAACGTACTTACAAGTTAGTCCTAACGCTTAAACTTACTCTGTTGAGTGTCTCATGTCCTCCTCTCTTCTTATGTAATTGTAAGCGCACTGATACTTTAAAAGTTGGGCTATAACTAATTACTGCTTGATTCCTAACAGAAAGCCACAGGACCCATTGTATTAGAAGAAGGTCTTCACTCGGGCGCTTGAAGATATGGTCTTTACATCTCTTTCCAGTATTCCAGGGGAGGGATCCCTACCTGTTTCCCTGATACTGACTTTTCATGTTATATATTGATGCTCCTATAGACATTATATTGGATCCCAGAACTTTCCAAACCTGTGGTTCCACCTAAAATCTTATCTGATGAATTGTTACTTTACTGCCTAGGTGCCAACCAGTACAGTAGTGAGTATCCATCTTACTTAGACTTCAGATCCACCCATGGCTGTAATGGATGAACATGCCACCCAGCTCCCCTTCCACCACTCTGCTTGCTGGCGTGTTACAGTGCTCTCCTCTACAGTACAGGGTCCTGAACCTTGTTTCTCACTGGCTACTAATATGTAATGGCTTTCGCTCTGTGCTGATGTGTGACAGTCACCTTGTTGGCCTTCTGTGTCCAGGAAGAATTATAGTCACTGCCCTAAAGAGCTCAGATCCTCAGTTGGCAGAAGGCCTGTAGTTGAACATAAAGTGAATTTTGAACCATTGAGAAGACATTCCGCTTCTCTTGAGCCAGTGGTTGAACTCATATTCTTGGACAACCTGCTCCAAAGGGAGAACCTCTGTTAAATGCTGACCTAATGTGGATGGTGGAAGCAGTGGTGTTTACTACTAGCAGTGAAAACTTCATTGGAATTGTTCTCAGCTCTGAAATGCACCATTGACTGGAGCAGTAATAAGCCCAATGGAGACAGGGCTGTAAGTGTGTTCCTTCTGAATGTTAACAGCTGGAGGTCCATACTATCTCCAAGGATTGATGGCCTTTAAAAACTAAAGAAAAACAGGTTGGTGGGTAATTTTAGGTTTATTGTCTATAGATTTGCATTGGGCAAGAATGGAATGTTAGAAATCTGTAATACTGTATGCTTATGGTAAACTTAATCAAAGGATCTCATATTATTTGGGCATCTAGAAGGTGATGGTTCTGTTTCTTTGTTATGTGCACAGCATGTTGCAGAGATGTGATTTTTCTCCCCATTAAACAGAACTAAAAGACAGTATATTTACATGATTGCCAAGTTTTTTGCCCTTTTATATCTCCTCAGAAACCCCAGAGACAGTCTGTAAGGCCCTCTTAAATTTGTCAGAGAGCAGTAAAAGTGTCTCATGCTCAGTTTTTCTAGCAGATCGTAATAGAGTCTCAGTTGACCCTACCGGGATTTGAACCTGCAGTTTCTATTAAGTCTGGTGTGTGAAGTCCAACACCTTAACAACTAGGCTTCCCCTCCAGCATCTTGAAGTCTCCATGTATATCCTTTGGACTCTTTGCAGCAAAGTGCATCAGTTGTTGTTAGTTTACTCTGGGCATAGTATTCTTAGGTTGAAAAGGAGTCTCTGAAGATGTCAAATAAAATGTAAAATTTTCCCAAGCAACGTGAAGTCTAGTGAGTTAATGTTTGGCACAAGCAGGTAATTTACATCCGTTCTATAGGGTGGTAGAAATGTGATCTGGACAAATCAGAGTGGCTCAAGCCTGTAATCTCAGCACTTTGGGAGACTCAGGTAGGAGGATTGCTTGAGCTCAGGGGTTTGAGACCAGCCTGGGCAACATATCGAGACCTTGTCTCTACTAAAAATTTGAAAAAAATTAGCTGGATGTGGTGGCCCACTCCTGTAGTCTCAGCTATTCAGGAGGCTGAGGCAAGAGGATAGCTTGAGCATGGAGATCAAGGCTGCAGTGAGCTGTGATTGCTCCACTGTGTTCCAGCCTGGGTGACAGAGTGACACACTGTCTCAAAAAAAAAGAAAGAAATGTGATCTCATTCCGTTCCATGGATGAAGATCTAAAAACTGCTGGATATTAAAAAAAGTCACGTCTACTTTTCCCAAGTCATTGGCTGGTTAGCCGAAGTAGTGTTTCTTCAACTAGTTGAGATAAGACAAAGTCCTGAGTAGTTCATCCTGTTGCACAGCCGTCCTCTGCACTTCTATGCTGTCTGTCTAAGGTTACAAAGGGGCCTCTGGATGAGTAGATCCAAGTCTGGTTTATGTTGTTCCATTTTTCTAAAAATATTTTAAAATGTTCCTAGAAAGCCTACTGCTAGAAGCTAAGCAAGGTCAAGCCTGGCTGGTAGTTGGATGAGAAAGTCTACCGCCTGATAATTGAGTAGCACCTGTCATCACGTACAAGCAATCCCTTGTTAGGATAGCGTGATGCCACAGTGCGTTGTAGATTCACAGCAGCCTTCCACAAGCTGGACCAGCTAGCTGTCTGCCAGTCATCACCTAAATAGAAATTGTTCTCCTGAGAAACTACTAATGCTTTTTAGGACTTTAAAAAGCCTTAGATCTGTTTTGATCTAGATAGACCCATTCAATGCCTCTGGATTGTATACTACAGAATATGATGTTCATACAGAATGCAATCTAAATGATGCTTCAGGGAGTTCAGCATCATGGTGGAACTACATTCAAATCAGTGTGACCAAGCCATTGTAGAATCAGTAGAAAGTAACCTGACAGATTTTTAGGCCTGAACCTCTAATTCACTGGCACCTTTTTTGGGGAAAATGTTGATTGATGCGGAGCCTCAGAAGTTCCACAGTCCTCCTGAAAATCCCTCCCAGTGCTGCTATTTCACACTTTAAGCCTGAGCAGTAGGTAATTTGGAATGTGTACTGGACACCCTGGGCTGATTTAGAACTTTAGTGTTTTAAGATTCTGGCTTTTTAGGACGAGCACTAAGTTTCCTTTTAAGAGGACACTGTACATCTACCATTAAAAGAAAAAGCCTCCATTCATTGGCCAGTGGGTTCGTCCTGCGAGGCTCATTGAACACATGGTTTTGACTCCCAGTGTAGTCAAGTGTACTGAACACTCGAGATCTAAGTGGTACTCCACTGAGACTGTCTTGTACATGTGCAGTGATTGAATAGCTCAAGTCAGCATTTCACAACAGACTCACTCCTGCCTGTACATTCATTTTAGCTTTCATAAACACTTGAAGGAAACTAATGTCTGCGGGAAATCCATGGCTGCTCCTGTAGCTTTACATGGTTGGGACCCAGTAGAGTACCTAGCAGAGTGAGTCTTCCTTAAAGGGTTTTGGTGACGTCACTGAGTGCATATGCATCACCGCATGTTAACAGGAGTGCTGAACTTCATATTGGGTGTTGGAAAGTAGATAGTAAATAAACCATACATCCCACTGTATGTCTCTAAAGCTTTTCTCATTTCAGGTGAGAAAATTTATAATGTGATAATTTATCATATAATTATTTATTTTGGGGTGGAGACAGGATCTCACTATGTTGCCTAAGCTGGTCTCCAGCTCCTGGCCTCAAGCAATCCTCCCACCTCAGCCTTTCAAAGTGCTGGGATTATGGGTGTGAACCACCATGCTCTCATGCCCAGCTATCTTTATTTTAAAATCTGATAGCCCATGTGTATTGTCAAACTTTGGTTTCTTCTGAAGTACCAGTTATTTTGTAGTTAGAAATCTACCTAGACCACAGTTCTCAAACTTGTGGCCTGTGGGCTATAGAAGACTTACAGCGGGCCTGCAGGCATGCTTTGTTTAACCCACAGCACCGGCTCTTAGAGACTAGAGTGATTTTTGGCTGGGTGTGGTGACTCATGCCTGTAATCCCAACACTTTGGGAGGCCAAGGTGGGCAGATCACGAGGTCAGGAGTTGGAGACCAGCCTGGCCAACATGGCAAAACCCTGTCTCTACTAAAAATACAAGAATTAGCTGTGCATGGTGGTGGGCGCCTGTAATCCCAACTACTCAGGAGGCTGAGGTGGGAGAACAGCTTGAACCCGAGAGGCGGAGGTTGCAGTGAGCCGAGATCACTCCATTGCACTCCAGCCTGGGCAACAGAGCGAGACTCTTTCTCAAAAAAACAAAAAGCAAAACGAGACTAGAATGATTTTGCATTTTAAAAAATGAGATTTAGGGCTGAGTGCAGTGGCTCACGCCTGTAATCCCAGCACTTTGGGAGGCTGAAGCAGACGGATCACTTGAGGTCAGGACTTCAAGACCAGCTTGGCCAACATGGCGAAACCCCATTTCTACTAAAAATACAAAAAAGTAGCTGGGTGTGGTGCCACATGTGTGTAATCCCAGCTACTCGGGAGGCTGAGGCAGGAGAATTGCTTAAACCCAGGAGGTGGAGGTTGCAGTGAGCCAGGATGGTGCCACTGTACTCCAACCTGGGCCACAGAGCAAAAAAAAGAGGTTTTGGCCAGGCACAGTGGCTCATGCCTGTAATCCCAGCACTTTGGAAGGCAGACGCAGGCAGATCACTAGAGGTCAGGAGTTCCAGACCAGCCTGGCCAACATGGTGAAACCCTGTCTCCACTAAAAATACAAAAATGAGCCAGATGTGGTGGCACACACCTGTAATCCCAGCTACTTGGTAGGCTGAGGCATAAGAATCGCTTGAACCTGGGAGATGAAGGTTGCAGTGAGCCGAGATCACACCATTGCATTCCACCCTGGGTGACACATACTGTGTCTCAAAAAAAAGAAAAAGAGAAATTTCTAGTGTCCTTAGAAAAGATCTGGCCACATTGCTCCCACAGCCTGCACAGCAATACTCGGCAGGAGCTGAGTAGCTGCTGCGCTTTTCACGTGAGGTATTCACGCTCTCCGGGTTGCCTTCATTCCTATCATCTTGCTGTTGTTTTATACCATTCTTTGGAATGGCTAATTGACAGTTTTTTACTTACCTTTTTCCAAATTGTGAGCCCACTGTCTCTGGTTTTTTTTTT
Organism: Aotus nancymaae; assembly: GCF_030222135.1. NCBI lineage: Eukaryota > Metazoa > Chordata > Mammalia > Primates > Aotidae > Aotus > Aotus nancymaae. The sequence continues at coordinate 1,475,485 of NW_026988414.1, read as the reverse complement.
TTTGAAATTTTCTAATAGAAAGACCTCTGGATGGAGAATTAGGTGGTCTGAATTTCCCATAAGCGGATGCATGACCTTGGGCCGGGTTGGCCTTTCCTAGCATTTGATCTGCTGTTTCTAGATCTTCCATGGAAAAGAGATCATGGGCAGCTGAATTTGGGGAATGCAGGATTAAATAAAGATGAATTGGTTTCTTTACTCTAGGACCTCTCTGAACCTTTACCATGCTTATGTGCATTCACTTCTACAGGGATGTAGGGTGTGTATTGTAAATGTCCTGAAGTTACATCACTTCATGCCCTCTTCACGGAACCAAATCACATTCTGTGCGTGAAACCCAGGAAATATGGAGCTAGATAATTTCAGCAGTCCCTTCAAACCCTTCAGCATTCAGAGCTTCCATCAAGCTGGATCTGGAAAAAGCTCAGCATGTTATTTTGGTCCTTCTGCTTTCCTATGTTATATCTGCTGTCTGTTCATACTCCCTTCTCTCCCCTTCTTTCTGTGTAGTCTTTATTCTGATATTTTATCTTAGAATTATCCTAACTGAAAATGTTCTGCATTTGGAGTTTTTATTACAAAGATTTTGTTTGTCGGTTTTGGGTTTCTTTGAGACAAGGTCTTGCTCTGTTGCCCAGGCTGGAGTGCGATGGCACAATCACAGTTCAGTGCAGCCTGGACCTCCTGGGCTCAAGCAATCCTCGCACCTCAGCCTCCCAAGTAGCTGGCATCTGCCACCACACCCGATCTACACTTTGATTCTAATACCAGGTGGTTACAAATCACTTGCAAGACTGAGTAGTGTGATTGGAAGTAGTGATTTGATTCAGATTACTTAACATTAATAGAAGATCCACTGAGTCCAAGGCCTGTTGCTGGATGCTGGGCCAGTACAAAGGTAAATAAGACAAGTTTGTCTCGGCTCACTGCAACCTCTGCCTCCAAGGCTCAAGCGATCCTCCCATCTTAGCCTCTCCAGTAGCTGCCACCATCACCCGCAGCTAATAAGGGCTATTAATTCTCATTTTATATTTGAAAATAATGAGCCAGAGAGAGATAAAGCAGTTTTCTCAGAGGTACACATAGTGAATATATGCAGTAGTTCTTGGACCCATGCCCTCTGCATTTTAAGAAGGACTTGGTTCCTTAGCAGAGGTAGTTGGGTAGTTTTTCATCTCAATGAGGTGGCTACAGCTTTGAGACTGAGTCTCGCTCTGTCGCCAGGCTGGAGTGCAGTGGCGCGATCTTGGCTCACTGCAACCTCCACCTCCCAGGTTCAAGTGATTCTCCTGCTTCAGCCTCCGGATTAGCTGGGACTACAGGCGCATGCCACCATGCCCAGCTAATTTTTGTATTTTTAGTAGAAATGAGGTTTCACCATGTTGGCAAGGCTGGTCTTGGTGAGCCACTGCGCCTGGCCTAGCAGTCTTTAAACAGCATTGGAGGGGTGCTGGTGGAATTAGTTGGAAGGGAGGAGGAAAGCTAATGAGTGTGTCACATTTAGGGCCTCTGGTGGGAGTGACCCACCTGAAACAGTATTTCAGCATAGAGCCTCCCCTAATCATCTTAGCATTCTGCCTGCAGATGGGCCTCTCAGTATCCACTTTAAATTGAGCAGATGTGTGATGGGCACCTTCTGTGTGTCAAGCATTTTGCTATGCATTAGGAAAATTGTTCTTTAACTTTTTCAAAACGTGGACCTTTCTGAGAACTTTGACCTTCACCCCAGAAATATTTATTTATTTTTAATTTTTTTATTTTTATTTTATTTTATTTTTTTGAGACAGGGTCTCACCGTGTTGCCAGGCTGGAGTGCAGTGGCGCGATCTCAGCTCACTGCAACCTCTGCCTCCTGGGTTCAAGCGATTCTTCTGCCTCAGCCTCCCAAGTAGCTGGGACTACAGGCGCATGCCACCATGCCCAGCTAATTTTTGTATTTTTAGTAGAGACAGGGTTTCACCATGTTGGCCAGGCTGGTCTTGAACTCCTGACCTCGTGATCCACCCATCTCAGCCTCCCGAAGCGCTGGGATTACAGGCGTGAGCCACTGCGTCCGGCAGAAATATTTAAATAGTTTAGGATGTAATTTTAGGAGGTTATGAATCTTCTAAAACTAAACCCTAGGACTCCCAATTAAGGACTGTTTGTCCTAAGGGTACCAAGATGATGGAGACAGATTGAATCCTCAGCTCTCGACAGTGGGGAGACAGTATAACCAATGGGTCACTCAGTGAGAGTATGCTATTTAGATACAGTTTATAAGGTGATTCGCAAACACCAGTCGGGGAGAATTTAATTCTGCCTAAGCATAGGAGGGATGAGGTGGTCAGGAGAACCTCCCAAGAAGAGCTGCATCTTACTCAGTTGTCAAGAGAATTCCTTATTTCAGTTATTGCCAGTAAATAGGGCAGGATCAGCTGGGGCTCCATCTCTGATACAACAATCGTTCTCATTCATTGAGCCCATGTTGTTCTGGGTGCCAGGCGGGATTCTTATATATGTTCTTTCATTTGATGGTCACAAAATTCCTGGGGTTGGTATTGTGATGTGATTCTTAAGACACAGACTTGAAGTTCAGACAGTATGAGTGCAGATTCTGGTTGGCTTTGGGCAAGTTATTTAACTTCTTTCAGACTTAGTTTTCTCATCTGTAACATAGAAATAGTTGATGGTAATAATAATTTTTTCTTCTTTAACCAGTGTAGAGAGGAGATGGTAGTAATAATTTTAAAAGCAATAGTTAATGTTAGAAATTAGGAAGTTACCCTGCGTGGTAGGTGGGTAGTGACTGAAGAGGGGATGAGGCAGCTTCTGGGGTGCTGGTGATGTTTCTTGATCTAGGTGCTAGTTACATAGGTGTTTTAATATCTGCAGGTTCAGTGAGCTATACACTTAAGATCCATGTCTTTTTCTGTATCATTGTTCTTCAGTAAGAGATTAAAACTGGAAGCATTTCTGGTTCCTTACCATGTACTGCCTTGTTTCTAGTGGTTTACATTTGTTATCTTGTTATCCCTGTGGATACAATTCCTGGCAAACTAGTTCCAAATCCCACAGTAAGAAGAATAGTAGCTACTTTGGAAAGTCACTGTGAGATTAAACAAGGGCACTTGTGAGACACTTAGTAGGTAGTATGTTTGCTACACTGTCTTCTTTGTAACATAAAAGGTAGGGGGATGCAGGACTCGAACTTGCCCCGAGGGACCAGGACTCCAAGCCTATCTTTGAATTTGTTCTTAGCCACTGGGCCTACTTCCCTGGCTGCAGACTGTTTCTTCCTGCTGTGGGTAGTAGAGACTTGCAGTCCAGCCTCCCTTTCTCCCAGGCAGGGCCTCTCTGGGTGGCTGTGCCACACAGGTTCTGGGAAAGGAGGTTGGGTTCCTACTCCTCGGTGCTGGTGCGAGCCTTCACCTCTGCTTGTTGTATCCGTGCGAATCCACAGGTACTGTGTTGAGTAGCACGGACACGTGGATGGCATCCAGGTGGCTTTGCCTGTTTCTGATTAGCATAGAGTTGTAGTAAATGTGAAGTTGTGGGGATATTTGCACTTCTTATTTAGATGTATTAGGTGAACTATTTTGATGATGAAATTTGTCAGAGAATTTTAGTCTTGAAAATGTGCACAAGGAATAATTAATAGCCATGATTTCTAACTTTAGTGATTTGTGTATCACCTTTATGGTTTTTGCCATATCATTGGACCTTCAATATGTGATTTACTTAATATTCTTAAATTTAGATTATTTATTTTGAGACAGAGTTTTGCTGTGTCACCTAGGCTGGAATGCAGTGGCTTGATTTGGCTCACTGCAACCTCCACCTCCTGAGTTCAAGCGATTTCTCCTGCCTCGGCCTCCCGAGTAGCTGGGATTACAGGCATGCACCACTATACCCAGCTAATTTTTGTATTTTTAGTAGAGACAGTGTTTTACCATGTTGGCCAGGCTGGTCTTGAACTCCTGACTTCAAGGGATCCGCCAGCCTTGGCATCCCAAAGTGCTGGGATTACAGATGTGAGCCACTGCACCCAGCCAGATTTATTTTAAATATATATGCATATATATATTTTTAAGAGACAGGGTCTCACTCCTGTACAGGCTATAGTGTACTGGCTCAGCCATAGCTCATTGTAACTTCAAACTCCTGGGCTCAAGGGATCCTCCTGCCTCAGTCTCCTGAGCAGAAGATAGGACTATATAGGCTTGCACCACCACACCACACTCAGCTAGGATTTTTTTTGGCCTGTGACACACCCCCAGGAGATCCTGAGAGCATGTGCTCCTAAAATGTTGTTTAAAGGGAAACTAAGTCATTATCATAAGTGGAAAACTTTGTCATGCGTAAAAGGTAATTGTAAGAACAATGTAAGTTTAAAAACATTCATCCATGTGCCTCCCGGGATCACCTTGTGCACTTGTCTTGGGAAAACCCTGGTTTAGTTTGCCCCTGCATTTTCCAGGTGAAGACACCAAGGAGCAAGGCTCTTGAAGGTCTTGCCCAAGGTCACACACGAGAAGAACTGGCTGGGACTCCAGGACTGTTGACTGATTCCTGGCCCAGTACTCTCCTCCCCTGAGTTTCCACTAACTACTGGTAGTGGAGGCTAAGTGTCTGTGACATTGATTTATTTTTCATTTATCACTGTGCTTAAAATAGCACAGGTAGTGAGATAACCCATTTGCCTCCCCTGAAAAGGGGGAAGATAACTTGTATGGTAGAAAATTGGTAGCAGAGTCCCCTCAAGGTCATGCTTGCCGATAAGGAGTAGAGTGGCCTTGGTTTTGTGGACTATCCTGGCTTTCATCTGCTGGCCTACACCATTATGAACTGGGGACTGTACCTCACTTCCGTTAAGTAGCTACTGTTTAAAATGATCGATTATGTGAAGAATTGCTTGAGCTCTGTGCACTGGAAGTCATTAGGTTTCATTTAAGTCCTTGGGAACTGAGATATGTTTAAGAAAATATTAGGTGGAGGGAAGGGAGCAGCCAAGTGGTCAGAGAATTTTAGTCTTGAAAATGTGCACTGGGAATAATTAATTGAAAATAGAAAATTAATGTTTTCTAACTTTAATGATTTGTGTACCTCCTTTACGGTTTTTACCATATCATCGAACCTTCAATATACTATTTACTTGGACTCCAGAGTCAGGGAGACCTGGGTTTGAATACTGTTTCTGCCACTTTTTTATTTTTGTAAGCTGAAAGCAAGTTTATTAAGAAAGGAATAAAATAGAGCAGCCCGATTCTGCCGCTTATAAGATGGGTGACTTTGGGCAGGTCACTCCACGTCTGAGCCCGTTCTTCTTATCTTAAAATGAAAATAATACCAGCCACCTAGAGGATCGTGGCGAGGAATAAACGAGACAGTGTATTTAAAGTGCTTTTAGCTGAGTAGCTCTCACTACATCTTAATTCTGTTTTATTAGGCATTTAAAATCATTTTTTTAGAACGAGGTTGTACGTGGATGAATGAGGTATATTGTTTCTTTACAGTATAGTGTATGTAACATAGGCTGTATCTTAGTATAAATGTAAATTATATATTGTAGTGTTGAACTCATACGTAACATTTGATTAGCCAGGGTCCAAATGCAGTTTCCTCACTTCAGAGCTGTATCTCAGCTGTGATTCTGTACTGCTTCTCTCATAGTAGAAATTTCCCAAATTGTAGATAAAGAAGTAAGTGTGAATTAAGAAGAAAACTGAGGTGGGGCGCGGTGGCTCACGCCTGTAATTCCAGCACTTTGGGAGGCCAAGGCGAGCGGATCACAAGGTCAAGAGATCGAGAGCAGCCTGACCAACATAGTGAAACCCCGTCTCTACTAAAAATACAAAAAAAAAAAAAACAAAAAAAAAAATTAGCTGGGTATGGTGGTACGCACCTGTAGTCCCAGCTACTTAGGAGGCTGAGGCAGAAGAATCACTTGAACCCGGGATGTGGAAGTTGCAGTGAGCCAAGATCCCACCACTGCACTCCAGCCTGGCGACACAGCAACACTCCATCTCAAAAAAAAAAAAAAACACCTGAAAGGCTCAGTCACATTTTGGAAGAAGGCTTGTTGATTTAACCTAAATCAGGAACAAGAAGCTATCGTAACACTTTTATCATGTCAGTTTTGGAGGAAAAAATGACATGAAACTACTACATACATTAAAAGGCAGGTCAAGGACTCAGCAATATAGTTTAGCTACTTTAGAAGGAAGAGTAAATGGCCGGGTGCGGTGGCTCACGCCTGCAATCCCAGCACTTTGGGAAGCTGAAGCAGGTGGATCACCTGAGGTCAGGAGTTCGAGACCAGCCTGGCCAGCATGGTGAAACCTCATCTCTACTAAAAATACAAAAATTAGCCGGGCATGGTGGCGCAGGCCTGTAATCCCAGCTACTCGAGAGGCTGAGGCAGGAGAATCGCTTGAACCCACAAGGCGGAGGTTGCAGTGAGCCAAGATCGCCCCACTGCACTCCAGCCTGGGTGACAGAGCAAGATTCCATCTCAGAAATAAAGAAGGAAGGGAAAAGATCTGGAAGCCCAGAGGCGTCATTGAAAAGGAGCAGGGACAATGCCATGTAGAGCTTGTGTTTGAGGTCCTGTCTTTTTGTTTCGTTTTGTTTTTGAGTTGAAGTCTTGCTCTGAGATGAGTGTGGCTGTGTTCTAACAGAACTCTAATTACAAAGGCAAGTGCTTCACCAGCTGTAGTTTGCTGAGCCCTGGCTTAGACTATCTTTTCCTTCCTTCCTTCTTCTTATCTTGTCTCCTAGCAGTCAAGGGAATCTTTTTGTTGTTTTCTGTTGTTGTTGTTTTAAAGAGATGGGGTCTTTCTCTGTCTTCCAGCTGGAGTGCAGTGGTGCCATCATAGCTCACTATAACCTCAAACTCCCTGGCTCAAGCAGTCCTCCTGCCTCAGCCTCCCAAGTAGCTGGGACTACAGGGATGCACCACCATCAAAGCTAATTTTTAATTTTGTTGTAGAGTTGGGGGTCTCACTCTGTTGCCCAAGCTGGTCTAGAACTCCTGGCCTCAAGCAGTCATCCTGCTTTGGCCTCCCAAAGTGCTGAAATTACCTGTGCTAGCCACCATGCCTGGCTGGGGATCTTTTTTTTTTTTTCCTGAGACGGAGTTTTGCTCTTGTTACCCAGGCTGGAGTGCAATGGCGCGATCTCGGCTCACCGCAACCTCCGCCTCCTGGGTTCAGGCAGTTCTCCTGCCTCAGCCTCCTGAGTAGCTGGGATTACAGGCACGCGCCACCATGCCCAGCTAATTTTTTGTATTGTTAGTAGAGATGGGGTTTCACCATGTTGACCAGGATGGTCTCGATCTCTTGATCTCGTGATCCACCCGCCTCGGCCTCCCAAAGTGCTGGGATTACAGGCGTGAGCCACCGCGCCCACCTGCTGGGGATCTTTTAGAAGCATAAATCATCATGTTACTCTCCTGCTTACGACTTGTAGTAGCTGCCCATCAGCCTTCCTGTGAAACTCAAGCGCCTCACCGTAACCTGAAAGGGTCCAATGTGAACTACCCACCTCTTGGAACACATCTAGTTCCTTCCACGCTGGCAAGATGGACTTCTTTTCCAGGCTCATACCTACCAAGCTTGCTCCTGCCCCAGGATCTTTGTGGGTTTTTTTGTTTTTGTTTTTGGTTTTTGGTTTTTGGTTTTTTTGAGATGGAGTTTCATTCTTGTTGCCCAGGCTGGAGTGCAATGTCATGATCTTGGCTCACTACAACTACCGCCTCCTGGGTTCAAGCACTTCTCCTGCTTCAGCTTCCCAAATAGCTGGGAGTATAGGCATGCGCCACCATGCCCAGGTAATTTTGTGTTTTTAGTAGAGATGGGGTTTCACCATGTTGTCCAGGCTGGTCTTAAACTCCTGACTTCAGTTGATCTACCGCCTTGGCCTCCCAAAGTGCTGGGATTATAGGCGTGAGCCACCGCACCCAGCCCCACAGGCCTTTTGTACAAGTTCCTCTGCTAGAACATACTTTCTCAGATTTTTATGTGGCCAGCTCCTCATTGTCACGTAGGACTCAGATGTCACTCCTCGTAGTGGCCTTCCCAATCACCCTATTTAAAGCAGCTTTCCTAAGCATGCTCTGTGTGACATTATCTTCTCTTACTGTGGTAATGGTTATCACCTGCCAAAATGATCAGTTTATTGATTACCTGGTTTACCTTTAACTTCCCCCCCAGCTGCTGACTCTTAAGTACCAGGCCTGGTGGTTCTTCACCACAAAAGCTCCAGTGCCTTAAAAAGTCCATCGCACAGTAGGTACTTAACATTTATTGGGTGAATTGCCTTGTTTTACAATCCTAGTATATTTGTGATGTGTTCGGGTATTCCTCTGCCTTCAGGGATCTTATTACCTTTTCAAAAACTATGAAATGTACGGTATTACCCTGGGGCTTATGCAGAGAGGAAGGAGACTTGCCTCAACATCACAGAACTAGTAAATGTAAGCAGACAGTGATGTCCGCTGTTGAAATCCTGTGTCTGGTTTTCAGTATCATGATCGTTATTGGTTGTTTATTTGTTTCAGGTAATTTCTGTTGGTCCCAATAGATCTTAGACTTCTGGGAACATTTGGACTAGCTCAGAACTACCACTGAAGACTTTGTTCTGGGGGACAGCTATGCCAGCTGCCCCTTGATAGACCCCTGCTTATTAACTTTAACTGAGGGATTAACGTCAAGAGTAGTTGCTGTAAATATTCCTTTGGTTAAATGAAAGAGTTGATTTATTATAAAGATCACATTCAATTTCCTGCTGAGAACAAGGTAGATAAGAACTTCTGCATATTGTTTGTTTCTGGGGGGAAATTTTTAACAAGCTATGTTCTGTTCTTTCACTGATAATAAATATTAAAAGTTGAAATAGCTCTTAGAGATCACCTCCCTTTCCCTGCTGCAGGAATCCTTCTAAAATTGTTCGGACACTTCTAGTAAAGACAAGCATCTATAGATCACACATCAATTATAGACATTAAAGTTTATAGAATGGGTGTATTCCTAAAGAATTATCAGGCTGGGCACCATAACTCACACCTTTGAGCCATGGGATTAGCCAAGTGCTATTCCCAGCAGTTTGTGAGACAGGCAGGAGGATTGCTTGAGCTCAGGAGTTCGAGACCAGCCTGGGCAACATACTGAGACCTCGTCTCTATTAAAAACAAAAAAAAAATAGGCCTTTGGGAGGCCAAGGCAGACAGATCACCTGAGGTCAGGAGTTCGAGATCAGCCTGGCCAACGTGGTGAAACCCTGTTTCTACTAAAAATACAAAAATTAGCTGGGCATGGTGGTGCACGCCTGTAATCTCAGCTACTTGGGAAGCTGAGGCAAGAGAAGTGCTTGAACCCAGGAGATAGATGTTTCAGTGAGCTGAGATCACGCCATTGCACTCCAGCCTGGGTGATGACAAAAGCAAAACTCTATCCCCCCAAAAATATGAATAAATAAATTTAGCTGGGCATGGTGGTGTATACCTGTAGTCTCAGCTACTTGGGAGGCTGAGGCAGGAGGATCACTTGAGCTTGGGAAATGGAGGCTACAGTGAACAATGATCACGTCACTGCACTCCAACTGGATGACAGAGCAAGACCCCTTTGTAACATTTGAGCACACAAGGAAGGCCTTTCAAATATTCTTGGGGAATTTGTTGCATAAGGGAACCCTGTGAGAAAACCTAAACCTTTTGAAGAAAGTTCTTCAATTGTTGGCTTGCTTTTTTTTTTTTTTTTTCCTTAAGATGTGACATGCCTATGTATTAAGTGGTGACTTAAAAATACTAATTTGTGACCGGGTGCGGTGGCTCACGCCTGTAATCCCAGCACTTTGGGAGGCCGAGGTGGGAGGATCACCTGAGGTTGAGAGTTCAAGACCAGCCTGACCAACATGGAGAAACCCCATCTCTACTAAAAATACAAAATTAGCCGGACACAGTGCCACATGCCTTAATCCCAGCTACTTGGGAGGCTGAGGCAAGAGAATCACTTGAACCCAGGAGGCAGAGGTTGCAGTGAGCTGAGATTATGCCATTGCACTCCAGCCTGGGCAACAAGAGTGAAATTCCATCTCAAAAAAGTAAATAAGCAAATACTAATTTACTGGTAGAGACACATTTTTGAAAGTATTCTTAAGACACGTTATTATTGAGACCAAAGGAGAACTCACTTAACAGTGAAAAGTATTTGTGCTCTTATGGCGGTGCCTTCCATTAATCTAGGTCAGGGGAGAAATGGGATAACAGCCCTTTAAAGAGGACGCTTGTCTTTCTCCCTCAGATAGAGCCATGGTTTGTTACTGAGTATTTAAATCTGATTCTCTCTGTAGATTGCTGCTAAAATTGATTCAATTCCTCACTTGAATAATTCCACACCTCTAGTGGACCCCTCAGTATACGGATATGGAGTACAAAAACGGCCCTTGGATGATGGAGGTAAGTTGCCAGAAATATCTTTGCCTTTCAGGTGATAGTGAACCTGCCAGTTAAGTTTGAATTTGTCAGCCATTACCTTAGCGACTCTCTAAAGTGTCACTGTGTTGAGTGGAATTGTTGAAGGGAAGTATTCAGGATGATTTTTCTCAGCAGTTCTTCAGCATTTGAGTTCCTATTTGCCTGGATAATACAGAAATCATTTCAGCTAGGCTCTGAGATAAAGACTTGGCCCCTGAGCATCAGCTTGGAAGTAATTTGACCTATTTGAGAATTTTATTTGATTTAGCCCTCCGTTCTTCAGCACACATGGGAATCAAAATTCCCACTTTTCTCCAAAGAAAAGCTAAGATTTGGTGCATGGCTTTCAGGAAGCCGTGGCTACATCTTGACCTGAAAGAAAGAGAAGAATGGTGACTTTCTGCAGTCTAGCTGCCAGGTTTTTCACCATTCCCATTTATGACAGGCTCTTTCTAGAAACATCCCTTTTCTTTAATTCATTTATTTATTTGTCATTTTGTTGGCTGGTTTATATGCCGTACTACATCCCAGAAAGAATTTGAGAACACTTAGAGGTGCCCATCGCCAGCACTTTGGCAGAGTACCTATCAGATATGTTTCTTCAGAGAGCTTGGACATCTGATCGTATTTTGTCTTCTGTTGCTATAGAAGCGATAGTGAAGTACACTAGATGAACGTGAATTTGCATGTAGTCAAGTGAGTCAGTGTCTCCTTTTGTGTTCTTTTTCTGTCGCTATGTACCCAGTCATTTATGTTTGTGCATATTTCTGTGATGTATTATGTGAAAAACAGTATGTATTGTGTTGTCTTTTCTCCCAAAACTGCATGTTTTTATGTACATAGAAAAATATAATTTGCCATGACTCATTTCTCTGGTCTCTAGGAATTCTTGTTGTTGTTACTGTATTTAATCTCCCCTTGGAGATGGGATCACACACGTCTCAGGCTAGAGTGCAGTGGTGCAGTTGAACTCCTGGGCTCAAGTGATCTCACCTCAGCCTCCCAAGTAGCTGGGGCTACAGGCATGAGCCACCACGCCTCCTAGTACATTTCTCAATCCTCCAATTCATATACTTGTTCACAAATCTCAATGTCCTGAATAAACCCTATATTAAGGTTCTTTGTAGTTAACTTAAGAGTTGAAGTATTTTTTAAAAATTTATTTTGAATTTTTGTGAGTGCATAGGTGTATATATTTATGTGGTACATGAGATGTTTTGATACAGGCCTGCAATGTGAAATAAGCACATCATGGAAAATGGGGTTATCCATCCCCTCAAGCATTTATCTTTTGAGTTACAAACAACCCAGTTACTCTCTTTATTTTAAAACGTACAATTATCACTGGCTATAGTCACCCTGTTGTGCTATCAAATAGTAGGTCTTTTTCTTTTTTTCTGTGCTCATTAACCCGCTCCCTTCAGCCCCCTCAGCCCCACTCCCCTTCCCAGCCTCTGGTAGCCATCCTCCTACTCTCTTTGTCCATGAGTTCAACCGTTTTGATTTTTATATTGCACAAATAAGAACACGTGATATTTGTCTTTCTCCGCCTGGCTTATTTCACTTAACATGATGATCTCCAGCTTCATCCATGTTGTTGCAAATGACTGAATCTCATTCTTTTTTATGGCTGAGTTGAAGTATTTTTAAATAGACCCAAATAATACCTCCAAAAAGTTCTAGAGGGCTAAACTTTAACCTCCTAAAGGTTAAAGAACCCTGCTTCAGGGGAGAGTTAGAAAGTTCATATTGCTAAAGAAGTGATCCAATAGCTTCTGTCAAAGAAAGCCCAAGCCAAAGCAAACAGACAGCTCCACAGCCTTTGGAAATCTTTAGTGCCAAGAAAAATGTGCCAGAATTCAGCCACTTTGTCTGCCTCTGCTTTTCTAAACTTTTCATCACACCATCAGCAAGACTGTGAGCCTAGAAGGCTGCCAGGTAAACACGAACATACTTCCCTTCACAGGATCTGCTTATTCACATTCTTACTCTCTCAAGAGAGTGGCCCAGTGGCCTTACCCCTACCAGAAGACAGCTGATCGACGCAGACCTCAAATTCTACACGTGGAGAACAGCTTGGAGAGAAAACCATATGTGTAATCCTGTCATTTAAACAGTGCCCAGCAGAAGATGGGATTAATTTTGTTGAGCTGTAATGCAGAATGTAAGAAACCTGAGGGAAATTCCTTGTTCTTCAAATACAGTCTCTTATTACGTAAGACCAAGTGTCCTGGGATGATGAGAGATTCGGCATGGCACAGAACCGTTCTCGCTTGCTTGCTATAAGACGGCTTAATAATTAGAGGGAGGAAAAAGAGAAACCATGGTCATTTTCTGTTTGTAAAGACTTATTCTCCAAAAGGCAGATGTGGAAAAAATTATGGTTATCAAAACAAAGAAATAAAAATACACAGTATAATAATGATCCCAAGGTTTTAAGCGAGATTCCAGACCTACTGGGTGATCTTGGCCAAGTCAGCTACATCCGCCTATGACCCAGTTCTCTTTATCAACATGGATAATCTCTTTATTGGTGCTAATTTCTTTCAAATGTGTGTGCAGTGGACTAATGGGAGAAAAATGTCTGCAAAATGCCAGAGGGTTTCATTTGCAAATACTCAGGTATTCTTATGCAGAGGACAGCAGATACCTGCTCACTGCAAGCACAAGCTTTAACACTTCAACTCTAAGCAGTGGGTGAAGAAAACAAGGCTGAATTGTGAAATTGTTGTGAAAGGCTGAATGAGTTGTGAAATGTATTGATCTCGATTTCTGGAAACTCTGGGCCAGAGAGACACTGTCCATTAATGAGATATGTGCACAGAGGCAGACAACTTAGTTTTGTTTTTATGTTGCTGACTCCTAAGAGGAACAAAAGCATGCTTGCCCTGAAAAGGTAAAAAGGCTACTTTGCATTACAGCTTTCTGCTAAGGCAAAAACGCAGATAATGCAGTCATCCCTATTTGGTCTAGAGAATCACTAACACCAGTCAAATATAAAAAGATCACACACAGCATACCATTTTGGAGAAGCAGTTTACATGGTTATCTTAGTTCCAGTGGCCCCAGGGTGAATTTTCTGTTTTGTGTCATAAACGCTTTGTAAATACACAAGAATTTTTACAGTCGAATGAGTGCTGTCCCCTTAAAGTCTTCAATATGAGTCTAAAGAATTTTCTCCAAAAGGCTCCCACATCTAAAAACAACGACCATCTCCTCTTAGAATTCCCAGAGATGCCCAGCATGGTGGCTCACACCTGTAATCCCAGCTTTCCCAGTGGTGGGAAAACTTGAGCCCAGGCATTCCAGGCCAGCCTGGGCTGAACATAGCAAAACCATGTCTCTTAAAAGTACATATTTCAAGTTTTTTTTTAAGATGCTAGGCAGTCGAACAAGGGAAGGGATTTGTTCCTGGTATAGAAAGGGGTTTGGGTTAGTTGTGTTTCAGGGAGTGGCAGTTTTGAGCTGGCTGTCGGAAGGCTGTTTATGAGCCTGCTTAAACACCAGAAGCAGAATTTGGAGCTCAGTTTGAAAGCCTGCCTGGATGCCTCTCTCTGGGCAGCTCAATCAGCAGTCCCTCCACCACCCTCCAGCTTTGGATCAGGCCGTTTCAACCTTTTGCATCTTCAGTCTTGACGCCCACATGTTCCAGCAGTCTCTGAGATGTACCCTTAACACCCTACCAGTTCAGGAATCTGTCTTCTGGTCTCAGTTGTGGCACCTTCTCCATCCAGTGCTTCTCTCATGCTACAGCTGGAGCCTCCCTGGAGTCAGTCCAACCAGTTTCATTCCTCCAGGAGCCAGGGAAGTGCAGATCTTCCAACCTGGCCATCGCCTGCCCTCCCTGCTGGGCTTGTCCCCGCGCGGCACTCTGGAGCAGCCTGGCCGCTGGCTCTTCTCTCACTCTCCCTGCCCAGCTCTTACCTGGCCAGCTCCTGCTCCGCCAACTTCCTCCTAGAAACTCGTCCTCTTCCTTATCTTATGACTTTCTTCAGTGCTCAGCCCACATGCCACCTAGCCTCTTGGTCCATCTTCCCTCCGTCCCTCCCTGCCTTGCTTCCTTCCTTCCTCTTCTCCCGCTTCTCCCTTTTTCACGCACCCACCTCACCAGTGGATATTGCCATATCCTTCTCTGAATTTCTAAAGCAGTGTATTTGTACTCTGCTCAGGGCAGACAACACCCCCTCCTTCCTTCTGCAGTTACTGGGTCCTGCCACGCACCTCTCCTAGTAGAGCCTAGAGATGTGACCATAAGACTGGCTTCATCTCCTATGGACTCCTTATGCCCAAAGTTCCCCCTTGTTTGCTATGATTTGCATTTTAAAATTTTCAGAAAAGTAAGTTCCAAATTTAAGAGAATAGTATTAGCTAAGTGGTTTAGAAGTGCAAATTTAAATGTAATCTAAATTAGAGATTCGCAAGGTTTTTCTTTTCACTTTTTTTGAGATGGAATCTAGTTCAGTCGCCTGTGGGCTGGAGTGCAGTGGCATGATTTCAGCTCACTGCAACCTCCGCCTCCAAGGTTCAAGCAATTCTCCTGCCTCAGCCTCTCGAGTAGCTGGGATAACAGATGCCTGTCACCTCGCCGGGCTCATTTTTGTATTTTTAGTAGGGGGAGGTTTCACCGTGTTGGCCAGGCTGGTCTTGAACTCCTGACCTCGGGTGATCTACCCACTTCGGCCTCCCAAAGTGCTGGGATTACAGGTGTGAGCCACTGTGCCTGACCTTAAGCTTTAAGGTGTTCATTTATTTATTTATTTATTTATTTATTTAAAGACAGGGTCTCCCTCTTGCTGAGGCTGGGGTACAGTGGGACAATCACAGTTCACTATGGCCTCTACCTCCCAGGCTCAGGCAATCCTCCCACCTCAGCCTCCTACATAGCTGGGACTACACTGCACCTAGCAATAAGCTTTTTTATAAAGGACCAGATAGTAAGCATTTTAGGGGCCGGACAGGGTGGCTTATGCCTGTAATCCCGGTACTTTGGGAGGCTGAGGTGGGAGGATTGTCTGAGCCTGAGAGGTCAAGACCACAGTGAGCAGTGATTACACCACTGCAGTCAGCTTGGGCGACATAGTCATCTCAAAACAAAAATAAATTTAAGCTTGCATGCTACGTATCCTACCTACTAAGCTGTGCTGTTGGGGTTCAAAAGCAGCCATAGAGTCTACATAAACAAATGAGCATGGCTGTGAGCCAGTAAGATACTTCATGGAAGCGGGCAGCTGGCCCTCAAGCTTAATTTGCCAGCCCTCATCTAAAATCAGCCTCATCAGGTGATTAACATTTTCTTCATCTTGAGTTAGGGAAGTGTATAGAGAGTACCCCTCCTCCGGTTTCTTTAAACAAATCTCCCATCTCGTGTTTCACTGTCTAACTGCCCTCACCACCTGAAACAAGTGATTGCCCATGTTCGCCCAGCACTGATGGACAGACGGAGAGTCCCTTCCTGTTTGCCCCTCTGTATCTCTCCTGATGAAGAGCAAAGCCTTTCTAGTTCTCTTCCCCAGGAGAGTTTTGGGGAGTCCTGTCCCCTTGAACTTTTTTAGTTGAACTAAGCAGACCTCACCCTCTCCCTGCGCTCTGTGTAGAGGGTGGCACCAAAACCAGGGCTTCGGAAGAGCACAGTGCTGTCCTCACCACTGGGGTGGCAGGGGAAGCCGCGTGAGGGGCTTTGAAATTATGCCTGCCTCTTCTGGCAAAGACTCGTCTTTGCTATTTATGTGGCACCTTTTCCCCCACTTTTTATTCTTTTTACTTCATGCCCTGCTGAAGAACAGCACCTTTTATATAGTGCCACATTTTCTAATCTTGATCATCCAGTTGCTCCCTGTTTACCCATGACTTCGTTTTCCACGGTTTCAGTTACCCATGGTCAACCACTGCCGAAAATATTAAAGAAGAAATTCTAGAAACAAACAATTCCTAATTTTTAAATTGTATGCTGTTCTGAGTAGCATGGTGAAGTCTTGTGCCATCCTCCCTGGGCATGAATCATCCCTTTGCCCAGTGTGTCCACACTGTGTACACTACCCACTCACCAATGTATAGGAGAAAATGTAGTGTCTGCAGGGTTCAGTACTGTCCATGGTTTCAACCATCTCCCAGGGGTCTTGGAACATATCCCTCATGGATGAGGGGGAACTGCTGTATTCTTATGGGTAAAGGACGAATTCTGGGGTGTACTATCAAATGAATGATTTGCAGGAAGAGTGAAATAGACTGTTTCTATGATCCTTTCCACGCTTTGTTTTAGTACTTGTGGCATAGGGTAAGGACTGAAAAGGAGGAAAGGAAGGATGAAAAAAAGAATGAGGAGAAAAAGACATTTGACAATCAGCCCTTCAGGAGAGATAGGACTTGTGTACAAGTGCTAGCGAGTGGTGAGAGCCATGACGCCGGGACCCCTGCCTGTGACCCGCACACCAGTCTCCACTCTGGAAAGAGGAAAGTGAACCTCACAGGTGTTGATACTTTCTCTGAATGGGGGGTGATGACAGATGCTGGAAAGATGAAAAGCCAAGACCAAAACCTAGTTCCTGAGTAGGAGGGGTTAGGAGGGAGGTTTGCCTTTTGTGAAGAGGGAAGAGGTAAGGTGAGACTGGGATGTGGTCGAACAGTTGTCGTCAAGGGTGGATGAAAGCTTTCCAGGGGCAGGTGGGCATGGGCACCCTCCCCAGGGTCCTTTTCCAGCTCCTTGCCTCCTGTCTGCCCTTGTCCCTAAAACGGGCCTCTCTGAGAGTCTCGTCTGCCCGGGAAGGTTATGTCCTTCCTGCCACACCCCTTCTCCCATTCCCCAATTTTGGTGTACGGTGGGCAGTCACTTGGCATGGAAAAATCCTCAAACAGTGGGACCAGGCAAGAATTCTAAATGGAGAATCCCTAGGTAACAAAGTGTAGAGCCTTGGTAGGCTGGGTAGAAGGGAGGCTGGGCGCGGTGGCTTACGCCTGTAATCCCAGCAATTTGGGAGGCTGAAGTGGGAGGATCACCTGAGGTCAGGAGTTTGAGACCGGCCTGGCCAACTTGGCAAAACCCTGTCTCTACAAAAAATACAACAAGAAGCCAGACATGGTGGCTCACACCTGTAATCCCAGTTACTCGGGAGGCTGAAGCATGAGAATCATTTGAACCCGGGAGGCAGAGGTTGCAGTGAGCCGAGACCACGTCACTGCAGCGTAGGTGGCAGAGCAATACTCTGTCTTCAAAAAAAAAGAAACAGTGAAGGGGACAGGGTCTGGTTTTATCCAGCTGACAACTCCTGGCAAAGGTTCTGTGCCCTGCCCCCAGCCCAGCCACCTTCATTTGTTTCTTCCTCCCTCTCTTCACCCATCTATCCATTTGAGGATTATAATTCAGAAGTGAGATCATGGTCACGTGGGTACGTACATATGTGTAAGTTGGAGAAAGGCAGTGAGAGTTTTCCCCTTGGCAAATATGATCTGACTGGTTGGTTGACAGTTGGCTTAGCTAGCTAGGTAAAATAGTAGACATTTTCCGCAAAAATGAATGAGCTAAACCTGTGGCATCAGTGTGACAGAAATATAACTCGAACTCATATACAATGCCTGTTACATTCTTCGCAGCTGTTAATAGGGAAGAAAAGTCGTTGCCAAATTAAAAGAGGATTCATAGGTTTCCAGAGTTCAGCTTGATGGAACAACCTCTCTCGAGTACAGTTTTGCAGTGTTACAAAACTAAACAGGCACTTACCGCACAATCCACAACCGCACTCTTGGGCCTTTATCCCCAAGAAAATGCAGATGTTCACGCAAGAGCCTGTTCACATAGCAGCTTTATTCATAATAGTCCCAAACTGAAAACAGCCGGTCCATCCTTCAACTGGTGAATGGTTCTGCTGCGCTACAGCCATACCATGGAATAGTACTCAGCAGGAAAGCGGAACAAATGCTGGGTGCATCCAGCAACGTGGATGAATCTCCAGGGAATTATGCAGAGTGCCAAAAGCCAATCCCCAAAAAACGGCAAACTGCATGATCCCCTTTTTGTAACCTTTTGGGAATGGAGAACAGATGAGTGATGGCCAGGGGTTAGGGACTGAGTTGGGGGAGAGGGGGCCGCGTAAGAAAAGATCAGGGTCAGAAGGGAGCCTGAAGTTTAAACTCCTCCTGTTGTAGTTAAGGAAACCAGTGTCTAGATAAGTAAGTGGTTTGACCAAGGCCGGATAGATACATGGTAAGTGACAGAGGGAGGTTGAACCTGGGTCTCTGTCTCATTTGCTGTAATAGTGTAGCACTTAAACCTGTGGACTTCAGAGTCTGATAGATCGGGGTTTGAGTCCCAGCTTTGCTAGTTGTTAGCTGTTTGACCCTGGGCAGACTCCTTAACGTCTCTGAGCCTCTGTTTCCTCGTCTGTAAAATGGACCTGATGATACCTGCCTCATCAGATTATCATGAGGGTTATATCATGTTATTTTCAAACTTTAAGAAATATTATTTCACTCTCGGGTTGGGCGTGGTAGCTCACACCTGTAATCCCAGCACTTTGGGAGGCCGAGGCAGGCGAATCACGAGGTCAGGAGATTGAGACTATCCTGGCCAATATGGTGAAACCCAGTCTCTACAAAAATTAGCCAGGAGTGGTGATGCACACCTGTAGTTCCAGCTACTTGGGAGGCTGAGGCAAGGGAATCGCTTGAACCCGGGAGGTGGAGATTGCAGTGAGCTGAGATCATGCCACTGCCCTCCAGCCTGGCAACAGAGTGAGACTCCATCTCAGAATTTAAAAAAAAAAAAAAATACCACTCCCAATGTGAGAAAAACTGTTCCCATGAGAACTAGTTAGTACGGACATGTTAAAACACATGTGTGACTGAAAGTTTTATGAAATACATTACCCTTATTACATAATGGTACATTGGGTTTTCTATTTTATTTTATTTTTTTTTGTAAAGCTGGTTGTGACCCCCATATTGATTTCATGACACTGACCTAAATGAAAGTAAAGCTTCAGGCTATGAATATAGTATCATAGAATTCTTTTTCCTCTTAGGCACTTGGGGAGAAGGTGCAGGGTTCAACACACCCCTGAAGGCTAGGGTAGGCCGCCTCATCTGTTGCCTTCTGCCTTCCCTGCTAGACTCTAAGCTTCCTGAGGGCAAAGGTGACTTTGTTGACTTTTTTTTTTTTTAACTGTGAATATATTTTTTATTTAGTCATTCTGTTTACAATTGAAACTCTGGGAATTCCAAATTAACATCCTTGCCCGTGAGCTTCTTATAGACACCAAAAAGTTTCAACCTTATGTTCCACATTGTTCTGCTATGCTTTGTCCAAGTGAACCTTTATGAGCTGGCTGCCATCCAATTTCATGTGGATTCACAATTTTGCCTGGGAAGACCAGGTCCTCAAGGATTGCATCGTGCACAGCCACAGCTGTCAGTGTACGGCTCCTGGGATGCTTTTGTTTATTTTTTGTACGGCTTTTTGAGTTGGCTTAGGCAGATTCTCCTCTGAGCAGTAAAGATAACATGTTTGCATGGGCACAAGGCCCCTCACCTGCACGCCATTCTGAGGGCTTGGGTGCCATGTGATTGCACCTTCCTCTTCAGTGAGATGGGAATGGCAGTGACAGCAGCTGTCTCCAAGGTGGGTTCTCGCAGGACTAAGTGGGTTCATGCAGGTGAGGCACCCAGGAAAGCAGCTAGTGTTGCTGGGGGTGGTGCTGTTTCCACTCACAGAAGCTTATAGTAGACTACAGGTAAGAGTGACATTATTGGCTGGGTGAGGTGGTTCACACCTGTAATCCCAGCACTTTCAGAGGTCGAGGCAGGTGGATCACCTGAGGTCAGGAGTTCGAGACCAGCCTGGCCAACATGGTGAAACCCCATCTCTCCTAAAAATACAAAAATTAGGCAGCCGTGGTGGCACACACCTATAATCCCAGCTACTTGGGAGACTGAAGCAGAAGAATCGCTTGAACCCAGGAGGTGGAGGTTGCAGTGAGCCGAGATCGCGCCACTGCACTTCAGCCTGGGAGATAGAGCGAGACTCTTGTCTCAAACAAAAAAAGATGACATTATTGAGATAAACTTGAATTTACTTTCACTTTAAAAAAATAATAATTTGCAAAATTAATGACAAATTACATTTGCCAAAGGACTTTCAGCTGAACTTAGCATATCAGTGTTTTGTGGCTCTGGAGCAAGAGTTGCTGCCTAGAACACAGGAAGCTTTTGTAGTGTCCCTGGGGAAAGGCTTTCTAAAAACTCCCTGAATCCTCACTGCTAAGTGTGTGTTACTGACTTGGGCTGGGGTGTGGAAAGCCATTGGTCAGTGAGAGGAGATAGCCAATCCAAAGAAGAGGCAGAGGAGAGAGGATTGTTTTCAAAATCTAAAGAGGAAGGTTTGGGTTATTTGTTTTTGCAATCATAAAAACTGACATTTTTCCCCTGGCAGACTGACTCACCTGCCTCTGGCCAGTGGTTCCGTTCTGTGTGGGTGCCAGCTCATGCTGGCTGAGCTGTTGGGAAGGAGGAATTGGCACTTTTGTTCCTTGGGCTAGGGTGGGAGTGGGGGTGTAACTATGATAGCTGATGCGTGTTGCAAAGTTGGGTGTATTTCCCAGTGCTTTTTTTTGGAGGAGGGGAAAAAAAATGAAATCTTTTTTTCTCTTCGATAATAGGGAAAAATATGTATCTGATCACCGTTTTTTTTTTTTTTTTTTTGCTATTGTCTGTTTTATTTACTTCAGAGATAGCCTTGCTACATCAACCATACTGGATGCAGTAACACGATCTTGGCTCACTGCAACTTCTGCCTCCTGAGTTCATTGTGCATCAGCCTCCCATGTAGGTGGGATTACAGATGTGCACCTTAAAACCCAGCTAATTTTTTTTTTTTTTTTAGTAGAGACAGGGTTTCGCCATGGTGGCCAGGCAGGTCTTGAACTCCTGGTCTCAAGTTATCTGCCCGCCTTGGCTTCCCAGAGTGCTGGAATTACAAGCATGAGTGACCGAACCCAACCTGACCACCTTTTTTTTTTTTTTTAGAGATTATTATTAAAACTGGCAGAGTATTACTCTTGAGAAAGAATTTATGATCTTGTAGAATGACTTACAGCCCAGGCAGTTCATTAGCGCACAATGTAAACGAGAACTACACTGCATGTGCTGGAATGGCACCAAGGGGAACTTTTGAAGCAAGAAGATGCATTGTCAGCCAGCACACATCATTAGTGGAAATAGGACTGTTTTACTCAGTATTTTTTCTTTTTTACAGGAGAATGAGTGTAGTTCCATTCAATTGAACATGATAGGTGTTCCCATTTGCCTCCTTAGTGTGACCCCTCCTCATTGTGCAGACTGAGGAGAGGTCCGTGTCCCTGAAGCTGGACATAGAAGTTGGCCATATGAGTACCCAGTGTGTCTTATCTAACTGCTGGTTTTCGTTTTTAGGCACTACATGGGAACGTTCCAAAGGAATGAAACTTGAATCGCACATTTCAGCCTTGGGCTCTAGCATTTGCATGGAGGAGGGAAATGATTTATCCTTCCTAAGCACCCACCAGCTCAGAGTTGACTCTGGACTTGAACCTGATTTCCTCTCAGTGGTGCACCTCTCAGCAGCCCATCTGTTTATGGGATGATAGTGTGTACATTTTCATCTCCGGTCATTATGAGCACCTCCACGGTGGCTGGCAGCAATCGTGTCGTGTGCGTGGCACCTGTGACACATACGTTGCCAACAAAAAGGAATTGCCATTTTTGTGATGAGCACAAAATTTCAAATGGCTTTTGAAAGGAAACCTCTGAATATTCTCGTGAATCTCAGGAAGTTCTTTATGGTAGCAGCACTGCCCTTTACTCTGTTTCTGTGGCTTTTCTGGCTGAGACAGAAATTTCTGAAGATCATCAGCCCTTTGAGATCCTTTACCAAATAACACAGTGGACCAGAGCCCACAGTGCGGCCTCATTTCCCCAGTTCAGGAATGCTGAGCACCTCTTCTTCCCCTGTGTTCTCATCATTTCAAGACATTTTAGTTCTTCTGGCTTGACTAGGTTTTTTACCCACTAAGAGGGAAATACTGATAGCAGTCTGGGAAGCTGAGCTTGACCCATAAATAGGAACAGCTAACCAAGCTCATGGGCAGTCTTCTGTTGACATTCTCCTTTGCTGTGTTTCTTTTCCTCCCCACTGCCCTAGGTGGCCAACATCCCTCCCTCAGGAATGTCAGCCCCAACATCATTCAAGGGCTGAGTCTTTGATGAGGATTCCTTTCTTGAGCTGGTGATTGTCCAGTTTTCATGCAAAATGAGAATTGTGACCACTACCTGTTCCAAGCAAGAATGTTATACTCAAACAGATATGCAAAAAGAAAATTTTAAGAGTCAATAGAAAACAATTCTCTTTTCCCTGAGATAAGCAGATTAATAGTGTCTAGTGTCAATATTTTGGCTGTAGACCATTATCTTGTTATTGATCCAGAAGAAATACAGTATTGACTCAGTAGCTTTGTTTACTTTTTGCTAACATTGTTTTGCTTTGCTTTTTCTTCTTTTTAAATGTCATTGTCTGGTTTTTTTCCTTTGTCTCTTTACTGTCCGGTCAGAGAATGACAGCAGTGAGTTTAAGCACAAGAAGAGCAGTTGGCTATTTCAGATGTCAAACCATTTCACTCTGTCCTCAAGTTGGTGTCATCGATCCTTTCCGACTCATCTCATGTCCTTGTAATAACTTTCCCCAAAGCCGTATTTCTGAATGCCCTTTTCAGCATCTTGGAAGGTGCATTCAGTTCTTTGTGATATGTTTAGGATTTGCACTTTTCATTGCCTGCTGACTGTGTTTCTTGAGCTGCATTTTCCAAAAGACAAACACCGCAGAATCATTTTTGCTGATGGCTGGTGAAGGAGACACTCATCAATAGCCAAAAGAGTAGAAACTGGAACAAACAGCTAAAGTGGTTTTGTGGGAATGTGATTACCGAGTTGATTTTAATAAGTAGAGGCAGTTTGGCACTGTTGTCTCTGTGAAATGGGCTTGAAAGGTGTTGCTCATGCTTAGTGTCCGCTGCACACGGACTGCTGTGGTGGGTCTGTGATGAGGCCTGTAGAGGGAGGAGGCCGGATCCTCTCCCTAAGATGCTTAAGCTGTTGGTGGGGGGTGGGGGGAACGTCTTCTCCCCCGTGGCCAGGAGGAGCATATGTGCATGTTCTTCATGACTACAGCTGCTGTGGAGCAGTCTCTGACAATGCATCCGCGGAGGTTAAATCTTCTCATTTGTTTTTAAAAGAGAAAGAAGGATCTCTCTCCATCTTTACATTGAGTTTGGATCCAGAGCTGGAGGGAGGTAGGAAGGTAGAGGGATTTAGGCTAGCAGGATTTTCTCCCAGGCCTCTCAGCATGTGGACACACAGATCAATTTCTTATCCTGTGTTCAGCTGGACACTGGGTTAGAGACTGTGTTGATCAAGATGTCCCCTCCTGTTTCATATCATATAACGCATTCATTTCAGCCACTGAGCCTAAATTACTGTTTGCTTTCTTTCTGCCTTTTCCCCCCCGCCCCTGAAATGGTAAGAATGGTAAGGATGAAGTTAGTTTATCCGTGCTAATGCTTTGATTTTTTTTTTTCTCTTTCTCTTTGCCACAGTAGGTAACCAGTTAGGGGCCTTGGTACATCAAAGGTAAGCAGTGGGTTATGTTTTATTATTTATTGATCATTTCTAATTGTTTATTGATCCGCCATCTGTACTAGAGTGCTAGGAAGTCAGAGGTTGACAGTGTGAAAAACCATGGGTTAGTCTTCTTTACGACTCGAGTTTTTTGGTAGCCATTTCCAAGATAGTGTCAGCTCACGGGTAAACTAACACAAGGCATTAAAAGTCAGCCATTATTGTAGTAACTTAAAATACTTGTAGAAGATTGGAGTTGCTCTTTCTACCGATGGACATTTAATTGAAAAGGAGAGAATGAGATTTTCCTACCTGGTTTTGTGGTGTTCCAAGTATTTTATTAATCCTCAGCCCCTTCACCTGAGAAGAGACACCTTGAAGTGTGAGGGTTGGGTGCTCACCAGAGAATGTTTTGGGTGCCCAGGGAGTGTGGGTGGGAGGCCAGAAGCCAGGGTTCCATCCCTCCAAAGGGATGGGGACTTGCCAGAGAGCCTCAGCCCCACTGATTCTGTGTTTCTGTGTCAGACGTTGAGGGTTTAAGAGAGATACAGCAAGAGCCCTGACTTTTACAAAGCCCAGTCTGTAAGATGGGCTATTTGTGGTGACAGTGGCCCTTGTGAAACCACTTCAAAAAGGAAAAAATATACGAGAAACTCTACCGCAGTTTCTCTTCTGGAAGGGTGAATTTTGTGTCGTATATCTGTTGCTGTAACATATCCTTAACCTTCTTTCAGCATTCTGTCATCTTGTATTCTGCTTAGATGTTTGGGAGTGTCTAGAAATCACCAGGCATCAGTTAGACAAAAGATTTATCCTGGGTTTATTATTATTATTATTATTATTGTTTCTTTGTTTGCTTTGTTTGTTGATGAATTAAAAAATTTAAATGAGGTGATTATTAGTATCAAATGCTGACTTTCCTATAAAGCCATAACTAGTCAGGATTTTTTTCTGCAAGGTGTTTATACTTTATACCTTAGACAAATTTCAGCCTTGCATTTAGATTAGAACAATTTCATCCTGGAAACCCAGAGCAGTTTGTCTTGGTACATTTCTTCCTCAGAGTCGGCTAAAGTTACTCCTCAGGGCCAAGAGCTGCCCTGGCTTTGTGACATTTGGTATTGCAGTAGTGTTGAAGCCCCTCTAGTCAATTTCCAGGTCATATTTTCTGAGAGTAGACAGCTCATGCTACACATGATGTGAGCAGCAGCCTCCTGGCTACATGTACAGAAGCCCTGCCATCCATCCCTCATAGCAGAGTCAGGAAGCATGTCCTGACAGGGACCTGGCTTCTGCATGACGCGCTGGGACACCGAGGCTTGGCATTCACACCCGTGGCGTTACTGATTAGGAAGCTGGGAATGAATTGCCTGATTTGGGGAGGACACATATACCCCAAGAGGTGGAGAGAATCCCGTCTTGCATATAAGCTTGAGAACGTAAACTCCACAAGAAGACTGTTCCCATCAAAATGATACGGTGGCAAGTGCTGTTTATGCTATTGCATTTCTTCTAAGTGCTGCGCTTTCCGGAAAAACATGCACTTATTCAATCCTTTCCATGATGGGTAAAATCCAGCTGTGTGAGAGATGTTTAAAAATGCTTGCTTTTTTTTTTTTTAACTACTTGCATTTAGCATCCTCCCAAGGTAAATGTTTAGATTTAATTGCTTTCTGGGGTGTTGGGCAAATTGGACATTGTCCACAATACACTGTATGGCAGATTTGAAGGTTTGTTTGAAAAAACCAGTGCAGTAGTAGTTTTTTTTTTTTTTTTAAAAAAGGCACATAATGGATGGGATAGCATTTAACAGAAGTACCTTGCAGAGTAAGTGAGGTAATTACTCTGTCCTGGTCAGCACTGATTACGCCTCCATCAGATGCTGGTTCCATTTGGGGCATCTCACCTTAAAAAACAGACATAAATTAGAACAGAGGCCAGAAGACAAGACAAAGATTAGGAAACAAGGAAGGTTGAAGAAAAGTTCGGTATTTCTTCATCCAGAGAGGACTCCACAATGGAGGTCTAAACCCCTCCCATGGCCCCGGATGACCTTTCAGCGACCAGGGATTGATGACCCGTTGGTTAGAGAGCACCTAACCAGGCAGAACGAGGCAACACTGAGCTGCCGGATGAAGAGAAGGCAGCTGTTAGAGGAGCTGATGGTTTCGTGAAAACCCAGAGGCTTCTTCCTCTGACACAAGGAAATGAGAGGCTTAGATCTCTGGGAGGAATGATTGACCAGAGGGCTTATTAAGTGACACTCTTTGTAGATGGTGGTAGATTTGTTGGCCAAATTGGCCTGATGTATTTTAAGCTTTTATCTTGCAACATGGCCAGTATGGGCAGTTTGGGGACCTAAAATGGCTACGAAATTCTGTATTCTATATTTTTTCCAAAATGTTGTTTGTTTTTAGGACAGTAATAACGGAAGAATTCAAAGTGCCTGACAAAATGGTTGGATTTAGTAAGTATCCGTGTTGTCTGCTTTTTCCCTGATTCCTGTCTCGTCTTTTTCCCTCTCTTTTTTTTTTTCTGAGCTCCTTTGCCAGGATGTTCTTTTTGTTATCATCTCTCTCGTGAGTGTCACCTGTAGTAGAATGCTTTGCACATGCCATTCCCCACAGCCCTGAAATGCTGCAGATCTCTTCAGGCTGAGGGAGAAACCAGCGCACTGGGCCGGGGGTGCCCCCTGCTTCCCCACCTCTCCTCACCTCAGCTAGAATATCCTCTGCCTGTAGGCTTTTTACACAGGCTTTCTGCTGCCATCCTGCCCAAAGAGTGGAGATGGGCTCACTGGGCCAACTCGATGTATAGTATGTGAGCCAAGCATAACAGTTTATGGAATTAATTGGGTCATTCATGCATGCATGGTGAAATACAGAATGGGGCTTGTATTCTGACCCTGTTCAATTTGTTTCAGTTATCGGCAGGGGAGGTGAGCAGATTTCACGGATTCAAGCAGAATCTGGTTGCAAAATTCAGATTGCTTCAGGTAAGGGCTTTTAAAAAATCGATATCAATTTGATAGACATCAGTATTTTGCAAAAATGTCCAGATTCGGTACTTTGCTTGTTGCTTGGGTAAGTATATGCGATTGGGGTTTTCCTTGCACTTCTGGAGTTGAACTCCCAAATAAGAACCAGAAGGGTGAGAGCAAAGGTGGGCCCGGAGATAAGGCCTCCTGTGTGGCTTCTGGGGTAAACACTCCCTCAGCTCTGTGGCCAGACATGGCCCCTTCCCAAACACCTGCCACTCTAGGACCTGATGTTTTCTGCACCAGAATGTTACGCCAGACACAGTGGCATAGTGGGACCTGTAGGAATCCTATGGCTTTGGGGTCACTCCTTGACTGCACGCTGGCTCCCCTGGATGCGACTGTCCCTTCCCTTTTTGGGAAGAGGATAGTTGGGCGTCCTGGCTGAATTAGCACTCACTGAATATGTTTTAGGACCTTTCCTAGCTGGGTCCATTTGACAATGCAATATGGAGAGAGATGGAGTGAAGAACAATTTTTATTTTATTTATGGTTTTATCATCTTATTTGAGTTTGACCTCTTTCCATTGCAGAGGAAGGGGTTTGAAGGACATGTGGCTAGAGAAATGTTTGTCATTTTAAAAGATACTTATTACAGTGTCTTGAAGGCAGTAACTCCTGTTAGCTATTTCTCTTTTATTTTTTTGAGGAAGGATTTTAAGAAGCAAATTTTTAGGAACAAAATGAGGCATCATGTGTGGTGTTGGAAAGTAATGTGTTTCTCTTGTTAAGTGGCCCAGTTCCACATAGATGTCACTGATCTCTTGGGACATTCCTGCAGTAACTGCTCTGGTCCTGATGTGCATGTCATTAGGTTCCTTCCTAGTGTATTAGCTTGTTAGCCGTGTGCAGACAAATGACCATTAAACTACAGATGGAGAGACTGAGAAATAGCACAATAAAGTGACTTAAACAACTACTAGCATGCGAGTGGGTCAGAAGTGAAGCTGAGACGTCTCAGGACCAACTCAAACCTCTGTTGTGTCCTTCTGGCTTCCCCTGTGGGACTTGTTTCTACTTCAAGAACCTAGGGTGGAGCTACCAGCTTAATATTCTGTCCACAAGTGGAAGCAAACTGTCTTTTTCTGGGAGCCTGGGCCTCTGTGGGGCTGGCATAGGAAGCCCCTAGAGAGACAGTCTGTACAGGGCAGAGGTGCATGTGCCCCATGCCCACCAACACCCTCATCTTCTTGATTCTTCTTATAGAGAGTTCTGGGATTCCAGAGAGGCCCTGTGTACTTACCGGAACCCCAGAAAGTATTGAGTAAGTTTATTTTATTTACTTTTTCTTTCACTCTTCTTCCTCCTTCCCCAAATGGGGAGAAATGGAAGGGCAACACTGTTATTGAACACTGTCAATCTGTGCTGCAGTCTGGCCACACAGGCAAATAATTCTCTAGGGAAGAAAATCTGGGAGGTTACCGTGCCAGGGGTTTTTCTGTCACCTTAAATCCATGAGGTATCACCTTTGTTCTAAACCCCACAGCTGTCATAACATCTCCTTCAAACCAGGGTCTCAGGAGTGTCCATTCACCCCACCTGAATGCTCTAATCAACTTACTTCTTCCTTGTTAACACCTCCTTCACCTGAGCAGGTCTGGATTAGTAAGCCGGTCACTTGGTGAACTACTGAGAATCCTGGTACCAGGTCTTTTGGCTGGGGCTGATCCTGTTACCCTTCTGATATTTGTGAACCAAATGAATCAACTCTTCATGACCTTTGCTCTACTCAGAGGGCCGTACAGACTGGCCAGAGGATGTCTTGCCTTTTGGCGCCCTTGCAACAGCCTTAAGACTAACACTGCTTTCCTACCCTGTTACTCACATCCTCAGAACCTTATGCCAGGTGCAGGCCTCATAAATCCAAGAATCTCCCGGGACAGGGGAATGTACTGCCTTAGAGCCTGCTCGCTGTCCTTCAGTCTACAGAGCAGCACTGCATTTGGGGATGGGGTGCTAAGATTATATCTGGCTCATAGGTAGGGTTGTCTTATTGTCTCCACTCCTCAGGGAGTCTAGATGAGCTTAAATTCTCTTGTTCTGCCATCACATTGCAAGCAGTGAACCAGAATAAATATCACTGGCAGGTGTGCATTACAGGGCAAGCTGGATGGTTTTGCTGGAGTCAAGGCATTTTTCTTCCAACACAGGTTAATCTAGTACACTAGCAAAATATTAAAAAGCTGCTGTAACTGAGAAGATACATGAAGCTGATTCTGTGCACAAAGGCTCAACACTACGAAAGGCAACATCTATTTCCTGCCTTTCTCTTCTTTCTTCCTACTCTTCTAACCATTCCTGCTTCGTGTCTACCCAAGGAGCGGAGGCGGTGGGATTCTAACTTCAGGAGGAAACAAACTGCATTTTCTTCAGGGAGCAGCACAGCCAGCCTGTTTAGTAGCTGAATTCTTCTCCATTAGTGTGGCAATTTGGAGAATAAATACAAGAAATAACAGCCAGGAGAAATTCTGGTGCAGAAAAGGAAATTGGCACAACAGATGACTCTGGTAGTCTGGGTTGTACTGCTGCAACATTGCAGTTTCCCTCCCCCATTGCCAAATAAATCAACACAAATAGCAGGACACGTGACATGCAGGGTCCCAACTTGGCTGACATGGAAAGCTCCAAGCAGGTGTCTGAGTGCACAGCTGCATCCAGCACCGCCTCCTGCTTCCCACCTCTTGGAACCAAATTGGGATTCGTAGCCTTAGCTTAAAAGTCATAGAGCAGTGTTGTTGGTTATGAAGAAGCAGCGTGGAGTATGGGAGTTCAGACAGTGAGTACTAATCCTTGCTTTCTTTCTTCCCATCTTTCTCATTGCTGGCTGTCTCTCCTGCCTGCATTTATTTAACAAACATATATTGAGTATACTCTGTGAGAAGGATCATGCTGGAACAGAGAGATGTAATGGGGTAAAAGATGGTCTCTGCCCCCAGAGCAGCTGTCATCCTAATAGGAGACGACACGTTTGTGGAGGCACAGGCGTGAGCAGAGGGCAGGCTTGAAAGGGGTGGTGTCTGGCAGTAGCCCGCTCATCACGGCTCTGTGTCGCAGCGTTGGTACTGTGGTGTGTGTTGCTTTTAAATTCCAGCCCAGTAGCCTGGCGGATGGCAGAGAGACCTCCGGGTTGTGGGGGCAGGAGCTGGAGCTGGATGGAGGGCTGCCCTGACTCCCTCAGATTTTTCCCTCAGTGCTGTTTGCCTGTCTTGCACATAGAGTCTTCCTTTAATGCTGGTTCTCTTGTGGTTCTTTTCCCTCCCAAAGACAAGCCAAACGACTCCTGGGGCAGATTGTGGACCGCTGTCGAAATGGACCTGGCTTTCATAATGACATAGACAGCAACAGCACAATCCAGGAAATTCTCATTCCCGCATCTAAAGTGGGTCTGGTCATCGGCAGAGGAGGGGACACAATCAAGCAGTTGCAGGTATGTGAGCCCGGGGCCTGGAGCACGGCGGCCGTCCTCAGCAGCGCCTCAGCTTCTGGGCCCGGGAGACCTGCTCTCGGCCTGCATTCCCTGGCGGGGCTGGCTTTGTGCAGCTGAGGCTTGCTTCCTTCCTCCGTTTGACAGACAGCTTCTGAACACGTACCATGGCCATGCCTGATGCCAAGTACTAGGCCAGGTGTGCCCTAGCAGGGGCCCCTGTGAACTTTGAGCAGCCTTTTTGGTAGTGAGCTCTGTGAGGGCTGCTTTTTATCATCAGAGGACCGCATCTCAGACAAAACTGCGGTGTTTGGAGTCAGGGGCCCTGACCCAGCATTCCTCCTCACTAATTGGTTAGTCTTAAATGTGCTCATTTACTTTTTGAAGGTTCAGGGTCTTTGTGTGTCAAAAGGGGCAAGTGCTAGCTTCACTGTTGTGATGGAGCTGAAATAATCGCCGTTCTTTTCTTTTTATATAAGAGCCTATTAGTGAGTGAATGCTCCATGAGCATTAGCTGCTGTTAGTGCCAGAATCCCTCATCTGAGACACTTGGAACCAAACAGGTTTCAGAATTTGACACTCGCAGCAAGTTCTGGGGCTGTACCCTGAAATGAAATGCATATTTCTATAGCTAAATAGAATAATACACTCAGAGAAAGCCAAAAAATATAATGACATGAGTTCAGTTATGCTGCCATATTAGTTATAAGCAAACTTTTCTTTCCTAAAAGGGATTTTGCAGTTGCGAGTAAAGGATTGCGGCTTCCCTTGCGTGCCCTCTCATAACCCGGTCCTTGGGTCCTGGTTGTAAGGATGGTATCCTAATGTAGACTAAGAGTTTATTATTTGGGATCCCAGCCTCCAGATTGTAGTCCCCCACTCATTAGCTCTGGATCCAAGGGCAGCATGCTCTGAAGTGGAAAGACGGCAGGACTTCACTCACAGTTCTGCAGAAGTTCTGATCAGATCATGTGAAATGGAGTGCGTGCCCAGTGCGTGGCATTCAGTAAAAGTAGCTCCTTCGTACTTAGCCACTCCAGGGACTGGAAAAAGTGGAAAGAATCATTTTAGGAGATAGTTTTACATATCCCGTTTGGACATGGGCTTACCCGACCTGTGTCTGCTGCCACAGAAGCCAGCTTTGTGGCCCGGGTTGTAAGGCAGCCCCTGGTGGTGGGTGGGATGTGGGCTTATGGTGGGTGTGCCTGGATCCCATTTTGTGCTGCCCTGCATCCTTATTCATGACAGTGAGGGCTGTGCCGGTGTGTGTTCCCCCATAGGAGCGGACAGGCGTGAAGATGGTCATGATCCAGGACGGCCCATTGCCCACGGGGGCAGACAAGCCTCTTCGTATCACTGGAGACCCATTTAAAGTACAGGTAGGAAAGAAACCGTGGGTTGGGTGAGTCCTGGACACGGGACTATGACTTGTGGTAACCTGGAGCTTTTATCTTCCTCAAGTCATTGTGAAACTGGCTGTTCTGTATCGAAGGTAAACTGTTTCCCTCAACAGCGTTAGGCGATGAAAAGAATCTAGGTCTGTGCTGCCCATAACCAGAGTCCTTAGCTACTTGTGGCTATTTAAATTCACTCAAATTAAATAAAAACAGCTCCTCATTTACACTGGCCACATCTCAAGTGCCCAGGAACACCCGAGACTGGTGGTGAGCGTTCTGGACTGTGCACGTGCACAGCATTTCCGGGCTTTTGCTGGTAGCACGGGTCAGGTGCAGCTGGTTTTCCTTGTTTTCCCCCATCGTCCCTCCAGGTGCCGTTGTGATTTGCTGATCTGTGGTAGCTTAGATGCAGGCTCTGCTTGGCTGTTATTTGCCTGCTCTCTTCTGGGCTTATTTTGCAAGCCCTTCAGCTGAGGTTGGAGGTGAGCACAGGTACCAGAGCCACCCAAGTGACTGTGGCTATGCAGCCTTATAGCAAGTGTCATGCACCCTGAGCCTCCCAGGGAGACAGCCCCACTGGCTGAAAGCAGTAAGGGGCTTGGTTTTCAATCCCCTGGGGTGGTCCTATCCTTCTAACTCTTACTAGTAGCAGGAATTCAAGTGAGTGGAGGGTGTAGGGTTTTTGTCTGTTCTCAGTGAAACACGAATGTACTTTTTTCCTGCCACCTGCAACCTGTCTTGCCATTGCCACATTCAGAGTAGCTCCGGGGTGATGCTCCTCGGCGAGCCAGGCCACCATCAACAGCAGGTCTTCTCTGGGAGCATTGGGGTCTTCTCTGGGAGCAGTGAAGGTTTCTGTCCCTGGCAAAATATTTCCCCTAATTCTGAACCCTGTCCTTCAGCTAAACTGGTCAAGGTACACCTGTAAAATAACGGTTTTTGGAACAGGAGTGAGGGCAGTGGTGGGCATGGTTCTGCCCAGGGACTCCAGTCAGTGATGTGGTCCTTTGCTTCCATCAGGCCAGAGTCCTCTTGCGCTGCCTCCTCCAGAGCGCCCGGCCTTCTCTGTGTGAACAGTTGGTTATTTAAGGAGTCGGATTGCCTCTCACCTTTCCCCACCCTGCTCAGAGTCCAGCCGTGGGCTCCGGTATGATGGTGTCAGACTCCAGGCCTGTGGCAGGCTTGGGGTGCCCACAGAGTGCCTGCGGCTCAGCCGCCCTCCTTCAAAGGCCTTCTTCCTCTGTCACAGCCTTTGATGGTGTCTTTTGTAGGGAAAAACCCCAAGCAAATAACATACCATTAATGTTTCATAAATTTGCAGGAAAATAATTTTAACTTAACGGGTTTTAGTATCTTTTAAATCTTAAAACTGTATTTCACATTGTTTTATTATTTAGGAGATGGAGTCTGCTATATTTACGGCACCTGTATATCTCTTCAAACTGTGTAACATTTGCTGTGTGTATGTGCATGTGTGTGTGTTTCTTTACCATTGTAATTGGCAGATGTTATGACGCTACCCCTAAATCCTTAAGCATGTATCGCCTAAGAAAAACCAGGTCTAAGAAAACTGTACTTCTAAAACATCATCTCATGTCCCGATTTCTCCACATGTCCTAAGGTTTAAATTGCTGTTGGGTTTGTTTTGTTTCTTCCCAGACACAATTCTCATATTCCCTTGAGTTGTAAGGTACGGTAGGTCTTCAGCGCAGATTCCTGTGTGGCTGGTACTGGCATGGGCTGGCTGACTTGCAGGGATAGACTTACCAAGTGCATGTTTAGGGGAGAAGGGCAGTTGAATCTGGAGTGCCCCTGTGATGTGAAGTCTTGACAAAGTCCTGTCTGTCATGGACCTGCGCTCAGTGGGAGCTCTCAGACACCCCTTCCTGCTAGAAAGAAATGGCATCAAGAAACACCTAGGTCAATCCACTTTGTTGATCAGAAAGAAAAAGATTTAAACGTTTAAAAACACCTAGGGGCGACAGGAATCCATTTGTGATCAGACACAGATGTGCTGACCCAACTGAGACTTTTTAAAGAAGGGGGACCCTTACCTGTGTGGACATTTGGGCAGTGTAAAGAACACGTCACTTAAAATTTGGTGCACACATCCCCTACGTGTCCATGAGCAATACGTGAATTGTGCTACAGCTGAGCGCCTTCTGAATCTTTCAACCCAGCTTAAGAGGTTTTGATCTTGAAATTTCAAGAAAGGTTTTATCTTTTTTCAGGACTTTTTTTCTCATAATGCTTTTTGTTTGTGTTTATGCAGCAAGCAAGAGAAATGGTACTAGAGATTATCCGAGAGAAAGACCAAGCTGACCTTCGGGGTGTGCGCGGTGATCTCAGCTCCCGAATGGGAGGAGGCAGTATAGAGGTATGCTTAAATGACAGGTTAGTAGGCAGCTAAGATGAGGATTAAAGTTGTAGGTCACACTTCCATTGGCTCTTTAACCTTCAGCAAGTTAGTTAACTTTTGTCTCAAAACCTTTAAGAATTTGCCCACTTCTTAGGGCGGGTGTGAGGGTGGACTGGGTCAGACTCGGCCTGCAGTGAGGAGAGCAGGCTGCATTCCCTGGCATGGGCCATTTCCCCTGGTTTTGAAATTTTGCTTCAGAGGTTAACCAGTTGCCCAGGTAAAAATCAAAGTTCGTATGTTCTTGGTGATGTATGTCAAACTCAGCAGCCTGTGTTTATTGATGAGGTTGCAATAGGATCGGAATCTATTCTAGGCAATGAAATTTTCTTATATGCAACAGCGTGGTTGAACCTTAGGAACAGTATGCTCAGTGAAATGAGACAGATACAGGACAAATGCTTTGTGATTCCACTTAATCTGAGGCAGCTAGAAGAGGCAGATGCACTGAGGCAGAAAGTACAGTAAAGCTGTCAGGTGCTGGGGGAAGGAGTTATTTAACGGGTACAGAGTTGTTGGGGATGACAAAATATTTTGGATATGGATAGTGGTGATGGTTACACAACATTGCGAATATATGTAACGTCATTGAATCGTGTACTTACAAGTCATTGAATGATAAATATTGTGTCTATTTTAGTCACAATAAAAGAAAAATGAAGGAAAAAATACATTTTAAAGAACCTCTAGGGCTAGGCATGGTGGTACACACCTGTAATCCCAGTGCTTTGAGAGGCTTAGGCAGGAGTACTACTTGAGGTTGAGATCAGCCTGGGCGACACAGCCAGACGCTGTCTCTACCAGAAAAAAAAAATTCTTTTAAATTAGCCGGGCATGGCGCATGCCTATGGTCCCACCTGTTCTAGAGGCTAAGGAGGGCAGAGATCACGCCTCCCAGGAGATCGAGGCTGTAGTGAGCTACAGTTATGCCACTGCACTCCAGCCTGGGTAGTAATAGAGCACAAGGCTATGTCTCAAAAAAAAAAAAAAAAGAGCTACCAGTATAATCAATGTGATCAATGTGTATGGTGTGTTTATTGGAAAGCAAGATTACTACTTTTCATCTTTTATCTATCTGTAAGGTTTATTCATTTTTATATTTTGATCATATCTTAAATTGGATGCATTTAACAGTTAAGAATGCAGTCATCAACCACAATATTATTCCTAAAAGGGAAAAATATCTTTTATTATATCATTTCCAGGAATGCACTGTAATAAAAACTAAGTTGTGTGTTAAAAAATGTGTCCTGGGCCGGGCGTGGTGGCTCATGCCTGTAATCCCAGCACTTTGGGAGGCCAAGGCAGGCAGATCACTTGAGGTCAGGAGTTCAAGACCAGCCCGGCCAACATGGCAAAACCCTGTCTCTACTAAAAAATACGAAAATAAGCTGGGAGTGGTGGCAGGTACCTGTAATCCCAGCTACCCAGGAGGCTGAAGAAGGGAGAATGGCTTCAGCCTTGTGGGGATTGAGGGCGGAGGTTGCAGTGAGCCAAGATTATGCCACTGGAACCTGGGCAACAGAGCGAGACTCCGCCAAAAAAAAAAAAAAAATGTGTCCTGGCCAGGCATGGTGGCTCATGCCTGTAATCTCAGCACTTTGGGAGGCCGAGGCAGGTAGATCACCTGAGGTCAGGAGTTCAAAACCAGCCTGGCCAACAAGGATGAAACTCCGTCTCTACTAAAAATACAAAAATTAGCCAGGCATAGTTGCAAGCACTTGTTGTCTCAGCTACTCAGGAGGCTGAGGTGGGAGAATCATTGGAACCCGGGAGGTAGAGGCTGCAGTGACCTGAGATCGTGCCACTGCACTCCAGCCTGGGCGACATAGTTAGACTCTGTGTCAAAAAAAAAAAAGTGTCCTTTAAAAAGACAGGCTTTTGAAAAGTTCTAATGAGGTTTTTCTCTGTACCTAGGTATCTGTGCCTAGGTTTGCTGTGGGGATTGTAATAGGAAGAAACGGGGAAATGATCAAAAAGATCCAGAATGATGCTGGTGTGAGGATTCAGTTTAAACCAGGTGGGTTTTGATTATTTAAAAATCCTTAGGATTTTTAAATCATAAGGATGATAAAACACCTAACAAAACAAGGGCTTGGCTACTGGTTCATGTGTGTTCACCTTTCTCTTCCTTGCAACATTCTGCTGCCAGATTACCAATCTTAGTGTCTTCTCCTGCCCTTCCTTTCTCTCCCTGGATGTATGTTGGTCACCTTTCTCCGGAATGAATTCCAGGCCTTTCTTTTTTTTCTTGGACTAGTAAAATGCGTAGTATGTCAGCTTCTGATTTTGCCAAGTAGAATTTAAATATATATATTTATTTATATTTATTTAAATATCTATAAGTATTAAAAAATATAAATATTAAAGTATATATATTTAAATATATATATAATTTTGATTTTATTAAATTGCAGATAATTTGAACTCACATAAAAAGACAAAACATCTTACAATAAAGGACAAATTTTTCAATTTTATACATTTGCCTTTATGAGCAAAATGTTCTACATAGTCTGAAAAGAGGAAAACATGGCAGGCTGGTTTCTGGGAACTGTTGCCATAGCTCTACTCCATTGCCCTTGGCTTTTTCAAAGTCAACTTTTGTTTTAGTTCTTTAATCATATATTTTTTAAATGGTTATAACTGCATAAGATTTGAGCGTTGACCAGAAACACGCGAAATGATATAATGACACACATTTTCCTGTCAACCGCATCACTCCCAGAGAGTCCCTGGAGCTGGCGATATTCCTGTTGCCCCTTTTGGCACTGCGGGGAAGAGTATTTATTGATTGGGAATCAGATTAACCTTTGTTTCCTTCTAACGTTGGGCTTTTTTCTAATCCTGTCTCTTTACCTGGCTCCTCAGACGATGGGATTAGTCCAGAAAGAGCTGCACAGGTCATGGGCCCTCCCGATCGGTGTCAGCATGCAGCACACATCATCAACGAGCTGATTCTTACAGCCCAGGTGGGTCCAGCTCTGTGGAGCTCAAGTATTTCAAATGCAGGAGTGGAAAGTGCTACCCGGGGCTCCCCAGGCAGTCGCCCAGAGACGGTGCACGTCGCGTTTTTGGAAGCCAGCAGTTTCTCTGCATCAGCCTCTTTCCCGCCTTCATGGGATTTCTTTTTTCTGCTCATTCATTACTCTTCTGCCTTATTTACCTCAGCATCTAGACTGCCTTTATAGTCAGTTTCTAGCTATTTACACTATGTGGGGAAATACCATGCAGATTGATCACCAAGTTTCAGATAATCAAGTGTAGTTAATGTTAAACTATGTTAAGTGAAATCCAGTCCTAGTGGTGAAAAGCACTTCAGAGTCCTCCAAAGTCCTGAAGCTGCCTTTATGCACTAGATTTCATGCACATCTTTGGACTGTGAGCCAGCCTGCGTGACAGTTCTAGGAACCTCTGTAACTGACCGCAGGACTGAGGATAAATCTGAGAATGACCAGAACTGAAGAATAAAGCAAGAGATTGGAAGTTATATTCCCAGCTCTGACATCAGTCATGTGACCTTGGAGCAGCCTTTGAACCCCTGGGTCTGGTGTTCTCAGCAGCAGACTCAGGCTTTTTACCAGGCAGTGCTCTCCCTGTGATCCCCTAAGAGCCATCTGGTGGTTCTTACTCAAATCACAAATGTATAGGCCCCCACCCCAGATCTGCTGAATCAGAATTTCCAGGGGAGGGTCTTGGGTCTTAACTAGAGACCTATGCAACTCTTCGGTTTATAAAACAGCCACTAAATCAAGCTTGTTCAGCCCACGGGCTGCACATGACCCAGGAATGACATTGAACGCAGCCCAACACAAATTCATAAACTTTCTTAAAACGTTATGAGATCTTTTTTAGGGTTTTTTTTGTTGTTGTTGTTGTTGTTTTAGTTCATCAGCTATCATTAGTGTTAGTGTATTTTATGGGATTGCCCAAGACAATTTTTCTTCCAGTATGGCCCAGGGAAGCCGAAAGATTGGGCACCCCTGCTCTAAATGATCTGTAACATCCTTTTTTCTGAGAGTTTATGAACCTTGGCCAGGTGTGGAGGCTCACACCTGTAATCCCAGCATTTTGGGAGGCCAAGGCAAGCGGATCACCTGAGGTCAGGAGTTCGAGACCAGCCTGACCAACATGGCGAAACCCCATCTCTACTAAAAATAGAAAATCAACTGGACGTGGTGGCACACACCTGTAATCCCAGCACTTTTGGGAGGCCAAGGCAGGTGGATCACCTGAGTTCAGGAGTTGGAGATCAACATGGTGAAACCCCATCTCTACTAAAAATACAAAATTAGCTTGGTGGGTGGCGCATGCCTGTAATCCCAGCTACTCAGAAGGGTGAGGCAGGAGAATTGCTTGAACCCAGGAGGTGGAGGTTGCAGTGAGCGTAGATCCTGCCATTGCATTCCAGCCTGGGGAACAAGAGCAAAACTTCATCTCAAAAAAAAAAGTTTATGACCCTTGAGCTGCAGAGGCCGAGATGTTTGAGGAGAACCTCGTCTTCGAGATCTGTGGCACGCCCAGAGAGTTGGCTGTGCGTTCGTGTGCATGTGTGAACATAAATTCCTAAAATGGCCTTGTTTACTTGGCAGTGGTCTCATAAAAGCAGAATGCGGGGGAAAGCACTCCAATTACCTCAGCTTTCTGCTGGTTTAGATTCTGGGTAAACGTTCAGTTTACTCTTAGTCAACATGAGCAGGTTTTGCCAAAATTCCTTCAGTGTGTTGAAAGTCTGTGCAACTTCTCCCTTCCACAAAATAGCTCTTAGCTTGACAGATTCACCCTCAACATTCAAAAGAGTTTAAATGCTACAGCTCCAAAATGACTCAGAGGACAGCAGCTGGAATGAGACTTGTTGCCTTCCGAATGAAAGGACTCTTCCTCTGTCAGGTGTTAGATTGAGGGTTTTCTGTGTGCTGGGTGAACAGTGGGAGAATGATTCAGAGACTTCTCCCATGGAGAGGAGGCCCTGGCTGCTTCCCTCTGTCTCTCCCTTCTGAAGTAGCCCCGGGTGCTCACTCTTGAATCTGCCGCTGCTGCTGCTGCTTAAGGGCACAACAACCAAGAATAAAATCCATTCCTCCTCCTTGCTGATTGGAGCGCCAGGTGTCGTGACTCACAGCAGTGCCAGGTCGGGGAGAGTCAGCAGGCTGCGCGCACCTAACTTCCCATAGGCCCAGCATGTGTCCACCGCAGGAAAGAGCGGCCTCAGCTGCAAGGGAAAAACCAGCTCTTGATTCCAGTGAGGAGAGCTCCAGGGAAAGGCCTCTGGGCTTCAGCCTTGGAGTTTGTATCTGCCTGCCTATTTTTATTGGGTACATTTGAGCTGTTCTTGTAACCACGTGCGTGCATCTGCACACGTCCTCCCCGGATGCACCTGTGATTGGTGTTAATTCTGGTTGGAAAGAGCCCTTCAGAATCGGAAGTGTGGAAAGGTGCTAGGTTCTAATGAGTGGCATTGATTACATCCTGTCACTTCACCTCCTCCCTGGAGAAAGGGAGCAGAGGTGCTGTGGCCGTGGCAGTCACTAGAGCCCTGTGATCTTTCCAGGAAAGAGACGGCTTTGGAGGCCTGGCAGTAGCCAGAGGAAGAGGTCGTGGCCGTGGCGACTGGA
Source organism: Aotus nancymaae (assembly GCF_030222135.1). Taxonomy (NCBI): domain Eukaryota; kingdom Metazoa; phylum Chordata; class Mammalia; order Primates; family Aotidae; genus Aotus; species Aotus nancymaae. The sequence continues at coordinate 1,435,508 of NW_026988414.1, read as the reverse complement.
GCGTGGGAGCCCCTGGTGGCGTCCAGGAGATAACATACACGGTGCCAGCCGATAAGTGTGGCCTCGTCATAGGCAAAGGTAAGAGGCAGCTGGGGTTTCACGCCCCCCTCCAGCTGTTTGGCTCGAGGGAAGGCAGGTCACATGGCTCTCCAGAACCTGTGGGGAAGTCCCTTTGCAGCCACAGTCTGGGGCTGCCCGGTCTGGGGGCAGAAAAGCCTGCTTGGCGTGGTTCTCTGAGGCTGCTGATGCGCCTGTTATGAGGAGCAAACTGAATTTTCCGCTGTGAGTATGGAGAGACAGCAGTAAAACCCGCTGCCTGTTGAGGCAGCTTAGGTTGGTGAAAAGATACTGTGCACAAGATGGGGACCTTTGTCGATCGACTGGTAATTAACTCACCTCCACGGAACTTAGAGGGACGATTAAGATCATGTCCTCAGTGAAAATTCCTTCTCGACAGTGTGTCGCTTCTTTCCCTTACCAGATTTGAGTATTTGGTCTTGGTCCGCACAACATGGGAAAATGGTTTCTATCCTTTCTACAAGATAAAAGGATAAGAACCGTTATTTTATCATGGCCGCTCTGTGGAGCAAGTAAACATTGATTTATTAGTTGTTTCTAGGCATTTTGGCGCCATTAGGAGGAAACCCTCATTCATGGCTGCTGTTGCTCTTCCGGGCCTTCACTGAGAAACAGGAGAGAGAACAGGCATATTTCTCAGCTATTGGCAGCAGTTCATCTTGGTCAGCCTTGGGACCCAGAAAGGCTGCTGAGACCAGGGCTGAGGCTGTGGGGCCTTTCCCCAGCATGGCAGCAGGGCTCGGCTTCCGTGGGGCTCTGAGCCAGGCCTCGATGTCAGCGGGGGACTCCCGTCGTCGCTGGGTTTCATATTTGCCTTCATTAAGTATTTGACAGCCTGTGGAGAAAATAGTCTTCTTTCCAGAGTTTCTCAGATTTCTTTGATCACCAAATACCTCTTAGCTGCTTGAGGCGTGCTTGTATTTCATAGGCAGGACTTGGGGATGCTTCACCAGCAGAGACCTCCAGAGCTGAGCAGGGCAGGAGCCCCCTACACTCACCTCCCAGGAGCTGTCCTTGTCCCTGCTAATGGACACTGGGTTTTATGCTCTTGCAAAATGCAAGCAACCATGTTGTCTTTTAGATGATGAACCATTCAGAGCTGGTAGGAACAATATGGGTTTGTGTTCTTTTACTGGCAGGTGTATGGGCTGATGAGTGTTTCGGGGATATTGCAGGCTGCGCCAGAGGCTGCCAGAAGTCGCACACTGTGCAGGCCATCAGCCTGACTGCTGTGAGACTGCAGCTAGTCGATCCCTGTAGGTTGAGAATTAGCTATCCAGCTTTTTTGGCCTTTTGCAAATCATTTTGTCAGCGAAGTTTTCATTTGCTTGTGTTTCTACACCCTGACCAAGCGTCATTGCCTCGCCATGACGAGTCCTCATAGTGAGCGCTTGATGTGACAGAGAGCCCCTCATAGTTTCTTCTCCACAGTCATCCTGAGTGATTCCTAGAAATCACAGTCACTGATGCTGTGTCCCATGCTTGAATAGCAGTCTACAACTCTAATAAATGTCTCAGATGTGGGTGGGTCTTTCTGTGTCACACACACACACACACACACACACACACACACACACACACACATACATCCCCTCAGGGCCCCTGTGAGGCATCTCTTTTCCTTGAGATAGGCGCCTGGGCAAGGGAGAAAGGAGCCCCACACAGTCAGGCCCAGCTTTCCTTGGCCTCTGGCCTGGACAGACACGGAGCCTCCCTGGCCCCTGCTGGATTTCCATGATAAACACAGCAACATTGACAGATAGCGCAGCCAGCCTGCTCTTGTCAGCCAGGCCTTTTTGCAGGTTTGATTAATTGCTTTACGATTTCACATCCAGCCAGGGGGCCACTGGTGGGGCACTTCTGCCCCCCGTCAGGTAGAAGAATGGAGCGGGCTACTGAATGAGTCTATAGACAGCCACCATGTGCCAAGCTAGTGACCTCATTTTGAAGGAAGATGAACTTAAATTAACTCCTTCTGGCCCCAAGAGGTTTTGTGGCGCCTCCTCACCTTATTATCATGCTCCCGAGGCCTGGGGACGAGGGGCCCAGGGCCCAGCGATGAGGGCTGGGCCTCAGCTGTCAATCAGAGACACTTGTGCCCTCCTGCTTTTGCCTCCAGACCACGTGAATCTGGCTGGGGGCTGGTAGGATTCCGTAGAGTCTTAGGTGCCTGTGAAAATGGTCTCCGTTTTAGTGTCTTTTTTTTTTTTTTTTTTTTTGGAGTTTTGCTCTTGTTGCCCAGGCTGGCGCTATCTTGGTTCACTGCAACCTCCACCCCCCAGGTTGAAGTGATTCTCCTGCCTCAGCCTCCTGAGTAGCTAGGATTACAGGCATGCGCCACCATGCCTGGCTACTTTTGTATTTTAAGTAGAGACGGGGTTTCTCCGTGATGGCCAGGCTGGTCTCGAACTCCCGACCTCAGGTGATTCGCCTGCCTTGGCCTTCCAAAGTGCTGGGATTACCACCGCGCTCAGCCAAGTTCCTATTCTTTATTGCTCTCCAAAAACCATTGCCTAGGAGCCCAGTTTTCATGGTGCAGAGAAGATAAAATCCATGGCTTCTGAGTAAAGGGCAGAAGTAAAGATTCCCCAGGAGGAGCTCACAGTGGCCCAGAGGCAAATCAGAGCTGTGGGCATTGGCCTGGTGTGCCCCCAGGAAGAGGCGGGTATGGCCAGGGTGTAAAATGTAGGGATGCTTCTCCGAAACTCAGCAGGACTTTACACAAGCAGGACTTTACAGCAGGACTAATCACAAGCACAACATTTGGTTTTGTTGATTTTTTTTTTTAAACCACCCTAAACTTAACTGACCTCTTCTGCATGTGACCTTATCCACATGCCAGGTCTCCTGGCATCTTTCCTCCCTTAGAAGGGCTGCTCCCGCTACCATCGGGAAGGACCACCTGCCAGGTCTCCTTTTTCGCTCCTTGACCCCTGTAGAGTCCTGCCAAGAGGCAGCTTATGTCTGCCCTTAGCCTCCCCTCGCCTGGCCTGATAGGTTGCTGAGGCAGGGCTTTTCTGGCAGTGGGTGGAGGGAAGCTTGGAGTGTTTGGATGGTTGTGGAGGTGTCTTGGGGAGGTGGCGCTTGGCCTTTTGGCAGGGAGGTGGCGTTTTGACTGGACAGGGAGGAGTGGCTGACACTGGCACCTGGTCTTTGCTGTTGATCTTTGCGGCTCACTGCTGCCCTTAACCAGCTTTAGAACGGATTGCCTCTTTCTCCACTTTTGCCAAACTCTACTCCAAGTTATCTTTGTATGCTGGCTCCTCCTTAACAAACCCCCATCCCTCAAGGAGTTGAGAAGGGAGTTGAGCAGAGCAGATCCGCAAGTTCTTCAGAAGAAGAATCCAGCCATTGTTAGCCGCTGGAGCTTTTATTACGCAAATTTCATTAAGAGACTGAGACTCTCACAGGTTTTTGAAAGAGACCAACTAAATTTTCATTAGCTCTGCTCCACCCAGGCCTCTTTGACCCCCACCTGATCCTTGCACTACCTGTCTAGACGCATCACCCTTTGGAGGAGGCAGAGTCTTGAGAAGGGTCGGATACTAAAGGCCCAAGTGGGCTCCAGGCATGGTTGGGGCCTGTGGTCATCTATTTGGCCTGTGGAAAAAGTTGCCCACACCCAGGCTCAAGGCCCCAATTGTGCCATGGAGGGGCCCTTGGTTCACTGTTCTTGTGCTAAGCAGGACAGTGCTGTTGCCAGCTGGGCGGGAGCCCCATAGCTGGCCCCCAGGGGTGAGTGCCATGGTGTGGACCCACAGGCCTCAGCTCACACGTGGGCATCCACAAGGAGGTGCCACATGGCATCTGTGGCCTTAGCTTGACTTTGAGAAAAAGTCTAGCTTCACTCCAAACAGCTAGTTTTGCAAGTGAGAGAGCCCTGGTTTTGTCAGAACCACTTTAGAGTAGAGCGTAGTTCTCTACTGTCAGGGCAAGTGCTGACATGCAGAAAATACCCCCGAGTCCTGTTCTGAAGCGAAGTGCCCCACAGCCTCAGGGGTTGCCACAGTGGCTGTTTACTCTTCTGTCTGTGCTGTCTGCAGGGGGCGAGAGCATCAAAAGCATCAACCAGCAGTCAGGGGCGCATGTGGAGCTCCAGAGGAACCCCCCTCCCAACAGCGACCCCAACCTGCGGAGATTCACCATCAGGGGGGTTCCCCAGCAGATCGAGGTGGCCAGGCAGCTCATAGATGAGAAAGTTGGCGTACGTACCGGGTCCTTCCCCCGCCGGCTTAATCGTATCTGTTTTCTTTTGGATGTCCAAGGTACCAGCTTTTCCCGCAACCTTGTGCTTGTGCCTGTTGGTTCTCACATCACATGAGGGCAGCCCCCTCCTGCTTTGCCGAGGGGGAGGGTCGGCAACCCAGGGAGTGCCAGAGCCAGGCCCAGAAGCAAGGAAGAAATCCTGGCAGGGAGCACCAAGGCCCCAGAGCTGTCCCCTGCAGGCTTCTACGAGCAGCCAGGGCAGCAGCCTCCCCACCAGCACTGCCCCGGGACTCTGCTGGCATCGCCCTGGCGGCCAGCCCAGCAGGCAGCTTCATTGACTCTGGCTTTAGTTTCAGGCACCTCAAGGCAGATAAAGAAAGGGAGTGTTGATGGAGGACAGATGGGCCACTGCTCACCTCAGTGGGGACATAGAATGGCAGAAAGAGCCTTGGGCCAGCCTAAGTTGACGGGAGAGTCAAGCAGGTTGGTCCCTACCCCCAGGGTGATATGCCAGGGCAACTGTGGTGGTGCCAGGATTAGCTGTGTGGTGGTATTTGTCACTGGAGGGCAGGAGCCATCTCTGCAAATGCAGCCTGCTGTGGGAAGGAAGGCTAGTGTGAGTGCACAGGTGCCCTCAGTTCACTCAACTCCAGCCCCCCAAAGCTGGGGTTTGCCTTGGGGTGGGCCTGGGCAGAGGGCAGAGTTATGCAGCCAACAGTGGGTGAGAGCTCCCTCTGTGCCACCACAGGGGACCAGTCTTGGAGCACCTGGAGCCTTCGGACAGAGTCCCTTCAGCCAGCCACCTGCCCCACCTCATCAAAAGTGAGTCTTTCGCATCAGCCTTGCCTGGGAGAATTCACTTGCTCCCAAGAGATCCGCTGTCCTCCTTTCCAGGTCCTTCTAGGGAGGGCTAGCCAGGGCCTGAAGTTCCGGGTGTGGGCGGGACTCGTTTCTTTTCCTCTCACCAGTGGTCCCTCCAGTCTGTCACTCATGACTTCGGCAATGGGGTGGGAACCTCCAGAGGACAGAGGGTCTTCCTGTCCCACCACCCCCAGAGGAGAGCTCAGTGCCCCGGGGCTGAGGGGAGGGCCGAGCCCTGCGTTGGGGGTGCTCAGTTGCGTTTTCTTTCACCTTTTCCCAGCACCTTTCCTCCAAGGAGCTCTGGGTGCTTCCCAAACATGGCTGCCAAGGTGAACGGGAACCCCCACAGCACCCCCGTGAGGTAGGTGACCTGCTGTGACTCAGCTGGGGGCAGACGGGACTAGGGTCGTCACTTGGCCACTGCCAACAGGCAAGGGTCCGACGATGCCTGACTGGGGTGAGGGAGGTGAGCAGTGAAGAGGGAGACACCCACAGGAACGAGTGACTCTCTTGTCATCCACAGTGGTCCTCCTGCCTTTCTGACGCAGGGCTGGGGCAGCACCTACCAGGCGTGGCAGCAGCCCACACAGCAGGTCCCAAGTAAGTGACTCGGGGTGGGGAGTGCAGTGCATGCCCTCCAGAAAGGCTGCGGCCCACAGAAGTCAGGGGGCTGAAACGCCCTCACTCCAACTCAGCAGGCCCAGGATGCCCCTCCCAATAAGGAGCCCCCTGGGTGGGGCTTGGGGCCGCCCACAGCCTGTACTGGGGGGTGCGCATGCTCAGAGAAAGGCCCCATGTTTGTGAGGGAAACTGCACAAACCTCAGGTGGGCTGGGGGCTCTGGGCCCATCTGTCCTCCTCAGAGCTCTGGGCCTCTGGCACTCTCGTTCCCCACACGTGGGTGGGCCGTGGGTATGGGTTGAGCCAGCTTCCGCCCCTCCTCTTCCGGTGGAGAGGGCCCAGCTCCTGGCCCCCCAGTTCCCTGCCCCGGCTTTGGGCGGCTGCCTTCTTCTCCCCTCTTGGGCTTCCGTCTCCTGAACTTTTCAGAAGCAAACAGTTAGGGAATGCTCTCTGCTGCATGTCGCCTCTCCAGGGAAAATGGTTGTGAAGGAGAAAGTTCTGGTGGGAATCAGAGCCACTGCCCACTCTGTCCCCACAGCAGCTTCAGGAGCCACCGTTGGGTTTCAGAGCTGGTCTGGCCGCTCTGGCGTGGCCTTCACAAAGCAAAGCACAACGCTTACCTCAGTACCGCCCGGTTCTCCTGACCCACCTGAGTTTCCGTCTGTGTCTGAAAAGCCTGGCTCGGAGGGCCTGAGCCCCCTTTCCGGGGTTCCGCCACGCAGCCTTCCACAGAGTCCCGAGGCCAGTGCTGTGTGGCCTTAGGCACACGCCGCCTTCTCTGGGGCTCCACTTGTCACATGTAAAAGGAAGGGCTTGGGAGTGAATTCTAAAGTGCTTGCATGCTCTGAAATTGTAGAGCCGTGTTCCTTCCCTTTTTCCCCAGTATTGTATCACGAAACATTTCAGGATCATCGAACGCTCCACAGTGAGCACCGCACACCGCCCAGACCCCACCGTCCCCTTCCCTCTGCTTGCTTCTCCACGGCGTCCGGCCCCGCTTCGTCTCCTCTGACCTCTTGGTGGGAGCTGCGCGCACGGTGCCAGGGCCTTTGGGTGCTGTTCTCGTCTGAGGGAATCCTCCAGGCAGCAAGGTGGCCAGGATTGCCTCTGGAGACACTGGGGCCTGGGAGGCCTTTGGGGGAAACGGCTCCCTGATGGGGGTACTGCCAGCTTTGCCAGCTTTGGAGCTGCCAAAGGCCTTTGGGAAGAGGAGGGGGGCGCACAGGAGCTGCCGGTCGTCCTGCCACGATCAGGCAGCCTTCGCCTCTGGTGGTTGAGCGTGGCTCACTGGTTTGTTCGGGGGCTTTGTGGCTCACAGCTGGTTTGGATTGGTGGAATAGTGTTTGGCAGCAGAGTCCTGCTTGCTGGCGCCCTCTGTGTCTGAGGGAAGAGTGCTTGCTGCCTGTCACTCCCTTGTCCTGCCCCTCTGGGAGGAAGTGAGGCATCTCCTTCCCTCCTGACTCCCCTGCGTGCTTCTTCCCACACTCCTCCTCAGCGTGCAGTAAGTGAACTAGCGGAGAAAGCATTTGGCCGCGCGCTCTCTGCAGTGGCTCGTCCTTCCTGCCTGCGTCAGGCCGTAGTCCTCACCGGAGACGGGATAGTGAGGGGGTCTTCTGTGAGCCTTGACAGGTGAACACTTGAGCCAGCCCCAACCTGGCAGAAGGAAAGGTCCTGACTCTGACTCACTGCTGTGGTCAAGTCTTTGAAACCGCTCTTAATCCTGGCAGGGAGCTGAGGCTCTGTTCCCCCACGCCAGCTGTTTCTCCGCCTCCCCCAGTCTTCACTGCCCGCACAGCCTAGCGGGTGAGCCCAGGGTCCTGCAGGGAAGAGAAGGGCAGGACCACCCCGACACGTGCATCCCCTTTCCCTCTCCCCCACCCCAGCGTGGCCTGAGGCCGGGCAGGGTCCAGGAGCCCGCTGGTACTGCCCACCCCTGCGCCGAGTGGCCCCTCTGCTTCCCCTGGTCCAGAGGCTCAGCCCCCAGCCCTTGAGCAGAGGGCCAGGTGAAGAGCGTGGTCAGCAGCCCCTGGAGTCTTTGTCCTTTGGAAGGCTGACTGGGGAGCCCTGGAACAGCAGTGGCTCTGTCCAGCAGAGCCCCCCTCTGTGGACCCACAGCTCGAGTCTCCTATGAAGGGGGTCAGCCTAGTCTTGCTAGTTGTCTTGTGAGGGGCTGCCCGTCTCCCCGGCCCCACCCTTACAGTGATCTTAGTTACACCCTCCTCCCAGCCCTGCCAGCTGCCACCTCCTTCCCAGGCAGGGCTGTGGAGCCGTGTGTGGCCAGGAGTGAGGTGGAGGAGTGCAGGGCAGGGCCTGCAGTCCGCAGGCCGGGGCCGAGGCTGAGGAGCCGGAAGGCCTGACTGCTTTTGTGTTCTTCGCACAGGCCAGCAGAGCCAGCCGCAGAGCAGCCAGCCCAGCTACAGCAAGGCCTGGGAAGACTATTACAAAAAGCAGAGTGAGTGCCCGGCCCTCCTCACATGCGGCTCCGGCAGCAGAGTCCCCTCCAGCCCGCAGACTTCATAGTCCAAGGCTCGCTGTTGCCTTCCCCGTGTGCCTTGAGCTCATTGTTTCTTCATCCTGCACCCCGGCGCCTGCCTGCCTGTCTCTGTCGGGAGTCCGGGCATAGTCAGTCAGTGACCGCAGGCTGCCCTGCTGCCCAGCACAGACCTGCCATCCTCTCCTCCATTCTCCCCTTGCTGGGCCCAGCGGCATTTAGAGGTGGGCATGGCCCCTGGAAGAGTGGTCTCCTTAGGGACTGAACGATTCCGGTTGGGTGCTGCCTGGCTGGCAGACACACCACCCGGGCATCTTGTTCGCGGTCTCGGTGCTTCAGGGCAGATGAGAAGAAAGGCTGAGACTCAGGGAAGGGGGCCTCACATGGGCACTGGAGCTGGGTGCTTAGTTTCTCTCTTAAGTAGGCCCATTTTCTAACCACCAGAAACAAAACCAGCCTTCGGAGCAGGGCAAGGGACCCAGCAAGCCGAAGGTCTCTGGGGAGTCATCTAAAATTAGTACCAGACTCTGGACGGATTCCACAGTGACTAGACCAGAGGACTGGGGTCTTGTTTAAAGAGGAATCTCGCGTGCCTGGTGTCTGGAGGGTGTTTCCTGCTGGGTGGAAGAGATGGGGTTGAAGGCCACCAGAGAAATGGTCCCCCTAGTGTTAGAGTCATCGCCGGGTTCATGGCCCTTCGAGGGGCTGGAGGTGGAAGTGTTGAGTCATTGTCACTGGGGGACCTGGTGCGAGCTCAGCTGCCCAGTCTTCCCCAAATCCCAGTTCCCAGACATCACTGGGCCTGTGTTTCAAGCTGTTCACAGGATTTGGACACCATCACAGGCACCCAGGCTAGGCACTCCGTCCTCCCCACCCCGAACCCCAGAATCCCGCCTTCTCTCTCTCTCATGGGCCCCTGGGAGCTGACGGGGCAGGCAGGCAGATGCGGAGAATGCACTTCCGCAGAGAAGGCAGGCGTGAGGATTGGTCTTCACAGGCAGAGCAGGGGCCAGGCAGCAAAGGCTAACAGCACCTTTTCTAGCAAGCACTCCCGCAGCACCAGCTGCGCTGCACCGCACGCTCCAGAGAGTGGATGCCCAGGGCCTTCGGGAAAGGCCCCTGCCTCGTGCGCCCTCACTCCCATTAACCTGCGTTTCCTCCTTTGTCAACCAGGTCACGCCGCCGGCACGGCTCCTCAGGCCAGCTCCCCGCCGGACTACACAATGGCCTGGGCGGAATATTACAGACAGCAGGTCGCTTTCTACGGGCAGACATTAGGGCAGGCGCAGGCCCACAGCCAGGTCTGTAGCTAATCACCAGCACCGCGCCACTCCCCAGCCCCAAGCCCCTGCTCTCGAGCTTCCTGTTTCCTGACCCCGGGGTGAGAGCACTGGGCTAGGAGGAGCCTCTGCTGAGAGCCCAGCTCCAGGGAAGAGCTCAGTGGGGGTTGGTGCAGCGCCTGCGAGGAAGTGCCTGTCCTTCCTCAAGTCCAGGCCCCAGACCTCAGGGCTGAGTAGTAGTCTCTCTCTCTCTCTAAGCCTCAGTTTCCCTAACTGTAAAGGGCCGAGTGCAAATGGTGCACCCCAGCAGCTGCTCTCGAGTGGAGTGGTCAGGCCGTCAGCCATGCCCTGAAGCAGTAGGAGGCAGTGGGGAGGGCAGGGGAGAGTCCAGCTCTCCTCTCCTGCGCAGAACCTAGAGGGTTCTGTTCAGAGGCCAAAAACGGATTTCTTATTAAAGAAGGGAAGACATCCAAACGTTCCCACAGGGCATATTTCCCACCTGATGCCAGTCAGGTCCTCATGGATAGCATTTCAGTTACCTCCTGGCCCTGGACTCAGCTGGTTGGGCCTCCCACTGCCAAATTGGCTGTCTGGGTCTGGTCCTGGGGAAACAGGTGTCAGGACTGGTGGCGACGGAGAAGTGCAGCTCACACTGTCCGCTCCTCCCTGCCCTGAGTCCCCAGCAGAGAGAGGAGCCCAAGACCTCTTCAACAGAGGTTTTGTCTGGACCAGCTCCCATGACGCGAGACCCGGGGGAGGTGAGACCCGGGGGAGGTGCTGAGACGCGGCCCTGTCTGTGTGCCGGTGTGGAGCCAGCAGGAAGAGGGTGACCTGTCACCTCCCCACTGGCACCCAGACTTGAGAAGCTGCCATCACAGACTAACTCCTCTTCCCTTGCACCCACAGGAGCAGTAGGACAGCGTCCTTGCGGCCGCCTTCCCCTCGAATCATGGTGAAAGAAAACCTGTTTGTAACAGGATTTTAGATGTGCAGACCTTTTGATGAAGAGCCTTTGTTTTGTTCTGTGAAACACTATATTTAGATTAACGGAACTTTTCTAAAAATCGGGAAAATTAGTTACTAAAAATTGCTGATCATTTTTGTTTCCTTCTTTTTGTTTGTGATTTCAAGTGTGTACGCTCTGGGGCTCTCTCTGGAGCCATAGCTGCAGTTCGGGCCCCGGAGCGCACCTCAGAGCTGTGACATCTCAACAGGAAGCTGTTGCCTGGGTTTTGTTTCTGTTTTGTGTCCTTTTTATTTGCAGTTTTTTCTGTTGCAACAGAAAGTGGCTTGGAAGTCTTAGGTGGTATGTAACAAATTCTTTTTAAAAATTTTAAAGCAGTATTTAAGTATTCTTAAATGTGTACATTCATTAAATGTTTTACTTCTAATTTCTTGTATCTTGGCTGTCTGGTTTTATTGCATTTTTTAAAAAAAACTGAACTATTATGTATTGTAATTAATTATGTGAATTCTGAATTGAGACAGATAATTGTATTGTGTCCAACAGGGTTGGGAGGGGCATTTTCTAGGGTTTGTATAATTTCTAGAGTTCTAAAGGGGTAATATAAAAATGTGTTCATGTGTTTAGCATACGTTTTTTTCATGTCTCCATTACCAGTTGCAATTGTGTATCTAAGACCTCCAAGCTTGTTTTTAAAACAAAACAAAAACCTTTCTCTATTCTCTCAGAAATATAAATACTGTTATTTTTAATATTAAGAAATTCAATATAACTTTTAACAAACACTGTGGAACATTAAACCGTATAAAAACGTAGTTAACTATTTTTTAATTCCAAGGTGTTGTTTGCTTTTTTCTTTTAAATATTTTCTTAATATTTTGTCAGATTAACTAGATGAATAAATAAATCTAGTATTAACCTCAGTATGAATTAAATAAGTTTGATTTAATAAAAGGGATAATATGATTTCCAATGTTTACTGTAGTGTATCTTGTACAGATAACATGTATTTTTAAAGGAAAAAAAACGGAATTGAAGCTATTTTTTCTTGCATTTCTAATTGACCTGAGGGACATTCCGTTCGAAGTGTACTGAAGTTACAGTTTCTGGTTTTTTCTCCTTATTTTTCTTAAAATGCTTGAAATGTCTAACTATTAAAAAAGACAATTGAAAAATGTTATGCATGTATGTGGTTTTTAAAAAAAGAAAGTGTTCTTTTTATTTGACTGACAATTCATTTTACACTCTATATAATAAAATCTCCACAAGACATCTTGTGGGCAAAGTCTTTCTGGCCTGTTTGCTTTCCATTCGCGGGTTCGTCCCCCTGCCCCTGCCCCTGCCCCTGCCCACTGCCGCTGAGAGGGAAAGAGGATTCCAGCGGGCCTCGCCCATCTCTTGCACCATGCCAGCCCGCCTTCACCGGTGCACAGCCTGGATGTCTAGCTACGTCGTTAAGCTAATTTCATTTTAATGGCTTTGTATGATTTGACAGCTTGACTTGAGAGACGTGGTTGAGATCAGCTCCTCTTCCCTGTCACAGCCAAGCCTCTCTAAGTGAGAAGCCAGTACAGGAGTGTCATCGGATGGAGCTGGGAGATGCATGGAAGGGCGTGCAGCGGGTCAGCCGGCTTCTGCCACTGACTGGGCAGCCCCTTGCCCTCCGCCCGCTCCCCTTCCCGGCCTGCCCACGCATGCACACTCGCCGGTGTAGGTGGGCTGCCCTAGGCCTGGCGGGGTATCCCTGGCTGTTGCTGCCTGACACCCCCGCCTCCTTGTCCCCAGCCTCACCTGTGGCTCTGGTGGTGGCTCTTTCTCACTCTCAGCCCCGTGCCCACGGTGGGACCCCAGGTTGCCAGGAGGACTGGGAAGCGTCAGCACATATGCTCGTTCTCTGCTGTCCTTTCATAAAGACACAAACGGGGCATCCTACCCAGAGGTGTTAAGTTACAGGCTGTGGTCTTAGGATTCGTGGGGACAGGGTCGGCCCCAGACTTGGAATTAAGGGCATTAAGGAATAAACAACATCAGCCTCGCCTTTTTTGTTCCTTCTCTCCTGTCAGTTGGGGTGACTGGCTTTGAGCACAGTGTCTGCTTTCATGTCTGAGCGGCCCCTGCCTTGGCCCTCAGCCTTTCTGTGTGGGCCGCCTGTACTTAGATGCAGGGTGCTGTCTCCATCCTGATCAGGACCCTCGCAGGGCTTGCTGGGGTGTGCCTGGCCAATACCGGCCCCTTGTCTGTACTCCAGGCTCTGACAGGAGCGGGGAAAAAGCATCTGTGGCTCCTTCAGGCTGAAGAGGGGTGTGGAGAGCAGCCCGTCTGCGGCCATGGCGGGCCTGTTGAGAGCCGGAAGACAAAAAAGAGATGTGGCATCTTTAACTGCACCTCCAGAGAATCGAGTTTGACATTGAGAAATTGAATAGTAAAAGGCACTTGGAAAGTGGGGGGAGGGGGTCGAGTGGGAGGAGGACGTAAAGGCCGATGACGGTAATGGGAATTCGGAGAGGGCATTACAGAGAAGACTTCCTTCTAATTCATCTTCCAAGCTCTGTGCCAAAACAGCATTTGGCATGGTTCACAGGGAGCGATTGTGTGATAATGAACCCTAAGGTGTCCCTTAATTGAAGACTGAGCATTGCGGTTTGTGCCAAGAGTCATAAATGGTGCAGGCTTGCGGAGGATGCATTTTCTTAAATGTATCAGTAAGTACAGATTAGCGCTTGTCCCCAGTGAAATGCCCATACTATAAATTATGGAAATCTCTTTCTCTCTGATGCAATCTTTTATTGCGGGGAGGGGGTGTAGCACGACAGGAGGCAGGGGAGAAAGTTTGCAAGCATATGAAATTTGGCCTCTCATTAACATGGCGCCCAAGGAAGATGATTTTCATCAGCAGTCTGCTGTACTGGAAGGCTAAAGTACTTGAAATGTACCAAGTTCAGCGGTTGTGTTCCATTAAGAAAGATGCATGGTCATCACTGAGAAGGCAGTCGGGGTCGGGGAGGCGGAGTGGGCGAGTGCCCAGTCTGTCTCCTAAACGTGTGCCCCGCCCCGACCTGCCACCACACTTGCCTACTGCGTCTCTGCCAGCTGCCCAAGCTCAGGATTCATCAAGGACCCTGCTGAGCTGATCCCAGCCCCGCCCAGAAGTTTGGACTGGGGTTGGGGAGTTCTCAGCTAATGCGCCTCAATCAGTACCCCTGGCCTCTCACCAGGTAGGAGTCACCATCTTTCCAGGGTCACTCGAAAGTGGTGACCACCCATGATGTCCCACAGCCCCCACAGATGGCACAGTGCAGCGTCTGGTCCATGAGAGCATGGGTCACCCCAGAGCCACAGCTTCTAGCTGGCTACAGCCCCACTGTCTACTTCTGGTCCACTAGGGCCCAGCTGGGGGTTTTTAAGATGAGGAGATGGAGCAAATGGGCCTGATAGATGCTTAGAGATTAATGGCCAGAAGGTAGCTTGACACTCAATTCCGCAGGGGGCTGCCGGCCCTGGGTCTGTGTCTTGGGTGGAAGGAGAAGTGAAGACAACGCTCATTGCCCTTGAAACAATGGCCACCTTGGCTGTCCTTTGTCTTGAAGGTGTCTCTGTAGCATCTATCGAGGGGTCCTGGCCCTTTCCAGACATCTGCTTCCAAGGTGGTCTCTGCACCCCGGGAGGTAGAAAGACTTAGTCTTCCCATTTCACAGATGAGGGCTCAGTCAAAGGCTGAGACCTGCCCTTATTCACATGGGCATGGAGGGGCCAGTCATGTGCCAGCTGGGGCTTCAGAAGAAAGCGTGACCACCGCTCGCTGGGGGCGCACTGACTTTTGTAGTCACCACCAAGGAAGATGGTTGGCAGGATGGGGAGAAGATTTTTTTTTTGAGACGGAGTCTCATTTTGTTGCCCAGGCTGGAGTGCAGTGGTGCGATCTCAGCTCACTGCAACCTCCGCCTCCCGGATTCAAGCAATTCTCACTGCCCCAGCCTCCTGAGTAGCTGGGACTACAGGCGCACGCCACCACTCCAGGCTAATTCTTGTATTTTTAGTAGAGATGGGGTTTCGCTATGTTGGCCAGGATGGTCTTGATCTCCTGACCTCATGATCCACCCACCTCGGCCTCCCAAAGTGCTGGGATTACAGGCATGAGCCACTGCGCCTGGCCAGTGAGAAAATCTTAAAATTTAGGGTTGAGTACCAACCATGGCCAACCCCGGAAGTGCATTACAGTCAGTCATCATTTTCAATTCCGTATTTGCAAATTCACCTACTCACCGAAATGTATTTGCAACCCCCAAATCTGCCCTCACAGGGCATTTGCAGTCATTCACGCTGAAAAATGTGAGTGATTCAATGCACCTGTTCCCAGCTGAGGTGGAAAAGGCAACGCTCCGCCTTCTGGTTTCAGCTCTTGTGCCATAAATAAGCACTTTTCCTTGCAGTCTACGTAGTGCCAAGGTTTTTGCATTTTTTTGAGGGGGGCAGTTTCACTGTCTAAAGCGGCCCCCAAGCATAGTACCAAAGGGCCGCCTAGCATTCCTAAGCACAGGAAGGCTGAGATGCGGTGATAGAGACATCACATGCACTCTGCTTCTTGCAGGCCTGAGCTACAGTGCTGTGGCCATGAGTTCAGTGTTAATAAATGAATAATGAACATATTAAATAAGGGACCTATTTATTTATTTACAGGTGGAGTCTTGCTCTGTCGCCCCGGCTGGAGTGCAGTGGCAAAATCTCGGCTGACTACAACCTCCACCTCCCTGGTTCAAGCAATTCTCTTGCCTCAGCCTCCCGAGTAGCTGGGACTACAGGCTCCCACCAACATGCCCAGCTAATTTCTTTGTATTTTTAGTAGACATGGTGTTTCAGCATGGTCAGACTGGTCTCAAACTCCTGACCTCAAATGATCCACACATCTCAGCCTCCCAAACAGTTGTGATTACAGGTGTAATGTAATGGAGTGCTGATGAGTGCCTACAGTTCCAGCCACCAGGGAGGCTGAGACAGGAGGATCACTTGAGCCCAGGAGTTCGAGGCTGTAGTGATCTATGTTTGTGCCTATGAATAGCCACTGCATTCCAGCCTGGGCAACATAGCAAGACCCATCTCTTAAAAAAATGAAAAAGATGATGTGTAGATTGGTGTGGCCACTGGCTTGCAGGAACCTTGCCTTGTATTTCCCTTAGGAGCAAGAGTTCAGTATTTGATGATTCAGTGTTTGCAGTCTTTATACATCACGACCACGAACAGCTGGAATCCACTGGATCTTACTTTCCTAAAAGAAAAATGCCATTTTTTTTTTTGAGATGAGTGTTGCTCTTGTTGCCTAGGCTGGAGTGCAAAGGCGCGATCTCCACTCACTGCAACCTCCGCCTCCCGGGTTCAAGCGATTTTCCTGCCTCAGCCTCCCAAGTAGCTGGGATTACAGGTGCCTGCCACCACACTTGGCTCATTTTTGTATTTTTAGTAGAGATGGGGTTTCACTATGTTGGGCAGGCTGGTCTCGAACTCCTGACCTCATGATCCGCCTGCCTCGGGCTCCCAAAGTGCTGGAATTACAGGCATGAGCCACTGTGCCAGCAGAAAATGCAATTCTTATCCCACTTTGGAGACAAGGAAACAGGTTTGAATAGGTTCTGGCCAGAGTCATACCATGGTTGTGCACATGTGACCTGGGAGGTAGCCAGGACTATGCTCCCCATTTTACAGATGAGGGCTCAGAGTTAGGCTGAGACCTGGCCTCACTCACGCAGGCATGGAGGGTCTGGTTCCGTGCCGAGTTCCTGCTGCACCTGCCGGGTTTTAAGTGGAGAGCCACACTCTTACGAGGCCTCCTCAAACCTCACTCTGGCTGCAACACCCGCCAGCCTTGCCACACCCACACACGAGCAGAGCCAGGCATACGCGCAAGGAACACCTACCGTGGTGCTGGTGGGGCCTGGCGAGTTCCGCCTACCTAAGGCAGCAGGGTGTGAGGCGTGAATGTGTGGATGCTTAAATGTGGGTCTGAGTCCTGTCTGCACCTCATATGACCTGACCTCTGGTATCCTAAGTGTGGTGCTAGACGCCATCTGCCTGCCCGTGGAGCTATGGTAGGTGGTAGGTGTCAATGGCACACATGTAAAGCGATTGACACCTGGTTCTTTTTTTTTTTTTTGAGATAGAGTCTCGCTCTATAGCCCAGGCTGGAGTGCAGTGGCACGGTCTCAGCGCACTACAACCTCCGCCTCCCAGGTTCGAGCGATTCTTCTGCCTCAGCCTTCCAAGTAGCTGGGACTACAAGTGCCCACCACCACACCCAGCTAATTTTTGTATTTTTAGTAGAGATGGGCTTTCACTATATTAGCCAGGTGGATCTCGAACTGCTGACCTCGTGATCCGCCCACCTCGGCCTCCCAAAGTGCTGGGATTACATGCCTGAGCCACCTCGCCTGGTCTGACACCTGGTTCTTAATGAGCTCTCAAAAACTGACAACCAGCCCAGTGCAGTGGCTCACAGCTGTAATCCCAGCACTTTGGGAGACCAAGGTGGGAGGATCGCTTGAGCCCAGGAGTTTGAGGCCAGCCTGGGCAACATAGTGAGACTCCATTTCTACAAAAAAAATTTATTTTAATTAGCCAGGCATGATGGTGCATGTCTGTAGTCCCAGCTACTTGGGAGGCCAAGGTGAGAGGATTCCTTGAGTCCAGGAAGTCAAGGCTGCAGCGAGCTGTAATCATGCTGCTGCACTCCAGCCTGGGTGACAGAGCAAGATCCTGTCACAAAAAACACAAAGAAAAGGGCAGACGTGGTGGCTCACACTTATAATCCCAGCACTTTGGGAGGCCAAGGTGGTGGATCACCTGAGGTAAGGAGTTCAAGACAAGCCTGGCCAACATAGTGAAACCCCATCTCTACCAAAAGTACAAAAACTTAGCCGGAGGTGGTGGCAGGCACTTGTAATCCCAGCTGCTTGGAAGGCTGAGGCAGGAGAAACACTTGAATCCAGGAGTCGGAGGTTGCAGTAAACTGAGCTCACGCCACTACACTCCAGCCTGGGCAACAAGAGCAAAACTCTGTCTTAAAAAAAAAAAAATCCTGGCAACCAGTAGTAGTGACTCAGCGTGGGATTCTGACTGTCTGCTCCACTCTGAGTGCCCGGGACAGCCTGTGCAATGTGACAAAATGTCAGCTCAGCACTGACGCACCGGCTTCTCCTGGGTGCCTGAGGTCCCCAGGATATCACGAGCCCAGGGGCCTGGAGTCACATTAGCTGAGCGGCTGGGAAAGAACAATGCCCACGGGGCAGGTGAGGCGACTCCAAGAGCGGCCGGGACCGCCCCCAGCCTCACAGCTGCGAGTAACAGATGTGTGGGTGACAACCTGGTCCATGGATGGGTGGAGTGAGGCTGTTCAATCCTGGCCCACAACACATTTCAGGAAACCCTACTTCAAGCACATTAAAAAGGAGTCAGATCTTTGGGGTCGCTCCTTCTCATATTGGATTCTGTAACCTTGACTTCCCCGAGAAGAAGCTGCCTTGGACCCTGACCAGGGACCAGGGCCCTCCAACCGTCCCAGCTGTCACTCACTACCAACCATTCAGCTGAGCTCACAGCGAGCCGCAGAGATCCACACACCCTCCATTCACTAGGGTGCAGTCACGGTCTTGAGGCTGCAGCTCTGTGTTTAAGAAAAAAGGGCAGGCTGGGCGCAGTGGTTCACCTCTGTAATCCCAGCACTTTGGGAGGCCGAGGCAGGTGGATCACCTCGGGTCGGGAGTTCGAGACCAGGTTGGCCAACATGGAGAAACCCCGTCTCTACTAAAAATATAAAAACTTAGCCAACATGGTGACACATGCCTGTAATCACAGCTACTCAGGAGGCTGAGGTAGGAGAACAGCTTGAACCCAGGAGGCAGAGGTTGCAGTGAGCCGAGATCGCACCATTGCACTCCAGCCTGGAGGACAGGAGCGAAATTGTGTTGCAAAAAAATAAAGAAAGAAAATATAAAAGAAAAAAGGACAAAAAATACAAGGTGAGCAGGGCACAATGGCACCCACCTGTAATTCCGGCATTTTGGGAGGCCGAGGTGGATGGCCTGAGCTCAGGAGTCTGAGACCAGCCAGCCTGGCCAACATGGCAAAATCCCATCTCTATAAAAAATACAAAAATTACTGGGATGTGGTGGTACTCATCTGTAGTCCCAGCTACTTGGGAGGCTTAGGTGGGAGGATTGCTTGAGCCCCAGAGGTGAAGGTCGCAGTGAGCCGAAATCACACCACTGTACTCCAGCCTGGGTGACAGAATAAGATCTTATCTAAAAATAATAACTAATTAGAAAAACAATTTTAGGCCAGGCACAGAAGCTCATACCTGTAATCATCCCAGCACCTTGGAAAGCCAAGTTGGTTGAACCCAGGAGTTCAAGACCAGCCTGGGCAACACAGTGAGAGCCCATCTCTATTAGTAAATCATAATTTTTTTTTTTTGAGATTCAGTCTCGCTGTCTTGCCCAGGCTGGAGTGCAATGGCACGATCTCGGCTCACTGCAACCTCCACCTTCCAGGTTCAAGTGATTCTTCCACCTCAGCAGCCTCCCGAATAGCTGGGATTACTGGCACCCGCCATCATGCCCGGCTAATTTTTGTACTTTTGTAGAGACGGGGTTTCACCATGTTGGCCAGACTGTTCTCAAACTCCTGACCTGAGGTGATCCGTCCACCTCAGCCTCCCAAAGTGCTGGGACTACAGGCGTAAGCCACCGCCCATGGCCAATAATTTTTTTAAAAAAGATTAGTTGGTGACATGAAGGGACAATGGCTTTGTTTATATACATTTTTCTTTTTTTTTAGACAGAGTCTTGCTCTATGACCCAGGCTGCAGTGCAGTGGCATGATCTTGGCTCACTGCAACCTCCACCTCCTGGGTTCAAGCAATTCTCCTGCCTCAACTTCCTGAGTAGTTGGGACTACAGGTGCGTGCCACTAGGCCTGGCAGTGGCTTTGTATCGTTTTGTATTTTTAGTAGAGACAGAGTTTCACCATGTTGGCCAGGCTGGTCTCTAACTCCCGGCCTCATGTGACCTTCCCGCCTTGGCCTCCCAAAGAGCTAGGATTACAGCTGGCTGGCTGTATACTTCGAAAGGTTCTTCCCTAACTCCGCTTCTTTAGTCAAGGGGAGGGAACGATCCACAATCCCCTTCCAGCAAAGGGGGTCCGCAGACCTCGTTTTTGTTCCCATCTTGGACAGATGACTTGCTGCGACTTCAATAGATCACCTCTCTTGATCTCAGTTTTCTTTACTTGGAATTGGACCACACAAGTGATTTCCAAATTACGTTAGGTTGGTTTCAGGGATTTCATGGCTGTTTGATTCAAAGTTCAATTAAACAAAAATATTAAATGCATTTAAACTTTTTTTTTTTTTGAGGCAGAATCTCACTCCGTCACCCAGGCTGGAGTGCAGTGGCACAATCTCAGCTCACTACAGCCTCTCCCTCATGGGTTCAAGCAATTCTCCTGCCTCAGCCTCCCAAGTAGCTGGGATTACAAGCACTCGATACCACACCCAGCTAATGTTTGTATTTTTATTTTTATTTTATTTATTTATTTATTTTGAGACAGAGTTTTGCTCTGTCACCAGGCTAGAGTGCAGTGGCACGATCTTGGCTCACTGCAACCTCCAACTCCCAGGCTCAAGCAATTCTCCTGCCTCAGCCTCTCGAGTAGCTGGGACTACAGATACGTGCTACCATGTCCGGCCAATATTTGTATTTTTAGTAGAAACGGGTTTTCACCATGTTGGTCAGACTGGTCTTGAGTTCCTAATCTTTTTTTTTTTTAAACCGAGGACCTCTTGATGAGTTCCTAATCTTGTGATCTGCCCGCCTCTGCCTCCCAAAGTGCTGGGATTACAGGCGTGAGCCACCACGCCCGGCTAAACATTTTTAAAAACAATTTTTAAGCATAACGTTTTTTAAAAAACACCATGCAACAAGTACGTTATATGCTGCATTTTCTTTTCTCTTTATTTTTTTTGAGATGAAGACTCTCTCTGTCACCGAGGCTGGAGTACCGTAGCACAATGTCAGCTCACTGCAACCTCCACCTCCTAGCTTCAAATAATTCTCCTGCCTCAGCCTCCTGAGTAGCTGGGATTACAAGCACCTGCCACCATGCCCAGCTAATTTTTTGTATTTTTAGTACAGACAGGGTTTTGCCATATTGGCCAGGCCGATTTTGAACTCCTGACCTCAAGTGATCCTCCCTCCTCAGTTTCCAAAAGTGCTGGGATTACAGGTGTGAGCCACTGTGCCCAGCCTGGATTTTTATTTTAAATCTGTTTGTCTATCTGGTATCAATCCAAAACTGTCTTTTTTCCCCCCCCAAGACCGAGCTTTGCTCTGTCGCCCAGGTTGGAGTGCAGTGGCACCATCTCAGTTCCCTGCAACCTCTGCCTCCTGGGTTCAAGCGATTCTCTTGCCTCAGCCTCCCGAGAAGCTGGGATTACAGGCTCATGCCACCACACCCGGCTAATATTTGTATTTATAGCAGAGACAGGGTTTCACCATGTTAGCCGGGCTAGTCTTGAACTGGCTGATCTCGAACTCCTGACTTCGTGATCTGCCTGCCTTGGCCTACCGAAGGGCTGGGATTACAAGCGTGAGTCACTGCGCCCGGCCAAAACTGTCTTAATGATTGATTGTACCTTCACAGTGAGTCCTTCGGCTTTGCTGTTCTTCAAGATTGTCTTAGCTACTCCCAGCCCTCTGTATTTCTACACAAATTTCAGAATCAGCTTGTTGATCTCCCATCCCCCATAAAACGTATTTTAAATTTGCTGGGATTTTGACTGGATTGCAGTGAATCTATAGATCAATTCGGGAAGAACTCACAGCCTAACAATGTCGCAGTTCTCAGACTTTCTGTGTTCACAGTCGCATCATTTATGAATAATGATGCTGTTACTTTTTTTGTTTGTTTGTTTTTGAGATGAAGTTTTGCTCCTGTTTCCCAGGCTGGAGTGCAGTGGCGCAATCTCGGCTCACCGCAACCCCCACCTCCCGAGTTCAAGCGACTCTCCTGCCTCAGCCTCCCCAGTAGCTGTGATTACAGGCATACACCACCACCCTCAACTAATTTTTTGTATTTTTCGTAGAGATCGGTTTTCTCCATGTTGGTGAGGCTGGTCTCGAACTCCCGACCTCAGGTGATCCGCCCGCCTCGGCCTCCCAAAGCGCTGGGGTTACAGGCATAGCCACCACCCCTGGCCGCTGTTAATTTTTTTCCTTACGGTTATGCCATTTGTTCTTTGTACTGGCCAAGCCCTCCAGTATCTTGCTGATTGAAAGAATGAGAGTCGCCATTCCGGTCTTGTTTGCAGCCTCAGAGGGACGCTTGCAGTTATTCACCACTAATTACGCTTCCGTATGTTCGCTGTACATTTTATCTGATAAAGAGCTTTTCTTTTGTTTCTAGTTTGCCAAGAGTTTTGTCATGAATAGGTAGGTTACCTGCCTGTCATTAATTTTTTTGTTTTTAATTTTTTTTGAGGCAGAATCTTACTCTGTCACCCAGTCTGTAGTGCAATGGGCAACATGGTGAAACCCCATCTCTACGAAAAGTACTAAAACTTTAGCCAGGCATGGTGGCACGTGCTTGTAGCCCCAAATACTTGGGAGGCTAAAGTGGGAGGATTGCTTGACCCTGGGAAGCCAAGGTCGCAGTGAGCCTAGACTGTGCCACTGTACTCCATCCAGCCTTGGAGACAGAACAAGGACTAGTCTAAAAAAAAACAAGACCGGGCTCAGTGGCTCACGCCTGTAATCCCAGCACTTTGGGAGGCTGAGGCAGATCACGAGGTCAAGAGATCGAAACCATCCTGGCCAACATGGTGAAACCCCATCTCTACTAAAAAATACAAAAATTAGCTGGGCGTGGTGGCACGCGCCAGTAGTCCCAGCTACTTGGGAGGCTGAGGCAGGAGAATTGCTTGAACCCAAGAGGTGGAGGTTGCAGTGAGCCGACATCACACCACTGCACTCCAGCCTGGTGCCTGGCAACAGAGCAAGACTCAGTCTCAAAAAAAAACCAAACTTGGAAGTCACTACTCTCATTATTACAATTAAAAAAAAATGGACAAACTAAAAATTGATGACTTTTCTTGCAGTTGATACTTTTCTTGAAGTTCTCTGAGGTTTCTTGGACCCATCAGACAACTGAGTTTGCAAGGCAAAGCTCCACTCGAAGTCGGGAGAGACAGGAAAGCCTGGAGAATCCCAGTGACATCTGCAGACCCAGAGCAGAAGCCACCGGGGCCCTAACTGGAAACACAGATGGGAACTTGGAGGAATTGCTGGAGCCGAGTGTGGGCTGGCATCAAAGGGTCTGGCCCAGGGGTCTTCAGTCTAGGGGGTGCCCCACACTTTCATGAGTTTCCCTCCAGGAATCCCACTTGATTCTAAGAAAGATCCCGAGGGCTCTGGCTGGGGTGGGGTGGGGGTAGAGAATCCTTGTGAAACACTCAAAGCCTTCTAGCCAAGGCCCCGTTCCAGGGGGAATAGCTTTGCCAGAGCCTATCCCAGGTGCAGGAAGGGAATTCTCCTTCTAGCGCACTCCCTTCCCAGAGAACAAGCACAGTGCTTAGAAGCCAAGCTGCAGGGAATTATGTCAGGAAGGAACCTGAGCCAGAGAAGGGAGTAAGTGGCAGGGGGAAGTGACACCCTTGCAGCGATACTTGTGAATGTCACATCCCCAAGATGCAGGCGAGGCGACAGGGCTGACGACAGAATGTTCCCCGTCTCCCACACCTCAGCACACCCACAGCCTGCAGTACAATCATGGGAGTCACAGGCGACAGAGCTCAAGGCTCAGACCTCCCAAAGTCAGGAGGGAGACAGCAATGAGGACACAGGAAGGCGTGGAGCTTCTGGCACCGGCAGCCGCAGCAAACACCAAACACTGTCCAGCTCCTAGACAAAGTACAGCCTTGGCCAGGGGTGGTGGCTCACGCCTGTAATCCTAGGACTTTGCGAGGCCAAGGTGGCTGGTTACTTGAACCCAGGAGTTCGAGACCAGCCTGGGCAACATGGCGAAACCCCATTTCTACAAAAACTACCAAAAAAAAATAGTTGAGCTTGGTGGTACGTGCCTGTAGTCCCGGCTACTCGGGAGGCTGAGGTAGGAGGATCACCTGAGTCTGGGAGTTAGAGGCTGCAGTGAGCCTTGATCGTGCCACTGTACCCCAGGCTGGGCAACACAGCAAGACCCTAACTCAAAAAATTAAAATAAATAAATAAATAACAAAATATACCCAGTAAGGCATGGCAGCTCACGCCTGTAATCTCAGCACTTTGGGAGGCTGAGGGGGGCAGATCACGAAGTCAAGAGATCAAGACCACCCTGGCCAACATGGTGAAGCCCCGTCTCCACTAAAAATACAAAAAATTAGCTGGGTGTGGTGGTGCGCGCCTGTAGTCCCAGCTACTCAGGAGGCTGAGGAAGGAGGATCGCTTGAACCCAGGAAGCATAAGTTGCAATGAGCTGAGATCACTCCACTGCACTCCAGCCTGGTGTCAGAGCAGACTCCATCTCAAAACAAAACAAAACAAACAAACAAAAACGAAAACAAAAACAAATGAAATATTCCCTCCTCACACTACAGGCCTCTCTCTTGACCTTAGTTCCTGTTATCTGATGGAGCGTGTCTAGTTATCAACAAAAAAAAATTGCAAGACGTGCCAAAAGGCAAGAAAAACCACAGTCCCTGCCCAGCACCATGGCTCACACCTGTAATCCCAGCACTTTGGGAGGCCAAGATGGGCAGATCACCTGAGGTCAGGAGTTTGAGACCAGCCTGGCCAACACGGTGAAACCCCGTCTCTACTAAAAATACAACAATTAGCCAGGAGTGTTTGCAGGCACCTGTAATCCTAGCGACTCAGGAGGCTGAGACAGGAAAATCCCTGGAACCTGGGAGGTGGAGGTTGCAGTGAGCCGAGATCGCACCACTGCACTTCAGCCTGGGCGACAACAGCGAAACTCCGTCTCAAAAACAAAACAAAACAAAACAAAAAAAACATGTTTTGAAACCCATCCTCCTCCATAAAAATCTGGGGCTGTGAAAGTGCAGTCCCCCTCTGCATGGTGAGGGGCACAGAGCTGAGTGTCGTGAGCTGGTGGCTCTAAGCATTCCCACTAAGAGAGCTCTGGGGAACAAAAGAACATTCTATCCAGCTAGAGAACAAGAATGAGAGGGTTTTTCCCTTGAAATTCCATAAAAAGCAGGAGTTCGAGGCTGCAGTGGGCTATGATGGCACCACTGCACACCAGCCTTTGTGACAGAGTGAGACCCTGTCTCAAAAACAAAATGAAACAAAACAAAACCTTGCCAGGCATGGTGGCTCATGCCTGTAATCCCAGTACTTTGGGAGGGTAAAGCAGGAGGATCACTTAAGACCAGAAATTTGAGACCAGCCTGGGTAAAACAGGGAGTCCGCAACACTACAAAAATAACTAAAAATGAGCCGGGTATGGTGGCATGTACCTGTGGTCACAGCTCTTTGGGAGGCTGAGATTGGAGGATGGCTTGCGCCTGGGAGGTCAAGGCTTCACTGAGCCATGATTACACCCACTGCACTCTAGCCTGGGTGACAGGGCAAGACCTTGTCTAAAGAAAAAAAAGAAAAGAGGCTGGGTACAGTGGCTCGTGCCTGTAATCCCAGCACTTTGGGAGGCTGAGGCAAGTGGATCACCTGAGGTCAGGCGTTCGAGACCAGCCTGGCCAACATGGTGAAACCTCATCTCTACTAAAAATACAAAAATTAGCCAGGTGTGGTCATACCTGTAATCCCAGCTACTCAGGAGGCTGAGGCAGGTGAACTGCTTGAACCCAGGAGGTGGAGGCTGCAGCAAGCTGAGATTGTGCCACTGCACTCCAGCCTGGGCGACAGAGTGAGACTCCATCTCCAAAAAAAAAATAAAAAGAAAAAGAAAGGACAACATAGTGCCTTTAGTTGATAATACCATATTTTACACTAAAACATTTGAGATAGCGGATCTCAAGAGTTCTTACCCATGATCCCCCACACCAGCCCCGGCACACACATGGGAGCAGGGGGAAGCTTTTGGAGGTGATGAATATGTTTATTACTGTGATTGTAGTGATGGTTTCAGGATGTAAGCATATGTTGAAACTCATCAAATTGTATGCATTATATATGTGCAGCTTATTATATATTCATTACACCTCAATAAAGCTATTTTAGAAATAAAAATTAGAGTCGGGCGTGGTGGCTCACACCTGTAATCCCAGCACTTTGGGAGGCCAAGGTGGGTGGATCACCTGAGGTCAGGAGTTCAAGACCAGCCTGGCCAACATGGCCTCTGCTGGAGGCAGAGGCTGGGGAAAGCTGAGGCCTTGGCTGCAGGGAAGGGGAGGGAATGGAGGGTCTTCAGCAGGCCCAACCCACTGCAGCAGGTCCCTCTGGCTCCAATCTGGGGTCTGAGAAAACGTGCCAGCTGTTCTTGTCTACTCAGCGGGGAGCATTTATGACTGGGCTTCAGTGTCTCTTTCCACATCCTCACTGGGCCCCTGGGTTCTGAGGATCTGGGCTGCCCTGGCCTGTTGGCACTTTCCAGAGCTGCCATCTGCTTTGCTGGGATGCAGAGGCTCCCTTCTGCCACCCAGGGGAAGCAGGCAAGGCCAGAGGCCTCACTGTCCTTCCCCAACCTGTCCATGCCATGGTGGCTTCATCTTCCCTGTCACTCATTCACGGGCTGAGCACTTGCTGTAAAGCCATCTGGGCAGGAGTTCTCAGAGACAGCTGTCCAGAGAGGCCTCAGAGCCGCCAGCGTGACCAAGGAGAAGCTCTGGCCCACCAGGGTACACCACCTAGAAGGTGGTCTGAGAAGGCAAGAACTGTGTCTGCCCTGGTCACCTGGTGCCCCCAGAGCCTTGTATGGGACCTAGTATGCAGTAGGTGCTCAATAAATGTTTGTTGAACAAAGCTATAATTTCCCCTGAGGCAGGAGATGGTCTGAATGGCAGCAGGTGGCCTAGGGAAGCAGCAGTCAGGGCACAGCACCCTGACCCTAATCCCATCTGCTCTGGTGGCAATGCAGGGAAGATGTCCCCGGTGGAATTGACTGCAAGGTTCTGGAAGGCAGGAGGCCAAGGGAGGTCGTGGAGGAAGGGCTCGGTGGGAAGGGGCTCCAGCGGAAGAGGAGGAGGTTGTGAATGGTTCGGGGAGGGCTCCTTCTGGCTGCCCCTAGACCTACAGGAGGGGCAGGCAGCAGAGAAGGGTGAGCTGGAGGCCGGAGGGGCCAGGGAAGACGGACAGGGACAGCGCGCTGCCTCCGGGACCCCAACGGGCCTACCCTCTTCATCCTCCCCCACCCCTGCTTTCCCAAGGACTCCTTTTGCCCCCACACTCCAGTCTCTCTGTCTGAAGCACCCTGTTCCTCCCTCTTGGTGGTTCAGCTCTTGAAAGCCTCTCCAGGCCTCGGGTTCCTTCGGAAGCCCTGCCTCTCCCGCTCGCTTCCTTCATCCCCGCGTCTCCGCCTCAGCCTTTCATCTGCTTCCTCCACCTCGGCCTCGCCTTGCCTCAGTCTCCACCCCACCCCGTCTCGCCCCCTCGGCCTCCAGAAGCCTGCGCCTCCGTCTCTACCACCGCCCCGTCTCCTAGTGTCCCCAGAGTCTCTCCCGTCGTTCCCGCTGCCTTGATGGGCCGGAGCTGTGGCTCTGGCATCGCCGGCCTGGGGACCGGGATGTGGGGGCTCCCGGGGAGACTCTCGTGCCAGTCACCTGCCGGTCCGGGCACCGGCTTCGCGCCTACGCGCTCGACGTGGGCGCCCTGGGGCGCGCCTTTGTCTCTCCCGAGCCTCGAAGGCTAATTAGATTGGGCGGGAGAGGGGTGGGGTGGGAGAGGGGGCCGACGTCCCCATTCACTGCGCCGCGGCCGCCACTCCGCCGGCAGCCCCGCGCAGGCCCGGCTCCGAGTCACGTCTGTTGAAATCGTTTCTTCGGCCTCGCCCCCACACGCCTCGGCAGCCCGCCGCGCCTTTGTACACGCCGGCAGGGGCGCCCTGGAGTCCTGAACCGTCCTACGGGGAACAGGAGTTCGGGGGCGGGGAGCGACGGGGGCTCCACGCGGGGAAGGAATTTCTTGGGCCACTGCGATAATGGGGACGAGAAAGATTGAGGCTCAGAAAGCCAGAGAGAGACGTGCGAGGAGGAAGCGGAGAGGGCGTGAGAAGCTGGAGAGGGGCCGGAGCGCCAGCGAAAGAGGGGAGCGCGGGGGAAGGAGGAAGAGTAGGAGACAGGGAGAAGAGAGACGGGGATGGGGGCGCACGACGGCAGCGGGCAGAGGAGGGGCGCGGACGGGAACGTGCGCGCGAGGGAAGCCAGGCTGGAGCACGGCGCGGGCAGGGGAGGGTCGCGGAGGGACTGTGCCGAGAAGCCGGGGGGAGGCTGGACCGTGGGCCGCGGGACTCTTGGACAGCGCGAGGCGGCGCGGGGGCTCCACTCCCTCCGCGGGGCTGGGGCCAGGGGGCTTGGGGGAGCGGGTGGGGGTCTGGGCGCGGCGCGGCCGCATTCTTCTCCTTTTCTTCCTCCGGCTCATTCCGGTCGATCGATACCTGCGCAGGACCTGCCCCCGCCGCTAATATCTTTTTAATGAGTTCGCCAGGCTTAAAGCGAGCGCGATCTGCCCTCCAGGGTGGATTTTCCCCCGGCAGATGTTTCGGGAGGAGGAGGCGCTCGGAGCTCCCAGGAGGGGGAACAAATCTCTCCCTCCGAGGGGCGAGAGCAGGAGACTTTCTTCTAAAGTTCAAAAGAAAATCGGGCTTTCACTCGGCCCCCAAAAATGAATTTATCGGCGGACAATGGGCTTCTTTCTGCGTCTCTGAAGGCCGGCGGGGCAGGAGGGCGGGGACCCGTGCGCTTTGGCTCTGCCTGACCTACTCGCACCCCCCACACACACCCAGGCCGGGGCCCGCGAGCGAGGGCGCAGGAGCCGCGAACCCAGCCGCCCCTCCGAGCATCCCCATGAAGCGCACTGTCTGGACCTGGCCGTCCCAGAGCTGAGCCCCGGCGCCTCGGCGAGAACCAAAGAGTCCTGCGGGCTGGGGCGCGGGGCCGGGGGAGCCCTGGTCTGGTGTCCCACGCGCCCCGGGTCTCGTAGGTGCCTCAGCCGGGCCGAAGGGGCGCGCGCTGGTGTCTCCAGGGGAGGCCAGACGAACCTCCGGGCTTGGGCCAAGGCCTCCTTCCCCTCGGCGCTCCGCCCTGCGCCGGGCAACAAGTAGAAATTAGCCGGCCCCGGGCGGTTGCCCGGCTCTAAGGCTGTCTTGCCCGCCCAGGCCTGGTCACCCCTCCGGGTCGACCCCTGCCCGTCTCCTCCACTCCCCCTTAAGTGTCCCTCTATGGGGCCGTCGGAGTGCCGCGGCTGCCCGCTCTCCACTGTCGTGGGCTCCGGGGAAGGGGGCACCCGGGCGGCGAGGTGACCTCCGAAGAGCCGCGGCAGATTGATTCGTTCCGCCCGGAGCCGGGGCCGCGTGAATAGGGGCCCGGGCGGCGGCGGCGGCGGCGGCGACGGGGATAAAGATGTTCTCCCTGAAAGGGGGAGGGGGCGCGGAGCGGGAAGCGGGGCCATTCACTCCTGGCCCGGCCTCTCGGGAAGCCGCGCCGAAGAAAGGGGGCCGGGGCCTATTCAAGTCCTACGAGCCGCCCACAATGGCCCGATATACTGGGGGCCTCTCTATTAACGCCCATGAATATTAAAGAGATCGGCAAGAGGCGGCCAGCGGGCGAGGGGGGCGGCAGTGTCGGCGAGCTCCGGGCCGGCCGAGGGGAGGGAGCTTTGGCGCGAGCACATTCCGCGCCTGGACCCCGCGGAAAATGACAAAACGACACGGGTCATCCGCTGGGAAAGCCCGGAATGTTTCCCCTCGAAATCTCTTCGCGGGAAGATGCCAGCACAGGGTCTTGTTCCCGGTTTCAACGCACCTTGATTCCGGGCGCTACCTACAGGCTCCCTTTTCCCGGGGCGGGGGTGCAGGTGGGTTTGCGGCTAGACCAGAAGCACAAAACGTGAGCACAGTGGAGACCTGGGCGCACCAGCTGGGAGGCTGTTCTGGGCCCCGCTTCCGCCCCGCTCCCAGCACGGCTTCCCGGGTTTGTGGGTCCGGGGGAGAGGAATGGGATTCCCTGGCCGCAGTCCGAGCCCTTGGTCACTGCGCCAGCGGAATCCAAACTTCTCACTCTAAGCCGGGGGCCAGGACCCAAATGCTGCGTCCCAGCACAGAGGAAGCACAGACCTAAGGGCTTCCCGCAGTGGGACATGGCCCTGGAGAGGGCCAAATCCTCGGGGCTGTGGCGGGAAAGTGATCTGACCCAAAGTGAGACCAAGGAAAGAAACCTCAGTTCACAAAGTCTAACCCAAACCATTGCACAGACAGGGACACTGAGGCCCAGAGAGGAAATGGGCAGTCCACAGACACTCAGCAGTCCTCATCCCTCTTTGATCTCCTGGAGGAAATGAAGTAGCTTTCGGGGCTTAGGAGCTGCCGCAGCGCTTGGCTCCTGGCAGCGCTCCCCGACGACGTCTCCTCGGCTCTCAGCACTTTCTCCTCTCCACCTAGGTCTTGCTAGAAGCCAAGAAGTAGGCGCCGGTGAGGCTCCCCTGCAGGAGCCATCGGACTCCATACGCCCCCTCAGACTCCAGCCCTGGCCAGGGAGCCGAAGTGACCCTCCGGCTGCGTCGGAAAAGGAGTGGTTTCGGGGACCCTAACCCACCTCCCTCCTCAGCAGCGCTGCCCTCTGCTGGCGCCCTGCCCAACGGTCCTGCCTTCTACCGGGCGCGCCCTTCCCTGGGCGCCAGCCTCAGGCGAACCCGGGCGCTGGGGCTGAAGGCCAGCTACCGCCGTCTTCCTCCTCCCTTTGCGTCCCAGTGGGGACGGGGGATGCCGGAGACTACTGGCAGGAGCTGGGGGCCAGGGGTCTGGAGTCTGGCTGTCAGGGGTGAGGCCCTCTTAGCCAAGGAACGCCCGGGTGGTGGAGGGCCCTCTTTGTCAAGAGGCGTTTGGACAGGGTTTCGCTTACGGAAGGTCAGCTCGCTGCCCTTCCACCCAAGTTCCCCGCGCTGCGGGAAAGGTCTGAGGAGTCCACACCGTACAGCGGAGACTACGCCGTGAGCCTGACCCACGCCGCGAGGGTCCAGGCACCTCCGTTAGCGGCATCTGAAATTGCAGCCTGGTGGGGGGAGCCAGAAGTGCGGCAGGTGGGGAGGTGTCCCGAGCCCTCTCACCAGGTGTGTCAGGTCTGGGGTCTGAGGCTTGAGGCTGACCTGGGGGGCGGCGAAGCTTGCAGGAAGCGGGGGAGCCTTCCGCCAGGCTCGGCAGCTCCCGGCTTCGAGAGAGGGAACCGCTGGGCTCCGAGGTGCCTCGAAACCGCCGCAAAGCAAGTCTACTCTTGGGGTGATGTGCAGGAGGAAAGAAGAGAGAGGCAGAGGAGAAAGAAAGAACCTGGAGGCAAGAAGGAAGGGGCGCCGCAAAGCCGCGGGCTTCCCCAGGCTGCCGCTCGGCCAGGAGCCCGCACCACAACCTCTCCCGGAGCCGCCTGCAGTTTCGGAGGGACTTCGCTCTCAGGCACGCCTGCTCCCACCTAGAAAGGGGTCTGGGGACCCCTTTCAATCCCCCTATATCCCGTAGGAAATTCTTTTCCCAGCGACAGGCTGCCGGTGCGATTCCGGTCCGCCCATCTCGAACTCCGACCGGCCCTGCAAGGGCCGGGAGCCTGGCCGCCCACGAAGCTGTCTCAGGCCCAGACCAGCCCCAGCCCCGACGGCGGCTGCGGCCCCGCCTCGGCAGACCCCTGAGCCGGCGGAGGAGTTTCGCACCCGGCTGCGCACAGCCAGCGAGTTGGCGCGGCCCGTTTGAAGCTAAGCGCCGGCTTCGGCAGCGCCGTCTGCGCAGGGGATCCTCGTGGCCACCGGGGCTGCGCGCGAGCTTGGGGCGACTGTGGCGGCCGGGGGAGTGCAGGGCCGCGGAGGGAAGAGGACGCGGGCCCGGGCCAGGGAGGGAGAGCTGTGCAGGGCTGGACCGGCCGGCCGGAGCAGCAGAGGAAAGGTGCACCCCGGGGCTGGGCCAGGCGGGTGAGCGTGCTTCAGGCCTGAAGGTAGCGCGGGGCCCGAAGCTAGGCGTCCCCTCTGGTGCACCCCGCTCCCTGGAGTCCTGGCGAGCCTCGCTGCCCCCCTCCCCTGCTCGGTCCCCTCCTCTCCTCACAGCCCGCAGAGCCTCCCTCCCTGCCCGGCGCTTCCCACGGGGAGAGAAGAAAAAACAGGAGGGGGAAGGAAGGACCAGGGAGGGGAGGGAGGAGTGGAGGGGGACTGTTCGGAGTGGTCCTCGCGCCCCCGCCCCTCGCGCTCTCCCGACGAAGCTCCTCGAGCCCGGCCGGGTACAAGTCTGTCCTCCGACGTCAGGGGGTCATTAATAACCAATTAGGAGGGTCACTGCGGCTCCTATAAAGGCGCTGAGATTTTGCCAAGGGGAAGACGGCCCCGGCCGGGTGTGCGAGAGGCTAGCGCGCGTCTGAGAGCCCCTCGCTGCCGCTTTCCGGCAACCACCCGCCTCTCTCCCACCCCGCACCCCCTGCACCCGCCTCCGCCTCCACCCGCGTCTCTCCACCCTCTGCGCCGCCTCTGCCATCTCTGCAGATTTCCCCATCTCTCTTCCTCTCTGCCTGTCTCCCCCTCGTTCACTTTCCACCAGCCGCCCCCTCACCTCCCGCTCCCTCCTGTGTCCTCCTCCTCTCCGTCCTCCCCCTGCTCCTGTTTCTTCTCCTTCGCAGCCCTCTCCTCTCGCTCCTTGGGCTCCCCTCTCGCTCGCCCACCTCCCCCGTCGGCCGGGCCACCACCCGGCGCCGGGGAGCCCCGGGCCGCCCATGATGGGCTCCGTGCTCCCGGCTGAGGCCCTGGTGCTCAAGACGGGGCTGAAGGCGCCAGGGCTGGCGCTGGCCGAGGTCATCACCTCCGACATCCTGCACAGCTTCCTGTACGGCCGCTGGCGCAACGTGCTCGGGGAGCAGCTCTTCGAGGACAAGAGCCACCACGCCAGCCCCAAGACGGCCTTCACCGCCGAGGTGCTCGCGCAGTCCTTCTCGGGCGGTGAGTCCAGCCGTCGGGGCCCGGCGCCACCCCTCCTCCCGGTAACCCTTATTCCGGTCCTGGCGGTGCACGAGACGCGGTTGGGATACCCGGCCTCACTGCTGCTCGCGCCACCTTGGGCGCTCCCGGCGCTCCGTGCACCTCAGTTTCCCCGTGGGTCAAGCCAAGGCGCGAGCCGCCAGGCAGAGGTGGGTCGCAGAGCAGCTCCGCAGCCCACACGGCTCAAGGACAGATCCCGGCGACCCCGTCGCCCCCGCCGGCCCCTCCCTTCCCCTCCCGCGCTAGAGCTGGCGGGTTCCCGGCATTTAAAGCCTTACTAGGCGTGTAATAGCAGTTGACTCAAAAAGAAGGGGTTTTAAATTCATTTAGTTAACTTGGGCTTGACCCGCGAAAGTTCCCACTTAAACCAAGAACTTTAAAAGGCAGCCGGGGCTGGGGAGGGGGCGGAGGGCGGGCAGGCGGGGAGAAAAAGCCGCGGGGAGAGCGAGGGAGAGAAAGAGAGAGCGAGAAAAGTTTCTTTTCTTTAAGATGTCTCAAGTTCTTATTCCTCATTCATCAACCCGCAAACAATATCTTTCCCCGGCTCTGGCTTCTCTGCGCGTCGCCCTCTTTTCCCCCTTTACGATTTCTGTTCCTCTCTTAATTTACCGTGAAGACTAATTCCACTTCCATTCACGCTATGTCAACCATCTAATCCCCCCTTTTTGTAAGGGGAATTCCTCGGCCCCTTTTAAACAAGTCCCCTCCGCATTGAGCTACAATTTACTGCTACAGCATTCTTCCAGGGCTAATGAATTTAGAATTAGCAATTTGTTTCGAATGGAGCCGAGTGAATGCGATCACTTTAACAGCGTGACAAATTGCCCGCCGCGCCGCAATGGACACCGTTTAACCCCCCCTTTCAGCCGGCCCGCTCGCCGGGTATTTTCCCAGGTAGCTTAGAGGGGAACCTTGTAAGACATGGAGGCCGCCCCTGTGCGCCTCGCAGCTCCCAGCCTGGCCGCAGAGGCCCGAGAGGGGAACCCTCGGGGGGCTGAGTGCCGCCGCGGCTCCTCCCAGTCCAGAGAGAGGACATCAGGGTTTATCTGAGCCCGGGCGCTGCCCTCCCTGGCACCCCAGGGCCTGGGAGAAGAGAGGGACTCGGAGCGCCCGGGGTCACACAGCGAGCGCGGAGCCTGGCCAGCTGCTGCCCGCTGCTGTTTCTTTGGCACCTTCAACGCCTTCCAGCCCGAGGTCTGTCCCCAGTGCTGACCACGTCCGGGCTCCTCTGCCAGTGCCCAGAGCCCGGACGCATAGTGGGCTTCCGGAACCCGGCTAGGTGAAAGAGCCTCGGGTTGGCCTTCACCTCCTTGCGGGACTTGGCCGCAGTTTCCTCGTGCCTAAAACCGCTCACTGCCGTTGGTTCACTAATTCTTAAAAACTTTTCTGGGGCAGAGGAAGGAAGAAGTTGTGAATGTTTTGAGGATTCGTGGAGAGACTAAAACCCGCTTTTAAAAATGATCCCCAACGCACCACTGGCTTTCCAGGGCACGGAGGGTCCCCGGGTTGCAAACAGAGGAGAGGCCGTTGAGCCTCCGCGCATCCGACTGCCCCCAACACCTGGGTGACCTCTCTGGATCTGGGGCCGATTTGGGGTTGGCCAGTCTGGGCAGGACCGAAGCCTGGGTCCCAGCGGGGAAGGAAGAGCCAGGCCTGGCTGCCTCCGGCTCTGACCGGTTTTCCTGCCCCCGCCGCCGCAGAGGTGCAGAAGCTGTCCAGCTTGGTGCTGCCGGCGGAGGTGATCATCGCGCAGAGCTCCATCCCTGGCGAGGGTCTCGGCATCTTCTCCAAGACGTGGATCAAGGCGGGCACCGAGATGGGCCCCTTCACCGGCCGGGTGATCGCCCCAGAGCATGTGGACATCTGCAAGAACAACAACCTCATGTGGGAGGTAGGCGCGGGCTGGAGACGAGGGGCGGGTGCGGGGGTGGGGGAGCGCTGGCCCAGGGTGGGACCCGGGATGGAAGCAGCGGGCACTCCTGGCCTGGACAACCCCCTGAGCCGGGACTCTAAGCCGCCTGAACCTGGAGCTCACCCGAACCTGGAGCTCACCCTGAACCTGGAGCTCACCCCGAACCTGGAGCTCATCCCAACACCTTGCTGCCTCAGAAGGCAGGGGAATATCCGACCCTCCTTCCTCCAGGACACCCGGGCAGAGCAGGACTGTTGTTGGCTCCACTTGGTAGATGAGGGTACTGAGACCCAGAGCAGCCAGGTCACTTATCCAGGGTCCCCACCGCCCGCCCTCCAGGTGACCTCCCAGCTTACATTCTTTCCCTGCGCTGGGAAGCAGCTCCAGGAAAGCCGCTCAAGGCCAGTCCTGGCCTGGGGGTGAGGTGGGGCTGGAAAGGAGAATGCCTGGTGAAGGCAGAATGACATTCACAATGACTGCGGCTGAGCTGCCATTGAGTCAGCTTCTGTGTCCCCAGCCTGAGTCACGGATGACCTCAGCAGCCCGTGCCTTACTATTCCCATTTTACGGAGGGAAACCACAGCTCCAAGAGGCTTCCATCCTACGCCTTCCCACCCCTCACTGTGATGGGTGCCAGGGAGGGACCCACTGTACTTCCTCCTACCTTGCAGGATAGGAAACCCACTGAGGCCAGACTGGTGCACCCCCTTCCTAGTCCCATTCCCTCACCCACTCCTCTCAACCAGCACCCTCCTGGCAGACCCTGAAGAAGCCCAACTTGATAGAACTGGGTAATGGCCCAGAGGCCTCTCCTGACCTCATCTTCTCCCTCCCCTGGAGGCCTGGGCCACTAACTACCTTTTCCAGTTGCTGGGTCAGGAAGTTGGGGTCCAGTTTGACTTCTGAGTGGCCTTGGCAGCTCCCGTGAAGGGGTTTAGACCAAGCTAGAGTGCCACAGCGAGCCCGTCCTCCCTCCTGGGCTCCAGTGCCCTCCCTCTCTGAGGCCCTGGCTGATGTTCTCAGTGTCGTGGGGAGCACCTCTGCATCCCCTGAAAGAGCTCAGGGCCACTTTGGGCAGTGACACCTTGGAGACTCTTTTCTTCTGAGGGCAGGGAGGACATGGCAACAGGATCATGGATCTTGGTCAGCCCATCGTGCCCTGCAGACTGACCCCCTGTGGGCCACTTCCAGATGGCTAGCCTCAGGCAAGTCCCAGCACGTCTCCAGCCTCCTTTCCACGGCTGGAAAACGGAGCTTTATCCACTTCCCGGGGCTGCTGTGAGGATGGAGTGCGTGTGTGTGTGTGTGTGTGTGTGTGTGTGTGTGTGTGTGTCTGGAAGATCATACACGTGGCATAGCCCTGCCTTACCTGATCTTTGATCCATCTGTGCCCAGGTGTTCAACGAGGATGGCACGGTGCGCTACTTCATCGATGCCAGCCAGGAGGACCACCGGAGCTGGATGACCTACATCAAGTGTGCACGTAACGAGCAGGAGCAGAACCTGGAGGTGGTCCAGATCGGCACCAGCATCTTCTACAAGGCCATCGAGGTGTGTGTGTGCACCGTTGTGCAGGGACCAACCAGTGAACCTGACGGGGGGAGGTGTGCAGGGCAGTGGCGTCCAGGAACCACAGCGGACAGTGGGGACCCGACACTGGCCTAGCCAGCCCTGCTCAGGCCATGCGGCTGTGGCAGACAGCTGGTCTCCAGACACTCTGCTCTCCGGTGTGTGACCTCCACACGAAGCTTTCTGCTGCAGATCAGAAAGGATGGAACTCTCAACTTGATGCCATTGGGAATGTCACGAGCATCTCAATAGTGAGGTCCCTGGAGGTTGGCTGAGGGTGTCCCAAGGTTCAGGGGTCGGAGAGGCAGCCCAGGGAACGCGTTGGTGGGGAGGCAGGGCGTGTGTCTGCCACCATTTAGCTGTCTGAGGTCCCTCATCCTGCATGCATGGGCACCAGTGGCTTATGGCTCACGAGCCCAGTCTCAGCGATGGCTCCCCATGTGTCAGGCTTTCAGATCATAGATATGCAGTGTGGCCTTTAATCCCCACGGACCCCCAGAGGAGGATTTTGTGATTATTTACAGTTTATAGACCAGAAAACCTGGTCTCCCTCGGTGGCAGTGGACTTGGGAATTTTGCAGGGCATCTGGGGAGATCGTTAGCACTAATAGCTGCGCTTCCTGAGCCTTCTCAGAGGAGACAGGGCCAGATAACAGGCTGGACGCAGTGGCTCACACCTGTAATCTCAGCACTTTGGGAGGCCGAGGTGGGTGAACTCCTGAGGTTAGGAGTTCACTAACCTCTACTAAAAATACAAAAATTAGCTGGGCGTGGTGGCAGGAGCCTATAATCTCAGCTACTCTGGAGGCCCAGGCCCAGGACAGAGGTGGCTTGAACACAGGAGACAGAGGTTGCAGTGAGCTAAGATTGTGCCACTGTACTCCAGCCTGGGTGACACAGTGAGACTCCATCTCAAAAAAAAAAAAAAAAAAAAAAAAAGATAACAGACAGGTAAATATCACTTCCTGTGGTGTGGCGGGGGTGAGGCTGAGCCAGGAAGGTTCAGAGGAGGATGGGAAGAGGAGGGCTTCCTGGCAGGGCAGTGCTTGGGCAGAGTCAGGAAAGCTCCAGGTGGCTACGCAGGGGCTGAGGGTGCAAACCAAGCAGAGAGCTGGTCACCAGGCAGGCCCACACAGGGACCCGCCCTGGACAGTGTCCCTTGGCAGGAAATCTGGCCCAGGAGTAGAGGGAAGCCACCTGACGGCTGGTGGGAATAGGCTGGTGGCAAGTGCTGTGCAGAAGTGGTCAGGCTCTTCCTATCACACTTCTCTGCTCCCTGTGGGGTGGGGCTGGGGCTTGGTGGAGTTTTTCGGGTGTTCTGGAGGACCAGAGAACGACTGACCTTTAGTCCATGTTCCATTTTCTCCCCAGGACTCAGATCCTGAAGCTCTTTCTAAGACCCCTGGGGGCGCCAGGGCCTAGTAGCTTCTGGGACGGGTTCCTTTGGTTGTCCGTGAGTAACAAGGCCCCAGGGACTCTCCCAGAGGTGATAGCAGAGGGCCTAGCCTGGGTCCCAGCTGAGGGGGGTGCTTGGATGAGCAGGAAGTGGAGGATAAGAAACAGGTGAGTGGTTCCTGGATTGGGCTTCAAGTGAGGTAGGATGGCTGTGGGGCAGGGTGCAGAGAGGACTGAAGGTGGCCCAGGCCCAGGACAGAGGTGGCTCCTGTGACCATCTGGCTGGGCCACCACATCCTAGAATTGACTTCCAGCGTAGTTGAGCCCCACACCTAACAGAATGCACCTTCCCAGATCCTCACCCCACCACCGTCTCACACACATCTTCACCCTGGTACCCTCCTTCTCAGCCATCCTGATACAGATGCAATGGAGGACTCCCACTCCCCTCACCCCCCTACACACACTCGTGTGAACATAGGAGACAGACCTACATCATTTTGGCAAGAGGGCTCCAGGCTGGGGCAGACGTGGGGGCCTGAGTCTCATCTGGCTGTGCAGGTCACACCAGCTAGAAGCCAAACAAACTAATATTTCTAATCAGGAAATATGATTAGATATTTAGAAATTCAGTCCAAGGGCAAGGAGCTGTAGAATATCTTCGAGGAAGCATCTGAATGTATAGGATTAGGAAAAATGGTCATCTACATTCGATCGGGAATTTACGTTGAAAAAGGATCAGGCAGGGATGGTGGCTCACGCCTGTAATCCCAACAGTTTGGGAGGCTGAGGTGGACAAATAGCCTGAGGTCAAGAGTTGGAGACCAGCCTGGCCAACATGGTGAAACGCTGTCTCTACTAAAAGTACAAAAATTAAGCAAGCGTGGTGGCAGGTGCCTGTAATCCCAGCTACTTGGGAGGCTGAGGCAGGAGAATCGCTTGA
Organism: Aotus nancymaae; assembly: GCF_030222135.1. NCBI lineage: Eukaryota > Metazoa > Chordata > Mammalia > Primates > Aotidae > Aotus > Aotus nancymaae. The sequence continues at coordinate 1,397,020 of NW_026988414.1, read as the reverse complement.
ACCCGGGAGTTGGAGGTTGTAGTGAGCTGAGATCAGCACCACTGTACTCCAGTCTGAGTGACAAAGTGAGACTCCACCTCAACAACAATAAAAAAAAAAAAAAAGAGGATCAGGACGCACTCACACACACTATCATCTACGTGAAACAGACAGGTCCACTGATTCGGCTATCAATGCTTTCCCTTCTGAGAAGGGACTGTTGGTGTGAAGGACAAGAAAGCACAATGCCACACATTTTACTTTTAAAGTAAATTTGGATACATTTTTTTGGAAACCATTTCGTCAAAATGTCAGATTCCACTTACCGGATAAATTCCACCCTGGAGATGAGGCTGAGGCCCGGCGCTCACGCAGCCCTTCTGAGCTAGACCAGAAGACACTGCTGCTCCCCAGGCCACCCCTGGGATGCCTCAGGAATCAGTCGGCTGTTTGTTCTGTGCACGTGGGTGAGTTAACCAAGGACAATGACCTCTACGGTGATGTTTTCTTGAACTTTCTGCCACTCAGAACCGTTATTCATATTTCATAACAATAACCCATTACTTGCCAAAAATAGGAAGGAACATCTTTATTCAACAAGCAGAATATACTATTGCTGCTCTAAAACTTTCCATAAATACAGAATAACAACCCTCTCAACAGAGACAAAGGCAACGGGGCTTTAGAGCCCAGGCGGTGAGTGGAGGGTCCCCAGCAGGGTGTGCAACTGGCCAGATCCACTGACGTGGTCCCTGGGGAACCTCCTGGCTTACTCCAGTCACAGAATGTACTATAACCTCAGGTGCCCAAAATGACAGTTCTAGAAAGTGCCTAGCACATAGCAAGTGGCCACTAAATGAAGGAATAAAAGGGGCTTAGCAACTTTTTTTTTCTTTGAGACAGAGTCTTACTCTGTTGTCCAGGCTGGGGTGTAGTGGTACAATCTTGGCTCACCACAACCTCTGCCTCCCAGGTTCAAGCAATTCTCCTGCCTCCCAAGTAGCTGGGATTACAGGCTCCACACCAGGCTAATTTTTGTATTTTTAGTAGATTTCCCCATGTTGGCCAGGTTGGTCTCGAACTCCTGACCTCAAGTGATCCACCCGCTTCAGCCTCCCAAAGTGCTGGGATTACAGGTGTGAGCCACTGCACCTGGGCAGTAACTTTTAAAAAATAGAATCTGCTCAGCCCTTGGGGTGCTGCTCTCTATTACTATCCCCATTTTTATGGTGGTAAAATTAAAATGTTCAGGGAGATTACGGAAGGTCGTTGAGCTGTGATTGAAACCCAGGCTCGTCTGACCCCAGAGCTGGAGTGCTGAATCACCATGCCATGTGGCCTCCCTGGCCAATATCTATTTGCTGGAACTCTATTAATTGGTGTGTCGGGACATCTGTGGTACAATGGAAATTGATGTTTGTCCAGATGACATTGAGATCCTTTTACCCTGGGGCTGTGGCTCCCTGGAGAAGGGGAGGGTATTTGCAGTCTCCAGGGAGCATGTTCAGTGGGAGGACATGAATTTACAGCAGGAAAACTAGTCAAAAATTCTGTCATTTCCAATTTATAATAAAAATTCAGAAAGCGGGGCAGGACAGGCCTTCTGGGCTGATAGGGATGGTTGAGAAGCACGTTGAGAGGGTATGTCTATTTGTCAACAAAAGACTCAGGCACTGGTGTTCCAGAGTTTTGCTGATGTAGATTTTGTGGTACAGGACTCGGTTCCTTTGGGAATTGCTTTGTTTGTTTTGTGTTCTAAGCCTATCCCTACTCCCCAGAAAAGTGAAAGACCAGCTGATCCTGCTTCTCCGAGCCCCAGCAGAGAGCCTGGCTGCAGGCCAGGCCCAAGTCTCAGCAGTGAAGAGTCAGTGCTGCCGAGGGGGCCTACAGGCCACGGTGGCTGGTCTTTGCATCCAGGCGGTTGGCTGGTGGGACCCTGGGAGCCTCTGCACAGTCAGCCCAGGGTTCCAGGGAAAAAGCTGCGGGTTCCAGGGAAGAAGCTGCAGGTTCCAGGGTTTCCTGGGCTTGATCGTAGAAGTTTGTTTATGGAAGGTACCTGTGAGCAGGCAGACACCAGAGGCCTGGGCAGGGGACACTGAAGGGCAGAGAGACTCCCAGTTCCCCTGCCACTGGGCAGGTGAGGCTGTCTCCCTGCTGCTGCTGGCTTCTAGCTGGCTGGAAATATACGTCATTCTCAATTCCAGTAGGCTCTTTTTTTTTTCTTTTGGAGACAATTTTGTTCTGTCTCCCAGGCTGGAGTACTCAGCTCACCACAACCTCCACCTCCTGAGTTCAAGCGATTAAGCGAATCTCGTGCCTCAGTCACATGAATAGATGTGAGTACAGGCATGCACCACCACTCCCAGTTAATTTTTTTTTTCTTTCTTTCTTTTTTTTTTTTTTTTTTGAGGCAGCGTCTTGCTCTGTCACCCAGGCTAGAGTACAATGGCACTATCTCGGCTCATTGCAGCCTCCGCCTCCCAGGTTCAAGCGATTCTCCTACCTCAGCCTCCCAAGTAGCTGGGATTACAGGTGCCTGCCACCACACCTGGCTCATTTTTGTATTTTTAGTAGAGACGGGGTTTCACTATGTTGGGCAGGCTGGTCTCGAACTCCTGACCTCATGATCCGCCCGCCTCAGGCTCCCAAAGTGCTGGGATTACAGTCATGAGACACCATGCCCAGCCCAATTTTTATATTTTTAGTAGAGACAGGGTTTTGTCAAGTTGGCCAGGCTTGTCTTGAACCCCTGGCCTCAAGTGATCCACCCACCTCGTCCTCTCAAAGTTCTGAGGTTACCGGTGTGAGCCACCACGCCCAGCCTGTAGGCTCTTTTTAATTGATTTCCTTGCTATTAAAAAATAATTTGTGTGTGTGTGTGTATAGAATATATGCTCATTATTTTTTTTTTTTTTTTTTTTTTTTTTGAGACGGAGTTTCGCTCTTGATACCCAGGCTGGAGCGCAATGGCGCGATCTCGGCTCACCGCAATCTCCGCCTCCTGGGTTCAGGCAATTCTCCTGCCTCAGCCTCCTGAGTAGCTGGGATTACAGGCACGCGCCACCGTGCCCAGCTAATTTTTTTTTTGTATTAGTAGAGACGGGGTTTCACCATGTTGACCAGGATGGTCTCGATCTCTTGACCTCGTGATCCACCCGCCTCGGCCTCCCAAAGTGCTGGGATTACAGGCTTGAGCCACCGCGCCCGGCCTATTTTTTAAAAAGTCAGAGGCATGATGTAGATGGCATCATGCTAGTCTCCATGAACCTTAAGTCAGCATTTTAAAATAGTCTCAAAATGGCAAATCCTTCTGGGGAGAGATGCACAGCAACCCAGTGACAGTGGATGGCATCCAGAGTGGCAGTGACTTCTCATTTTATACCCGTTACATGTTTATACAATTTGGTCCATTTGTCTGCATCGCTGTTTTAATTTTTAAATTCATTAGTAAAATGAATTTTAGTACATTAAAAGCATTCTAGGTCGGGTGGCTCACACTTGTAATCCCAGCACCATGGGAGGCTGAGGTGGGTGGATCATGTGGTCAGGAGTTCGAGACCAGCCTGGCTAAGATGGTGAAACCCCGTCTCTACTAAAAATACAAAAATTAGCCAGGCATGGTGACGGGCACCCGTAGTCCCAGCTACTCGGCAGGAGAACCACTTGAACCCTGGAGGCAGAGGTTGCAGTGAGCCAAGATCACACCACTGCACTCTACCCTGGGCAACAGAGCAAGACTGTCTCAAAAAAAAAAAATTCATAGTAAATAAATAACTCACCCTTATAACTACAATGGTCCCCATCAGAGCTCTTATGTTATTTTATTGATTTATTTATTGAGATGGAGTCTAGCTCTGTCGCCCAGGCTGGAGTGCAGTGGCACAATCTCGGCTTACTGCAACCTACTCCTCCTGGGTACAAGCGATTCTGCTGCCTCAGCTTCCTGAGTAGCCAAGATTACAGGTCTGTACCACCATGCCTGGCTAATTTTGTATTTTTAGTAGAGACAGGGTTTCACATGTTGACCAGGCTAGTCTCGAACTCCTCACCTCAAGTGATCCGCCTGTCTCAGCCTTCCAAAGTGCTGGCATTATAGGCATGAGCCACCGCACCTAGCAAAACTCCTTTTTTTTTGCCCAAGATGGAGTCTTGCTCTGTCACCCAGACTGGAGTGCAGTGGCTCAATCTCGGCTCACTGCAACCTCTGCCTTCTAGGTTCAGGCGATTCTCTTGCGTCAGCTTCCTGAGCAGGTGGGATTACAGGCACATGCTACCACATCTGGCTAATTTTTGTATTTTTAGTAGAGATAGGGTTTCACCATGTTGGCCAAGCTGGTCTCAGACTTCTGACCTGAAGTGATCCGCCCACCTTGTCCTCCCAAAATGCTGGGATTACAGGCATGAGCTACCGGGCCCTGCCTACTGTTACTATATTTATTTGATATTTAATAATAGTTGCTTTTAATTAAAATTAAAAGGCTGGTGTTGGCTTAGTATTTGATGACCCCCAGACCTGCAGCCTGGAGGCAGAGTTCAGCTGGGGCTCCCTGAGCCTCCCATCTCATCCCACATCTTTGCTGGAGGAGTTGGCTTCTCTTCTGGGGGAGATGGGGCTGGGAAGTGGGAGTACCTTCATGGGGCTGGCATCATTGGAGTATTCGCGCCCAGCCTGTGCTCTTGCTGGACACTGAAGACAGAACCCAAGGTCACCCTGGGCTTCCACGGTTCCTGTGGCCTCTGCCACGCTGCTTGATCAGTGAGCATTCCTGCAGGGACTTGGATGTGCCAGAAACCGCTGCCAGCTTCTCTGAGAGGTAGGCGAGCTCCAGTAAAATAATCGCTGGCGCTTCCACGTCTGGACTGTGCCAAGAGCTTTGTGCATATGGTTCTGCTGCACCCCAAAAACCACTTAGTGAGGCCATGGCAATGTGAGGAAACAGGCCCCGTGATGTGAGGGAACTTGACCAAGGTCTCTTGCTCAGCAGAGGGGAGCCCTGGTGGACCCCCACATGTCTGACTCCAGACTGGGTGGGAACCCTCTGCAGGGTGTGTTCAATGAGGGTGCGGATTGCTTTCAAAGAACCATGACATCAGCATGTCTGGTTTCAGCCAAGACTTGAAGCCAAGGATTGGCACAATGTTGGAGGTGACTTACAACCAGAGTCTTAAGAGTTGGGGGCACCTCAGGGACCATGTTCCTTGACCCCCTCATTTGAGGAGCACAGAAAAGCCAAGTGACTTGCCTGAGGTCACACAGGGACCTGGTGAGAGAGGGCTCATCTGCACCATCTGATAGACTCACTTCCTTCACAATTAATTTATGCGAAATATTTCAGTTCCATCATCTGCGTTTTTGGGAGGTTCACAAAACCTCTTCCTTCCATCCCAGTGAGGTCTGGAAAAAAAGTAAAAATTTTAAAACTGTGAAAAACAAACAAATGAAAAACACCCAGATCAGAACCTCTTTCTTCTCTGCCCCTTTCCAGCTGAGGCCTCCACCTCTGACCTGCTGGCCTCCGGGACAGCGGCTATGACTGTGAATGAGCAGAGAGGGCACCAGGACTCTCGCTGTGGTGCCAGACTCTAATCTGTCCACTTTCTTGGAGGCGCCGTCCAACTTTCTGTGGCTTCTGGGACTGCACTTGGTGTTTCCATGCTGGCTTCTTGTCACTTACTGACCCTGAGGCTCACCATGATGCCCTGTGAACCATGGGAGGACGTGGAAATGCATGTGGTGATTCTAGGCAGAGTCTCAGGAGGATGACCATCGCCTAGGCCCCCTCCCATCCTCTGTTCTGAACCATGGGAGGACATGGAAATGCATGTGGTGATTCTAGGCAGAGTCTCAGGAGGATGACCATCGCCTAGGCCCCCTCCCACCCTCTGTTCTCACCCCTTTTCTTTCTACCTCCCTCCCCCCTTCCCTTTTTTTTTTTTCTTGAGACAGGGTCTTGCTCTGTCACCCAGGCTGGAGTGTAATGGTGCAATCTCAGCTCACTGCAACCTCTGCCTTCTGGGATCAAGCAATTCTGCCTCAGCTTCCCAAGTAGCTGGGACTACAGGCATATGCCACCACGCCTGGCTAATTTTTCTTTCTTTTTTTTTTTTTTTTTTTTTTTTTTTGTAGAAACAGGGTTTTGCTATGTTGCCCAGGCTAGTCTCAAACTCCTGGCCTCAAGGAATTGCACACCTTGGCCTCCCAAAGTGCTGGGATTACAGGTATGAGCCACTGCACCCGACCTCCACTTCCCCCTTCTCAGGGGTGAGCAGAGCTTGCTGCGATGGTCTGAGGGTCTTCCAGGCTCTGACCAAGGAAGGAAGATGCAGTGAACAAGAGTTCTGAGTGCTGGCTTTGCAGGCTGAACCAGACAGAGGCAGAGGGAGCTTCTCTCTGACCACGGAAGCCAGTGTGGGGTCCGGCTCTGGCATGGTTTCAGACAACTCTATATTTGTTTTTTGTTTTTTGTTTTTTTTTAAAAAAAGATGAGGTTTCACCATGATGATCAGACTGGTGTTGAACTCCTGACCTCAGGTGATCCACCCACCTTAGCCTCCCAAAGTGCTAGGATTACAGGCGTGAGCCACCGCACCCGGCTTTTTTTTGTTGTTTTTTTTTTGAGACAGAGTCTTGCTCTGTTGCCCAGGCTGGAGTGCAGTGGCACAATCTTGGCTCACAACAACCTCCACATCCTGGGTTCAAGCAAATCTCCTGCCTTAGTCTCCCAAGTAGCTGGGATTACAGGCACGTGCCACCATGCCCAGCTAATGTTTTTTGTATTTTTAGTAGGGACAGGGTTTCACCATGCTGGCCAGGCTGGTCTCCAACCCTCTAACCTCAGGTGATCCACCCGCCTCAGGCTCCCAAAGTGCTGGGATTATAGGCATGAGCCACCGCACCTGCCTGGGTTTCAGACACCTCTAGATGGAATCCCATGTGATCTTTTGTGCTTCAACTAAAAAAGGAACCACCAGGAAAACAAACCAGCTGTTGCCTGGGAGTGTCTGGGTTTTTCCAGGCACATCAGACAGTGGCCCCCAGGGGCAGGTGCCAAGGCCAGCACTTCTGGGATCCAGGCCTCGGGAGAGTGACAGGTGTCCCCTCTCTCATATGCCCTGCCTCGCTAGGGCCTGGAGCTTCCCCACTTGGGAGGGGTAAGTGGCTTCCAAGAGAGGCCTGGCAGGCCCTTTGGGATGTCCTGGAGTGTGTGGTGTTTATGATCAGTGCCATCCCAGGAGCAGGGCCCTTATGGCTCCCTGGATCGCCACCGCAAAACCCTCTCACCAACGTCCTTCGCCATGATTCTGAGGCAGGTCCTCCCTCAGAGCAGCAGAGCCCCAACACCATTCATGGGGTTCTCTGTCATCAACCTAGGATGTGTAAAACGGTGCACGCCAGTGTTTCCTGGGGTAGAGGTGTTCATCCATCCAAATGCTGCTTTTTAGCGTCTGCCGCATGCACGGAGACACTCAGAGCCCTGTGCTTGGTCGGGAAGTACCCGTGATGTGGGCTGCTGATGGGAGCTTTGGGTAAGAGATGTTTCCCGAACATTATCCCCACAGGGTGTAGCCAAGTACTCTAGGGTGCCCCACAGCCCACGCTCCTTGAAAACATCTGGCTCAGCCCTGCAGCCCCGGGGGCTGGCTGACTCTAGTTCCCCTGCGTAAGAATTGAAAAGTTTTCTAGTTTTCCATCTTCCATTACTTCTGCTTGCTGCAAGGCGTCCATTCTGGTGCTATCAGCTTGGAAGCTCTCCTGTGGCTGGAGCTTGGACAGAGATGGCGAGAGGGCCTGGGCAGGGAGAGGCCAGTAGAGTGGCTTGACATCCTAGGGCCTTTCGTGTTTGTGCAGTTTGCCGGGATGGCTCAGGGGAAATGGGCCTGTGTGGCTTTCTGGGGGCTGGCACTGGGTCCAGATCTCCTGGCTGTGAAGGGCTGCTCAGAGATCCCCGACTCTCACCTCCCAGCTGCCGCCTCCCTGACCTCCTCTTGCCCCCTTCCCTGCAGATGATCCCGCCGGACCAGGAGCTGCTGGTGTGGTACGGAAACTCACACAATACCTTCCTGGGGATCCCTGGTGTGCCCGGGCTAGAGGAGGACCAGAAAAAGAACAAGCATGGTAGGTTTTCCCCATGGGGCCACTGAGACATAGACCCATGGAGAGGGGGTCCAGGAAGGCGAGAGAGAGAGAATGAGAGAGGCAGGGAAGCTTCCGGCCTCCAGGGACCTTGGTTCAATGTCTGGCAGCATTGAGCAGCTAAGACATGCAGGTCCAAGGAGGCTGATGCCGCGGGAGCTGCTGCATGGGCCGGGCATTGGTGGAAGATGGTCCTCCTGCTTCCTGGCCAGAAGAGACTGGGGAGTACGTGGGGGAGACCAGAGAGGCAATGAGGCGTGGCAGGAGAAGAAAGGATCTGGGCAGCAGGAGCCTGGGCTGAGTCCTAGTTCTGCTGTGCAGTCTTGGAAATGCCCTGTGCTTCAGTTTCCTCATCTGTAAAGGGAAGGTGCTGGGCAAGATCATCTCTAAGTTCCCTTCCGGCTCTGACAACCTGTGTATTTCCTTGCCCTGCCGCTGATGTCTGCTGCAGGGCCTGGCACAGAGTAGATGCTCAGTGTAAGCCTTTAGAAGGTGGGCAGGACAGAATGTGCCTGCGTGTGTGTTGGGGGGACGCTGCCCATCACAGCAGAGACCATTTGCTCAACACCTATTTCTTGCCAAGAATTGGGCTAAGCCGGGTGTGGTGGCTCACGTCTGTAATCCTAGCACTTTGGGAGGCTGAGACGGGCGGATCACGAGGTCAAGAGATCGAGACCATCTTGGCCAACATGGTGAAACCCCGTCTCTACTAAAAGTACAAAAATTAGCTGGGCGTGGTGGTGCGCACCTGTAGTCCCAGCTACTTGGGAGGCTGAGGCAGGAGAATTGCTTTAACCTGGGAGGGAGAGGTTGCAGTGAGCCGGGGTTGCACCATTGCACTCTGGCCTGGAGCCTGGCAACAGAGCAAGACTCTGTCTTAAAAAAAAAAAAGAATTGGGCTAAACCTTTGGTAGCCATCATCCCACTAGGTCTTCCTAAAACCTCTGTGAATTTTTTTTTTTTTTTTTGAGATGAAGTTTCACTCTGCCACTCAGGCTGGAGTGCAGTGGTGCAGTCTTGGCTTGCTGCAACCTCTGCCTCCCAAGCTCAAGCGATTCTCCTGCCTCAGCCTCCAGAGTAGCTCAGATTACAGGCGCCCACCACCATACCCAGCTAATTTTTGCGTTTTTAGTAGAGATGGGGTTTTGCTATGTTGGCCAAGCTGGTTGCGAACTCCTGACCTCAAGCGATCTGCCCACTTTGGCCTCCTAAAGTGCTGAGATTACCTGTGTGAGCCACTGCACCTGGCCTGTGAAATTTTATTATCCATCTTTTTATTTATTTTTGAGACAGGGTCTCTCTCTGTCACCCAGGCTGGCAGTAGCATGATCTTGGTTCACTGCAGCCTCAAGCTGTCCTCCCACTTCAGCCTCCCAGGTAGCTGGGACCACAGTCATGTGTCACCACACCTGGCTAATTTTTAAAATTTTTTGTAGAGATGGGGTCTCGCCATGTTGTCCAGCTGGTCTGGAATCATAGGATCAAATGATCCTCCTGCCTCTGCCTCCCAAAGTACTGGGATTATAGGCATGAAGCACCGTGGTCAGCGGTCCTGAGGCTCGGGAGCTACTGTTTTTTAAGCCCTTGCTCTGCAGCTGATGTTTTACAAACATTAATTTCTCTAGGCCGGCCACAGTGGCTCATGCCTGTAATCCCAGCACTGGGAGGCAGGCACAGGAGGATTACTTGAGCCCAGGAGTGTCAGATCAGCCTAGGCAACATGGCAAGACCCCATCTCTACAAAAAAATTTAAAAATTAGCCAGGTGTAATGGCCTGAGCCTTTGGTCCCAGCTACCTGGGAGGCTGAAGTGGGAGGATCGCTTGAACCAGGGAGATCGAGGCTGCAGTGAGCTGAGATGGCGCCACTGCACTCCAGCCTGGATGACGGAGCGAGACACTGGAAAAAAAAACAAAAACAAAACTTTTTCACTGATCCTTACCAGGCTTATGAGGGTGATGCTAATATTACCTCCATTTCAGGAAGGAGAAAACCAAGGCGCAGTTCCCTGACACAGAGTAGGCACTCAGTAAATGTTTGTGGGATGAGTTAATGAAAGGTTTGTGGGCGGGGACCATCATAATCGCTTCTTTCTATCGAAGACCTGCTCCAGTCCAGGCACCCTTCAGACACCGGCTAAGGCAGGTCGGGTGCTTAGCGCAGAGACTTTCCATCGACGTCTTTTCTCATCCTCTCGGGCAACCGTGGGCCCGCCCGGAGAGGCAGCGCTAGGTTTCCACTTTACAGATGAGAAAGCTGAAGTTCAGCGAGGATAAGTCGTTAAGTCCGGAGGTCTCGCATCGCGATCGGGAGTCCAACTCCTATCCGACCCCCTAGGGGACCCTTCGCTGTCCCTCCCGTCCGTCTGTCACCGTCTAAGCAGCACCCACCCTCGGGGGCGGACAGGGCCCGGGCAGGGGGCGCTGGGGGCCCGGGCCGCGGGGTGCCGGTTCTAACGGGGCTGCTCTCTCCCCTTCCCCGTCTCCCTTTCCCCGCCTGGCCCCGCGGCCAGAGGACTTCCACCCGGCGGACTCGGCGGCGGGCCCCGCGGGCCGCATGCGCTGCGTCATCTGCCACCGCGGCTTCAACTCGCGCAGCAACCTGCGCTCCCACATGCGCATCCACACGCTGGACAAGCCCTTCGTGTGCCGCTTCTGCAACCGCCGCTTCAGCCAGTCGTCCACGCTGCGCAACCACGTGCGCCTGCACACGGGCGAGCGCCCCTACAAGTGCCAGGTGTGCCAGAGCGCCTACTCGCAGCTGGCGGGCCTGCGCGCACACCAGAAGAGCGCGCGCCACCGGCCGCCCAGCGCCGCGCTGCAGGCGCACTCGCCTGCGCTGCCCGCCCCGCACGCCCACGCGCCCGCGCTCGCCGCCGCCGCCGCCGCCGCCGCCGCCGCAGCCGCGCACCACCTGCCGGCCATGGTGCTGTGAGCGCGCCCGCGTCCCCGCCCGGCCCCGCGCGCCCCTCGCCCTCTGCCCAGATCCCCGGCCCGGCGCCGTCGCGGGGCCCCGCGCGCTGGGGGTGCGCCCCGGAAGTGGCCCCCAGGCACCCCCGCCTCGCCCCATCTCGCCGATGAGGGCACTGAGCGCGGCGTCCCTCGCCCAGGCCGCTCAGCTGGTGCGGCTGCTCGGCCGCCTCCTCTGGGAGGGGGTCCTCCTGCCCGACCTCCGCCCGGAGTTCCCCTCTTGTTGTAGAGCCGGGCGCCTAGGCTGGCATCCCCTTCGTGGGTGGCAGGAGAGCGGACTTAGAGCCCCCCCAGGGCCCCTCAGCAGAGGAAGGGGAGTCCCGATCTCCGCCAGCGAGAGTCCGGTGCTTCGGAATGGAGAGAGGGCGACCTCCTCGTCCGGGTGCGGCCTGGTGTGGGGGTTTGGGGGGCGCCATCTCCTCTTCTGTTCCCTGGGACTGGTGTCCTGAAGTGTCGGGAGTCCTGACGCAACCTGGACAGGCGCGGGCTACTGGGGTCCATCGGAAGCCAGAAGAGACCCGGAGAGACCTGCATCTTCTGGGTCCCTCTCTCCTTTAGGCCAGCTTACCCCAAACCTGGTTCCTGGGGATGGATGAGGAAGGAGTTCTTTGCAGCGCGCCAGGCAGGTTGAGAGTAAAGGCACAACAGAAAACCTCTGTAGGACCCCGAGCAAGACCCTGCACCGTTTTGGGCCTCAGTTTCCCCATCTGTAAAATGAGGGAGTTGGACCAATGCCCCCTCCCCTTCAGCTGTGACGACATGCCTGGGGAAGGCGAAAGTTCCCCCCAGCCCCTTCCAACACACACACTCCAGCGAGAGGAGAGCAAGACTGGAACCGCTGCCCTGGAGTTTACGGTGGCTTCTGTGGCCGAGAAGCGCTTCCAAGGTGTGCCCAGTCCCAGGAGTTCCGCCCCGTCTGCCCACACTTCCCTCCGTCCCTGCCCGTTTCCCCAAACTCCGGTCGTGCGCGCCCTCTGGTGTCGCCTCTCACACCTTGCAGTCATTTACCAGGATTCTCGTAGGGCGTTTTGTAAAATAAAGAAACTATAATATTAATGAAAAGTTTAAAATGTATAGAGTTTTCAAGAAACTGTGTTCTACTTCCAGAAAAAATGGTCACTTTAAGCTTGTAAATATTTATCTAAATGATATTTACAAAACTGTGATATATTATTATTTGATTGTATATGTACAACTGTAAATACGTTTGTACCTCTCTTGTATTCTAAAATAAAATTACTTGGAGCATTTATCATTTAGCACCTGAATGGGTGGACACTTTTGTCTTCAGGAAGGAAAAATAGCAAGTGCCTAGAAGCGGCTGGGCACGGTGACTCATGCCTGTAATCCCAACACTTCAGCAACAGTGTGAGACCTTATCTCTTTAAAAAAAATTGTTTTGGGGCCGGGCGCGGTGGCTCACGCCTGTAATCCTAGCACTTTGGGAGGCCGAGGTGGGTGGATCACCTGAGGGCAGGAGTTCAAGACCAGCCTGGCCATCATGGTGAAACCTCATCTTAAAAAAAAAAAAAGATTGTTTTGGCTGCGAGCTGTGGCTCACACTTGTGATCCCAGCACTTCGAGAGGCTGAGGCGGGCGGCTCACCTGAGGGCAGGAGCTCGAGACCAGCCTGACCAACACGAGAAACCCTATCTCTACTAAAAATGCAAAATTACTTGGGCTTGGTGGCTGGTGCTTGTAATCCCAACTACTTAGGAGGCTGAGGCAGGAGAATCGCTTGAACCTGGGAGGTGGAGTTTGCGGTGAGCCAATATCCTGCCATTGCACTCTGCAGCCTGGGTGACAGAGCAAGACTGAAGAAAGAAAGAAAGGAAGGAAGGATGGAAGGAAGGAAGGAAGGAAGGAAGGAAGGGGGAGAAAAGAAAGTGCGTAGAAGCTGGAAGGGGCTGGTAAGAGTTGTTCCACTTACTGGGGTGTACGGGAAAATTCTGTCTGTCACAACTGGGGTTTCAGATCCCAGTGAGATGGGCCACAGTGCAAAGCAACTGGAAATCTTGAAAGGGGCTGGGCAGGCTTGGCACGGTGGCTCACACCTGTAATCCCAGCACTTTGGGAGGCCGAGGCGGTGGATCACGAGGTCAGGAGTTTGAGACCAGCCTGACCAACATGGGAAACACCATCTCTAATAAAAATACAAAAATTAGCTGGGTGTAGTGGTGCACACCTGTAATCCCAGCTACTCAGGAGGCTAAGGCAGGAGAATCGCTTGAACCCAGGAAGCAGAGGTTGCAGTGAGCTGAGATCAGGCCACTGCACTCCAGCCTGGGCAACAGAGCGAGACTCTGTCTCAAAAAAAAGAAAAGAAAAGAAAAGAAAGGGGCTGGGCAGATTTCTCCCAGTTTCCAGCTGGCTCAAAAATCAGTGCCTTATTTTGTAACTTCCCCCAAATAATTATTTTTTTCATTTTAATGGCCATCTCTAAGGAGTTCAGGCAGCCAGCGGGAATAGGCCAAGGTGGCCACCACGTGCCCTCCCAATGCCTAGACTCTCCAAATGTTCTGGGCACCCATTTCCAGACCCTCTTGAAGAAGACCAAGGAGCAGGAAGGCCTCAAGTTCAAGCCAGAGGGCTTCATGGTTCCTATAGGGCCAGACTCACCTCTTCATTCCAGGAAGGAGGTGCATGCAGGGGAGAGTGAGTTCACACCTGTGCTCCAGCATACACCAGACACAAGGGTGTCATCTGCCAACCCACTGGGTGTGTTGCTTCCTGGCATCCCACACGTACAACTCTGCATCTTTGTTTGTTTGTTTTTGAGATGGAAACTCGCTCTGTTACCCAGGCTGGAGTGCAATGGTGCAATCTCGGCTCACTGCAACCTCCAACTCCCAGGTTCAAGTGATTCTCCTGCCTCAGCCTCCCAAGTAGCTGGGGCTACAGGTGTGCACCACTGTACCCAGCTAATTTTTGTATTTTTAGTAGAGATGGGGTTTCACCATGTTGGCCAGGCTGGTCTCAAACTCCTGACCTTGTGATCCGCCTGCCTCAGCCTCCCAAAGCACTGGGATTACAGGCAACTCTGCATCTTTATACGGCACATGTGTGCATACATGCACACCAGCAGACACTTGGGAATTCACACTTGGACACACAGGCCAGCCCTATTTGAAACTTCAGGTGTGCACTCCCAAAGACCCCCCTCCGATACTTTGAGGGATTTGTCCGGCACCCTGGAAATAGGGACACAGGCAGGGTTGGACACCTGATGAGTTTGCTGGCAGGCCCCACCTGGGGTTCACTCCCTCAGGCCAGTGGGGGAAATCACCCTTGGCTGTCCTCCCACTGGAACCTTGCTTGTCCTTTGACACCCCACCATTAGGCTCCCGAGGCCTCTGGTGCTCCTGCATCATCCCCTCCCACGCAGCCCCCACCCAGGCCTCTTGTTTTTTGACCAAAGCATATCTGTCCTGAGTCCCCCTCCCTTGGGTGCCAGTGGGTGAAGTGGGATTAAACTCTCCTGCCCACATATTGAGACTCCCAGGAAATAACTCTGGTTCCTGAAGTAGGGCCTGCCAGAGTCAGACCTCAGAGAAGTCAGTGAGGCCCTTGAACAAAAATCTAAGTAGTTCTCCATAGGTCATTCTGTTCTGTGAAGTCTCAGCTAACAGATCCCAGGGTCCACATTCCAGGCTCCAGAACCCACCTGGTGGCAGCTGGCTGTAACTGCAGACCGAGGTGTCTGGTTTGCCCACAGATCTGTTTCCACAGAAGTGTGCTGCCCCGGGTACCGGGGCCTGGGATAGCAGGATGAGCAGATGTAACTTGTGGTTTGCACGCTGGAGGGAGGCATAATGCTAAAAAGCCAAACCTCTTACTTTGCTTGCTTTTCAGCAGAGGCCTGAGGTCCTTTTCCTGAGAACGCAGCCCCCCCACCACCACCCCCCAGTTAGACATGCAAACACAGCCATGGCAGTTTCTGTGGGCCAGCCCTGGGCTTGAGGCTTTATTTTTATTTTTATTTTTGAGATGGAGTTTCGCTGTTGTTGCACAGGCTGGAGTGCAATGGCTCAGTGCAACCTCCGCCTCTGGGTTCAAGTGATTCTCCTGCCTCAGCCTTCCAAGTAGCTGGGATTACAGGCATTTGCCATCATGCCCAGCTAATTTTTTGTATTTTTAGTAGGGATAGGGTTTCACCATGTTGACCAGGCTCGTCTCGATCTCTTGACCTCGTGATCCGCCCGCCTCGGCCTCCCAAAGTGCTGGGATTACAGACGTGAGCCACCACACCCGGCCAAGGGAGTCTTTGTTAATACAGGCATGGCTTTGGTGGGTGAGGAGGGCAGCAAATGCTTCTACCACTCACCCCACTGGGCAGCCCCGGGAGGACATCTGAGGCAGCTGCCTGCACTCCCTTCCCGCAGCCCTTTCTGATGCCCACTGTTCTTGAATCTCTTGAAGTAGAGGAACAGATATCCTGAGTTTCCAGCTTCCCTCCTGCCTTGCAGGTGGCCTGTTGGGATGTGTGTCTGTGGGTGAGCAGGGGAAGTTCTGGATGGAGGCAGGTTAGCTGTCATGCATCGCCCTTTCTCCACAACATCATTGCCTCGGGATAGTCAGACTTCTTACCTGTCAGCTCAGGGCTTCAAAGGCAAGTGTTTGAAGAGAACCAGGAGGAAGTTGAATGGTGTATTCTGACCTAGCTTTGGAAGTCACATAGAGGCATTTCTGACATATGCTGTCCATCAAAGCAGTCACAAGCCTCTCCCGTGGCAGGAGAGGATGCACAAACCCCATTTTTGTTTTGTTTTGTTTTGTTTGATACGGAGTTTTGCTCTGTTGCCCAGGCTGGAGTGCAATGCTGCAATCTCGGCTCATTGCAACCTCTGCCTCCCAGGTTCAAGCCATTCTCCTGCCTCAGCCTCGTAAGTAGCTGGGATTACAGGCACCTGACACCATGCCCAATTAATTTTGTATTTTTAGTAGACACGGGGTATCACCACATTGGTCAGGCTGGTCTCAAACTCCTGACCTCAAGTGATCCACCTGCCTCAGCCTCCCAAAGTGCTGGGATTCCAGGCGTGAGCCACAGTGCCTGGGCAGGCCCCACTTCTTGATTGAAGAAGTACGAAATTACTCAGGGACATGCTTAATATAACCATAGACATTGATGCTGTTTCTAATACTTTCAGAAGAAGTAACGCTCTGATGAGCAGCCTTAGGCTGAAATCTGTGTGTACATCTGCTTAGAAAGTTTATATAGTTAGGCCGGGTGCGGTGGCTCACGCCTATAATCCCAGCACTTTGGGAGGCCGAGGCGTGTGAATCACGAGGTCAAGAGATCGAGACCATCCTGGTCAACAAGGTAAAACCCCGTCTCTACTAAAAATACAAAAATTAGCTGGGCATGGTGGTGCGCGCCTGTAGTCCCAGCTACTTGGGAGGCTGAGGCAGGAGAATTGCTTGAACCCAGGAGGCGGAGGTTGCAGTGAGCCGAGATCGTGCCATTGCACTCCAGCCTGGGTAACAAGAGCGAAACTCCATCTCAAAAAAAAAAAAAAAAAAAAGAAAGTTTATGTAGTTACGCTGGGCATGGTGGCTTACACCTGTAATCCCAGCACTTTGGGAGGCTGAGGTGGGCAGATCATGAGGTCAGATCAAGACCATCCTGGCCACCATGGTGAAACCCCATCTCTACTAAAAATACAAAAAAATTAGCTGGGGGTGGTGGTGTGTGCCTGTAATCCCAGCTACTCGGGAGGCTGAGGCAGGAGAATCGCTTGAACCAGGGTGTTGGAGGTTGCAGTGAGCCGACATCACACCACTGCACTCCAACCTGTAGACAAAGTGAGACTCCAATGCAAAAAAAAAAAAGAAAAAGTTTATTTATCAATTCAACAGAGATTTACTGAGAGCTGTCCTTTCTTTCTTTCTTTCTTTCGCTCTTTCTTTCGCTCTGTCACTCAGGCTGGAGTACAGCGGCATAATCTCGGCTCACTGCAACCTCCACCTCCCAGGTTCAAGCAATTCTCCTGTCTCAGCCTCCCCAGTAGCTGAGATTACAGGCACCCGCCACCACGCCCGGCTAATTTTTGTACTTTTAGTAGAGATGGGGGTCTCACCATGTTGGCCAGGTTGGTCTTGAACTCCTGACCTCAAGTGATCCACCTGCCTCAGCCTCCCAAAGTGCTGGGATTACAGGTGTGAGTCATTGAGCCTGGCCCAGAGCTGTTATAAGGGTCCTAAAAATCTGTTTTAATCAAGTATTGTAAGGTATGCTGACATGGAAATGACTGTCATGAAGAAAGATCTTTGTTCTAGAAACAAGAGGCAGGGCACGCTGTGCAGAGCGGCTCGGGAACGCACCGGGTTGGTCAGGCGGCAGAGGGAAGGAGGGGAAAACATGAGTGAGAGCCTTTATTGTGGTTTCCATGGGGAGGAATGGGCGAGGCAAGGTAAGCAGGCTGAGGATTGGTTGGTTTGAATAATTGCAGGAGGTGCTGGGGTAGAAGGGTTTTCCCTAGTTGTCTGCTGCCTGGCCTCGGGATGATCAGGGCAGCTGGATACTGGCCCTGAGTAAGAGCGCCTAATGAAGGAGGCGTGTGTGGGTATGGGCTGTGGATTGGGTGGTGTGCATTTGCAAGGCACTTCCTGGGTGAATTGTTCACTCTCTCCAGGAACCAGTTAACCCTGGAAAGAGCGAGGCCCCAAAATGTCAAAACATCTGAGTACAGAAAAGCAAAGGCATGGTTAATACAAGGGCCTACTATATATCAGGCATAGTTCTAGGAACTGGGCGGTGAACAAAATGGACAGTCCGGGTATTTGTGGAGTTCATATCCTGTGGGAAGGCAGGCTATGAGCAGACAAGCACATCTGTATTTTGTAAATATATCATATTTTTTCAACAAATATTTTATGGCTGCCCTGTGTGCCAGGCCTGGTTCTAAGCACTGATATATGATTAACAGAACAGATAAAGTCCCTGTTTTCAGCATACGCATGTTTTAGTGGAGGGAGACTGCAATGAATGAACAAAGAAAAGAAAAGAAAAGAAAATTCAAGGCTGCGCGTGGTGGCTCTCACCTGTAATCCCAGCAATCTAGGGAGGCTGAGGTGGGCAGACCACTTGAGGTTAGGAGTTCGAGACCAGCCTGGCCAACATGGTGAAAACCCGTCTCTCCTAAAAATACAAAAATTAGCTGGGCATGGTGGCAGGTGCCTGTAATCCCAGCTACTCTGAGAGGCTGAGGCAGGATAATGGCTTGAACCCAGGAGGCAGAGGTTGCAATGAGCCAGGATGGTGCCACTGCACTCCAGCCTGGGTGACAAGAGCAAGGTTCTGGTTCAAAAAAAAAAGGACGTAAGGAAAGAAGCAAGAAGGAAGGAAAAGAAAATTCAGTGACAAGAAGTATAACAGGATCAAGGGATAAAAAAAAGGACTGGAGGGTTATTCCAGATAAGGTGATCAGGGAAGTCTTCTCTGAGGAGGTGATATTTGAGCAAGATGTGAGTGAGGAGAAGGAGCCAGCCACACAAAAACCTGGGAGAAGAGAATTCATGCAGAAAGAGACCAGAGTGAAAAGCCCTGGAGTGATGATGAGCTTGGTGCTGAAGCCGTCTGATCTTGAGGCAGAAGAATAGAATCTGGAAGCAGGGAACATAAGGCTGATTTACGCTGACTAAATTAACTAAAACTAATAACTAAATGACTAAATAACTAAATTAAAAGGAAAACCCCAACTTTCCACGTCCAAGTAACAAAAGAACCAGAGGCTACTCCCTTTGCAGTCCCCGCTTTTCTAAGTGGCCAATGAAAAACTGAAAGTACCTCTGATTGGTTTCTCCCCACAACCAATCAGGCTGGTTGGGGGCCAAGTCTTCATTTGCATAGGAGTATAACTTTCTAACTTAACTTCAGCCTCTGATTGATCACTTTCCACAACCAATCAGACATTTGCACAGGGTGTAACTTGTAACTTCACTTCGGCCTCTGATTGGTCACTTTCCACAACCAATCAGACTGATCATGGGCCACTCCTTCATTTACATAGGATGTACACCAAATAACCAATGGGAAACCTTTATAGGGTATTTAAACCCCAGAAACTTCTGTAAGGAGGCGTTTGAGCTCTTTTGTTTGGGCTGTTTTCACCCTGTGGAGTGTACTTTTGTTTTTCAATAAACCTCTGCTTTTGTTACTTTAGTCTTTCCTTGCTTTGCCTGTGTGTTTTAACCAAGACACCAGGAACCTGGGCACCCTCCACTGGTAACAGTCTGGCTGCAGCATAATGAGTAATGCAGTAGGTTAGGATGAGAGTGAGGTCAGAGACAGGTAGGAGTCAAGAAGTGTGGAAGCAGGGAAGTGATTTAATCTGCTTTTAAAGTTCCCTCTGGCTGCTGTGTGGAGATTGGATGGTAGGAAGGACAAACGTAGAATTAGGAAGACAAGCTAGGAGGTTATCTCCCTGGTAAGAGACGCCACTGATCAGGCTGGGGCGGTGGCTTTGGAGATGCACAGATGTGGGGGCATCAGTGAATCTTAGAACTTGTCCGCCACTGAAGTTACATAGGGAGTTAAAACATGCACAGACTTCTGGACCTTACCTTTGCAGAGACTTGTGAAAGAAAAATAAATCTTGGGGTACCAAAGTCACTAACCTAAAGGGACAAGTCAAGTTGGGAACTGCTTAGGGAAACCTGCCTCCCATTCTATTCAAAGTCACCCCTCTGCTCACTGAGATAAATGCTTGCCTCCTTTAGAGACACTAATCAGAAACAAAACAATGCAACCTTCTGTTTCTTATCTACCCATGACCTGGAAGCCCCTTTCCAGCTTTGAGTTGCCCTGCCTTTCCAGACCGAACGGATGTTCTCATCTCGCACATGTTGACTGATGCCTCATGTCTCCCTGAAATGTTGTAAAATCAAACTGTGCTCTGACCACCTTGGCACATGTCGTCAGCACCTCCAGGTTGTGTCACAGGCCTACATCTTCAATATGGGCAAAATAAACTTCTTCTTTTTATTTTTTTAAAAGACGGGGTTTCACCATATTGGTCAGGCTGGTCTCGAACTTCTGACCCCAGGTGATCCACCCACCTTAGCCTCCCAAAGTGCTGGGATTACAGGCGTGAGCCACTGCGCCTGGCGGCAAAATAAACTTTCTACATTAACTGAGATCTGTCACAGATATTCAGGGTTTACAGCCTCAATGCCTAAGGAATCTACACTTTTTTTTTTTTTTTTTTTTTTGAGATGGAATCTCACTCTGTCGCCCAGGCTGGAGTACGGTGATATGATCTCAGCTCACTGCAACCTCTGCCTCTCGGGTTCAAGTGATTCTCCTGCCTCAGCCTCCTGAGTAGCTGGGCCTACAGGCACATGCCACCACACCCAGCTAATGTTTTATTTTTAGTAGAGATGGGGTTTCACCATGTTGGCCAACCTGGTCTCAAACTCCTGACCTCAGGTGATCCACCTGCCTCGGCTTCCCAAAGTGCTGAGATTACAGGCGTAAGCCACCGCACCTGGCCTGGAATCTATACTTTTAACAAGCCCCCTGGGATATGCCACTCTGTCTCTAGGTGCCCACTTGTCTACTGGTGGTAAAGGGGTAAGTGTGGCCGGGCTCGGTGGCTCATGCCGGTAATCCCAGCACTTTGGGAGGCCAAGGTGGGCAGATCACTGGCATTCAGGAGCTCGAGATCAGGTTGGGCAACATGGCGAAACCTCGTCTCTAACAAAACAGATACAAAAAATTAGCTGAGCCTGGTGGCAAGTGCCTGTAGTCGGAGCTATTCAAGAGGCTGAAGTGGTAGGATCACCTGAGTCCAGGAGGTTGAGGCTGCAGTAAGCCATAATCACGTCACTGTACTCCAGCCTGGGTGATAGGGTAGGGATGGGGAAGGGAAAGTCTGGCGTCTTGGATTCTAGTCCCAGCTACGGGTCTGTTTGCGGGGGCTCAGTGGCCCCAAGTGATCATCAGGTATAGCAATGCCTGCCTCTAAGATGGGCTGAAAGTGCGGAATAAATAACAGCATTTGTAAAGCACTCGGGTTATGTTTGGCAAACGGTGCAGGCTCACGGGCAGTTGGAAGGCGCATCGGCCTTGCAGCCATGTGCTAATATGAATTCCAGTCCTTTTGGGGCCTCGATTCCCTCCTCCATAAACTGGTATCCATAATGCAACTTTGTGACAGGCTCCGTGAATGTGAATGTTGTGAGAATGCGCGGGGTAAAGGCAACGTCTCTCCCTCTCGGGATGAGCTGGGATGGCGTCAGGCCCATACTCTCGCTCCACTGGGCGTGGCTCCCCAGCTCCCGGGGCTACGCGGGCTCGAAGTACACCATTGCCCTCTTATGGCCTCGGAAGGACTGGGCGGTGGGGCTGTTCTCTAGCGCCTTCCTCCAGGCACCCCGGAGGGCGAGGGTCTGGCAGCCCAATTACCCAGGGCCTTGGGGCACTAGCATTCACGTCATCCACTCCCTGGCAGGGTTGGCAGGAATTTTTTTTTTTTTTTTTTTTTTGAGACGGAATCTCGCTCTAACGCCCAGGCTGTAGTGAAGTGAGGGGTGACCTCGGATCACTGCAACCTCAGCCTCCCAGGTTCAAGCGATTCTCCTGCCTCAGCCTCCAGAGTAGCTGGGATTACAGGCGCGCACCATAACGGGAATTTTTGTATTTTTAGTAGAGACGGGTTTCACTATGTTGGTCAGGCTGGTCTCAAACTACGGATCTCGTGATCCGCCCGCTTCGGCCTCCCAAAGTACTGGGATTACAGACATGAGCCACCACGCTCGGCCCAGGGCTGGCTTTCTTAAGTGTGGTCGTGAGCCTTAAGAGAAAGAAATGCTGACCCTTTGGAGACTGATAAAACAATTAGCTCAATGGATCTTTCTTCAGGAGGTGGACTTGGTTTACCTGCTTTACTGACCACAGCTGATGCAAATTATTTCATTTAATCCTCTTTAGAGTCCCCGTGCATGGGGAATTATCTTCCCCAACTAGTTTTTTGTGAATGCTGCAAACCATGCAGGGCAAGGAGAGGGAGAGGGTAGTGGGGGACAGGGAGAAGGGGCGAGGGGTACGTTCCTATTAAAACGGAGCTGCACCTGGGCGCGGTGGCTCACACCTGTAATGGGAGGCTATTGCGGGAGGATCACGAGGTCAAGGGTTCGAGACCAGCCTGACCAACATAGTGAAACCCAGTGTCTATTTAAAAATACAAAAATTAGCCGGGCGGTATGGCATGCACCTGCAATCTCAGATACTTGGGAGGCCGAGGCAGGAGAATTGCTTGAACCTGGGAGGTGGAGGTTGCAGTGAGCCAAGAGCCTGCTTCTACATTCCAGCATGGGCGACAGAGCGAGACTACGTCTCAAAATAAAATAAAATAAATAAAACGGAGCAGCAGGAAAATCCAGAGACATCCGTCTATTCCCCGCTGAATCCTTAGAACAGCGCCTGGCACACACAGAGCGCTCAACTCGCTGTATGACTAAATGCAAGCCAAGATCTTTCTATTATGTGCGCACTTGCCTTCCCTACCAAATATACTGGCTTGCAAGGTTTGACCTATTTTCTTAGACGATTTTTTACTTTTTTTCCAAAAGAAATATTGGCGTAAATTAGCTTGCTCAAAGGAGTCTTTATGAAAAGACAGAACCAAGTGAGAAGCATCTGGAACCCGGTTTGGGGGTTATAGATGATGATGCTGAGCCAGTATCCACAGGGCGGCAGGAACGTAGAATACTGGGACTACTAGGAATGGTGTGGAGTGGGGCTCTTCTTTCTGTTCAAATAGTGTTTCTGTAGATCCCATCTCTCCATCCTCCTGAGCTCTCTCTTACAAAATATCGGATTTCAACAGCTTAGAATTGGACAGAAACTCAGAATTCCGTTTTTCAATTATTTCTAACCCTGATAAACAATAAATGGGATGATAAGTACAAGAGAGTTTTGGTGGCCGGGCGCGGTGGCTCACGCCTGTAATCCAAGCACTTTGGAGGCCAAGGTGGGCGGATCACCTGAAGTCGGGAGTTCAAGACCAGCCTGACCGACATGGTGAAACCCCATCTTAAAAAAAAAAGAGAGAGAGAGAGAGTTTTGGTAAAAAGTCACACAAGGTGAGATTTTATTATTCCAAAGGTTCTCCCTTACCAATAGTAAACATGGCAGCTCGGTTCCCTTCCCTTCGGGTTCGCCTTATGGTTGCCAATTGTAAACATGGCCTCCAGACCGTGAGTTCTCATTGGTCGCTGCACCGAGGCCCCGCCCTTCCCCGCCCCTCCGAACGCTGCCGGGAGTTGCGGAGCCGGATATTGCGGCTCCTGGCTGAGCTGCGTCTGCGCAACTCTTTGGCGCCAAGATGGCGATGGAGATGAGGCTTCCAGTGGCTCGCAAGCCTCTTAGCGAGAGACTGGGCCGCGACACTAAGAAACATCTAGTGGTTCCGGGGGACACAATCACTACGGACACGGGATTCATGCGGTACGTGGAGACTTGGGGGAGTCTAGGCTTCAGAGAGCGCTTCGGGGCTCTGCACGTGGTCCAGGCCTCGTATCCCTGAGTGACCATAACTCACCGCGGGACCCAGGGCACATCTCTTGAGCGTCCTACTCGTCTCGCTTCCGAGCCTCGTGCTTCTTGCCCCCGGCATCTTGTGTGTCCCCGTCTGCATTCGTCTCCGCTTCCTGAAACCCTCCACTCCTGACCTCCGGTGGCTGTGACTTTTGAGTTTTCTGCCTGAAGTCCAAATCTTTGAGGCTTCCTTGTAGGAGACTTGGCAAACTGGAGAGGGTTAGGAGCAGGCTCTCTCTCCAGTTTTCAGCTGTCCGAGGGGACGGTGAGCGTTCTTGACTTGGCCTCCTTCTCTTCAGTTTAGAATCCGTAATTGTTCGAGCTTAGGGCAAACCGTTATATTGCGCTGCCTGCACCCATTTACACACAGTTTGAAGCTAAGGGGTGCAGTACAGTGCGTTGTAGTTAAGAGGGCAGGCTCTTGAGTCAGACAGTTGGGGTTCCTTCCAGTCCTGCTACCATCGCATTTATTAGCTGCATTG
Source organism: Aotus nancymaae (assembly GCF_030222135.1). NCBI lineage: Eukaryota > Metazoa > Chordata > Mammalia > Primates > Aotidae > Aotus > Aotus nancymaae. The sequence goes on along the minus strand of NW_026988414.1, from coordinate 1,372,916 downwards.
CCTCTGCCCCGGCCAGTTTCCTCTTCTGTTAAGATAGTGATAACAGTATGATACGGCAATGAGGAGTAAATTAGATAATTACGTAAGAAAAGAAGTACAACCAGCCATTATATATATCATCATCATCATAGTTAACACTAGTGGTATTTCAAACTTTTATTTTTTTGTACCTGTATATATACAAGGGGCACAACATTCATAGCATTGCCCTTTAACCTGTTAGTTTAAGGTTAGTGGATCCTAGAAGATCTTTTTTTTTCCTCCTTTTTGAGAGGAAGTCTCGCTTTGTCGCCCAAACTGGAATGTAGTGGTGCGGTCTGGACTCACTGCAACCTCTGCCTCCCGGGTTCAAGCGATTCTCCTGCCTCAGCCTCCTAAGTAGCTGGGATTACAGGTATATGCCACCACGCCCAACTAATTTTTGTATTTTTAGTAGTGATGGGGTTTCACCATGTTGGTCAGGTTGGTCTCGAACTCCTGACTGCAAGTGATCCACCCGACTCGGCCTCCCAAAGTGCTGGGATTACAGGCGTGGGCCATCATGCTCGGCCCCTAGGAAATCTTCAGATTCATTCTTTGATGAATGCTTTCAACATATGTTTACATTTTGTGCCGTTGGGATAGAACAGCAGAGTGAAAAATCTCTGTCCTGGTGGAGTGCTAACAGGGAGAGATGGACAATAAGTGCAACGAATAAGTTATTCAGAACATTAGGCAATAAACGCAATGGGGAGAAAGTGGAGCAGGGTAAATGGAAGACGGTGGGAGGGTGGCAACGCGGTTGGGGGTGGGCTGTGTTTTCAGTGGCCTGGTCCAGGTGGGCCTGCTGGAGAGAGTGCCATCCGAGCAGACCTGAGTGGGAGGAGTGACCTCCGAGTAGATGTCTGGACAAGGAGCACTGAAGACGGAGGGAGCAGCCAGCACAGGCTTTACAGGGGGAGCCTGTTAGCTTTGAGGAACACTTTGTTCTTGAAGGGAGAGAGGGCACCTCAAGAGTTACCCTGGGATCCTTTCTTTGTGTCTTCGCCTTGCATCAGGGGCCACGGAACGTACATGGGAGAGGAGAAGCTCGTCGCGTCTGTGGCCGGCTCTGTGGAGAGAGTGAACAAGTTGATCTGTGTGAAAGCTTTGAAAACCAGGTGAGAACAAAGGTGTGTATTCCCTTTCTTGCGGCATCCAGGTTGTACAGCCAGGCTCTTTCTGCCTCCCCTCTGCCCCCACCCTACCCCTGCCTGCCCCATCCTGCTGTAAGTCTGTGGTTTTGACCATGCACTATAGGTGGGTGGTGCAGAGCAGCGCAGGCTTCAGAGGTTTCCCCATGTTATGTCACCTCTCCAAACCTTGGTTACCTCCTCTGAAAGTGACTATACAGTATGGCCTACTTCATAGGATTTTCTTTCTTTTTCTTTCTTTTTTTTTTGAGATAGAGTCTCACTCTGTCATCCAGGCTGGAGTGCAGTGGCACCATCTGCTCACCGCAACCTCCACCTCCCAAGTTTAAGCAATTCTGCTGCCTCAGCCTCCCAAGTAGCTGGGATTACAGGTGCCCGCCACCACACCTGGCTAATTTTTTTATATTTTTAGAAGAGACAGGGTTTCACTATGTTGGCCAGGCTGGTCTCAAACTGCTGACCTCAGATGATTCCCCCCACCTTGGCCTCCCAAAGTGCTGGGATTACAGGCATGAGCCACTGCGCCTGGCTTAGGATTTTTTTTAGAATTCAGTGAGATGGTGCATGTATTTAGCACAGGGCCTGATACCTAGAAGCATTTAATAAAGGTTAGCCCCAGAAAGCAAGACAGTAGGGTTGGAACAGAGTGAGTGAAGCAGAGAGTAGGGGCAGATATAAGCAGAGAGCTGAGGTGGGTGGACATGGGCCTGCCTTCTTTGCCACAGTAAGCATTTTGGCTTTTATTTTGCATGATCTGGGAAGCCACTGGTGGGGGTGGAGCAGAGGAGAGACTTGGTGTGGACTTCAGCTCACTCTGGCTACTGATGGGAGATTGAAGGGGGATGGGGCAAGCTAAGGGAGATGGGTTGGGGACCATACTCATGATCTGAAGCGATGGTGGCTTGGACCAAGTTGGTAGCAGTGGAAGGTGGAGGAGCGATTTTATTTTCTGAGTGTTGTTTTAAAATCATGAAGAGGTGTTGGGTTTTTGTATTCTTTCGGCTTTACTGTATATAGGACCTAGTCATCTGTGAATAGAAATAAATTTTTATTTCTTCCTTTCCAATTTGGATGCCTTTTATTTCCTGCATATGTATTTTTTTCTTTTTCTTTCTCATATGTTTTGTTTTGTTTTTTCTTTTTTTTGAGACGGAGTTTCACTCTTGTTTCCCAGGCTGGAGCGCAATGGCGCCATCTTGGCTCACCACAACTTCGGCCTCCCGGGTTTGGGCAATTCTCCTGCCTCAGCCTCCTGAGTAGCTGGGATTACAGGCATGCACCACCAAGCCTGGCTAATTTTGTATTTTTAGTAGAGATGGGGTTTCACTATGTTGGTCCAGCTGATCTTGTACTCCTGACCTCAGGTGATCTGCCCACCTTGGCCTCCCAAAGTGCTGGGATTACAAGCATAAGCCACCGCGCCTGGCCTCCTGCATATGTTTTAAGGGTAGAGCCAGCAGGATTTGCTATTGGACTTGTCCTGGAGCATGTGTGAGGGAGAGAAGAATCAGGGAACTCTCCAAGGTTTTTGGCCTGAGCAACTGAGGGGATGGAGTCCCTGTTGACTGAGATGGGGATAACTCATCTCCTATCTTGGTTTGCTATGACAGACTGGAGGGGCCTTAGTTTGGCACTTGATACATTTGAAAATGCCTATTAGTTACCTAAATGTCAGGGTTGGATAGCTAGCAGGTGAGTAGGATTTGGAATTCAGGAGTGTGGCACAGTCATCAGTGGTGTTTTAAAGGTATGAGGTTGAGTGGCCGAAAAGCGAAGAGGTCTAAGGACTTAGTCTCAGCACCAAGTACATCTCATTAGAATCGTGGATGAGGAATTAGCAAAGGGGCTTGAGAGGAGCAGGCAGTGAGTGAGTGGGGAGACAGTGAGCAGACTCTTGTGGTTGGCGTCCTGGCTCAGATTTCTTTTCTCTTCCTTTGACTGGTGCAGAACTCATCCACGTGCTGCCGGAAAATAGTCCATGTTTTTCATTGTCGTGTAATCGAACAAAATAGGGTTTTTAGGCTAAATGAACTACTTGGATAGTGATATGTTTAAGGATAGTTATTGGAGACTATACATGGAGGAACGCTTGAAGTTTGCTGAATGTGGTGCCTGTTCAAGGCTCTCATCCTGTTTAACCGACGTCTCAAATGATGTGTGGTCTTATAAAAAAGTCTGCTCACGGATGGATGAATATCTTGTGTTTTATCTTTCAGATACATTGGTGAAGTAGGAGACATTGTAGTGGGAAGAATCACAGAGGTAAAGTCGATATCAGATCGGTTTCTACAAAGTCAAGTCAGGCTGGTGATTTAATAAACGGGACAGTCATTCCACACGTAGTTACATGAAAAAGGCGTTCATTGCATTTGGCTGTTGTGTGACCTCTGATGTAAATATGTGACTTGTTCGGTTTGAGATTACTGGTGACGTAGGATGTGAGCTTCTGTCCCTGGAGCATGTGTCCAGGTGTGGACCTTGGCTTATAGGTTCAACAGAAGAGGTGGAAGGTGGAGACCAACTCCAGGCTGGATTCGGTCTTGCTGCTCTCGTCCATGAACCTTCCTGGAGGAGAGCTGGTAAGGGCTGCAGCCGGGGCCGTGGACTAGGGCTCCGTGGGCTGGGGGGAGCTGTGGGACCCTTTGTTCCACCAGAGGAGTTTGCTTTACAGCGAGGTTGCCCCTTCGACTCCGGTTTGTCTGCTGTGAAGTTTGCTGCCTGGATGTGTATGTAGACTTTTCACCCTGCCTAGGTCTCCCAAAACAGGAAGCAGTTGGCATATGGTAGGATGAGAAACATCCATGGGGTGAGATCCCAACAGAGTTGGGGAGAGAAGCTCTTAGATCCTTGGAATAATTTTCCTTTTCTGGACATACCAGCTTTGCACAATGAAGATGTTCCTTGAAAAGTTGTCTTTACATTAGTTTTTTGTGAATTGAAAGGCATTTGGTTATTCCAGACAACCACAGTAACTAAGCCACAGCCTTCTGTAAAATACCGTGGTTGACCTTTATCTTCAGTCCAGCGTGTATTTACAGAGAGGCTTACTGTGCCACGCTCTGTGGAATGCCAAGCACGGTTGAGTTCCCTAGCAGGGGATATAAGATAACTGATCCACTACCTGGCAGTGGAAGAAAATATAAGCGTGTGGTTTTGCAAAAGGAGTGGTTAATTTCAGTGAGAGAAGCTCATAGGAAAGACAGGCATTGGAGTTGATCCTGGAAGGATGGAGAGACTCGAAATGACTAGTTCAAGGAATCTGAGATAAAGGGAGATGTGTGAGCACAGGAGTTAGTCTAGTCCTCCTGGATCGCAGAGAGCTGTCGTGGGAGGTGAGTGTGGAAATGTCGAGAAGGGAGCAAAAGAGGAAGAGAAGAGGAGCTGCAAAAAAGTCTCTCGAGACGGAAAGTCTTGATTATCACTCTGATTCCCCTCAAGTGGCTTGGGTATACTACTCTCGCCATAGTTCTCAGTGCTTGAATATTGTGGTTGGCCTCACAAATCTCAAAAGGAAGTGAAAGAGGAAGAAGTGATGGCGACCTTTCTGAGGATCTGGCTTAATTAATGTCATTTCTTTGTTTATTTCAGAGGAGAAGATCTGCAGAAGATGAGCTTGCAATGAGAGGTTTCTTACAAGAGGGCGACCTTATCAGTGTATCCTGCACTTTGCGCTCCGGCCTCTTGATGCTTTTCTATAAGGCTAGGCAATGGGCCTTCCACCGCATGTCTCTGACAGAGGAGCCATGCCATCCTTGGAGGGATCCGAGTCTTAGACCAAGTGTCGGGCTCTGCTGCCTCCTTTCTCAGCCTCCTTAACTCAGGCTGACTCGTCAGCTCTTGTTCAGACCGGCTGCTAAGTCTTTCCTTTGGGTCTTGGAACGCACGATGGCCTGTGCTTTAAGCTAGGCTTTTGTTAATGACGTTAACTTTTATCCTAGGGAGTGGAAAAGGTGTTGTTCACATCAAGGTATTAATGACAGGCCAGGTGTGGTGGCTTATGCCTGTAATCCCAGTGCTTTGGACGGCCAAGGAGGGAGGATTGCTCGAATCTAGGAGTTCAAGACCAGCCTGGGCAACATAGCAAGACCCCCATGTCTGCAAAAAAATAAACCAAAAATAAATTAGCTGGGCATGGTAGCATGTGCCTGTAGTCCTAGCTACTCAGGAGGCTGGGTCCAGAGGGTTGCTTGAGCCCAGGAGCTCAGAGCTACAGTGGGCTATAATCACACCACTGCATTCCAGCCTGGGTGACAGCAATACTGTCTCTATTTTATTTTTATTTATTTATTTATTTTGAGACAGAGTCTAGCTCTGTTGCCCAGGCTGGAGTGCACTGGCACCATCATGGCTCACTGCAACCTCTGCCTCTTGGGTTCAAGCGATTCTCCTGCCTCAGCCTCTCAAGTAGCTAGGATTACAGGTGTGTACAATGCCTAGCTAATTTTTGTATTTTTAGTAGACACGGGGTTTCACCATGTTGGCCAGGCTGCTTTTGAACTCCTGACAGGTGATCTGCCTGCCTTGGCCTCCCAAAGTACTGGGATTACAGGCATGAGCCCCCACACTCGGCCTTTGTCTCTATTTTTTTAAAAAAGGTATTCATGAAAACTAAGGGGTAACGTCACAGTGATATTCTCTGGGTCTGTCTAAGATTGTTGAGCTGGACCATTGCAGATGGGAGGAAAAGATGGAGGTGTGGGGCCAAGGGGCAGAGGCTGCTGGGGACGGGACAGTGTGTGGCAGAGGCTGCTGGGGATGGGACAGTGTGTGGCCGAGGCTGCTGTTTGTTCCTTCATCACCCTGGCCAGGCTGAGGTCCAGGCAGTGTTCTCTGACGGAGCTGTCTCTCTGCACACAAGGAGCCTGAAATACGGAAAAGTAAGTCAGGCTTTTGATGTTCCTCTTTGCTGACCAAGACTCCAAGGCTATTTCTGAATCCGCATAGCTCTCTGGAATTCTGGTCTAAAGAGACCCAGTAGCTAAGCGTTAATAGAGGCTGGCATCCCACAAACTGATTGTGTTCCTTGAACGTAACAGCAGGGAGGTCAGGGTTCACAGGGTGATGGGTCAGTAGCCTTGTAAAGGGCAAGTTTTATCCTTTTTCTCCAAGTAGACTGACTCTTCTAGCAGAAGAGCCCCTCCAGCTGTGGGTTGGGAGGCGCAGCTGTCTCTCTTCCTCCAGGGGGCGCTGCAGCTCAGCACTGGGGCCGGGGCTGAGGCCATCCTGGGAACAAAGGGAGGCTGGGCCTGGCGAAACAGCCCTTAGACAAACGTCCAATGGGTACAGTGGATGTTATTGCTGGCAAAGCTTGCTCTGTCATCTGAGCCTCTAAATGGAATTTCACTGCTTTTCTTGTACGAGGTTGCATTATTGAAGCTATTTATTATTGTAAGGAGAGCATACTTCCTAAAACAAATGAGGATTTACTAGTCTCTTAGCTTTATCTGGGTGAATGTTTTTGTTTTCTGAGTGGAACAAAAACCTCTTCCCTTAATGGAGTGGCTGCAGCCAGTCACGTTCATGTACATGGAGTAGGTGGAGGACTGCTGCAATATGCTGACTTTCACAGCCCTGGGTCCTACGGACTCTCCCTGGCAGGACGTGGACTTGGAGCTGGCCTGCCAGGACCAGACATGGATTTGCACCTAGCTCCACCCATCTCCTCTCCTACCCAGAGGCGCACATCTCAGAGGCATGATAAGTGTTTGGGGTTCGGGTGTAAGCTAGAGTCGTGGAACGATACAGTGCCCCTGGGCCAGCAGGACGCTCAAGCTCACTTCCTCATTGGCTTCCGCTTCTCTAATGTCTGGCACATAAGCTCTGGCTTAGAGTGCAAGGAAGGCTGCAAAGGGAAATGACAGAGAAGAGATTGAAAGGCACCTTCTGTTGGGATGTATGAATAACCCGTGAGTCCCGAAGTGTTCTCTGCAAGAATGTGTGCTCTGTATGTGCGTGTAGGCGACAACAATTTCGAACAGGAACGACACGGTGTGGAATATACTTAGGGTGTGTGTTCTGTAGTCTCCTCTCCATTCACCCCGCTGAGGACCCTGCAGTGACCTAGCGTTGCGATGTGTTTCTTTAGCTAGGTCAGGGGGTTTTGGTCCAGGTTTCCCCGTCCCTGGTGAAACGGCAGAAGACCCACTTTCATGACTTGCCGTGTGGTGCCTCAGTGATTCTGGGCAACAACGGCTTCCTCTGGATTTACCCAACACCTGAGCACAAAGAAGAGGAAGCAGGGGGCTTCACGGCAAACCTGGAGGTGAGCAAACCCTGGCCGCCGTCGGTGGGAGGGGGAGGCTCGGTCTTGGCTGTGTTTCTGTGGCCGGCGGAGTTGCTCGTTTTTGACTATGTTATTGCTGTAGTCTGAGTCACTCTGACTTTCCATCAAGGTGTATTCATCAACCCGTATGGTCTTCTCTCTTCTAAAGGGATGAACTCAGTGAATGGTTTCAGCCTTGTTGGCAGAGATGGCGAAGTTGCAGGGTAATAGCCAGAGAGCCACTGAAGAAGTGAAGAGGCCATTTTTTTTTCTTTTTTGAGACGAACTCTCGCTCTGTCCCCCAGGCTGGGGTGCAGTGGCATGACCTCGGCTCACTGAAGCCTCTGCCTCCAGGTTCAAGTGATTCTCCTACCTCAGCCTTCTGAGTAGCTGGGATTACAGGCATGCACCACCATGCTTGGCTAATTTTTGTATTTTTAGTAGAGATAGGGTTTCACCATGTTGGTCAGGCTGGTCTCAAACTCCTGATCTTGTGATCTGCCCACCTCAGCCTCCTGAAGTGCTAGGATTACGGGGGTGAGCCACTGCACCCAGTCCCATTCTTTTTAATCTCCCTTGGATTTAGCTGGTTGGTTGGTTTGGAGTTCCAGAGTGATACTGTGTGAGTCATCAATGATTTATTTGTGATTTTCTTTGGCTGGTCACGTATTTTGGTCCTGTTTATATTTCCCTTTCCTCCTCCTCCGCATCCCCTTATAGCCCGTCTCTCTTGCTGATCGGGAGGTGATTTCCCGGCTTCGGAACTGCATTGTCTCGCTGGTAACTCAAAGGATGATGCTGTACGATACCAGCATCCTCTACTGCTATGAAGCATCCCTGCCACATCAGGTATTCTCCCCAGGGCTTCTCGCTTTTTCACTGATCTGCGAGCTGCTCTGTTGTTTACTCAGAGACAATCTGCACGTCTCCCCCATACTTTCCCAATATCCATCAATATGGACTGGCCTGGAAACAGCCTTAATGAGTGTCTGCTAGATCTTTCCCTGAGACACTTGCAATCTTCTCAATGTCTAGCGTCAATCTAAGGATTTGGTGGGGGATGGAGGTGTCAGGTGGAACTAGTTTATGAGAGCAGCCCTCTGGACTTGATCTTACTCATCCCAAATTTCAGCCATCTTTTGGATGGATGTCAGAATATTTTTGTTCTTGTCGGCTGTATCTCAGAATCTTGCTGATTTATTAGGCTGCTTCTAGCAGATAGTATCTTGTAACGCTCAGTCTCTGAGACATGAAAGGAATACAGAAGGTTTATGTTAACAGCTTGATTTATGTTTGGATTGGCTTGGTGGTCTGTTTATGGCTGGTTTCTTTTCTGAATAAATGCCTTTTCCTTTTTTCAGATCAAAGACATCTTAAAGCCAGAAATAATGGAGGAGATTGTGATGGAAACACGCCAGAGGCTTTTAGAACAGGAGGGATAAGGAGGTGCTCCAGAAGGACAGGACTGCGGACCTTGCAGGAGTGAAGATGGTGATGTGTGGTCCCCATATGTGGCTCTGCAAAGACTTGAGAGGTCATCACTTTGTTTGCATTGACGGCCCCGTGGCTGCCTCCAGCTCGCAGGCCTGCTTTCTCCTGTCCTGACGTCAAGCCTCGATGGCAGGTGAACAATGCTCCCTTGGTTTGCTGGCTGAGTCCCAGCATTAGGGGATAGTTTTAGGTCTTCCAAAGTGCACAGCGTTCCAGCCGAATGGACTCCCATCCTGGATAATACGGAGAATCCTTTGTCTTCCACTCACATCATTCGCAAGGCACAGTGCCCCATAAAATTGCCCCAGTAGAAGCATGGCATCCCTGACCCCCAAATGGTCTGTTTTGGTCTCCATTCCTATATCCTTTAAATGACTGAGAATGTAGCTGGTAAAGCTGGAAGAATAAAGTTAACCAAGCGGGCCAGCCGCAGTGGCTCATGCCTGTAATCCCAACACTTCAGGAGGCCGAGGCGGGCGGATTACCTGAGGTCAGCAGTTTGAGACTAGCCTGGCCAACATGGTGAAACCCTGTCTCTACTAAAAATCCAGAAAAGCGGCCAGGTGCAGTGGCTCATGCCTATAATCTCAGCACTTTGGGAGGCCGAGGCAGGTGGATCACGAGGTCAGGCGTTTGAGACCAGCCTAGCCAAAATGGTGAAACTCCGTCTCTACTGAAAATACAAATATTAGCCATGTGTGGTGGTGGGTAACTGTATTCCCAGCTACTCGGGAGGCTGAGGCAGGAGAATTGCTTGAACCTGGGAGGCGGAAGTTGCAATGAGCCGAGATTGTGCCACTGTACTCCAGCCTGAGCAACAGAGCGAGATTCTGTCTCAAAAAAAAAAAACAAAAACAAAAACCAAGCAGCCTTTGCTTCATTGGAATCTGATTTTCTGTTGCATATTCCTTCTGGCCATAGATGCAATTATGTCTACACCAGGCTGCCTTTATCTGTCCTGCTTGGAGGGTGCTTTGTAAGATGCTGAATTATTCATGATAATAGAGTGAATGTTCTGGGACCATGTACTCTGATAAACATGAAGAAAATAAGAAAAATGGAGACTGGAAAAGCAAAGCTGTTTTCCTCCTATAATCGAAGTAGTGGTGCATTAATTTCTGGATAATTCAGGGTTAAAAGATAAAAAGACAGAAGTTCTACTGAAGAATGTGACTTCCTGTGCCTTGTTTTTTTTCTGATGACTATCTAAAAATGGTGCCCTGATTTAGGCTTAGGGGAACTTTTTTTTTTCTGAGATGGAGTCTTGCTCTGTTGCCCAGGCTGGAGCGCAGTGGTATGATCTTGGCTCACTGCAGCCTGTGCTTCCCGGATTCCAGCGATTCTCCTGCCTCAGCCTCCTGTGTAGCTGGGATTACAGGTGCACGCCACCACACTTGGCTAATTTTTGTATTTTTAGTAGAGACGGGATTTTACCATGTTGGTCAGGCTGGTCTCAAATTCCTGACATGAATCGCCCACCTCAGCCTACCAAAGTGCTGGGATTACAGGCGTGAGCCACCTCGCCCGGCATGGGGGAGCATTTTTTAAAAGGGTACTGTGTGCCTGTAATCCCGGCATTTTGGGAAACAGGTGGGCAAATCGCCTGAGGTCAGGAGTTAAAGACCAGCCTGGCCAACATGGTGAAAACCTATCTCTACTAAAAATACAAAATAATTAGGTGGGTGTGGTGGCAGGCACCTGTAATCCCAGCTACTCAGGAGGCTGAGGCAGAGAATTCTTTGAACGCAGGAGGCGGAGGTTGCAGTGAGCCAAGATTGCACCACTGTACTCTGGCCTGGGTGACAGAGCAAGACTCCGTCTCAAAAAAAAAAAAAAACAACTCGGCTCTTGGTACGTTTTTTAAATAACAACACAATGAACAACTTCTTACCTCACTTAATTTTTCTGAGAGTGACAGGTCTCTGTCACCCAGGCTGGAGTGTGGTAGCATGATCACAGCTCATTGGAGCCTCTGCCTCCTAGGCTCAAGTGAACTTATCAGTCTCCTGAGTAGCTGGGTCACAGGCACGTGACATGCCACCATACCTGACTTTTTTTTTTTTTTTTTTTTTTTTTTTGAGACGGAGTTTCGCTCTTGATACCCAGGCTGGAGTGCAATGGCGCGATCTCGGCTCACCGCAACCTCCGCCTCCTGGGTTCAGGCAATTCTCCTGCCTCAGCCTCCTGAGTAGCTGGGATTACAGGCACGCGCCACCGTGCCCAGCTAATTTTTTGTATTAGTAGAGACGGGGTTTCACCATGTTGACCAGGATGGTCTCGATCTCTTGACCTCGTGATCCACCCGCCTCGGCCTCCCAAAGTGCTGGGATTACAGGCTTGAGCCACCGCGCCCGGCCTTTTTTTTTTTTTTTTTTTTTTTGAGACGGAGTCTCACTCTGTCACCAGGCTGGAGTGCAGTGGCGCCATCTTGGCTCACTGCAGCCTCTGCCTACTGGGTTCAAGCGATTCTTCCGCCTCAGCCTCCTGAGTAGCTGGTACCACAGGCGCGTGCCACCATGCCCCGGCTAATTTTTGTATTTTTAGCAGAGACGGGGTTTCACCATGGCCAGGATGGTCTCGATCTCTTGACCTCATGATCCACCCGCCTCGGCCCCCCAAAGTGCTGGGATTACAGGCGTGAGCCACCATGCCCGGCACCTGACTTTTTTTTTTTTTTTTCAGGCAGAGTCTTGCTCTGTCACCCAGGCTGGACTATAGTGGTATAGTTACGGTTCAACTTCCTGGGCTCAAGCAGTCCTCCAGCTTCAGCCTCCTGAGTAGCTGGGACTAGAGGTGCTGAGCCACCACATGCAGCTAATTGTGTTGTGTTTTGTTTTGGTAGAGATGAAGTCTGACTGTGTTGCCCAGGCTGGTCTTGAACTCCTGAGCTCATGCAACCTTTTTGGGGAATTTGCAGACAATTGAATATTCTGTAGGCTGTGCTGCAGCTTTAGATGGATTGGCCTGTCATGTGTTTGAGAAGGTTAGCCAGCCTCCATAATTCTGGAGAGAAGGGAATGGCAAAGAGTGGAAATCTGAGTCAAGTTGTTTGTTTTTTTTTGTTTTGTTTTTAAGAGACAGAGTAAAAAAAAAAAAAAGATTCTACTCATGACAAAAAAAAAAAGAGAGACAGGGTTTCACCATATTGGCCAGGCTGGTCTCGAACTCCTGACCTTGTGATCCACCCGCCTCGGCCTCCCAAAGTGCTGGGACTACAGGCATGAGCCACCGTGCCCCACCTGGTTTTGTTTTTTTTGAGACAAGGTCTCTCTCTGTAGTCCCCAGCCTGGAGTACACTGGCGTGATCATGGCTCACTACAGACTTGGGCTCAAGCAATCTTCCCACCTCAGCCACCTGAGTAGCTGAGTTTGGTTTTCACCAGGGCCATGTGTCAGCTTATTTACCCTCACTTGGTGTCTCCCAAGCCACCAGCCTCTGCTGTTCATCCAGTATCTGCTGAATGGTGATTACCTACTAAATGGAAATATAAAGGTCTTATCTAAAAGCAGTTTTTGGTGATTATCTCCTTACAGTGGCCCGCTAGAGGGCGCCGTCGTTTAGTGTAATTCTGGTAGGTTTTTGTTTCGTTTTGTTTTTTTTAATGGAATAAACTGAAATCTTTACATGGGTATTGAATCCCTTTAGCAACTTGGTGGGTTGCTGTAACTTAATCACTCTTAATGGAAACATGAACTTGAATGGATATATTCAATATTTGACAGTATTAATTGTTTTTTTTTGGAGACAGAGTCTTTCTCTGTCCCCCAGGCTGGAATGCAGTGACACGATGTCAGCTCACTGCAACCTCTGCCTCCCGGGTTCAAGCGATTTTCCTGCCTCAGCCTCCCGAGTAGCTGGGATTACAGGCGCACACCACCACGCCACCCGAATAATCTTTATATTTTCACTAGAGACGGGGTTTCGCCATGTTGGCCAGGCTGGTCTCAAATTCCTGACCTCAGGTGATCTGCCTGCCTCAGCCTCCCAAAGTGCTGGGATTACAGGTGTGAGCCACCTCGCCCAGCCAAGCAATATTTACTTTGCCAGGCTTTGGATTCTAGTTTTTAAGTCTTTAAAAGTATCATTCAGGGCCATGTGTACTCAGGACCTCTTGAAACTGAGCCTTTGTTTCTTTAAAAAGTACATTCTACAGTATTATACAGGGATTTAAAAAGTACAGTGCATCAGGTAGGCACGGTGGCTCACGCATGTAATCCCAACACTTGGGCCAAGGCAGGCGGATCACCTGAGGTTGGGAGATTAGCCTGGCTAACATGGTGAAACCCAGTCTCTACGAAATATACACAATTAGCTGGATGTGGTGGTGCACGCCTGTAATCCTAGCTACTAGGGAGGCTGAGGTAGGAGAATCGCTTGAAACCTGGAGGCAGAGGTTGCACTGAGCCGGGATTGCACCACTGCACTCCAGCCTGGGCAACAGAGTGAGACTCCGTCTCCAAAAAAAAAAAAAGGTGCAGTGCGTCTCTAGAAAAAAAAAATATTAAAGTCTGGGCTTGGGGCTCACCTAAAACAAGAAAATAGCAAAGTGGAAAACTAGGGATAGGCCTTCAGATCAAGTACAGTTGACCTCTGCTGTGACTCCTGGAAAGCATAGTATCAATCTTTGTGGAAAACCAAACAAGATCTAGTTTGACCCTCATAAACTCTGTCTCTCCAAAAAAAAAAAAAAAAAAAGGTATGGTGGCATGCGCCTGTAGTCTCAGCTACTTGGGAGTCTGGGGTGGAGGATCACTAGAGCCCAGAAAGTTGAGGCCACAGTGAACTGAGATTACGCCACTGCACTCCAGCCTGGCTGACAGAGTAAGGCCCTGTCTTAAAAAACAAACAAGGCCAAGGGTAGTGGCTCATGCCTGTAATCCCAGCACTTTGGGAGGTCCAGGTGAGTGGATCACCTGAGGTCAGGAGTTCGAGACCAGCCTGGCAAAGGTGGTGAAACCCCGTCTCTACTAAAAATACACAAATTAGTCGGGCGTGGTAGTAGGTGCTTATAATCCCTGCTACTTAGGAGGCCGAGGCATGAGTATCACTTGAACCCAGAAGGCAGAGGTTGCAGTGAGCCGAGATCACGCCACTGCACTCCAGCCTGGGTGTCAGAGCAAGACTGTCTCAAAAAAGGAAAAATAAAAACCAAATCAAACAAAAAACCCAAAAGCCTTGTGAAGTAAGCAATGACCTCTATTTACAGGTGAAGAAATGAACTCAGACCAGCTTGGCCAACATGGTGAAACACCGTCTCTACAAAAATGCAGAAATTAGCCAGGCATGTGGCGTGTGCCTGTAATCCCAGCTACTTGGGAGGTTGAGGCAGGAGAATTGCTTCAACCTGGGAGGTGGAGGTTGCAGTGAGCAGAGATCGTGCCACTGCACTCCAGCCTGGGCCACGGAGCAAGACTCTGCCTCAAAATAAGTAAATAATAAAGATAAGGGTAAATAAAGGGGAACAAGGACATTGACAGTTGAAGAATGACACTTCAGATCAGAACTAGGATTGTCAGTCAGATAATTTTGTAAGAGAACAAAGCCAAACCAGATCACATCAGAATTTATCAACTCCAGTTCTAAATCTCTACAGTTTTTCATGTTTTTCATTCAGTACCTTCCAAGTAACTAATTCCTCTTGAAACCAGTATCAAAAGTAAGTGGCATGTTTCCATGCAGCAGAAATATTTCTAAAATACTTAATAGCTGAATATACAACACTCTTGCAGCTGTTCCTCAGATATCAGTAGCAACTTCTGAAAAATCAGTGGTCTCAGAGCAACAGGTTTTTGATGCTGAATGGTACAGTGGGAACCATGGATTTTGGAGCAAGGTCAGCCTGGGCTGAAATTGTGACTCACATATTGGCCAAGTGCCTTTGGGTAGGGAGTTCACATTTCTGAATCTGTTTCCCCATCTGTATTATGGGGAGTAGTATTACATGCCTCACTGGGCTATAGTGAAGATTACATGAGATAATGTAGTTTATGGAAAGTGCAAACAGTGCTGGGTGTAAAGTAGGCACTGATAAGTGGATCCCTTCTTAGAAATGGGATCTTGGGCAGGGTGCTGTGGCTCACGCCTGTAATCCCAGCACTTTGGGAGGCCGAGCTGGGTGGATCGCTTGAGGTCAGGAGTTCGAGACCAACCTGGCAAAGATGGAGAAACCCCTTCTCTACTAAAAATACAAAAATTAGACACTCGTGGTGGTGCATGTTTGTAATCCCAGCTACTCGGGAGGCTGAGGCAGGAGAATCGCTTGAACCTGGGAGGTGAAGGTTGCAGTGAGCCAAGATCCGGTTACTGAACTCCAGCCTGGGCGACAAGAACAAAACCCCATCTGAGAAAAGAAAGAAAAGGAAAGAAGAAAGAAATGGGATCCCGGTCAGGTGTACTGCTCTGCAGACGTGGAAAGCCAACAGGGACCAAGATGCTTTTTAGTCGCAGAACATGGATTATGTCAGGTGTGGCTTTGGCACGTCTACGTTATTGGTTCTGTAGACTTGCTAAACCCAACCATCTGGGCATTTTCTCGGCTAACATAGTGGATGTCTTCATCAGAACACGTGTTCACCTGTGACATGTTTATAATCTTAAAGGTTCGTTCCGAGGCAAACGTGATAGCGCCTGGCAAACTCTCCCAACAAATGCCGTTTCTGTAATGAGTAAGCCTCCTAATGCCCAAATAAATAGTTGAATTCGTTAGCAACATGTCGGATGTTTTTCCTATTTCTGTATACTTCTTCGCTTGTTCTAATATTTATGCTTTTTGGAGGGTGAAGGGGTTGAGAGGCGCCAAAAACCTTGGTTTCTAGGAGCGAGCCAAATTTTCTCCCTTAGAGACTGAAGGAAGTTATCAACTCCGGTTCTAGGAAAATCCAGTCCGTAGTTTTTGCCTCGCTTGGGCTCTTCCCGGTCTCATTACTCGCGCCGGGCAGACGCGGTCCCCCAGACGCGAGGCCGACGAGAGTCCACCGGGTCCCAGGAGGGCGGGGCGGCCGAGGCCCCGCGGTCGGGGCGGGTGCGAGGAGTCTCGGTGCGAGTAGACTCACGAGGGCGCCGTGGGACCACAACTCCCGGCATGCATCGCGGACTGCGCCAAACTCGGTTGGCTGGGAGATCCGCCCCTACTGCCCCCACCGGCCAATGGGACGGAGGAGACAGTCCTGACCCGGATTCTCGGGGGCCAATGGCAGTACAGAGAAGGCGAGTGCTTCCTTACCACTCACCTTGCGCTCAGAGAAGCCACATTTAAAAAGGTCGTGCGGGGCTGGGCTCTTGCAGGCAGTGGGAGCAGAGCCGGGAGGCGCGGGACGTCCCTTGAAAGCGGCGCCGGGGGCATCCCGGTCCCCGCAAGGCGGGCTCCGGACGTCGCCGGGGGCGGGGCCGAGGGCGGGGCCTGGCCTCGTTGTGGAGCGGCTCGTAATCCATCATGGCGGCCGCTGGGGTCGGTGTCTGTTCCTGAGCAGCGCTGGAGCCGGAGCCGGTTCCCGGGTCCTGCGGCTGAGGAGCCCCTCCGCTGTCCACGGCCCCTATCGGCGGGTGGCGGCTGGGTCCCTCGGCGGAGCTCGGGGGATGTGACTGCCTGGGGGCGGTGGTGGTGTCAGTGTCCGGGGCCGGGGGAAGGGGTGTCTCAGGCAGAGACCCCCGGGCTTGGGGCAGCTGAGGCGGCCGGGCCTCCTCTACACGGCGCCCGCCTTCCGCTGTTTGGGCCTCGAGAGTTCTTCGTGCCTTACAGCCCCGCCTCGGCTCTGGGACACTGAGGGGTGGTCTGTTTCCCCCAGCTTGGGACACCCCATTTTCCGAGGCTTGGAAGAGCGTCGCCCCGGAGTAAGCCGCCCGTGCCGCGCCCCGGCAGCCTCCCTCAGCCCCGAGCCGCCCCTTGCTCCTGATCCCGGCCCCAAGTTTGGCCACGGAGCTTCCCATTCAAATCCCTCCCCTGCTGTCAAGGGGTCTCCCCTTCCTCCAAGGTGGCTCCCGCGAGCCTCTAATGCCCTGACTTCTTCCAATGTCACCTACAGCCCCCTTAGTCTCAGCTCAGCCAGAAACTTTAATGCAAAGGAAAAGTCTGGATTGGTTCCATAGGCCTTTTAAAAAGCGGACTTAAAAGTTGCTGGCAATGCATTCCTTTTCGTCAGAGTCGAGGGCAAACTCGCTGAAATCTGGGTGACCCGTGTCCTTTTCCGGAAAGCAGAGCAGAGAAGCGAGAGCGGCCGCTAGTTCGGCAGGAAATTTGTTGGAAGATGAAGAAGCTAAGATAGGGGGTTGGTGACTTCCACAGGAAAAGTTCTGGAGCAGTAGCCAAAGACGATCAGCGTTTCCTTTATATGTGGGAATTGAAATGACTAGCATTACTGACTCTTTTCGGTATCCCCTGTGAATATTTCTGTTTAGGTTTTTCTTCTTTAAAAGAAATTGTTATCCAGCCCGTAAAAAAAAAAAAAAAAAAAAAATCAAGAAACTTTTGGGTAGCATTGCAATTACATTACTTCAAATTGATAACTGCGAAAATAATTGGAACTCCTGTTTGCAAGTGTCAACCTAAAAAACGTGCTTCCTTTTATAATGGAAGATGCCTTTCTATGATTGACTTCAATTGCTGACTTGTGAAGAAAAAGCGAATGTGAAATCCCACGTATATGCCATCATTTCCCTCTATGCTTGCTGACCGTTCTGGAAGATCTTGAACCCTCTTCTGGAAAGGGGTACCTAGTATTACTTTATGGGGCAGCAGCCTGGAAAAGTTCTTGGGGACCAAAGAAGGCCAAGTTTGCCTGCCCTGCATTTTATCAAAGGAGCAGGGAAGAAGGAGTCCTCGAGGCATGGGGGCCCACACTGCAATGTTTTTGTGGAACATGGTGAGTGCTTTTCCAAATTTCTGCTCGTGGTTTTCCTTATGCATTCATCTTAGGCTTTCAGGGAACTTTTGAACAACAGTACTTGTGACAGTTCCTTCCAGTTCTACTTAATACATTTGTTACTGTGGTTATCTCTTAAGTTTCTGGTGGAACTTTCTTTGTATAAGATAAAGTTACTTCGTGACTGTGTATGGCTTTATTCAAAATCTATTTGAGTTCCTTATGTTTTGCCTGATTCCTCTTCTAATTCACTGCTGACCTTTGACAAGCCATTTTACTGTTCCATGGAGGGCTTCAGTTTCCTGAAGTGGTTGGACTTAAGTAGTGTCTTAGGATCCATGGTTCTATGATTCTGTTCTAACCGAAGTCATGGACTCCTTACTGCTTTGTCTAAAGGGAGCTTTTATCATATTCTCAAAGCGGTTTGTGTTTCTGAGAAGGTTAAGAATCACAGATACTGGTTGACACGAATATCCTTGACCTTTTCTGTCATAAGTTGGACTTAAAAATATTCACTTTGGAGCCCTGTGGGGAAAATCAAGTGAGGAAGCAGCATTCCTTGTGAATTTTAGATACACAGCTTCTGTCTTACCTTCCATAAGGAGCAGCCCCTTCCTCGTTGATGAAGCTTTCATCCTCTGTTCTCCTGTTTAGAATGACATTTGGGCCAAGAAAGGTTATCTTTGACATTTTTATGAACGTATTTGGCATTTGAGTGCTGACAGTACATTTTATGTTGTTGACGTCCAGTAATTCTGTGTGAAGGTAAAG
This sequence comes from Aotus nancymaae, assembly GCF_030222135.1. Classification (NCBI taxonomy): domain Eukaryota; kingdom Metazoa; phylum Chordata; class Mammalia; order Primates; family Aotidae; genus Aotus; species Aotus nancymaae. Next base: position 1,354,361 of record NW_026988414.1, on the reverse strand, counting down.
CTGAGGGTCAGCTTGCAGTGATGTCTGTAACCAATTAATTAGGATTACTGTTTGTACTGTTGCAGCCTGACAGTTTTCAGATTATGTCCTTTCTGTTAAAAAATCAATTGAGCCCACTTATCCTGTAAGCAAACGTATGAAGTTGTGCAAGTGGCTTATACTTTGAAATTCATTCAGAAATACCTCTTAACCATGGGTGACTGCAATCAACAGAGGTTTCTGTTGGATGAACTTGCATTTGACAGTTGAAGTTTTACTTTCTTGCAGGAAAATATTTACTTCATTTAAATAAATGTGGGTGCTTGGATTTTACTTTGCTTTGAAACATTAGTTCTATTTTAGCTTTGTTTTCAGGCCGGCAGATATGGTCATGTGTTAGGTTATGATGCCTCCCAAATTCAGGATTTAAAAAGTGAATTATTTACATTTTAACTAGATATGATCGTGCAACTTACATAGTGAAAATTGGTACAGACTTTTTGGAGAGTTTTGGCGGAACTTATCAGAATTTGAAATGTATGTGCCAATGACCTAGTAATCTCATTTCTGAGAAACTAGTATAGAAAGCAGTGTACTTCTCTACGTGACTCTCATATCCCTTCAGGGGTTCAGAGCTAAAACTATTTTCATATTAATAGTGTACCAAGATCTTGTCTCTTTTGCTGTGTTGACATTTGCACTAATGGTGCAAAAGTAAAACAGGTATCTTAGCATGAATCAGGGTTGTGATTCTACACAACCTACAAATCTCAGTTACAATACTAACTGTATTTGTAGTCATTGCATTCTTCATGACGTGCATTCACAGTTTAAAAATATATGTATATTCTCAAACCTGTAATCCCAGCACTTTGGGAGGCCGAGGCGGGTGGATCACGAGGTCAAGAGATCGAGACCATCTTGGTCAACATGGTGAAACCCCGTCTCTACTAATACAAAAAAAATTAGCTGGGCACGGTGGCGCGTGCCTGTAATCCCAGCTACTCAGGAGGCTGAGGCAGGAGAATTGCCTGAACCCAGGAGGCGGAGATTGCGGTGAGCCGAGATCGCGCCATTGCGCTCCAGCCTGAGTATCAAGAGCGAAACTCCGTCTCAAAAAAAAAAAAAAAAAAAAAAAAAAAAAATGTATATTGGCCAGACGCAGTGGCTCAGGCCTGTAATCCTAGCACTTTGGGAGGCCAAGGTGGGTGGATCACCTGAGGTCAGGAGTTCAAGACCAGCCTGGCCATCATGGTGAAACCCTATCATTAAAAAAAAAATATATATATATATATATATATATATATCTCCACTTTTCACTGAAAAATATCTTTTTTTTTTTTTTTTTTTATTTGAATCAGAGTCTCACTGTGTCACCCAGGCTGGAGTGCAGTGTCATAATCTCAGCTCACTGTAATTTTCTCTTCCTGGGTTCCAGTGATTCTCCTGCCTCAGCCTCCCAAGTAGCTGGGACAACAGGCACACACCACTGACGCCCGGCTAATTTCTGTATTTATAGAGATGGGGTTTCTTTTCTTTTTTTTTTTGAGACAGATTTTCACTCTTGTTGCCCAGGCTGGCATGCAGTGGCACAATCTCAGCTCACCGAAACCTCCGCCTCCCAGGCTCACGTGATTCTCTTGCCTCAGCCTCCCAAGTAGCTGGGACTATAGGTGCCTGCCACTATGCCCAGCTAATTTTTGTATTTTTAGTAGAGACTGGGTTTCACTATGTTGGCCAGGCTGGTCTCGAACTCTTGACCTTGTGATCTGCCTGCCTTGCCTGCCTTGGCCCCCCGAAAGTGCTGGGATTACAGGCCTGAGCCACCGCACCTGGTCAGATTTCACAGGAAAATACCTTGAGGAAGTGGCAGAAATTTATAAAATTTTGACCCTTGTGTATGTCTTTTTTTTTTTTTTTGAGATGGAGTTTTATTCTTCTTGCCCACCCTGGAGCACAGTGGTGCGATCTGGGCTCACTCTGCCTTCCAGGTTCAAGTGAGGCATTGCAATGACATTGCCTCAGCCTCCCAAGTATCTGGGATTACAGGCATGTGCCACCATGCCCAGCTAATTTTGCACTTTTAGTAGAGTCAGGATTTCTCGATGTTGGTCAGGCTGGTCTCAAACTCCTGACCTCAGATGATCCTCCCACCTCGGCCTCCCAAGGTGCTGGATTACAGGCGTGAGCCACCGTGCTGTGTATGTCTTCTTAATATTCTGTGGGTTAAAAAGGGAGGTATGCATCAAGCACTTCTACTGTGTACTAAAGTATACTGGTTATCTCTAGGAAAAGCGCTTGGGTGATTGGGTTGCAAACTGAAATTTTTTCATGGACTACCATTTTTACTTGAAACTATGACTGACAAACATATGGTTATTCAAACTAAAAGTGTATGTGGGAATCTTTCAAGGAAAACAACAGGTAGTGCTTGTTGCCAATGATGAAATTTTAGGTTTCCAGTGAAAATTAGGATTTTGGAGAAAAAATTTTTTTTTCTTCTGGACAGAGTTTCGCTCTTGTCGCCCAGGCTTGAGTGCAGTGGTGCAATATCAGCTCACTGCAACCTCCGCCTCCTGGGTTCAAGTGATTCTTCTGCCTCAGCCTCCCAGGTAGCTGAGATTACAGGCGCACACCACCACGCCCAGCTAATGGAGAATTTTTATCTACCACTGTGATAGAGATTGGTGGTAATATTTACAGAGACCATATTTTAATATCTTGTAAAGAAATATATTATTTGGAAGTTCTACATGAGTCAGTAAACCAATTTTTCTTTTTTGTTTGTTTTTGAGACAGTCTTGCTACGTCACCTAGGCTGGAGTGTAACGGTGTGATCTTGGCTTACTCTAGCCTCTGTCTCCCAGGTTCAAGCAATTTTCTCGTGCCTCAGCCTCCCAAGTAGCTAGGATTACAGGCATGCAGCATCACATATGACTAATTTGTGTATTTTTAGTGGAGATGGAGTTTTACCATGTTAGTCAGGCTGGTCTTGAACTCCTAACCTCAAATGATCTGCCCGCCTTAGCTTCCCAAAATGCTGGGATTACAGGTGTGAGCCACTGTGCCCAGCCAAACCAATATTTTCTAAATGATCAATGCATGTTATAAAATCATGCACAGGTTAAAGATCCATTCAGAGTGCAAAATGGAGCCCAGGCGCGATGGCTCACACCTGTAATCCCAACAATTTGGGAGGCTGAGGTGGGTGGATCACCTGAGGTCAGAGTTCAAAACCAGCCTGGTAAAACCCTGTTTCTACAAAAAATACAAAAATTAGCTGACCAACATGGTAAAACCCTGTTTCTATAAAAAATACAAAAATTAGCTGGGCATGGTGGCACATGTCTGTAATCCCACCTACTTGGGAGGCTGAGGCACAAGAATCACTTGAACCCAGGAGGCAGAGTTGCAGTGAGCCTAGATCCTGCCACTGCATTCCAGCCTGGATGACAGAGTGAGACTCCATCTAAAAAAAAAAAAATGCAAAATGGACAAACAGATTTTAATGTAACAGAATACAGTTCATTGAGGCCAGATGTGGTGTCTTCCGCCTGTAATCCTAGCATTGAGGGGACTGGGGTGGGAGAATTGCTTGAGGTCAGGAGTTGGAGACCAGCCTAGGCAACAGAGTGAGATCTTACCTCTCCAAAAATTTTAAAAATTAGTCAAGCTCCCACTGGAGCCACGGAGTTCATGGCTCATGCAATGAGCCATGAACACACCACTGCACTCCACTTTGGGCAATAGAAGGAGACCCTGTCTCTGGGGGAAAAAAAAGAAGACAGTTCATTGGTGGAGTTTCAGATTCTACCTGGCAGCCAGCCTTTGAGAAACTCTTGGCTGGGTACGTTGGCTTACACCTGTAATCTCAGCACTTTAGGAGGCTGAGGCAGGTGGATCACTTGAGGTCAGGAGTTTGAGACCAGCCTGGCCAACGTGGTGAAACCCTGTCTCTACTAAAAATACAAAAATTATCCAGGAGTGGTGACATGCACCTGTAGCCCCAGCTACTTGGGAGGCTGAGGCAGGGAAATCGCTTGAGCCCGGGTGGCGGAAGTTGTGACCTGAGATTGTGCCACTGCACTTCAGCCTGGGTGACAGAGCGAGACTTTGTCTCAAAAAAAAAGAAACTACCATTTACCATGTTTTGATGTAGCATCAAAGAACAATATCTACAGTTATCTAGAAAGTCTGTTTTTGGGGGAGGAAGCAGTTATTTTCCAGTAATAAAAGTATTTGTTTTTAAATGAATAATTATTTAAATTTCAGTTTTCATTTCTAATGTGGTAACTTTTGTTGAAATAACCTACACAAACTAAGGCTCTTTGGGGCCTTTGATGATTTTCAAGAGTGTGACAAGGGTCTGAGATTAAAAAGTTTGAGGCCAGGCACTATGGCTCATACCTGTAATTCCACACTTTGGGAAGCCAAGGCAGGTGGCTCACTTTAGCCCAGGAGTTCAAGATTAGCCTGGGCAACATATGGAAACCCTGTCTCTACAAAAAAAAAAAAACAGGCGTGGTGTCATGCCTATGTTCCCAGCTGCTTGAGAGGCTGAGGTGGGAGGATCACTTGAGCTTGGGTGGTCAGCGCCTCAGTGAGCCATGATCACCCCACTGCACTCCAGTCTGGGTGACAGAGCAAGACCCCATCTCAAAAAAAAGTTTGAGAACTGTTGCTATAGAAGCCTATCAAGAAGGCACATAGGGATTTTTGTTGCTGTCATATTCTAAAGTACTAACATTGAATGATGTATGTGTTGTGGTAAGTAGAAAAAAAGCAATTTAAAAATCATTCTTACTAGTATGGCCCCATTTTTGTAAAACAAAAATATCTATTTATTTGTGTATGTGCAGGAAAAAAGTATGGAAGGATTTTAGACTGAAATTGTTATCTCTAGGGACTTGAGCTTTAGATGGAATAGGAGAAAACTTTCTCTTTTTGCTTTGTGTGATGTTCCAAGTGTCTTTTTACAACAAACTTGGGTTATCTTGTAATACAAAAAATATGAAGATTTAAAAATTGAATTGATGACAGCCCAGTCTGTCACTTTTTTGAGATACCTTTTTATGAAAGAATTTGCTTAAGTTGTGTCTGAAGACAAACCAATTTTTTGGACCCTGGCTGTTCTTTTTCTAAGGGAATACCATGTTATTTTGTGTTATAGATAATTTGTGATCTTCCATAGGCTGATCTTTCTAGAGTTGGTTAGTATCCATGTACATTAGATTGAAAAACTTGAATTCAGAAATGTCCAACAGTGTCTGATTCCAACAGTGTTGGATCAGACATGGATCTGGAAGCCAAGAATAGTGTTGATTGTTGGTGGTGGTGAATCTGAAAGAGTGGGCAGATGGCAACTTTTTGCCAGAATCATTCAGGGTCAAAGGGCTAGTCATATCTACAAGGAAAAAAAGGAAACCATGTTATTAAATAGTTCATGTACCGTATGTTCCTTTCAAATTTCAGAGGCTTGACAAAGAAAATTCACTTTTGGGAGAGTTGGTAAAACAATTGAAAGCATTTAGTAGTTAAGTTTTTCCTTAGTGTTTCCTTCTTTCTTTAACAAACGTTTATTTTATTGAGCACAGACTATTCCAGGTAGTGTTCTAGTCACTGATGATACATTTGTGAACAAACAAAAATCCCTGCCCTCGAGAATTGCTTGAACCCAGGAGGCAGAGATTGCAGTGAGCCGAGTTCGTGCCACTGCACTGCGGCCTGGGCAACAGTGAGAGACTCTGTCTCAAAAAAAAAAAAAAAAAAAAAAAAATCCCTGCTCTCCTAGAACTTACATTCTAGTGGGAAGAGACACACCATAAATAAGCTAAGTAAATAAAATATGAATCTGTTAGTGGTAGGTGCTGAGGAGAAGAATAACGTAGAGAAAGGGCACAGGGAATGGGGTAGGAGGTGTAATTTAGGGCAGCTAGAGAGGCCTGACTGAGAGGTGGCGTTTGATTAAAGACCTGAAGGAGGGGCTAGGCGTGGTGGCTCACGCCTCCCTTTTGGGAGGCCGAGGTGGGTGGATCACGAGGTCAGGAGATGGAGACCATCCTGGCCATGGTAAAACCCTGTCTCTACTAAAATACAAAAAAAAAATTAGCCAGGTGTGGTGGCAAGTGCCTGTAGTCCCAGCTACTCAGGAGGCTGAGGCAGGGGAATCGCTTGAACCCAGGAGACGGAGGTTGCAGTGAGTTGAGATCACGCCACTGTACTCCAGCCTGGCAACAAAGCAAGACTCTGTCTCAAAAAAAAAAAAAAAAAAAAAAAAAAAAAGCGGCCGGGCACAGTGACTCACGCCTGTAATCCCAGCACTTTGGGAGGCTGAGGCAGGTGGATCATCTGAGGTCGAGAGTTTGAAACCAGCCTGACCAACATGAAGGAACCCTGTCTCTACTAAAAATACAAATAAATAAATAAATAAGCCGGACATGGTGGCACATTCCTATAATTCCAGCTACTCAGGAGGCTGAGGCAGGAGAATTGCCTGAACCCAGGAGGCAGAGGTTGTGGTGAGCCAAGATTGCGCCATTGCACTCCAGCCTGAGCAACAAGAGCGAAACTCTGTCTCAAAAAAAAAAAAAAAGAAAGAAAGAAAAGAAATATGTGAAAGCATTTCAGGCCAAGGGAACCAGGATGCAGAGACCTGAGGCAGAGCTTGCTAGTTTCAAGGAGCAGCCTAGAGGCCACTGCACTAGAGCAGAGAGCAAAAGGAGATGCAGGAGGTAAAATGGAGGATGGGAAGAGAATGGCTGAAGGAGAGGGTGGCTTCATTGGCCATTTCAAGGATTTTGACTTTGATTCATATGGTGTAGGAAGGCCTTGGAGAATTTTCCAAGGGACTCTACGATCTGATTTATGTTTTTTTTTTTTTTTTTTTTTTGAGATGAAGTTTCGCTTGTTACCCAGGCTGGAGTGCAATGGCGCGATCTCGGCTCACCGCAACCTCCGCCTCCTGGGTTCAGGCAATTCTCCTGCCTCAGCCTCCTGAGTAGCTGGGATTACAGGCACGCGCCACCGTGCCCAGCTAATTTTTTGTATTTTTAGTAGAGACGGGGTTTTACGATGTTGACCAGGATGGTCTTGATCTCTTGACCTTGTGATCCACTCACCTCGGCCTCCCAAAGTGCTGGGATTACAGGCGTGAGCCACCGTGCCTGGCTGATTTATGTTTTAATAGTGAATAGAATCTCTCCGGCTGCTACGATCTGAAGACAAGGGAGCAGGGTTTCCACGTGGGGGTTGTTGCACGGAGCCAGATGAGAATGATGATGTTTGGACAAAGGTGGTGGCACTGGGTGGAGGGTCAGAGCCAACAAGATTTGCTCTCGGATTAGATATGGGATATGGGGGTATGAGAGGGGCCAAATGTGACTCTCAGGTTTTTGAACTGAGTAACTGGAAGAATGGAGTTGCTTTTTATTGAAATGTAGAATATAGGAACTGGTGGTGGAGGGTATACAGGGGAATGAGGATCTGGAGCTCCTTTTGGGGTGTGCTATATTTGAGATGCTTGTTAGGCATCCAGCTGGATGTGTCAAATGAGCAATTGGGACACCGAGCTTGAATTCAGGGAAGCACTCCAGGCTGGGGAGTCAAGCTGCCAGATACATGGAATATGCGAACAGACGAGGTTGTCAAGGGAGAAGTCTCTATATATGTGTCTTTCACATGTGTAAGGTAACATTCCTTCATGAAATTAAGACTTTACATTTTTATTTATTTTATTTTTAAATTATTTATTTATTTTGAGATGGAGTCTGGCTCTGTCACCCAGGCTGGATTACAGTGGTGCGATCTCAGCTCGCTGCAACCTTCGCCTCCCAGGTTCAAGCAATTCTCGTGTGTCAGCCTCCCAAGTAGCTGGGATTACAGGTGCACACCACCACACCTGGTTACTTTTTGTATTTTTAGCAGAGACAGGGTTTTGCCATGTTGGCCAGGCTGTTTTCAAACTCCTGACATTAGGTGATCCACCTGCCTCGGCCTCCCAAAGTGCTGGGATTACAGGCATGAGCCTCCGCACCTGGCCAGACTTTACATTTTTATGTAGTTGGAATTTTTTGTAGGGAGAAGGTGACATTCACATTTTGCATGGGAATTATTTTAACTCTTCTTTCATTTTTTTTTTTTTTTCTTTTTGAGATAGTCTCACTGTGTGGCCAGGGCTGGCGTGCAGTGGCACAATCTTGGCTCACTGCAACCTATGCCTCCCAGGATCAAGCGATTCTCTTGCCTCAGCGTCTTGAGTAACTAGGACTACAGGTGTGTGCCACTGCACCTGGCTGTTTTTTGTATTTTTAGTAGAGATAGGGTTTCACCATTTGGCCAGGCTGGTCTTGAACTCCTGATCGCAGGTGATCTGCCTGCCTTGGCCTCCCAAAGTGCTGCGATTACAGCCATGAGCCACCGTGCCCAGCCTTCTTTAAGTTTTAAATCCTGTTTCTCTAGATTTTTTTTTTCCTACTAAGTCAAAAAGTTGCAGATAAAAAAATTGCACACATTTTTTCTTAATTTTCTTAGTAATGAATTTATTTATTTATTATTTTATTATTTTTTTTTTTTTTGAGACGGAGTTTCGCTCTTGATACCCAGGCTGGAGCGCAATGGCGCGATCTCGGCTCACCGCAATCTCCGCCTCCTGTGTTCAGGCAATTCTCCTGCCTCAGCCTCCTGAGTAGCTGGGATTACAGGCACGCGCCACCGTGCCCAGCTAATTTTTTTTTTTTGTATTAGTAGAGACGGGGTTTCACCATGGTGACCAGGATGGTCTCGATCTCTTGACCTCGTGATCCACCCGCCTCGGCCTCCCAAAGTGCTGGGATTACATTATTTTATTTTTGTTTGTTTGCTTGTTAAGATGGGGTCTTGCTCTGTTGCCCAGGCTGGAGTGTAGTGGCATGATCCCAGCTCACTGCAACCACCATGCCCAGTTAATTAAAAAATATTTTTCTTTCTTCCTTTTTTTTTGTTCGAGACAAAGTCTCTCACTGTCACCCAGCCTGGAGTGCACTGTGATGATCCCGGCTTACTGCAGCCTCAACCCCGTCAACTCAGGCAGTCCCCCTGCCTTAGCCTTTCAAAGTGCTGGGACTACTGTAGCAGGAGCAGCCGCGGGAAATGGATCTCTTGAACACCAAATGCAGGAGGAAGAGGCGTTTATTGTTATTACGGCCGGGAGCCTAGGTGATAATTTGTCCAAAACCCAGCTCGTCTAACAAAGGGAGGTTCAGCCTTTATATAGGCTTATACTTTAGATATTACAGATGAAAGAATCTTAGGTTCATAGTTTTAGGACTCACATGTGAAAAGGTTTTGGTTTACAGTTTCAGGAATCACGTATGAAAGGGTTCCGGTTTACAGTTTTAGGACTCACATGTGAAAAGGTTTCTGTTTGATCTTGTTTTAAGTATTTAAAAATAGTGCCTTCTGGAGAGTTCCCCCAAGGCCTAGCCTGTCACCTATAGGAAGGTAAAACCAGAGGCACCAGTCGGTCAATCTTTTCTTCTGTTGAAATGCAGCATGATAGTCAAAGGGGAAGTTGATCTGAGAAGCCTGGGTCTCCCTCTTCACTATAAGGTATGAGCCACTGTACCTGGCCTTGTAATGCTTTTCTAGCTAATGTTTAAAAAAATTGAAGCTTTGAGGGTTTGTTATTTTTTTCCTTCCTCTTTTTTTTCTGGAGACAGTCTTGCTCTGTCGCCCAGGCTGGAGTGCAGTTGCGTGATCTTTGCTCACTGCAACCTCCGCCTCCTGGGTTCAAGTGATTCTCCTGCCTTAGCCTCCCTAGTAGTTGGGATTACAGGCACATGTCACCTTTTTAGTAGAGATCGGGTTTTACCATGTGCAGCTAATTTATAGAAATTAGCTACGCATGGTGGCTCACACCTATAATCTCAATCTCCTGGCTTCAAGCGATCCTCCCGCCTTGGCCTCCCAGAGTGTTGGGATTACAGGCATGAGCCACTGCACCAAGCCTACTTTGGGTTTAATTTGTTCTTTTTTTTCTAGCTTCTTAAAGTAGAAATTGAGATAATTCCAAATCTTTCTCGTCCAATATAAGCATTTAAAGCTGTGTATTTCCTTCTAAACACTGTGTTAGCTCCATCACATAAGTTTTCATGTGTTATTATCAAAGTGTTTGATTTCCAAATATTTGGAAATTCTAAATATTTTGGTTTCTAATTTAATTTTTTTGTGGTCAGAGAACATCCTCTGTAAAATTTCAGTATTTTGACATTTACTGAGACTAATTTTAGGGCCCAGCATATAACCTGTCTTTGTGAATGTTCCATTTGTACTTGAAAAGAGTATGTGTTGTCAGGTGTAGTTTTCTATAAATCAAGTTGTTTCATACTTTTATTTAAAATCTTCTATATTCTTTTTATTTTCTACTTATTTCATCTATAGCTTTGCTGAGGTTTTTGGGGAGGCAATGTCTCTTCTTACTGAGAGAGTGATGCTGAAGATCAGCTATAGTAATAGATTTGATTATTTTTTCCTTTAATTCTATCACTTTGTTTAGTCTTAAAAGCATTTATTAGAAAACAGGAAAGACTGAAAAACAATAAGAGAACTAGGCATGTAACTTAAGAAGCCAGAAAACCAAAGCAATCCCTCAGTACACAGGAGAGAATAATAAAAATAAAAACAAATTAATAATAGAAATGATCAATAAAACCAAAAGCTAACTTTGAAAAATATTATTGATCTAGGCACACTTCGGGTAAGACTATTGAAGAAAAAGAAAAGGCACAATATTTAGAAAAAGAACAATATTTAAATGAAAATATAACTATAAATATTCTCTCTGTTTTTGTCTCTTTTATTTGTTTGTTTGTTTTTTGGAGACAGGATCTCACTCTGTCACCCAGGCTGAACTGGAATGCAGTGGCAATCATAGCTCACTGCAACCTCCATCTCCCAGGCTCAAGCTGTTCTCCTACCTCAGCCTCCTAAGTAGCTGGGACTATAGGCATGTGCCACCATGTCCGGCTGATTTTTTGTTTTTTTGGTAGAGATGGAGTTTCACCATGTTACTCAGGCTGGTCTTGAACTCCTGAGCTCTAGCAATCTGCCCTCCTAGGCCCCCGGAAGTGCTGGGATTACAGGTTTGTGGCACTGTGCCTGGCTGGTTCTTTTTTTATAGTTTGCATTGTTCTGCTGAGATTCAAACCATTTTTTCATTTGTTAGGTCTATCTTTTCCTCTAAATCCTGGAAGGTATTTGTAAAAAGATCGTGCCTGCTAATTTAAATGTCTGGGTCATCTTGGGGTCTGTTTTTATTGATTGCTTTTTCTGTACATTACGAGTCAGATTTTCCTGCATTTTTAAAATTCCCTCCTCCCCTTTCCTGCATTTTTGCATGTTAAATAATTTTGATTGTATGCCAGACATGTGGGTGTTATATTATAGGGATTCTGGATCTTGTTGTTTTTCTTTAAAGAAGTTTTCATTTTGTTTTGACAAGTAGTTAGGTTACTGTAGTTACTTAAATTACTGTGAGTTACTGGTTGTTAAGTTAGTTTGACCCTGCCATGTTTGCTTTTATGCTTTGTTAGTATGGATTTATCCTTGGTCCAGACACCTGGCCCTTACAATAGAGGGTACTCTTTAGATTTAATTCTTGACGTGTTTGGGGTCTAAACAAAATGACAGAGGTGCTTAGCAAAGTCTCTCCACCCTGGATGAACTAGCACTTGAATGTCTTCCAGCACTGTGAAACCTCTGTGTCTGTGCAGTTCTCAGCCTCATGGCCTCTGCTGTCTGCTAAACTTTACAGAGTCTGGAAGCCATGGACCCATTGGATGCCTCCCACCGTCTTCTATCTACCTCTGTGTTCTATTACCCCTGCCCTGCCCTCATCTTCTCTCAGATTTCTTGCCCTACAAATTCTACCTGCCTTAGCATCCTCAAATCCAAACCTTTGCTTCCTCAGTTCATGGAGATGGCTGCTGTCAGTTTAGGTTCCATCTCCCTGCACTGTGGTTGGGAAGGTGCCCCAGGCAGGAAGTTGGAGGCAACATGCAACTTACCTTATGTTTTTCTCTTCCTTCAAGGGTCACAGCCCTGCCTTGCCTGTTGTCTAATGCCTGAAAACAGTTGTCTCCGTATTTTATTCAGCCTTGCAGTTGCTTAGGACAAAGCGATGTCTAATACCACTTTTACTGCATTATGGACAGAAGCAGAAGTTCAGTTCTGCATATTCTGTTTTGTTTGTTTGTTTGTTTTTTTAGATGAAGTCTCACTCTATCGCCCAGGCTGGAGTACAGTGGCACAGTCTTGGCTCATTCCAACTTCTGCCTTCTGGATTCAAGCGATTCTGCCTCAGCCTCCCGAGTAGCTGGGATTACAGATATGCGCCACCACACCTGGCTAAGTTTTGCATTTTTAGTAGAGATGGGGTTTCACCATGTTGGTCAGGCTGGTCTTGAACTCCTGACCTCAAGTGATCCGCCTGCCTTAGCTCCCAAAGTGCTGGGACAATTCTGCATATTCTGACCTGTGCAATATATATTTTTTTGTAGTTTGGCTTCTTTCACTCAACATGTGGAGCATTCACTCATGTTGCTGCAAATATCAGTAGTTCATTTCGTTATTGTTTAGATTTCTGTTGTATAAATATTAAGGAATTTATTTGCCCATGCTATTATCAATAGATTATTTTTAGTTTTAGCTATTTATAATAATGCTGCTATGAACATTCTTACATATGTCTATATACCTAGAAGTGGAATTGCTGAGTCACATGTTATAGGCATATTCAGCTTTATATAGATATTGCCAAGCAGCTTTCCAAAGTCATGTATCACTTTAGCTCCTATCAATTGTATAGGAGAGTTCCAGTTGGTTTACATGCTTGCCAAAACCTTGATATTGTAAGTCTTTTGTTTTATTTTAATTTTTATTTTATTTTATTCTATTTTATTTTATTGAGAAAGGGTCTCACTGTCTCCCAGGCTGGAGTGTGGTGTCACAAACATGGCTCATTGCCTCCTAGAAAGAGTGATTCTCCTTCTTCAGCCTCCTGAGTAGCATGGACCACAGATGTACACCATAATGCTCAGCTAATTTTTTAGATTTTTGTGAAGATGGGGTCTGGCCATGTTGTCCAGGGTGGGCTCAAAATCCTGACCTCAATTGATCCTCCTGCCTCTGCCTCCCAAAGTGCTGGGATTACAAGTGCGAGCCACTGTGCCTGGCCTTGTCAGACTTGATTTTTTTTTAGATGGAGTCTTGCTCTATCATCCAGGCTGGAGTGCAGTGGCGCGATCTCGGCTCACCACAACCTCCACATCCCGAGTTTAAGCGATTCTTCTGCCTCAGCCTCCTGAGTAGCTGGGACTACAGGCATGCACCACCATGCCAGACTAATTTTTTTGTATTTTTAGTAGATGGGGTTTTACCATGTTGGCCAGGCTGTTCTTGAACTGCTGACCTCAAATGATCCGCCCACCTTGGCCTCCCAAAGTGCTGGAATTACAGGTGTGAGCCACTGCACCCAACCTGGCCAGACTTTTAAATGTTAGCCTTGCAGGTGGCTGTGCAGTAGTATCTCCCAGCTTTAATTTGCTCTTCTTTGATGACTCATGAGGTTAAGCACCTTTTCATATGTTTACTGACCATTTGGAATATAGGTATACCTGTGTATTTCTTGCCAGTTCACTTCTTTTGTCCATTTTTCTTTTCTTTTTTTTTTCTTTGAGACAGAGTCTCACTTTGTTACCAGGCTGGAGTACAGTGGAGTAGTCTCAGCTCACTGCAACCTCCACCTCCTGGGTTCAAGCGATTCTCCTGCCTCAGCCTTTCGAGTAGCTAGGGCTACAGGCATGCGCCACTATGCCCAGCTGATTTTTGTATTTTTAATAGAGACAGGGTTTCACCATGTTGGCCAGGATCGTCTCTCATCTCTTGACCTTGTGATCCACCAGCCTCAGCCTCCCAAAGTGCTGGGATCACAGGTGTGCGCCACCACGCCCAGCCCCATTTTTCTATTTATGTTTACTCTTTATTGATTTTTAGGAGTTATTTATGTATTCTCTCTCTCTCTCTTTTTTTTTTTCTTTGTTTGAAGCAGAGTCTCATTCTGTCGCCCAGGCTGGAGTGCAGTGGCACAGTCTCGGCTCACTCCAGCCTTGACCTCCTGAACTCAAGAGATCCTCCAGCTTCATCCTCCTGAGTAGCTAGGACTATAGGTGTGCACCACCACTTCTGGTTAATTTTGTTATTTTTTGTAGAGTTGGGGTTTTACCATGTCGCCCAGGTTGGTCTCGAACTTCTGAGCTCAAGCCATCCACCCACCTTGGCCTCCCAAAATGCTGGGATTACAGGCATGAGCCACTGTGCCTAGCCTGTGTACTCTCAATACAGGTCATTTGTTGAGTATATTTATTATGACTATCTTCTTAAACTTTCTGGTTCACTTTTTCACTCTATTTATATAGTCATTGTGCTTTTTTATTCTCTTTCTTTTTTTTTTTTTTGAGACAGAGTCTCCCTTTGTCACCCAGGCCCCAGGCTAGAGTGCAGTGGTCTGATCTCGGCTCACTGCAACCTCCGCTTCCCAGGTTCAAGCGATTCTCCTGCCTCAGCCTCCCGAATAGCTGGGATAACAGGCGCCCGCCACCACACCCAGCTAATTTTTGTATTTTTAGTAGAGATGGAGTTTCACGATGTTGGCCAGGCTGATCTCGAACTCCTGATCTCAGGTGATCCACCCACCTTGGCCTCCCAAAGTGCTGGGATTACAGGCCTGAGCCACCACTCCTGGCTGCTTTTTCACTCTCTTAATGGGGTCTTTGATAAACCTTAATTTTGACTTAGTCTAATTTAATCTTTTATGGTTAGTACTTTTTTTGTGGTCTGTGTAAGAAATCTTTGTGTCTACCCTAAGGTCACAAAGAAGTTTCACTCTTTTACCTCTCATGTTTGTAGTTTGCCTGGAATTGTTTTTTTCTGTGTAGAGGTGAAGGTTCATTTTTTTTCCTCATATTGACATAGCTCTTTAATTGAAAAGAACATCTGCTGCTGTGTAAATCAGGTGTCCATATATGTGTGGATCTGCTGGGGAACTCCCTCCCGTTAACTTGTTGCCTTTGTCCTTGCAGCAGTATTACACTGTATTACTGTAGCTTTAAAATAAATCTTAATGCCTGGAGAATAAGGCCTCCAGTTTTGTTCTTCAGGATTGTCTTGGCTTGCTCCTTTGTATTTCCATATACATTCTAGGGTGGGTTTTATCAACTTCCATACCCAAAAAGAAATACCCATAAGAATTTTCTCCTCTGTGCTAAATCTGTAGGATACTTTGATCGTAGAAATGAATAATAGAATATAAATCATTCTTACTGATGAAAGACAGCCATTTCAGGAGACGTTTTTTCTGTGAATGATAAAGGTTAAATGATTCCTGTCAATTGTTTCAAATTTTTGACTTTTAAAGTACTTTCTACTTCTTTGCAATTCGCCTTTCTCTCTTTTTTTTCTTTCTAATTGTATTTTTCCTTGACACTCAGTATTTGTCCCTTGATAGTGGAGACCATGTTTATACATTTTCATGGATCAAACAGTATATTTTTTTTACAGACTAGACGCTTAGCGAATATGCAGTTGAATCTACTTGAGCGTTTGGCAGGTTCAGGCATTGAACAAGTACTCAGTGCCTGTTCTGTATCAGGTAATGTGTCAGTCTGCGGTAATAGAGCCGGGAACAACATAGCCCACAATAGGCTCTTTGTGTCTAATTTACATTCCTGAGGGCCACCATTGGCCATCTGCTTGGGAGAATGGCTATGGCCCTGAATAAACAGTGTGGAGTGGGTCCAGGGAACCCGCGGACGAAAGGGGGCATTTACTCAACCTGATCATCTTTGTTAAGCAGTGGAGAGACCACTGGTGGAGCCAGCATTGCATGTCATCCTTGCGCAGGGGCCATGCTGATCTCTGTATCCTTCCAATTTTAGCATGTGTGCTGCCGAGGGGAGCACAGTACCCTTTATCTTTTCATCTTTTTTACATCAGTGGCTGCTTGTGGACTCTCACGGAATCTGGTGGACTCATTTTCTCTGTGTTTTTAATTTTTCTCCTGGAAATGACTGCCAGGAGTGTGACTTGTTCAAGTGTCGCTAGGTTAATTGGTGTTAGCATTGGTAGGGATGAAATTGAGAAATCTTAAAAAGTAGAGAATTCCTTCAGATTTCATTCTTGAGAGGCAGAAAACAGGAAATAGAATTGCTAAATAGAGAAGGGGAGTGGTTTTTAACAGCAATATTTGTATGAGAATAAGAGGATGGGGCCATAATCTGAGGTTGCCTGTTTTGGTTGTTCTTTGGTTTATAGGTCTTGGGTTGGTTTACTTCCTGTACAAATTGTGAGTTACTAGGGGCTGAATTTAGAGTAATATCTAAACTGATTGGAACCTTCACTTGAATAGAATTTAGTTTTGGCATGTTCAATTTTAAGAGAAAGAAAGAGAGGCAGCTAACCCAGTATCAAGAGTTTAGTCAAACAATCCCAGATTTGCCCTGGTAGTGAATAGATTCAGCATAAATGTTTGTACTTTCTACTTCTTCAGTATCATATAGTAATTTATTATTTTGTTTTGTTTTATTTTTTCGAGATAGAGTTACACTTTGTCGCCCAGGCTGGAGTGTAGTGGTGCAATCTTGGCTCACCACAACCTCTGCCGCCCAAGTTCAAACAATTCTCCTGCCTCAGCCTCCCGAGTAACTAGGATTGCAGGCACCTGACACCGTGCCCAGCCAATTTTTTTTGTATTTTTAGTAGAGGCAGGGTTTCACCATCTTGGTCAGGCTGGTCTTGAACCCTTGACCTCGTGATCCACCTGCCTCAGCCTCCCAAAGTGCTGGGATTACTGGTGTGAGCCACCACACCCAGCCCCAGTAATTTGTTGTTTTATTGGTGATTCTGCAGCATCTTAGGCTGCAAAGAGTATCTCCTGAGAATGCGTAAAGTTAAAAAAAGATTTTTTTTTTTTTTTTTTTAAGACGGAGTTTTTGCTGTTGTTACCCAGACTGGAGATCGCAATGGTGCGATCTTGGCTCACCGCAACCTCTGCCTCCTGGGTTCAAGCAATTCTCCTGCCTCAGCCTCCCGAGTAGCTGGGACTACAGGCACATGCCACCATGCCCAGCTAATTTTTGTATTTTTAGTAGAGACGGGGTTTCACCTTGTTGACCAGGATGGTCTCGATCTCTTGACCTCGTGATCCACCCACCTCGGCCTCCCAAAGTGCTGGGATTATAGGCATGAGCCACCGCGCCTGGCCAAAAAAAGTTTTTTTAATTGAAGCAGGGTCTCACTGTTGCTCAGGATGGCCTTAAAATCCTGTGCTCAGGTGATCCTCCTACCTCCACCTCCCAGGTAGCTGGGAGTACAGGTGTGCACCACTGCGCCTGGCTCTAAAGCACTTTCATATACTTTTTTGGGAGGTCTATGGTATAGGTAGGATAGGCATTATTCCTTTCTTTCAGTAGGAAAACTTGGGCTTCAGGGTAGTAATGTTTTTAAGGTTACATTGCTGATTAGTTATAGAGCTGTGGTTGAAATCAAGTGTCTTTTGACAGCTTGAGTGTTTTTTTTTCTATTGGAAACATTACTTTTTGAAGATAGACTAATGCATTTTGAAAACATTTACATCATTGAAATGAGCGGGGTCTAGGTTTAGAATTATCAGATTTTTATTTTTTTCACAATTTTGTGGTATGTTTTTGATACTCTATTGAATATTCTCATTCTATCTTTGTTTTCTTTTTTTTTTTTTTTCAAGACAGGGTCTCACTCCATCACCCAGGCACAATCTTGCCTCACCACAATCTCTGCCTCCCAGGTTCAAATGATTCTCCTGTCTCAGCCTCCCAAGTAGCTGAGATCACAGGCGTGTGCCACCAAGTCTGGCTAATTTTTGTATTTTTAGTAGAGGCAGAGTTTAGCCATACTGGCTAGGTTGGTCTTGAACTCCTGACCTTAAGTGATCTACCTACCTCAGCCTCCCAAAGTGCTGCGATTACAGGTGTGAGCCACTGTGCCCAGCCTCTATTGAATATTCTTACCCTTTGACAGTTGGGTGTTTTGGAATGGTGGTGTGTAACAAACATACCTTATGTATCCTTATGTATGATTTATAAATTTATGCTGCTATGAAATTTTATAACTATAGTTATTTATAATTTAAAAATGTATACATTTTTGTATAAAAATTTTTTTATAAGCTTTGGCTGGCAGTTTTAAGATTTATTCTAAAATTAAATTGAACCCCATTTTTTTTTTTGGAGATACAGCCTTGCTCTGTTGCCCAGGCTGGAGTGCAATGGCGCGATTTCTGCTTACTGCAACCTCTGCCTCTTGGATTCAAGTGATTCTCCTGCCTCAGCCTTTCAAGTAGCTGGGATTATAGGTACCTGCCACCACGTCCAGCTAATTTTTTTTATTTTTAGTAGTGATGGGGTTTCACCATGTTGGACAAGCTGGTCTTGAACTCCTGACCTCAGGTGATCTGCCCGCCTTGGCCTCCCAAAGTGCTGGGATTATAGGCGTGAGCCACCATGCCCGGCCTAAATTGAACACTTTTGAATAGATAAGACATTTTCTAATTTAAACTATAAAACTACAGTACAAACGTGTATTTTCAGAAGCTTGCTTGCACCTCTGCTACTCTATCCTTTTCCTTCTACTCCTCTAGAAAGCATTTTTTTGTAGTTTTAAAAAATCCTTTCAGTGTTCTTTTTTACAAATACAACCAAATATATATCTATTACACAAAAGATAGCATACGATATATACTGTTCTGTACCTAATTTTTTGTTTTTCCCTTAATAGATCTTCAGGATCTCCCCTTACTGGATTATGGATATCTTCCTTCTTTTTTGGCTGCATTGAATTCCACTATCTTGGAAGTATCATTGGTTTTCCAGCCAGTTGTTTCTGGACATTTCGAGTGTTTCCAGTCTTTAGCTATTATAAACAGTGCTTTAGGGCTTCAGGGATAAACTTGTAGCTGTAGGAGATATTCCTAAAAGTCGGGCACTGGGCTAAAGGGTACATGCATTTGCCATTTCTGTTAGTAGATGGATTCTACTTAGTAGATATCTACTAATTCATGTATGTCTGTATATGTCTCTGTGTGTGCGTGCATATATATATATATAATTTTTTTTTTGAGACAGGATCTGGCTCTGTTACATAGGCTGGAGTGCAGTGGCATGATCTCAGCTCACTGCAGCCTCAGTCCTCCGGGCTCAAGTGATACTCCCGCTTCAGCCTTTCTAGTAATTGGAACAATACACGTGTGCCACTATGCCTGGCTGTTTTTGTATTTTTTGTAGAGATGGGGTTCTGCCACATTGCCCAGGCTGGTCTTAAACTCCTGGATTCAAGTGCCTCCTCAGCCTTCCAGAGTGCTGGGATTATAGGCATGAGCCACCACACCTGGCCTGTATTAATATAGGGTAATAGAGATCTGTATTGGTGGATATTTCCTAATTTTCTTCCATAGACGTTATTCTAGTTTACACTCCCACCACCCACTGTTAATACTGAGGGTGCCTTCATCCCCAAAGCCTAGCTAAGAGAGTGTTATGTTAAGCTTTGGGACTTTTACCAATCTGATACTTAAAAAATAGTATTTTATATGGTTTAAATAGTAGCTCTCGTGTGAGTGAAGTTGAATAGTTTTCTTTCTTTCTTTTTTTTTTTGAGATTAAGTTTCGCTCTTATTGCCCAGGCTAGAGTGCAATGGTGCAATCTTGGCTCACTGCAACCTCGACCTCCCGGGTTTAAGCAATTCTCCTGCATCAGCCTCCTGAGTAGCTGGGATTACAGGCATGTGCCACCACACGCTGCCTAGTTTTTGTATTTTTAGTAGAGACAGGGTTTCACCGTGTTGACCAGGCTGGTCTGGAACTTTGGACCTCGCGATCTGCCTGCCTTGGCCTCCCAAAGTGCTAGGAGGCATAAGCCACTGTGCCCAGCCACCTGGACATGTTTGAAGAACCCAGTACCTTAGGTTTATGGAGCTTTTATGTTTGGTCCAGACTACGTTTCAGGGAAGCCACAAAGCAGAGTTTAAAGCCTTTTGAGCACTGAGCTGGTTGTTGGTGCTAACAGGGCTGAGACTAGTGAAAAAAGTCATGTTGAGGCATCCGCTCATTTCCACAGTTCCAGTGTCTTCCTTGACATCTGCTTGTGCCCTCTATTTGCCCCCTTTGCCTATGTGTTAAAACTGCCTCTGTCTCAGAACAGTGTCCTTTTTTTTTTTTTTTTGTCACCTAGGCCAGAGTGTAGAGTGGCATGATCTCAGCTCACCGCAACCTCTGCCTCCTAGATTCAAGCTATTCTCCTGCCTCAGCCTCCTGAGTAGCTGGGTTACAGGCGTGTGCCACCACACCTGACTAATTTTGGCATTTTTAGTAGAGACCGAGTTTCACCATATTGGCCAGGCTGGTCTCGAACTCCTGACGTCGTGATCCGCCCGCCTTGGCCTTCCAAAGTGCTGGGATTACAGGCATGAGCCACTGCAGTGTATCTTGAGGAATGATGGTCTATTAAGAGGAAAACCAAAAGATAAGACCTAAGGCAAAGTAGTCTCAATGCAAAGGTGCAATCAGAACGTTGCCTAAGGGGGAAACAAATGTTATGATAGTGTTTGTATTTTAATTGCCTTTCCTTCTTTAGACCAACAGTAATAACAGGTAACTTGGGTTGAATGCTTACTAAGTTCCAGGCAGTAGTCAAATAACTTTTAATATTTAATACTCAGAATGGAAGAAACAAAAACTAAGAACTTACTAGCACATCCAGAGTGTTTGTATTTCTTGAAAAGCTCATTAAAGGTAGTTGCTGGAATGAGATAGTTTGTGTGCGTGAACAAGAACACACAAAAATGTGAAAACATGATATGAGTGATGGTAATATAGCAGGTCTCCAAATAATGGCCTTTCCTTCAGTGTCATTTCATTATCATGTTGATGAGGAAAAAAAATCAATTCCCTACTGGAGGCACTATGTGGAGTTTACACATTCTCCCGTGTCCTTGTGGAACTTAACTCTTGTTTATATCAGCCTGCTGATTGATCGACCAATCATGGAAAATTGGTTTTGTTATATGTCATTTTGCTCAAAGTCCCAGTTTCCAAGAACCTATCGACAACATTAAGTGTTAACTTACTGTAGTTACTCCCTCCTCATTCAAAACAAAATTATTGTTTAGTGAATATAAGGAGAAAAATTGTTTTTCCTCAGATATATCCTTCCGTGTGATATGTGTCTTTTTCTTTTGAGACAGGATCTTGCTCTGTTGCCCAGCCTGGATTGCAGTGGCATGATGTTAACTCACTGCAACCTTCGCTTCCCTGGTCCAAACGATTCTCCAGCCTCAGCCTCCTGAGTAGCTGGGATTGAGGTGCGTGCCACCATGCCCAGCTAATTTTTGTGTTTTTTTTTAGTAGAGACGTGATTTCACCATGTTGGCCAGGCTGTTCTCACCCTCCTGACCTCAAGTGATCCACCTGCCTCTGCCTGCCAAAGTGCTGGGATACAGGCATGAGACACTGCCTGGCCTGATAGGTGTCTTTTTAGGCAAGAAGTGCTTATGTTGTTTGTTAGTGGTACGCTGCCTTCGTAGCTCTGTGTTACCTTGGCTGAGACATGATGTGGTGTTTACACAGTAGTATCCTCTTCGGCACTGTCTTATTCATGATCATTGTCAATCTAAATGCATAGTGTTTCCTAATTTTTTTTTGAAGCCTTTTTTAAAAAGCTTAATTGAGATATGGTTACAATGGAGAAAAGCCTTCAGGAAATATAAAAACATTTTTAAAAATAGCTTTATTATTTATTATAAGAGCAACATACATTTTTGTAAATTATTCAATCAAGGACAATTGATTCAGAAAGCCATTTGAAATTCAGTCAGCATGATCAATGATCATTTGAATAGGATTAACCCCTAAATCTTCTCCTAGTCAAAGTAAGGAAGAGGTAGGTGCCCTAAGAACATTTTTCAGGGTGCATTTGGGTTATATTGCTTCCACTTCAGGAAGTCTTAATTATTGCATGGATTTTATAACTTGATCAAACCATGGTATGACTTCTGTGGGTGCTGGTAAGTCCACATCATTGCTTTGTAATAAACTATAATCATGCCAGGTGCAGTGGCTCATGCTGGAATTTCAACACTTTGGGAGGGTGAGGTGAGAAGATTGCTTGAGCACAGGAGTTTGAAACCAGCCTCTAACATAGGAGACTCCAATGTAGGGAGACCCCATTGCTACAGAAAATAAAAAATAACAATAAAAGATGTGTAATAACAATGTTAAAGTGAATCAGAAGAGTTGGTAAGTTATGATCCTTTAATTGAATTGAAGTTTTTTGTTTAAATTGGCTTGCAAAGGAGTTTCCAGTAAATTAATAATGAATTCTGTAATTAATATTATGTCAATATTAACTGTTATTTTAATGAGGTTACTGCCCTGCATGCAACTTTGACTGAAGTGGGAAGGTTTCACACCGACTCAGTGGACAATTAGCAATGTTCAGATTCACCATTTATTGAGAGATTCACACACACACACAATCAAGTAAATATTCACAATGCGGTTATTAAAGGCAGTAATTAGGAGGATAGCAAACCACAGGGATGGCTCAGAAGGCTGGCGCAGTGAGGGACCTTCAAGTGGGTTGGAAGCCCCTTGGATGCTGCTTAGCGGGGAGTGGCTGTTCCTCTCCCAGAGAGCCCCTGGGCGGCAATTGTCATGTTAGCAGGAGGCCTCAGAGTTCTCATGGGCAAAGATTCCAAAGGTGCCCCGGACGTCATCAGCTCCTTGCTGTGTGTATGGTTGTCCACTGGTCTGCCCATTATCATGCTCTCAGTCAGCTCTTGGCTCCATTTGCTATTGGTCATGGTACTATGCCACAGCAGGTGTTGCTATCTCACCACCTTATTCTGTTACACATATGTTTTATCACTTTGCAGAAAAACAATTTCACTGTGACCTCAGTTGCCAGTCTAGTACACATGTGCTTATCATTGTTTGTTTGTTTTTCTTTTGAGACAAGGTCTTGGTCTGTCATCCAGGCAGGATTGCAGTGGCACGATCATGGTTCACTTCAGCCTCGAACTCCTAGGCTCAAGTGATCCTCCCACCTCAGCCTCCTGAGTAGGTGAGACTACAGGTGTGTATCACCATACCCAGATATATATATTTTTTTTGTAGAGAAAGGTCTCACTATGTTGAACTCCTGGTGGTCTCAAGGGGTCCTCCCACCTCGGCCCTGTAAAGTGTTGGAATTACAGGTGTGAGCCACTGCAGCTGACTTTTGCTTATCACTGAGTAGTAAACAGCTGCACTGTGGGCTTAATACCACTTAACACGAGTGACTCCATATTGAGACAGTACGATCACAAATGATTATTATATGTTGGTGAACAGCCACAGGTACATAGGCTAAGGAGCAACATCCTTGCTCCTGGGATATCCTTTAGTCAAAGGGCTAGAAGGGTCCTGGAGGTTTGCCACTTCTCCATGTTGAGGTACAAAGTTCCTAGGCTAAGGGATTGGTTGTATTGTTATGTGTGAGTGCTATTCATGGGGCTGCCTGGCACCCACAGATGCCACAGCAGATGCATGGTCGAGGGAAAGGAGCAGGAATACCAGTTGCCATGCTGGAGTAACAGTTACTGCACTGGAATGCTAGTTACCATGTTGAAGTAACGGTTACCACACTGGAATGCTAGTTACCACGTCGAAGTAACGGTTACCGCGCTGGAATGCTAGTTACCACGTCGAAGTAACGGTTACCGCACTGGTATACCGGTTACCATGCCAGAGTGACTGTTTTGACCAAGGTCTTGGTTTTGGGTTGTATGGCAGGGGCGAGACCATGCCTGTCCTCAGGCATTTCCAATCTAGCATAGAGAAAAATAGGAGCAAGGTAAGAACAATGTACTGAAAAGGAAATTGGATGAGGGCCTAGGAAAAGGGGTAAAGTGAGCTGGTTGGGGTTGGGTGAGTGCCACATCTTCCTGTCCCTAAACAGATCAGTGCTGTGGTGGCTGTGGTGCCTGTGCCCCAGACCTTCTTAGACAGGGCCTGGGTGCCCTTTACAGACCAGTTGTGAAGAGAAACGAACCTAGCCACGTGACCTTTTGCCCTATAGACTTAGTCCCTTGTTGTGGTGCGAGGCTCACTTCTCAGCCCACTGATCTCATGTGTGTTCTCTGGTTGCCCGTGGTTTTGGCTGAACTCAAAGGATAGCCATTTGTGAGAAGTGTTGGTACCTTTTACCGCTTTTGTGCCCTAGCTGTGGTGGGTGCCATTTTGGGGATTATGCTCAGCAGTGAGTCACATAAGATGCAAACATAGCTTCTCAGTGATTAATCTGGTACAATGCCCTTACGGCATACTTCTGAGGTGTACCGATGATGACTGCAGTTAAAGCTTTTTCTCCCCTGGCTAGAAGTTGAGACCCATTTCAACAAAATCCCTTTCATCTCTTCTGAAATGCATTGGGAAAACTGGAGGCCATTACTAGATTTACAGATGATGGGCTATACTTAACCCATCTTAGCCAGACACCAGGTTTTGTCTTAGGCATTCCCTACCTGTTATGGCTGCCATTTGAGGGCGTTCTCGGTGCTAGGCACTATGTAGGGTTCTTGACATATTTTTTTAAAGTTACCAAATAATACTAGAGTCTTTATTCTCAAGTGCAAATCTAACTTCAGGGTTCAGTAGCTTAAAACCCTTTGGTGGTTCCCATTATATAGAGTAACAAGCTTCATTTTTAAAAAAGATCATGTACCCTTATTAGAATTTTGTAAGCAAACAAATATGTGTGTATCATATATATATTTATATGTATAGCAGATGTATATACATAGTATGTGCTATTAAGATTCTTTGTATATTATAAAGCATAAAATGAAAATGAAGAAGTTGAAACAAATTGCATTGTAAATATTTAAAACTTTAAAAAAATGTGTTAACTGGTACAAATATTTTTGTTTCTAAAAAATTATTAATGAGCAATATGCCTGAATTTGCTTCGCTGTTTTTTAAAATCTTGGTTTAACATCTGCCATACAGCTATTTTAACATCTTATACTAAAGTTTATTCCTTTTCATTTTTTTATTTTTTATCTCAGAGTAAGACAGGGTCTTACTCTGTTGCTCAGGATGGAGTACAGTGGTGCGATTTTGGCTGACTGCAACCTCCACCTCCCAGACTTAAGTGATTCTCCCACCTCAGCCTCCCAAATAGCTGGGACTCCAGGTGCACACCACCTTGCCCAACTAATTTTTAAATACTTTTGAGACCCTGTCTCAAAAAAAACAAAATCAAGTCTTCCTCAGTCTTTTTTTTTTTTTTGATGAGATGCGGTGTGTCGTTCTGTCACCCAGGCTGGAGTGCAGTGGCACAATCTCAGCTCACTGCCTCCTGGGTTCAGGTGATTATTTTGTCTTAGCCTCCGCAGTAACTGGGATTATAAGCATGCACCACTACACTGGCTAACTTTTTATTTTTTCTAGTAGAGATGCGGTTTCACCATGTTGGCCAGGCTGGTCTTGAACTCCTGACCTCAGGCAATCCACCCATCTCGGCCTCCCAAAGTGCTGTGATTACAGGCATGAGCCACCACGCCCAGCCCCAGTCTTACTCTTATAGGAAGACTTGTGATTACATGTAGGCCCACTATGATAATGGAGGATAATGCCCCCATCTCAAGGTTCTTAATCACATCTCCAAAGACCCTTTTCTCCTGTATAGAGTAACACTCATAAGTTCCAGTAATTAGGACAGGCATATCTTTTAGAGGTCCATTTTTTAGCCTACTACACTTGGCTAAAGACCTAGGAATGGGTCACTAGGTTATATGGTGAGTATGTGTTTAATTTCATGAGAAACTGCCAAACTGTTTTGCAGAGTGTCAATCACTTCATGTTCCTACCAGCACCCTCGAACACCAGAATTCCTGGTAGCCTTGGCAGAACTAGCTATTGTCAGTATTTTTTATTTTAGCCATTCTAGTGAGTATCTCATCATGGTTTTGTTTTCCCTGACAGCTACTGAGATTGAGCATCTTTTAGTGTGAAAACCTCCTATCTTTTAGTTTTCCTTCTATTACCTGCATAAGTTATGAGGAAGAAAAGTGTGAATGAATCATAACTAAAAGGAAGAAAAACACTGCTGTCTTACAACAGACTCCTGCCTTGTCATTATACAGTACGGTACAATAATACATTACACATCTCGTTGAATCCATCTTGTCTGTTAAATTTCTTTATAAAATTTGTTGAGTTGATGACATGCTTGACTTTAGTATAAGAAGTGACTGTTATTTTGCTTTTTATTTTCTTTTTCTGATACAGAGTCTCCCTGTGTTGCCCAAGCTGGAGTGCAGTGGTTCAATCTTGGCTCACTGCAGTCTCCACTTACTGGGTTCAAGTGATCCTCCCACCCCATTCTCCTGAATAGCTGGGACTACAGGCATGAACCACCATGGCTGGCTAGTTTTTTTTTTTGTAATAGTTTTTTTGTAGAGATGGAGTCACACTGTATTGCCCAGGCTGGTCTAGAACTCCTGGCCTCAAGTGATCTTACTGCCTCAGCCTCTCAAAGTATTGGGACTATAGGCATGAGCCACTGTGCCCAGCTTGTATAGTTTTTTTGTTTTTTTGTTTTTGGGACGGGGTCTCACTCTGTCGCCCAGACTGGAGTGCAGCGGCATGATCTCGGCTCACTGCAACCTCTGCCTACCAGGCTCAAGTGATTATGCTGCAGCCTCCCAAGTAACTGGGATTACAGGCGTGCGCCACCCGGCTAATTGTATTTTAGTAGAGACAGGATTTCACCATGTGGCCAAGCTGGTCTCAAATTCCTGACCTCAAATGATCCACCTAACTTGGCCTTCCAAAGTGCTGGGATTACAGGCATGAGCCACTGTACTTGGCCTCTATATAGGTTTTAATAAATAATAAAGACTCTAAATTATGCTTATTTACTACCAAATAATCTTTTTAAATGAAAAATTTGTTATCCCTCCCAGCCCTCAGCCACGACCCCAAGTATGAAACAGGCATATCCATTTGCTGCTATTAGGCTGTGGTTCACACTGGTTTAGTATTGCTGTAGATCACTTTTAGGGACATTTAATGATTTTTTTATATTACATCTTGAGCACTAGCCATTTATTTTCTCTTAAAGCAGTGGTTTATAGTAATACATTGTGCTCAATTCTTTTTTGGTTCTTTATCAAGTTGAACACAGTAGCTTCTGTTGCTTGAGTTCTGGTAGAGTTATGAGGGGAAATTAATGCTGGTGACCAGTATTTAAGAATTAAAAACCTCTGTTCAGAAAGGCAATGCAGAGTAGAATAATGAACTGATACTATAAATGACATATCTTGACATTGGGGTTTAGTATAAATAAATAGGTATTAGGTTACAATCTCTGGAAATTGAAAAGCTATTATTTACCCTAAAAATGGTCATAGCTCAGAAAACAGAATTATATAGCATTTCCTTGCTAACCTACCAGAGCCTACCCACTCCAAAGATTATAGGGCTAAAGGCTGGTCCACTAAATTGTTGTCAGTCACATGGGCTTTAGAGTATGTTGACTTGATCAAATATTTACTATTTATAAAAATTTGTGGCTGGGCATGGTGGCTCATCCCAGTAATCCTAGCACTTTGGGAGGCCGAGGCGGGTCAAGGTCAGGAGATCAAGACCATCCTGGCTAACACGGTGAAACCCCATCTCTACTAAAAATACAAAAATTAGCTGGGCATGGTGGCATGCGCCTGTAGTCCCAGCTACTCAGGAGGCTGAGGCAGGAGAATCGCTTAAACCTGGAAGGCGGAGGTTGTAGTGAGCTGAGTTCAGGCCACTGCACTCCAGCCTGGGTGACAGAGCGAAACTCCATCTCAAAAAAAAAAAAAAAAAATGTGTTTCTAGCTTATATCCTGACGCTTAAAGCCAAGTGATCTTGTAGAAGTCACTTAGCTAATGAGGTAAAACTGAGTCCTTTCTCCATCTGTTGAATGAAGATGGTGATAGACTCTTTCTTTGCTCTCTCCCAGTGGGGTACGAGGTCAGGATGAGCTGATATCCGTGAAAGAGCTTTGGATACTATAAAGTGCTTTAGGAATGTATGGGATTATTATTTTATGAAATTGTTGATTCATCTTCATAATTTTAGATACAAGATCTCTATTCCAATGCTAATGCTTATGGAAGATCTTTTCACTTTCTTAGAAAATATTGCCAAGGCCGGGCACAGTGGCTTATACCTGTAATCCCAGCACTTTGGGTGGCTGAGGTAGGACAATCACTCGAGCCCAGGAGTTTGAGGCCACCCTGGGCAACATGGCAAGACTCTATCTCTACAAAAATTGAAGAAAAAAAATTATCCAGGTGTGGTGGTGCACGCCTGTGGTTCCCAGCTACTTGGGAGGATAAAGAGGGAAGATCACTTCAGCCCAGGAGGTCGAGGCTGCAGTGAGCTATGATTGTCACACTCCACTCCAGTCTGGACAACAGAGTGAGACCCTGACTCAATAAATACATAAATAAATAAATTATATATATATATATATATCTCCAAGTATAATTATATACTTAGAGGTCAGTTTCATCACGGATTTCTCAATTTATTTATTCTAATTTTTGTCAGTAAAACAGTAGGGATAAATTAAAGAGGAGGAAAGAAAAATCCTTCCTTCCTTCTTTCCTTCCTTCCTCACTTCCTCACTTTCTCCCTCCCTCCCTCCCCTTTTTATCTTACTTTATTATCTTTTTAAAGTGATTTATTTAGAGAGAGAAAAAGGAGAAGGAGAGAGAAACTGCTAACTCTCACACTGAGTGAGAGAAAGAAAATCCACTCTCACACTGAGTGAGAAGGGTTCCCAGAGGGGGAAAACCAGAGAAGGAAAGCTCCTCTCACACTGAGTGAGAGAATCCAGAAAGATGGAATCCAGGAGAGGAAAGCAGCTTCCACACTGAGTGGTAGGGAATTGAGAGAGATGGAGTTTAGGAGAGGAAAAGCAGGTTCCACAAGAGAGTGTTCGTGGAAGGGCACCCAAACATGGAGTCCCTTTTTTTTTGGACAGAGTCTTACTGTGTCACCCAGGCTAGAGTGCAATGGCATGATCTCAGCTCACTGCAGCCTCCCTATCCTGGGTTCAAATGATTCTCAGGTCTCAGCCTCTTATAGCTGGGATTACAGACATGAGCACCCGACCTAACAGGGTTCTTTTTCTTTTTTTTTTTTTTGAGATGGAGTCTTGCTCTGTCACCCAGGCTGGAGTGGAATGGCGTGATCTCAGCTCACTGCAACCTCTGCCTCCCAGGTTCAAGTGATTCTCTTGCCTCAGCCTCCCAAGTAGCTGGGATTACAGGTGCCACTATACCCAGCTAATTTTTTATATTTTTAGTAGAGATGGGGTTTCACCATGTTAGTGAGGCTGGTCTTGAACTCCTGACCTCAGGTGATCCACCCTCCCAAAGTGTTGTTGCCCAGGCTGGAGTGCAATGGCACAATCTTGGCTCACTGCAACCTCCCCCTCCCAGATTTAAGCGATTCTCCTGTCTCAACCTCCTTAGTAGCTGGGATTACAATCATGTGCCACCATGCCCAGCTAATTTTGTATTTTTGGTAGAGATGGGGTTTCTCCATGTTGGTCAGGCTGGTCTTGAACTCCTGACCTCAGGTGATCCACTCACCTCAGCCTCTCAAAGTGCTGGGATTACAGGTGTGAGCCACCTTTTCTTTTTCTATTCAGCTTTTTTGGTAGGATTGGGGTAGTTGTAAGGGAGTGTTGATAGGATAGTGAAGAAATCTTACCCTTTGTGGAAAACATGCAAGACACTGTCATAATGTTTAAGAATACATAAATTGGCCGGGCGCGGTGGCTCAAGCCTGTAATCCCAGCACTTTGGGAGGCCGAGGCGGGTGGATCACGAGGTCAAGAGATCGAGACCATCCTGGTCAACATGGTGAAACCCCGTCTCTACTAATACAAAAAATTAGCTGGGCACGGTGGTGCGTGCCTGTAATCCCAGCTACTCAGGAGGCTGAGGCAGGAGAATTGCCTGAACCCAGGAGGCGGAGGTTGCAGTGAGCCGAGATTGCGCCATTGCACTCCAGCCTGGGTAACGAGCGAAACTCCGTCTCAAAAAAAAAAAAAAAAAAAAAAAAAAAGAATACATAAATTTTGTTTTGTACATGTCCTTTGGAAACTTGCTTTTTTTATTCATCTTTTTTTTTTTTTTTTTGAGATGGAGTCTCGCTCCGTTGCCCAGGCTGGAGTACAGTGGTGTGATCTTGGCTCACTGCAACCTCTGCCTCCCAGGTTCAAGTGATTCTCCTGCCTCAACCTCCCAAGTAGCTGGGACCACAGGCACATGCCACCACACCTGGCTAAAGTTTTGTATTAGTAGAGACAGGGTTTCACCATGCTGGCCAGGCTGGTCTTGTCTCCTGACCTCAGGTGATCCAAGCCACCGGCCTTGGCCTCCCAAAGTGCTGGGATTACAGGCGTGAGCCACTGCGCCCGACTATTCAGCATAGTTTTAAAGACTTCCCTGTGTTGACACATATAGACCTAGGTCCTCGTTTTGATTGCTGTGTAGTATTGTGTTACGTGATGAAACCATAATTTGTCCATTCTCCTATTTATAGCCAATAATGTGCCTACTTTTTCCACCCTGACGAACAGTGCAGCAGTGAATGTCCTTTTATGTTTTTCTTTGTGCGAGTGTGGGAGTTTCTCTAGGGTGATGGATTAGGCAGGATAGGATAGGCTTTCCTATAGTAATAAACAGCCCCCAAATCCCAGTTGTTTAACCACAAAGTGAATCTCTTGTGGGGTGTGGTTGTGGGGGTGCTCTGCCATGTAGTCTCTCAAGGACCCAGACTGCTGGAGCTCACACTGTCTTGTGGCTGCACAGCTGAAGTATGCAGCCTCCTTGCTGTCAACACAGGGCAAGCAAGCAGGGAGAAGTACATGTGGACTGACTCCCTCTGTTCAGGAAAGGGAAGGAGTACCAGTAATTGGTTAGCACTAGTGATGCCTACTGAAGATGGACACCTAGCAGTGCTGGCCTACACTATTTATTACTGCGTATGTAACACACTGCCTGGAACTGTTCCACAAGCCCCCAGACAGAGCGGCGACCAGTTCTTCCCCAGATTAGTTAATTTGAAAAATTTGAATTTGGGAGCCTTTAGTCTTAAATTATAAATTGTTGTGTATTAAGGACCTAAAAAAATAATAAAACAAAGTGAAGGCTAGAATCTTCTGTTTTAGGATTTGTAATTCAGTACAACTGATACTTACATTTAAAAATCTAGAACAGAGATTTTCTGTTGGCCTGGGTTCAGTTACAGAGAGATGAACCTACTATTTTTAATGTGAAGGGGTTGATTATAGAGTATTGTGTAGCCAACAGTTATGGGGAGGGCTGAAAAAGCAGGTTCTTGGTTGGGCTTCATGAGTGATTCCCAGATAGAACCACCTCATAGACCTGGGCTACTGAGGAAGCTGCAGCCTCTTCAGGAATTGGGAAGCTGTCAGCTGTAGAATCTCTGCCACAATCAAGGCCTTCCTGCTCCTGGCTCCAGAGCCAGTTTATGGTCAGCCAGCAAAATTAATGCCCTGCACTCTGCTTCTAACACCCACAAAGCCAGTGCCTAGACACAGGACCGCTGGTTCCGCCTCGGAAAACCAAATGCTTCCCAGCCGGGCTTGCCCACAGCAACAGATGTGTGCTGGTCCTCTCATCTGCTTTCCAAATCTCGTGTGATTGTATCCAACTTGCAGACCCCAAATCACATTTAAACTCTAGCTTCAGGGGAGCTGGTGATGTGGCTTTAAGATGTTCAGCCTCTGCACTATAGGAAGGGACACTGGAAGGAGGAGGATGGAATGGCTACAGAGTATCCATCCACCATACTCACTCCAAGTTCTTAACCTGATATGGAGATGTATGGGTATAATTTAGGGAGTCTTTGACCCCTGTAATATTATGCATACTCAGGAATGTGCACAAGAACATTTTTCTTTCATTAGATTCTCAAAGGGGACAATGACCCAAGAGAGGCTAAGCACCATTAACCAGGTAAGTTAAGTAATTAAACACCCAGATTCTGAAGGCAGGCAGACCTAGATGTGAATCCTGTCTCTACTTCTTAGCTGTTGTGAGATTCCGGCATGTTATTTCACTTCTGTAAGCCTTAATTTTCTCATCTTTAAAATGGGGTCCTGAGGATACTTTCATGGAGGTTTCATGGTACCAGCATCCTACTGGAAACTGTAACTCCTGCTGCCCACCAAATATCTATAATATCTTTGGCTTGGCACTCGAAGTCGTCTCTGAAGTAGCCCAAACATGCTTTCTTGCCCTACTGCAGGGTTGCTATGAGGGTGAAGTATAGCATGCACGTCTGATAAATGCCTGGTATAATGCCTGGCCCCCAAAAACAACCAATAAGTAGTCCTATCTTCCCAAAGCTAGTGGTTGCACTGTGTATTCATTCATTCCTCAGAAGAACATGGCCAACATGAAAATGATGGTGTGCTGCTGCCATGTCTGTTAAGAATACCCTTTGGTGGCCGGGTGCGGTGATGGCTCACGCCTGTAATCCCAGCACTTTGGGAGGCTGAGGTAGACAGATCACTTGAGGTCAGGAGTTCAAGACCAGCCATGGCCAACATGGTGAAACCCTGTCCCTACTAAAAATACAAAAAATTTAGCTGAGCGTGGTGGTGAGCACCTGTAATCCCAGCTACTAGGGAGGCTGAGACTGGAGAATCACTTGAAGCCAGGAGGCTGAGGTTGCAGTGAGCCAAGATCGTGCCACTGTACTCCAGACTGGGTTACAAAGCAAGACTTAATTTCAAAACAAAAAGAACACCCTCTAATAACTCCTACTTGTGCAGCAGAAGTGAATTTCCTCTGTTCCCACCGCATGCTGTGCTATTGCTGCGCTATTTATCACAGTGGTGGGTGTTTACTGTCTTGTACTTGCCTCTGTTCATCTCCTCTTTTTTTTTTTTTTTTTGAGATGGAGTCTTGCTCTGTTACCCAGGTTGGAGTGCAGTGGTGTGATCTTGGCTCATTGCAACTTCCACCTCCTGGTTTCAAGTGATTCTCCTGCCTCAGCCTCCCAAGTATCTGGGACTACACAGGCACATGCCACCACACCTGGCTAATTTTTGTATTTTTAGTAGAGATGGGGTTTCACCATGTTGGCCCAGCTGATCTTGAACTCCTGACCTCAAGTGGTCTGCATGTCTCAGCCTCCCAAAGTGCTGGATTACAGGTTGGAGCCACCGTGCCCAGCCTCATCTCCTCTTAAATATCTTAAGAGCAGAGATTATGTCATAACCCTGGCATGTAGTAAAGTGCCTGTTACATAGTAGATTTTTAATAAATGTTTGTTAAATGTGTGAATGGATAATGAATAAAGAAACTGGTTAATGTTTTTAGCTTGGAGGAGAGAAACCTAAGGGCAGATATGTTTGCTGTTTGAAAGTGTTTAGACTGTCATGTAAAGGGGAGTTGGTCTCACCCTATACTGCTTTAGAAGGCACAATTAGGAGTTGTGGATAGAAGTCACAAAATAAGGCACATTTGGCCTCAGTATGAAAAGAGCTTTCAGATAATGAGAGAATCAAATAATGGGGTTGTGTCTTGGAAGCCAGTGATTATTGGTCATTGGAGGTGTTAAAGGAGAGGCAAGATAGGAAGATATAGATGGGGTTTGAATGCTGTGCGGGGCTTCTCAGCACTCTTCCTTTTCTTAGTGCTTTTAACAAGCAGACTAGGGAATATTAAGGATAGGGCCTCTGCTCTCAGAGAAATTATTGTCTTGCTCAGGGAGAGAAGATATATTCAGGTGGGAAAGGGCAAAGGGTGATAGGAATGGCTTGGCTGGGATATTCAGGGGAATATGTGGAGTGAGGCAGGAAAGCATGTTTGGGCTACTTCAAAGATGACCTTGAGTACCAAGCGAAAGGTTTTGGAGATATTTGGTGAGCATTGGGCATTATAGATACCCAGCAAGATATTGGCACCATGAAAGCGCCACAAAAGTGTCCTGAGCACCCAGAACGGTACTTGGCACATAGGAGATCTTCAATAAATAGTTGCTGAAGGAATTTGTTAGAATATCAGAGCTATGATTTAAGAAAATGATCCTGTAATGTGCATTTAGGTTGTAAGTGGAAAGGAGTACCCTTCAGTAGGATGGAGGGAGAGCCTGAAGAAAGGCAGAAGCCACCAGTAAGCATCTTAGATGCGGGGTTGGTCAGAGGGGAGAGAGGTAAAAATGATTCCATGACGGTGAGTCTGGTGACTAGAAATGGGAGTGACATTCATAGAGTAGGGCGGTTCCCTGTAGTTCCTTCTTGTGCAGAAGATGAGGCTTTGGGTTGTGGACCTGCTTCAGTAATAGCATTGGCCTAACAGTCTCTGTGCACTCTGTCCCACTCAGTGGTTTCTGCATATGTGTTGCTCACTCAACACTCTTTGCATTTTCATGGTTCTCATGTGACTTGAAAATCTAGGTCTCTGGAAGGAATCAACTGTAATGATCAGAACAATTGCCTGGTAGGATGTATTTCCTTTGAGTTCAGCAAGACATGCCACCTCACATGGTGTTCCTGTTCATTCATAAGGCTGTCATAGTGTACGAATTAGGACACCCTTTGGACCAGCTCTCCTATGTTTTCCACCTTGGAAAAACCAGAACTCTGTTTTCTTGAGCAAATGACCTTGTCACCGGCCCTGAAGCTCCTTTTCCTGGGTTTGTGGGGGTTGGTGGAGTCCTGGCAGTCTGCCGCTCTTCCTGGCCTCCAGAGATCAGGGCTGTGACCTTCCATCTGCAGATGCCAGTTCTAG
This sequence comes from Aotus nancymaae, assembly GCF_030222135.1. Lineage (NCBI taxonomy): Eukaryota > Metazoa > Chordata > Mammalia > Primates > Aotidae > Aotus > Aotus nancymaae. The sequence continues at coordinate 1,319,454 of NW_026988414.1, read as the reverse complement.
CTGCGAGGTTGATGACCGAGGAAGACGAGCACACAGCTCAGGGCCTGTCTTCCAAGGGCTTCACTGTGTAGCAGCAGCACTTTGTAGTATCATAGATGAGTTTTTGTCAAAACACAGAGAAGATTTCACTTCTCATTTATTAAAAAATGACTTGATAGCATAGTAGATGGCCCCTTATATAAGCCACTTAGTGTTATTTCAGAGGAAGCAAGTCCATGAGAAAAGGGGCAACCACTTTTCTCATAGACAAGAATAGGTTTATAAATGAAAAGATCACAAATACAAATGCTGTGGTATTTATACCGATTTAGAAAGGCAGTTGAGTTTGGGAGGCTATGTTTTCTCATTTCCCCTTTCTCCTTGGCGTTTGAAGGACCTGGTTAGCAGGAGCTTTCCCATTGATTCTCCTGGAGAGAGCTGCCTCTCTTTCTGCATTTGTTTGGAAGTGTTAATATATATATATATTTTTTTGTCAAATGAAAGGTTGCCACTTCATTTGTTCAGATCTCCCACACACTGTTGCAGCAATCTTTAGATTTCAAATTGGCTAATTCAGTGAGTTACTTAATTCTTCACAACTTTTAAAACATTTTGAGTCTTTGAATACAGCAAAATTGGTGCCCCTTTTCAGCTATTTTTTGGCATTGCTATGTTCCAAGCCATTGAGATCTGTTTTACGCTGGCATTTTCTCTTCCCCTTTGGGATTCTGCTCACTGTGTTTAAGGCAACTCTATAGCATTTTGCCAAAAAAGAGAAGTTAGGGCTAGTGTGAGTTGAGGGGAGGGGGATATTTCTGTTGCTTCTGCTTGCTGAGTTATCTTTAGGTATCTAAAAGAAACTTGTAACACAGGGCCAGCCTGGCACTGGCCTTTGCAGCGTCAGCCTTGGTTGACTGTGCTCTGATAGGGATGCCTGATCTGTATCCACTTTAACTTGGCTATAAGAAGGTTTTGGAAAATGTATGTCTGATAATGTTTGAAAAGAAAATGGAAACAAAGCTCCTTTTTGCCTGGCGCTCATGGTTGGAATTTGGGCATTTAGAATCCTTCAAGCCCTCAGCCTGAGCAGAGCTGGACTCCCCTTAGGGCACTGCCTGTCATCTTCACTGCACAGCTGTGCTCCAGAGCAGGGAGCCGATGGAAAGGGGAGCCGAGACCATTTCATTCTGTAGAATTCCCTTCCGGCCCTCTATGAGAAGGCAGTTTGGGCCCTTTTAGAAGTTTACTTTGTAAGTGAAGAACTTGAGGCTGGCTGTGTTCATATTCTCAGAACTTGGTGAGAATGAGGTGCTTTAGGCTCTAAGATCAGCACCATCAGCGAATCAGGAAGAGCTCCTCTGACTCCTGGAGGAGAAAGCCAGATGGGGAGAAGCATACAAGTCCTATTTTCCTATTGAAAACCTAAATTGGCCAGGCACAGTGGCTCATGCCTGTAATCCCAGCACTTTGGGAGGCCAAGGCAGGGGGATTGTTCAGGCCCAGGAGTTTGAGACCAGCCTGGGCAACATGGTGAAACCCGGTCTCTACAAAAATTAACTGGGGCATGGTAGTGCATGCTTGTAGTCCTAGCTATGAGGGAGACTGAGGTGGGAGGATCGCTTAAGCCTGGGAAGCAGAGGTTGCAGTGAACCAAGATTGCACCATTGCTCTCCAGGCCTTTTTTTTGTTTGTTTGTCTCAAATAAAAAAAAAAACCAAAGTTGTACCTGAAAGACTGGAGAAAGCTGATAAAGACGTCGAGAAAGTGAAGATGCAATGGCCCCTCCAGGCACACCCCGGTGCTGTCCCTTCTTTTCTCCCCGGTTCTCTTAGCTATAAAATGGGGCTTATAATAATCCCTTCCTTGAAGAGATGTTAACAGTACTTAGATGATTGCTAACTTATATCAAGTACTTACTCGGACCCAGGTATCATACTGAGTGCTTGACATATATTATCTTTATTGTGTTTTGCAGAATGGCTGAAATATTTTTTTTTTTTTTGAGACAGAGTCTTGCTCTGTCGCCTAGGTGGGAGTGCAATGGTGCGATCTCAGCTTACTGCAACCTCCACCTTCCAGGTTCAAGTGATTCTCCTGCCTCAGCCTCCCGTGTAGCTGGGATTACAGGCATTTGCCATCCCGCCCGGCTAATTTTTGTATTTTTGCCATGTTGGCCAGGCTGGTCTTGAACTCCTGACCTCCAGTGATCCACCTGCCTTGGCCTCCCAAAGTGCTGAGATTACAGGCATGAGCCACCACACCCGACCAAGAGTGGCTAAGATTTTGGGCTCAGGAATCAAGCAGAACTGGAATAGAGTACTGACTGTCCTTGCTAGTGGTGAGATCTAGCTCGTTTTTCAACCAAAATCAGACCTATTTCATTGGGTTTGGGAGGCTAAGAGAGGGCATTGTCTCATTCATCAGAGTACAGGGAGAACTGATGAGATGTCTTCCGAAGGTTCTCCAGGGCTCTGGAAGACTGGGAGCCACCGTACAACTTTCAGACTTGTGTGCAGCAAGGGAGAGTGTTTCCCAGGATATCAGCCATTTGTTGTAATAATTATCGAGTGTATGTTGTGCCTAGGATTCCCCTAGAGGTTTGCACGCAATCTCTCTTAATCTTCCAGTAGTCAGGCAGGGCCAGTGGAGCAAAAGCAACCACAGCCTCAGATGGTGAATTTTAAATCATTATAACTAGACTTAAACATATCTTTATTCATCAAAATAGGGAACCATTATAATCAACACATTTTTGCCAACGAGAAGTAAGTTTGTTTATTCCTGTAGTGTAAAGATCCGTGATTTGGGATTTGACAGACTCTTGGAAAGCATTTTCTGCATCCTGTTGGTTGTAGAAGTTTTCCCTGCAAAAAGTTATCAAGATCCTTGAAGAAGTGGTAGTTGGTTGGCGAGAGGTCAGGTGACTATGGCAGATGAAGTGAAACTTCATAGCCCAATTCGTTCAACTTTTTTTTTTTTGAGATGGAGTCTTGCTCTGTCGCTTAGGCTGGAATGCAGTGGCACAGTCTGGGCTCACTGCAACCTCTACCTCCAAGGTTCAAGTGATTCCCCTGCCTCAGCCTCCGAGAAGTTGAGATTACAGGTGTGCGCCACCACGCCCGGCTAATTTTTGTATTTTTAGTAAAGACCGAGTTTCACCATGTTGGCCAGGCTGGTCTCGAACTCATGACCTCAAGTGATCTGCCCAGCTCAGCCTCCCAAAGTGTTGGGATTACAGGCGTGAGCCACTGCGCCCGACCCCAATTCATTCAACTTTTGAAGTGTTGATTGTGAGACGTGTGGTTGGGTGTTGCGTGACAAGAATCGGGCCCTTTCTGTTGTTGACGAATGCTGGCTGCAGGTGTTGCAGTTTTCTGTGCATCTCATTGATTTGCTGAGTGTACTTCTCAGATGTAATGGTTTTGCCAGGATTCAGAAAGCTGTGGTGGATCAGACAGGCAGCAGACCACCAAACAGCAACGATGACCTTTTTTTGATGCTAGTTTGGCTTTGGGACGTGCTTTGGAACTTCTTTTGGTCTGACCACTGAGTGGGTCATTGCTGGTCGTATAAAATACACTTTTCGTTGCACATCACAATCTGATTGAGAAGGGGTTTGTTGCGTAGAATAAGAGAAGACGACACTTCAAAATGACAATTTTTTGATTTTCGCTAAGCTGATGAGGCACCCACTTACTGAGCATTTTCTTTTTTTTTTTTTTTAAAGATGAGGTTTCACCATAATGGCCAGGCTGGTCTTGAACTCCTGACCTCAGGTGATCCACCCACCTTGGCCTCCCAAAGTGCTAGGATTACAGGCATGAGCCACAGCGCCCGGCCTGAGCATTTTCAACTTTCCAATTTGCTTCAAATGCCGAACGGTTGGAGAATGGTCAACATTGAGTTCTTTGGCAACTTCTCTTGTAGCTGTAAGAGGATCACCTTCTGTGATTGCTCTCATTTGGTCATTGTCAGCTTCTGATGGCCAGTCATTGCACCTCATCTTCAAGGCTCTCATCTCCTTTGTAAAACTTGAACCACCACAGACAGGCACTGTACGTTTTATTAGCAGCTCCTTGGCCAAATGTGTTGTTGATATTGTGAGTTGTCTCCACTGCTTTACTTTTAGATTTACTTCCTCTCCTTTTTATGGCCATTCACAGTGTTTGGCATACAATTCAAATCCCATCATTGACTTCCAGGTGGGAGACTGGCATCTCTCTTTTCTCATGTTAAGTTCTTAGTCTGTAAACCTTCCAGTCCCTCCCTGAAGCCTCCCATGGTCTTTTCTCTCTCCCTTGTGAAGGAAAGGTCCTTGTTTTGAAGCATTATTCAGAGCAGAAGGAGGACAAAATCAAGACATGCTGAAAAACCCGTTTTAATCAACTCCCCTTTTAATTTTTTCAAAAGTTATTATTAAGCATCAGAAGCCCTTGGCTGTCATCAAACAACAAGTGCAGTATTTCTTCTCCGTGCCACACGTGGTGCCACTGCACTGCTACGGTGTGATCAGAACACTCACATTTATAGGAACATTACTTCTCTTAAGTAGTTTGAATCTTCATTTAGTAGACTAACCATTTCTTCAAATTTTGTTTTTTAATATACAGGAAAGTTACAGGTTTTTTTCTCTTTCATTCAACAAATGAAAGTGATTTTATATTCATCTCATTACAAAATAAATAAATGCTCATTATTTAAAAAGAAAATTTAGAAGTACAGAAAGAGATGCTGAAGAAGGTAAGTCTCCTACAGCCCCACCCCCTGGAGATAACCACGTTGTGGTAACCTTTCAGATTTATTTCTCTGCCATAGCCACTCCTGTCTGATGAAGAAGGGTTCATAGTAGATACGCTGTTTTTGTTCATTTGCCTTTAAAAATATATATATTGTAAACATTCCTTTGTGCCATTGAATATAAAACATGGTAATGTTTAATTTTGTGTGGTGTGCATGTATATGCACTTTCGGGAAACTTGTTTATAGTGACTTTCAAACTGAGCATTTACAATGAAAAAATAACAGTTGTTGGGTGTGTAGAGTGTGCCGGGTTTCGCTGAGCACTGTACGGGGGTGTCTCATCGAGTCCATCACTTCCTGTGGGCTTGTGCAGTAGCCGCCTTACGATACTCCTGCTTTCAGTCTGCCTCCTCTGCAACTTCTTCTTCATATGAAAACCTGAATAATCTATCAGGAATGCAAATGAGATCATGTTGCTCCTCTGCTCAAAACTTTCCGAATAGCTTCTCCTTCCACGTCCAAAAAAAAAAAAACCAAATGGCTGGGCACGGCGGCTCACGCCTGTAATCCCAGCACTTTGGGAGGCCAAGGCGGGTGGATCACGAGGTCAAGAGATCGAGACCATCCTGGTCAACATGGTGAAACCCCGTCTCTACTAAAAATACAAAAAATTAGCTGGGCATGGTGGCGTGTGCCTGTAATCCCAGCTACTCGGGAGGCTGAGGCAGGAGAAATGCCTGAACCCAGGAGGTGGAGGTTGTGGTGAGCCAAGATCGCGCCATTGCACTCCAGCCTGGGTGACAAGAGCGAAACTCCATCTCAAAAAAAAAAAAAAAAAAAAAAAAAAACTCACAGTCAGAAGCCAGGCTAGGAGGATACAAAAATCCCAGTTCTACCCCTATCCAGTTGTGTAGCGGTTTCTTATACTCTGAGCTCCACCAGTATTAGTTACTTATTTCTACATAACAAATTATTTCAAAATATAGTGGCTTAAAACAACAGATACATATTATTTCACAGTGTCTGTGGGTCAGTAATTCAGAAGTGGCTTAGCTGAGTGGTTCTAGCTTGTGGTCTCATCAGATTGTAGTCAGGATGTCAGCTGGAACTGCAGTCATCTGAAGGCTCAGCTGGGGCTGGCGGACCTGCCTCCCAGGTGACTCACTCACAGGGCTGGTGAGCAGTGCTGGCGTTTGACAGGAGGCCACAGTTCTTTGCCACATGGACCTCTCTGCAGGCTTCTTGAGTGTCCTCACAACATGTCAGCAGCTTTCCCCAGAGCAAGGAATCCAAGAGATCACAAGGCAGAAGCCATGTGTCTTTATAACCACAGATACCACCCTGTTGTTCTATAGCATCCTGTTGGTTCCCCAGTCTACCCTATTTGGTGAGGGAGGGTGTTCACTCAGCAAGAGCGCTGGGAATCAGTGGGGGCATTTTTGAGGCTGGCCACTGACTGTCTGTAAAATGAGCATCATTTTACCTGCACTGCTACCACCCCCTGCCAGCACAAGGGGAACATGAACCTAACATAATGGGGGCAGGGACGGGACAGAAGGGGCTTCCCGGAGGAGGAGACACTTAGGCAGAGACTGGGCCCCTGAGTGGGCGTTCGGGAGGTGAGGACGTTCCAGGCCGAGGAGTGGTGTATGGGAAGGTCCTGAGTGGGAAAGCACTCCCTGAGGTAGTGCATGGCTGGAGGAGACAGCAAGGCAGGCCAGGGTCAGGGAGGCCAGGACACACTCATCACTGTGCCCTTGAGAGAGATCTTTCTTCTCTAGGAAGATAGCTGAGCTTACCCCAGAAACCAGGGGAGAAAATAGGAGCCGAGTTTCCTGGGATGCGTTTCTTCTGCAAAGTGAGGTTTATGTGTAGGAGACATCTGTCTGGAGCTCTTCAGGTTTTATTTCATTATTGCTGGAGAGAACTAACTATGGTCATTTTGGTTGGGACTGAACTGTATTATAGCTGACCCTTTCCCGTGTTCAAAGTTCCCTCTTCCATTGGGGGGCTGTGCTTTGTGCTTCTTGTAACAATGTGTTTAGCTTTTTTAGCAGCATCAGATTCTCCTTCTGATGAATGCATCTGATAAACCTGGACACCTGTACAGATTTCTTTTTCCTGGTGGCATTGTGTTTTCTTTTTGATTTTTTTGAAATGGAGTCCCCCTCTGTCACCCAGGCTGGAGTGCAGTGTCGTGATCTTGGCTCACTGCAACCTCTGACTCCCAGGTTCAAGAGATTCTCTTGCCTCAGCCTCCCAAGCAGCTGGGATTACAGGCGGCCACCACCACACCTGGCTAATTTTTTAATATTTTTAGTAGAGATGGGGTTTCACCATATTTGCCAGGCTGATCTCGAACTCCTGACCTCAGGTGATCCGCCTGCCTTGGCCTCCCAAAAGTGCTGGTGTTACTGGCGTGAGCCACTGCACCTGGTCTGTTTTCTTTTGCTTCTTATGTGTAAGGTCAGATATGTTGTGTTTTGGGTCCCTGACACCTTGGGTTTGGATAAATATTATCATTTAAGAGGATGCAAGTAATAAGCCAGACGTGGGAGCTCATGCCTTTAGTCCCAGCACTTTGGGAGATCAAGGCAGGTGGATCACAAGGTCAGGAGTTCAAGACCAGCCTGGCCAATATGGTGAAACCCCACCTCTACTAAAAGTACGGAAATTATCTGGGTGTGGTTGCAGGTGCCTGTAGTCCCAGCTACTTGGGAGGCTGAGGCAGGAGAATCGCTTGGATCAGGTAGGCGGAGGTTGCCGTGAGCCAAGATCGCACCACTGCATTCCAGCCTGGGTGACAGAGTGAGACTAAGTCTCACAAAAAAAAAAAAGAGGATACAAGTAGAATTTGTAGTGTGCTGATTAAACAAAGTCCCTCCAAAGACAAGTTCCTCCACCCTTCTCTTTTTGGGCAGAGTTGATCATTTTCAGAATTCATCATTTTGTCAAGATGATTTTTTTTTTTTTTTTTTTTTTGAGACGGAGTCTTGTTCCTTCACCCAGGCTGGAATGCAATGGCACGATCTTGGCTCACTGCAACCTCTGCCTCCTGGGTTCAAGCAATTCTCCTGCCTCAGCCTCCTAAGTAGCTGGGATTACAGGCACGTGCCAGCATGCCTGGCTAATTTTTGTATTTTTAGTGGAGATGGGTTTTCTTCATGTTGGCCAGGCTGGTCTCAAACTCCTGACCTCAAGTGAACTGCCCACGTCAGCCTCCCAAAGTGCTGGGGTTACAGGCTTGAGCCACTGCGCCTGGCTAGTCAAGATTATTTTTTATTGTTAAATATGAATAACATGCTTTCCTCCAGACTTTTAGGACTTCCTGAAATTACATGCAGACATTTGTGCAGTCTCATGTTTGGTTGTTGGTTTTGGGTTTGCTATTTTTGGACGAGGAGGTTCATATCCTTCATTAGCTTCTCAAAGGGGCTTGTTAGAGGTGCAAGGGGCGGCTTTCATTTGTTTATGAGAGCGCTACAGCCAGCAACCTGGGAGACAACTGGGTGCTGCTCCCCACTTCAAAAAGGGTTGCTAGCAGGATGGAAATCATGTCTACGTGGAAATCCATGCAGTGTTGGATATGCCACGATTCATTTCCGTAAGCCTCCAACACTTCAGTTCTTTGTAGTTTTACTCCCAGAATCTTCATGATCCATTTTTGTACATTCTTATGGCCTTAGGATAAACTCCTAGAAGTGGAATTTCTACATCAAAAGAATAGAAACTTTTTTTTTTTTTTCCTTAAGAAACAGAGTCTTGCTGTGTTACCCAGGCTGGAGTACAATGGCATGATCTCGGCTCACCGCAACCTCTGCCTCCTGGGTTCAAGCAATTCTCCTTCCTCTGCCTCCCGCATAGCAGGGATTACAGGCATCTGCCACCACACCTGGCTAATTTTTTATATTTAGTAGAAACGGGGTTTCACCATGTTGGCCATGCTGGTTTCCAACTCCTGACCTCGTGATCCACCCACCTCGGCCTCCCAAAGTGCTGGGATTACAGATGTGAGCCACCATGCCTGGCCAAGAATAGAAACTTTTAAAGGTCTTTGATACATATTGCCAGTTGCCCTTCTGGGAGGTATACTGGGAACGTCAGCGTACCTGTCTGTTAACAGTGATGGATCAGTATTCATTTGTCTTATAAGGGAGGAAATGAAAGTTATTTGGTGGCGTAGAGGCACAATTAGACCTGACAGCCTTTGTGTTTCTCTTCTGTCCTGTAGGTCCCCCAATTCCCATTACTACTTTCTTCTTTATGCCACAGATTTAATGCTTTAACAAATGTTGAAATGTTTGAAAGTGACTGTGAATCTAATGGGGCATAATAGGCAGGTTTTCTTAATCCTGGCAATGACCAAACAAATCGCTTATCTCTGGTGGGTTGGTGGAAAAACAGTTTGTCAGCAGAATTTGGTAAAGAAACAGTCACAAGAGCAGGGTGTTGGTCTCATGTTTGAGTGCTTCCCTGAGGAAAGAAAAGGGAAGAATTGGGTGAATTCATCAGACCGTATTTGGCAGATGGAGATGAAGTGGGTGCAGGTCATCGCCCACGACCCGTTTCCCAGGCTTGCAGAGAAACTGATGCTCAGGAGCTTGTGACTGTGAGGGCCCCGGGCCGTGGCATGCGTTGGTGCACTCTGAAGAATGTAGCCATGGCACTCAGACACATACCAAACAGCCTTGGTCCCCAGTCCCCCTGCCAGCCTGCTCAGGGGCATGCCAGATGACTGGAGCCTGGAAGGCAGGTCTTGCCGGGCAGGACAGATGCCTTACTGTCGGCTTAGGGAGAGATCCATGATCGCAGACAGACTTCTGAGTAGGCCCTGAGGAAAGAGTGGTAAACATGCAGTGAAGGGCGGCCCCACCAAGGGTGGCTTCTGATGGGCAGTTCGAGGGTACATGTGCTGGATGGATGTGGCTCATTGGGATACACATGAGTGTGCCCAGTGAGCACATGTTAGAAACATGATAAAGTGTAGGCACTTGCAGGGGCCTTTTCTTTTGAGTTAGTAGGTTCCCACCAAACCTGGCCTTGTCTGTTTTTGATGCCTTAGAACTTGGAGACCACAGCATCATCTCCCCAGGGGCAGTGCCCCTCTAGCTTTCATCCTTGACTCCTACCTTGCCCTCTTTCTTGCCTGATACAGCAACAAGTGCCCAGAATAACTCTCACACCCACCCACTGCTCTGCTGTCAGGGCTAGCACCCCGGCCCCACCCTGCCTTGTTCCGGCTCTGATCTGAAAGACTTCCCAGCCTCCTGTTGCCATCTGGGTCTGCCCTCCCGCTAGCAGAGAGACTCTGCCTCAGAAACTTACATCAGATCTTTTCACTACCCAGTTTCCTGTCCCTCGGTGGGTACCCATCTCAGTTAGAGTAATATTCAACTTCTCTCTACAGCCTGCGTGGTCTGGGCCTGGTTTCCTTCTTGAATTTCCCTCCTGTCACTCCCTTTGTTTACTGCCAGTGCTTTTTCCTCTTAGGGCTCCTTGGGCCCTGTCCTTCACTCAGCTTCTGGTGCCCAGCTCTTTCAGACCCATGCAGGCCCAGCTCACATGGCATCTCTCCAGAAAGACCTTCCCTGATGGCCAGTCCAGAGTCCCCACACCAGCATCAGCTCTTTGTCTCCTTCCCCTTTTCATTTCTTTGCAGCTCTTGCCATCTGAAATCACCTCATTCAATTATTTATTTATTTATTTTTTGAGAACAAAGTTTCACTCTTGTAGCCCAGGGTGGAGTGCAATGGCGCGATCTCAGCTCACTGCAACCTCCACCTCCCAGGTTCAAGCAATTGTCCTGCCTCAGCCTCTGCAGTAGCTGGGATTACAGGTGCCCGGCACCACACCTGGCTAATTTTTTGTATTTTTCGTAGAGACGGGGTTTCACTATGTTGGCCAGGCTGGTCTCGAACTCCTGACCTCAGGCAATCCACCCACCTTGGCCTCCCAAAGTGCTGGGATTACAGGCATGAGCCACTGCGCCTGTCTCTCATTCAATTATTGAGATTTGTTTGGAATGCTAAGAGTCCCTTAGTGAATCCATTCTTCTAAAGGCTCACATGGCCTCAGAATGCCATGTGACAGTGGAGAGTCTGACCTCTTTATTTTATTTTGAGATGGAGTCTCGCTCTGTTGTCCAGGTTGGAATGCAATGGCACATTCTCAGCTCACTATAACCTCTGCCTCCTGAGTTCAAGTGATTCTCCTGCCTCAACTTCCCGAGTAACTGGGATTACAGGTGCCTGCCACCGCACCTGGCTGATTTTTATATTTTTTAGTAGAGACGGGGTTTCACCATGTTGGCCAGGCTGGTCTCAAGCTCCTCACCTCAGGTGATCCACCCGCTTGGCCTCCCAAAATGCTGGGATTACAGGCGTGAGCCACCACACCTGGCCTGACCTCATGTTTGAATACCGAGTTTGAGTTCTGGAAGAGCTGCAGGTTGTGAGAAGGGAACACATTTAATTCCTCAGAGCAGCCACAGGCCAGCTCTCCAAAGTGCACGTGTGCATGTGTGTGCACTCACACACACGTACACACACAGTCACAAATAGGGCATCTCTTTTAAACAAAAATAGCGACCTGCATTTGAGAAAATAAAGTTTCGTGCAGCTCCTGACATGTTAAACTCAATCATCAAGATTTAGAGTGTTGGGAATTGTACACAACAGATGACTTGGTGTAATTAACATGGAAATTGCGAGGAAAAAATATGAAGTGGAACCTATGGATTTAAAAATTAGGAAATTTTAAGATTTCCATAGTAATTTTTTAAAGCCAATATATTTTACTCCCAAAACCTTGCATTTTCATATGGTAGCTATCTGCTGGAGCTGACTGGCTGCTGCTCTCTTAAGCAGCATCACTCAGATGGGAGAGCCCCCTTGCCCCACCTCATACACTCCTTCTATGTGTACAACTTCCTCAGCCCTGTAAGCATTGGAGCTTGCAGCCTTCTCTTTTTCTGTTTTCTTCTTGATGGGAAGACTGGCAGCAGCCTTTACTTGGTTGCCACATTTGTGAATTTGTAAAGTAATTCATGCTTTGCTGGGTCATGGGAGACATGGTGTGCGCTGGCATTTAGCAGCAAGTCAGAGATTATGGAAGACTTTCACTAGCAAGAGCAGAGTCCCCCCAGGATAGAACCAGTGATGACTGGCTGTGTATTCTCAGTTTGATGGAGGTGGAAGTGAGGCAGCACCAAGGAACAGAAACAGGAAGCTTCCCCTGATGACCACCCTACCCCCAGCTAGGCTGAATGGCCTCCTGCAGTCCCCAGAGCCCTTGCATCAACCTGGGCTTGCGCTGGTCAGGGGGATTGGTGCTTGTTATAGCCAGTGAAGAAGAAAGGTAGTCAGTTATATGATGGTCAAGGCTCTGTCTGACCCTGGGTGCTGTAGTGTTCCTGGCACGGAATAGTCTTTGTTGAAGGAACAAATTAGTACATCTTTGCAAGCCTTGGAGGACCTATCCATAATAGGCCCACTCTATAGGGTCTTTGTGAGAATTAAATTAAAACCTCTATGAGAAACTTATCCAAGTACAATTGGAAATAAATATTTGTTAATTGGAAACTGCTAAATAATTGTGGCTGTCATTCTGTACAGCACTCTGTGGCTGTTACAGAGATAGAGGTAGTTTTATGTGGATTGATGTGTTCAATGTGTTCGATGGAAACGGAAGGGTAATATAGTCCCATTTATACTACAGAGAAAAATTGGGTCTGTAAATGTGTTGAGAAAAGTCTGTCGATAGTGGTTATTTTTTGAGAGTGGAATGGATGGGGTGGGTATGGCATGGAGATGTGAGAGGGAATTTTTCACTCTATATTTCACATACATCTGTAATTGGCACAGAAAAGCAGTAAACCTAAAGAAATAGAATAGTGCTTGTTATATAGTTAGATCAATAAATTATAAGTATTATAAAAGGTAGTTATAAAGTTAGCAAGGGCCAAAGGTCTAAATAGAGTAGGTCGGTTATAGAGAAAAACAGTTTAATCAGTTGTTGTTTAACTTTTATGGAATCCAACTTCCTTAGCTTTAATTTGGAGAACGAAAATATGGCCCTAGTCTTTTCTTTGTTTTATTTTGTTTTGTTTTTTGAGACGGAGTTTCACCGTTGTCCAGGCTGAAGTGCAGTGGCACAATCTTGGCTCACTGCAACTTCTACCTCCTGGGTTCAAGCAATTCTCCTGCCTCAGCCTCCCAAGTAGCTGGGATTACAGGCATAGCTAATTTTGTATTTTTTTTTTAAAGTAGAGATGGGGTTTCACCACATTGGCCAGGCTGGTCTCAAACTCCTGACCTGAGGTAATCTACCCTCCTCAGCCTCCCAAGGTGCTGGGATTACAGGTGTGAGCCACCGCGCCCATCCCCTAGTCTTTTATTGTATTGGATTTTATTATTTTTAAATCAGGTTTATTGAGGTATAATTTACATATCATAATATTCCCCGTCTTTAGTATACAGTTCTATGGACTTTGACAAATGCATACACTTGTGAAACTGCCACCACTTTCGAGATACAGAACAGTTCTGTTGCCCCCTAGAATTCCCTTAGGCGGCCCCTTTGTAGTCATCCTTTCCCTCTTCTCCCAGCTCCTGGCAACCTCTGATCTGTTTTTTGTCCCTGTAGTTTTGCCTTTTCCAGAATGTCACATCAATGGAATCATACAGTACGAAGCCTTTGAATCTGGTGTCTTTCATTCAACATAATGGGTGAGGAGTCAGCCACATTGCTGCATGTTCTCCATAGCTCCTTCTTTTGCGTCTCTGAGTAGTATTCTCTTGTATGGCTGTACCATGGTTTGTTTATCCATTCACCAGCTGAAGGACAGTGCTCCAGGGTCATAGAACACAGAATTCTGGCTTTATCTTTATTTCTACTAGTTGAGCCTCTCTTTCTCTCTCTTTTTTTTTTTTTAAGCCCTAGAAGATTATTAAGATTTGTAAGGCTAGGTATGGTGGTTTATGCCTGTAATCCAGTGCTTTGAGAGGCCAAGGTGGGAGGATCACTTGAACCCAGGAGTTCAAGACCAGCTTGGGCAATGTAGCAAGACCACATCTCTACAAAAAAATGTAAAAATTAGCCAAGTGGTGGTGCACGCCTGTAGTCCCAACTCCTCAAGAGGCTAAGGCAGGAGGATCACCTGAGCCCAGGAGTTTGAAGTGATAGAGAGCTGTGACTCCACTACTGCCCTCCAGCCTAGGCCACAGCACGAGCCCTTGTCTCAAAAACATGTTTGAAAGATTTACAATATAGCCTTTTTTTTTTTTTTTTTTTTTTTTTAAGACAGAATTTCGCTCTTGTTACCCAGGCTGGAGTGCAATGGTGCAATCTCGGCTCACTGCAACCTCCGCCTCCTGGGTTCAGGCAATTCTCCTGCTTCAGCCTCCCGAGTAGCTGGTACTACAGGTACTCACCACCAGGCCCAGCTGATTTTTGTATTTTTAGTAGAGACAGGGTTTCACCCTGTTGACCAGGATGGTCTCAATCTCTTGACCTCGTGATCCACCCGCCTCGGCCTCCCAAAGTGCTGGGATTATAGGCATGAGCCACCGCGCCCAGCCTACAATATAGTCTTTTCAGAATCTCCGTAGGAAAGGAGCAAGATTAAATACAAATTATTTGGAGGTTTCAAACTTTTAATTATTTGACACATATAGTGCTTACTGTGTGCCAGGCACTGTTCTAAATATTGCTTTCAAATATTTAAAAGTGCTTAGAACAGTTACAGCACATAGTAGATGCTATATATCTGCTTAAGTAAATAAAAATTTAAGTTTTCAAATAATTGGTATTTCACATAGAAGAGAAGAGGTGCGGGATAACGTGAACAGGCAGGACACCACAGTTGTAGACCTGAATACTGTCACGTTCCCAGCCTACCTCTAACCCTAGTCTCTTGGTGAATTATTGACTCTAGGTCTTCCTAACATATGAAATGAGGGTCATAATCTGAATCCTTCTGAAGGAACAGATAATATCTCATCTCAACTCTAATACTTGAACTCTAAAGTTTTGTCAGTATAAAATTAATGTTATAAAATGTGGCCATATCTGTTTATTTTACATTGTATTGGGGCTGGATAATTTGTTTCTTCCTTTTTATAAGTATATAACGTCCTATTGGAATCTGTATGAAAAGTGTACTAAAAACATTCACCACATGGTGGTGCTCCCTTAAAAAACCAAACTAATATAGGCCAGCATTGAATATTAGGCATGGAGTTGATTAGGGGCAGCTAGAGTGCCTGCATGTATGTATGTATGTATGTATATATGTATATATTTAGAGATGGGGGCCTCACTATTTTGCCCAGGCCGACCTTGAGCTCTTGGCCTCAAGTGATCCTCCCACCTCAGCCTTCTAAGTAGAATGCCAGTTTATATTCTGCATTTGTGCTTTAAGTTTTTTTAGGGAAGTAAGGTCCTGTCATTTTATTAGCTTGATGACTTATACAGATGCCAGGGTATTGGAACATTTGCTCTGTCTTGGGTACTATGACATATTCATGTACATTAACTGATGTTATGCTTTTCAAATGTTCCAGATATCTTCACTCAGAAGTTTATGTGCTTGACAGGAAAAGAAAAAATACATCTGTAAGGAAAATATTATAGATATTTCTCCTTCAAAAGCTGGTATTTTTATCTGTTTATTCATTTTTAACCTGGTGTGTTAAGTCATACTGGGATAGCAGTACACAGCCTAAGACAAGCTGCAGAATATTTTCCTTTGTCAAATGACTTTTTTTTTTTTTTTTTGAGACAGAGTTTCACTCAACGTCCTCCTCCTAGGCTCAAGTGATCTCCCACCTCATCCTCCTCAGTAGCTGGGAATGCAGGCACATGCCACCATGCCCATCTAATTTTTGTATTTTTGGTAGAGATGAGGTTTCGCCATGTTGGCCAGGCTGGTCTCAAACTCCTGGTCTCAAGTGATCCACCGGCCTCAGCCTCCCAAAGTGCTGGGATTACAGGCATGAGCCACCAGCCCAGCCAAAAGTTAGTGTTTTTTATTTTTTTATTTTTCTCAGAAAGATGGACAAAAGTTAGTGTTTTTTAAAAAATGCTTCTGGCTGGGCACGGTGGCTCATGCCTGTAATCCCAGCACATTAGGAGGCCAAGTTGGGTGGATCATGAGGTCAGGAGTTCAAGACCAGCCTGACCATGATGGTGAAACCCTGTCTCTACTAAAAATACAAAAATTAGCCAGGTATGGTGGCAGGCACCTGTAATCCTAGCTACTCGGGAGGCTGAGGCAGAGAATTCCTTGAACCTGGTAGGCAGAGGTTGCAGTGAGCTGAGATCACGCCACTGCAGCACTCCAGCCTGGGCAACAGAGCAAGACTCTGTCTCAAAAAAAAAAAAAATGCTTCCACCAGGAACTGCCTTAGGGAGAACAATGTTAACATTTTAGTTGTGTTTCTCTTGAAGCACAGTATCCCTGCCTTTTGGATTTGAAATGGATACTTCTAAGCAGTTGTTGTGACTGGCTGAATTTCAGTCATTTACATCAGAACACTGGTCTGGTCAGCCCACCTGCATCTTTGGTAGAGAGATATCTCCCAAACATACCAGTTTCCCTTAAGGATTTTCATTCCTGCATAGGCTCATGAATTCATTTGCCAAGTATTTACTGTTTGTCCACATGAGTACAAGGCATTGAGCTTGTGCTATTGTAGATTCACAGATGGTCATGATTTTCAGGAATTGAATAGAGAAGATGAAACACTGAGATACTGGATTCCAATGCTAGGCCTTACTGGGTTTACATTAGTAATTACACATATGAAGAATTATAGCGGTTGAGAGGAAAGAGACATCTCCTCACTAGGGTGATTGGTCAGGGAGAAAGATGGGAGTGGTTTTTGGTGGGAGAAGATGAGGAGACAGGGGATCTGGGCATATGAAGAGTCCTGGGGTGCTGAGGTGGGATTTCATCATACCTCAAATCCATTGAAAAGAGGAAAAGGTACAGGCAGAAGACACAGAATCTGGCCGGAGGGAATGTCCTGAGCAAGGGCGTGGGAAGAGGAAAACACAGGGGTACAGGAATTAGGTGAGGATCCAACTCTGAATGCTTGCCCCATGGACTGCACTGTCAAAGGATTTTGAGTGAGATGGGGGCAAACATGGTGGACAAACTTTAGGGACAATTTAGCATTGTCTTCAAACACAGGTATGAAGGAGACTTTTGCTGGTGATGGGACAGATTAACTGTCCTGAAAATTGACCTGGCAAAAATACTTAGAATGATCCCTAAAGTATAACAAACATCTTTTTAATGAGAATAGCTGAACTTGCAAGAAAAAAGGTACATCCCCAAGGCCTATAAAATAAAAGATGAGCTGAAAATAAGAGAGAGAAGCCAAAACTGCAAATGTCTTGGCATCATTTGCTAATTTCAGTAACCAAGATGCTTTTTATCCCCAGTGTTTTGTTTTTGTTGCTGTTGTTTTGAAATAGGGTCTTGCTGTATCTGTTGTCCAGGCAGGCTGGAGTGCAGTGATGCAATCATGGCTCACTGAAGCATTGATCTTCTGGTCAAGTGATCCTCCCACCTCAGCCTCCTGAGTAGCTGGGACTGCAAGTGTGAGCCACCATGCCTGGCTAACTTTTTTTTTTTTTTTTTTTTGTAGAGATGGGGTTTTGCCATGTTGCCCAGGCTGATCTTAAACTCCTGGGCTGGAGTGATCCTCCTGTTTCAGCCTCCCAAAGTGCTGGGATTACAGATGTGAGCCACTGTGCCCGGCTCCCCAATAGTTTTATTAAGGTATAATTGACATAAAAGAAACTGCACATATTTAAAGTGTACAATTTGATGAATTATAACATATGTATATGCCCACAAAACAATCACCACAATTAAGATACTGAAAATGCCCATCATCCTCAAAAGTTTTCTTATGATTCTTTATAATTCTTCCCTGACTTACCTCCTTCCATTACCAGTCTAATACTTACCTGTTTTCTGTCACCATAATTAGTTTTCATTTATATAAAATCCTAGAAAACACAGTCATATACTGTGTACTCTTTGCCTGACATATTATCCTGAGATTCATACATGTTGTATGGAACAATAATTTGTTTCTTTAGTGCTGAGTACTATTCATTGTGTGGTGTCCATAACTTGTTTATCTATTCATCTGTTGATGGGCATTTGTTTCCCTTTTTGGGCTATTACAAATAAAGCTGCTAGAACATATGTGAACAAATTTTATTTTATTTTATTTTTTGCCTTTTTCCTGCAGTATGAACAAACCTTTGTGTGGACATTTGTTTTCTTTTCCCTTTGGTAAATAGGAGCAGAATGACTGGTCATATGGTAGATGTCTGTGACACTTGAGTCTTAAAGGCTGTTTGGGGAACAGGAGACAAAATCTTGGGCCTATGGTAAACAGGGAGTTGGAATTCAGACCACCCTATAAAGCTAAGATCATTGATTGGCTATACTTTTAGCAAAATGGTAGACTAGAAAAAATAAGCCATTGGCAGAATATTTAAAAGAGAAACTTGCCAGGCACCGTGGCTCACGTCTGTAATCCTTAGCACTTTGGAAGGCTGAGGTGGGCAGATCGCCTGAGCTTAGGAGTTCAAGACCAGACTGGGCAACATGACAAAACCTCATCTCTTAAAAAAAAAATTTAGTCATGTGCACCTGTAGTCCTGGCTACTTCAGGGGTGAGGCGGGCTGAGGCTGGAGGATCGCTTGAACCCAGGAGGTTGAAGCTGAAACTGAGATTGCACCACTGCACTCCATCCCGCGTGACAAAGTGAGACCCTATCTCAACAAAGAAAGGAAGGAAGGAAGTCAGAAAGAAGGAATGAAGGGAGGGAAGGAGGAAGCAAGGAAGGAAAGAAAACAAAGAGAAAGGAACTTGTCTGACTTGGTCTCCACTTTGAATGAGAGGAAACAAAAATCTCCCCAGATAATTTTTATTCTAGGTGTGCCTTCTTTTGAACTTTGTTTGAATTTACCTGACCTCTGTAGTTTGTGAAATTCCAAGAAGAGACATATTTTAGAGAGATCCTAGATTGCTAGAGTTCCTAGCTAGCTGGTAGAAGTCAATACATATCCTCTTGGACTATATCTATCTTTATCTCAGCCTCAGCATGAGATTCCCAAAGATAAAGTTTCTCCAAACATGATCTCACAATCCAAAACTAAGAACAGGGGAAAATAAACAATCTTGCATCACAGAGCAGGAAAATGAACAGTAGAACTACAGTACTTTATGGCTTTAGATATAAAAATGATCAGATTCAGGTTATAGAATACTGGTTTAAAAACACTTAAAGAAAAAAATTTGACCAGGCACAGTGGCTCACGCCTGTAATCCCAGCACTTTGGGAGGTGGAGGCAGGTGGATCACAAGGTCTGGAGTTTGAGACCAGCCCGGCCAACATGGTGAAACCTCATCTCTACTAAAGATACAAGCAATTAGCTGGACGTGGTGGCAGAGATACCTGTAATCCCAGCTACTTGGAAGGCTGAGGCAGGAGAATCAATCGCTTGAACCCAGGAAGCAGAGGTTGTGGTTAGACGAGATTGTGCCATTACACTCCAGCCTGGGCAACAGAGCAAGACTCCTTCTCAAAAATTAAAAAAAAAAAAGAAAAAAAAAGAAAATGTGAAATAGAAAACAAGTAAGGAGTAAAATCTTATGAAGAAAAATCAAAGAATTGAAAAAGAACTAAAAAAGAAATGAAAGCTACAATCAGTGAAATTGAAACTTCAATGGATGTGTTTAACAAGTTAGACACAACTGAAGAGAGATTTGTAAACTGAAGGGTAAAGCTGAAGAAATTATACAAAAGGCAGCATAGAGAGACAGAAGTCTAAAATATAAGCCTATTAGGAGAGAGAAAAGAAGACAATAGAAATAACAGATGAGAGGCAGTATTTGAAGAGATACTGTTAAAAAAAAATCCCAAGAATAGTGGAAAACAAGAATCTTTAGATTCAGGAATCAGAGCAAATTCCACGCGGAGTTAAAAAAAAAAAAAAGCCTTATTCAAATATAAGGATAGAAGAACACCAAAGACAAAAAGAAGATCTTAAAAGCAATCAGGGAGAAACTGATTACCTCCCAAGGAACCCTATTAAACTGGAAGGAGACTTCTCTACAGCAACGGTGGAAACCAGAAAGAAAACAGTGGAGTAATGTCTTAAAAGCACTGAGAGAAAAATTTTTGTTAACCTAGAAGTTTAAACTTAGCTAAGATATAATTTAATAATGAGAGCATGATAATAACATTTTCAGATAAACAAAAACTGATTCCTCCAGCACACTCTCACAAAGCAACTTTTATACTTCTAAAAAAGAGAAAATTATCTGAAAAAGAAGAATGTCTACAATGCAAGAAAGAATACTGAGGAAAAAATGTGGAATGAGTGGAGAATTAGTCATGTGGTAACTTTAGAGTCCTGAGTCCTGTTAATATTCTATCCTCTGTGAATTCAATTAAGTGAGCTTCAAGTTCACCTAAGAAGCTGTGGTGAGGCCAGGCGTTCCCAGCACTTTGGAAGGCTGAGGTGGGCAGATCACCTGAGGTCAAGAGTTCGAGACCAGCCTGGCCAACATGGCGAAACCCCATCTCTACTAAAAATACAAAAATTAGCCAGGCGTGGTGGCATGCACCTGTAGTCCCAGCTACTTGGGAGGCTGAGGCAGGAGAATCACCTGAACCTGGGAGGCAGAGGTTGCAATTAGCCTAGATTGTGCCACTGCACTCCAGCCTGGGTGACAAAATAAAACTGTCTCAAGGAAAAAAAAGAAAAAAGCTGTGGTGACGCTTTTCTTGAGGTCTTTGGGGACTGCCCGTTGGTGGACAGACTCGTGTGAAGTTGGTAGCCCTGGAGGAGCTGGGGGGAGTTGCAGGGGTAGTGCAGACAAGCTACAGAAGTCATGACGGGGGTGTTCTTTAAAAGGAGCTCTTTATTCTTCTTTTGGTTTTATTTTGAGATGGATTCTCACTGTGTTGCTCAGCCTAGTCCCAAACTCCTGGGCTCAAGTGATCTTTCTGTTGAGGCCTCCCAGAGTGCTGGGGATACAGGTGTGAGCCCCTGCGCCTGGCCTCTTTACTCTTACTAATTTAACGGTCTTCCTAGATCTTTGTCTTTATTCTGGATTTTGGGAGATTCCTTGAGTATTTTTCATTTATTTCCTATTAATTTTTTATTTTGGCAGTCATACTTTTTAGCTACCACAGCTCATTCTTATTTTAAAAATCCTTTTCCTAGTATCACGTTCTTGATTTCTGGGCATAAAATCTTTATGGGTCACTCTGAAGATATGAGTTACGGCTTTTTGATTTTTGTATTCTCTCCAGTTTCCTAAATTATCTGTTTCCTTCAGAGTTATCTAATCTGCTCATCTTGGTCTTTTTCTGTGATGCTCTAGAGTTTCCTCAACAGTCTGGTAATCCCGGTTGTCCATTCATGCTTAAAAATGTGGGAATGGAAGGGTTGTTGGGAGTTGTGTGTGGGTGGGTGGGGTTGTCCGTTGGCTGGTTTCAGTATTGGACTAATGAGCAGGGGAATCAGGGAACCCTCTCACGGCTTTGTGTTGGGACACTGAAACACTGCATTGTACTTTCCAGACTTTCCTTTATGTGCTTTAGAGAAGACCCCTCCTTGCTAGGGGTGAGGAGGTGGAGAAGTGGGTCAGGCGTGTGTCTTGACTGGCTGCCGTTTCATATACAGATTTATAATCCCCTGATTTCCCCCGCCTTCTGTGTCTCACTCCCTTCCTCCACTCCACTTGCCATCTTCATGCCTGGTGTTCTTCCGGGCAGGTGGGCTTGCTCCTCACCTGTGATTTCCTCTGCTCTCCTTTGCCGAGCAATGCTTGCCCATTCATTTTCAGATCCCCCAAATTTGTTGAAATATCTTATATGATGACAGCTTCTTTCTGTTCTCACCATTGTTGTGGTTTATACCTTTTTTACTCCTTTGCTGTAATTTAAAGGGGTCACAGGCAGAAGGGGGTTGAGCGCATGTGCTCAGTCCACCATCTTGACCCGGAACCCCAGAGCCATCATTTCAATTCCTTTGATACTAGGTATTCCTACGGGTAGAAAAACCACAGGCCATTAAGCCAAATGTATTTTAACCCTTAGAGATTATCTATAACTTGTTTAGAATTGTTTAAAAGTCCCTTATGTTTTGCAAATTTTTCATTTTCTCCTTGAAAGTAAAAACATTTGTGGCAAATAGGGAAGAAAAACTTTCAAGTTAATTGAGAATTAGGATAGGTATGATTTAAATATTATTAGATATTGATAAGAACTATGGCTTTTAGAAAAATGTTGTCTTAGAATCAGTTTCTAATTACTTGTTCGCAGAAGAGTCCTGCAGCTGTGAGGGATCACAGCCTTTGGCCTAAGCTGCTGCCAGGTGAGTGAAAGCCAATCTGGAGTCACAGAGTGGCACTGACTGCACCGGAGATGTGTGTGCTGTTTGTTAAGATGATTCGAATGGTAGTTATGGCAACGAAGATCCACAGAGGGAGAAAGAGATACTGGAAAAGCAGCAGCACAGTGTAGTAACAGTCATCGTTCATGATGGCAAGGTTGTTGACTATAAAAATTCCATCCTTCTTGCCTCTGTGCTGCCCCCCCGCCATTTTTTTTCTTGACATTAGAGCTTGCTGATTTATGGCATAACGCAGTACATTTCACTTCTGAAACAGTCTGTAAAGTCTTGAGATACATTAAAGTCCTTTTTCCCCGGTGCTAAGGACCTCATACTGTTTAGCCCTCTCTACGTTTAACCCTGTATGCTTGGGGAGGGGGAGGTTATAAATTTGTAGAGGGAAGTGGATTGGCAGTGGTATGTTTGGTGGTGAAATGCCTTGACTAAACAAACAAGGCTGCTCCAGAAACAGACACACAGCAAACATATATGCCATATAAGTAAGTAACCTGTTATGTGGGGAGTTACTTTGGGTTTAAAACAAATGTCATATTCTTGATGCTTTTAGGTAGCTATTATCTTGGTAAGGATCAGACAGAAATATGGTGAAGTTGCATCTGATTTTGAGGGATCCTGCTGGCAAACCTGACAGCTAGCTTGATTACTAGAGGTTTGATTAATTACAGCTGCTCTGCCATTGTATTAATAGAGCCACTCTGCCTCAAAGTACCATGGATGCCTTTTATAATTTGAATGTTTTTAAAAAGAACACTGTGTGAAAGTGAGCAGCCCTAAATGTGAACCACTTCAAAAGAAAAGCAACAACAACAACAACAAACACATTTTCCTTTGGCTGTTGGCTGTTTTAGGAAGGAAGCCATACTGTGAACCAGGTGATGCTGAAGTTATATGGATCCAGGCCATGCAGATATAGCCACGTTTACCTTCGTGACACTGGGGCTGATCTTGGAGCTGCCTGGATCTGACCCATCTCCCGATGAAAACTCTTGCAACTTTCATTTTTGGGTAGTGCTCACCTCATGTCTGTATTTGTACTTGCTATTTCTAGGTGAATTGTTGCCTTCCTCCTCCCACTTCCCTCATCTCCCTCTCTCCTCTGCCTGGCCAACACCAGGAAGGAGGAGTTTTCTTTTATTTAGATAAAAAAGTTGAGAGGAGGGAGCTACAATGTGTGGGATACTCAGCACTGGAGACATTTGCGCTGGAATTCTTGTTTCCATTCTTTTCTTACCATATGACCAAGTAAGTCCAAGAAAGTAGATTGGACCCTGAGTGGGCAGTGAAAGTTGAAATGTAGTCCTAAAGAGGATGGGCAAATTAAGAAAAGATTGTTTTGAGATGGTCAAATTGTTTTACCCATTGAAGGAGGTGATCAGACCCTAATGAAATTGAAGATAAGGAGAATGTTCTCATCTCCTGCCTGGTCCTAGCGACTCTGCAAATGGGTGCCTGACTGGTCTGTTGGCTCCGTTGGCTCCGAAGCCAGCCTTTGCTGGATATAGTCAGTCTGTTTTGAAGTTGTGCAGAGAACCTCACTTGCGTCATTCTGAAGATGCAGTGAGTCAATGCAGTCCCAAGAGAGCAGTAATGGCCCCAAACAGAAACTTGGAATGAAAAATAGCCATGGATTTAAAGACATAGCACTTTCTTCCTATGACTTCATTTGGTAAGGGTAAGATTAATTTACAGAAGACCCTCCTTTAATGTCGGACATTAAACACATGTGGAATGATTTTTTTTCTTTGCTTTTCCCATTTAGCCTTTTAAAACAGGATATGCAATAGGTTGATTGATTTGGAAGGGCAATGTTTCAATAACTCTCCACCTCTCACTTGCCCCGCATGGGTTCTCCATCCCCACCCTCATGCACGTACGCACTCCTTAGCTGCTTTTGGACTTCTCCAGCAATTTCAGAATAGTTTTATTTGAACATTCTTGACCCTCAGTTGTGTTGACATGCATTTGGATTTTCAGTGGGGAAGAATTGCCAGAGAAGAACCTTCCTCTAATTTTAACCATTGACCATATTTATATATGCAGTTTCAGCTTGACTTTTAAATTGATAATCTTTTAATAGAATTACAGATAGCATCTTACTGTAACAAACACCAAGGGGATAATCCAAATTCCTACTTGAAAATATGTCTTTTATATTAGCAGATTTGCCAGCTGCGTTATTATCTATTAGTATGTACTAAAAGTATATTATTTTGACTTATTTCGAGATTAGATAATTCCCAATGGAATTTTCCCCTTAACCATCTAAATCTGTATTGCTTCTTTCCCCTTTAGTCTCCTAAACAGTGAGGCTTCTGGGCAGGAAATGAAAGAAGAGGAGGAGGTAATATAGAATAATGTGCAGTGGCTTTCTTTTTTTATTATTATTATTTTTTATTTCTGAGCAAGTTAAGCCTGGAGAAATGCAGTGGCTTTCAAGCATTGTGACCTGTGTGAGGAATACATATTCCGTTATGACTTAGCATTCACATATGCACACATACATATACGTATACATATCACATACACAAATTTGCATATATGTACGTATACAGCTGAAGAAGGTCTGTGGATTAGTGCTTTTCCTTATTGTGGAGCACAGTGACATTTCTTTTTTTTTTTTGAGACAGAGTCTCTCTCTGTTGGCCCGGCTGGAGTGCAGTGGCACGATCTCGGCTCACTGCAACCTCCGCCTTCTGGGTTCAATCAATTCTCCTATCTCGGCCTCCCAAGTAGCTGGGACCACAGACTTGTTACCATGCCCAGCTAATTTTTTTGTATTTTTAGTAGAGACAGGGTTTTGCTGTGTTGGCCAAGCTGGTCTCGAACTCCTGACCTCACGTGATCTACCCGCCTCAGCCTCCCAGAGTGCTGGGATTACAGGTGTGAACCACTATGCCAGGCCAATATTTTCTATTTTATTTCATTTTGAAAAATGTAGGCTGTGACTCAGTATGGATCGCATGGCTAAGAATGGATCCTGACCCAAGTTTGAAGAGACTGGTAGGGGTTAAGAGCGTGGGCTCCAAAGTTTGTCTACCCAGTTTTAAATCCTGGCTTTCCCCTTAACTTGGGTGGGATCATACCATTAACCGTGTTACCGATCTGAAGCTTTGGCTCCCATGCCTGTAAGATGTGAATGTTGATAACAGACACCCACCTCATAGGATTAATGAGAAGATGCCAAGATACAATGCACTGAAGGTCTTAGCATACCTGCACAGAGCCCCAGCAACTGTTAGCTGCTCCTGCCGCTGCTGCTGCCGCCATGGTGGTAACTGTCCTTATTAAGATGCTGCAGCTGGATTGGCTTCTTGGGAAGTTGTGGAATTCTGTTCCCTGAGGATGCTGAGAAGGACAGATTGTACTTACCAAGAGCATTTATTGTTGCTTTATTTTCTTAAACGTTTCAAATGAAAATCGTCAAGCCTATAAAGTTGAAAGAACAGTGCAAAGAACCACCTATATGTCCATCACCTAGATTAGTCAACGCTTAACACTTGCTATCTCTGTTTACATAGAAACATTTCCTTTTTACCAGTCTGCATGGAAGTTGGCTGTAGACTCATTAGCCAAGAACAAGAACACTCTCTTACACCATCACACCGTTGCCACACTTAAGAAAATCAGCATTGATCCAGTAACATTGCTCGATGTACCATCCATATTCACAATCTTCCAGGTATCGGTAATATTTTAAATATGACCCATTCACTGGGTGCGGTGGCTCACGCCTGTAATCCCAGCAATTTGGGAGGCCAAGGCGGGTGGATCACGAGGTCAGGGGTTTGTGACCAGCCTGACCAACGTGGTGAAACCTGTCTCTACTAAAAATACAAAAATTAGCTGAGCGTGGTGGTACACACTTGTAATCCCAGCTACTCAGGAGGCTGAGGCAGGAGAATTGCTTGAACCTCGGCAGTGAGCTGAGATTGCGCCACTGCACTCCAGCCTGGGTGACAGAGTGAGACTCTATCTCAAAAAAAAAAAAAAAAAAAAAGAGCAAAAAAAAAAAAATGTGACCTATTCAATGAATTTAAGATGGATTAGATGGCCTGTGGAGTTACTCACGGAGCTGAAGACTTCTGTGAAGTAAAAACCAACCACCCAGTGTTAAGTTTAACTCTCTTGTGGAATATTAAATCAACTGTGTGTGTTTTTTTGACATCCTTTATGTGAACTCTGGAGAGCTGATGAGATGGAGGCTGTGGTTGTTCACCCTTTGTTAACTTGGACAGTAAGCTTGGCAGTAATCACAACAGCTTTAGGGAGTGCATCCTTTGCCAGTTCATAAAGATGTATTCTGATAATGGGGACCAAAAGGATATATCTTGATATGCAAAGTAGTAGAGCAATAGATTTCATTTGGATTTGAATGTAAGTGGCTGTGAATTAGAAATATTTGTTGGAATTAGAACGTGTCTAGGTAGGAATTTAAGCTTTCCCCTCAGATGGAGAATGACAGGGCTGTATTCTAAGGACAGAATTTAAGGTGAACACTATGAAAATTTGTGCATGTGTGTTTTTAAGTAAACATACACAAGGTAAAGAAATTCAAGCAACTGAAAAAAGGCATTCAGTAAACAGTAAGTCCTATCTTGCTAGTTTCTTCTGTATTTCTTCAGAGCTACTTTAATTGATTCTAAAATGTACATTATTTCTCAGCTTTAAAAAAAATCTCTAAAATCAGGGTATATCGTAAAAGCAATAGAATGCTATGGTTTAATTGGCACATGATTTAGTGATACATAAAATAAAGGCACCTCTTGCATGGCATCTTCAATTTGAAGAAGTAATATTCTGGCCAGGCTCAGTGGCTCACACCTGTAATCTCAGCACTTTTAGAGGCCAAGGTGGGCGGATCACTAGATCAGGAGTTCAAGACCAGTCTGGCCAACATGGTGAAACCCCATCTGTACTAAAATACAAAAATTAACTGAGCATGGTGGCGTGTGCCTGTAATCCCAGCTAGTCGGGAGGCTGAGGCAAGAGAGTTGCTTGAACTGGGACCCGGGAGGCAGAGGTTGCAGTGAGTTGAGATTGCACCACTGCACTCCAGCCTGGGCTACAGAGCGAGACTCCATCTCAAAAAAAAAAACATGAAGTATAATATTCTATGAATATACAAATTTCTGTTTTTTTTTTGTCCCCCGAACCCCTGCCCTTTTTAAGACATATAGTAATATAGTGGGGTTATAGGTTTATATACTGCTACTTAGCTGTGCAGAGAAATTACAGTATTAAAAAAAATATCACCAGTCTGTCTTCTTCCTAAGTCATCATCTAGAAAGGGGGAGAAGCAAAGAATGGTGTTTTGGCTAGTTAATAAGGTCTTATATTCTTTTGGTTTAAACAGTATCTTTTGGGTAAATTCTGGATTTTTTCATATATCCTGCCATCCCCATTAAAAACCAGCATCTAGTCTTGGGGGATTGTGAGATCTTGTGGCAGCAAGGGAGGCCTTTGCCTATGCTTGCTTGCCTTTGCACACCTAGTCTGGTCTGGTCTGGTCCCTGGGCCTTTTGCAGGTATCCCCTGAGGTGTGTTGGTGATCTTGCATTTTTTTCTTTTGTCTCCATCAGGGCCAAGGAACTGTCTTTGCTTCCTTTTGGTACATTCACCCTGTGGCAGATGTCATGGCTCTCAGAAAAAGCTACAGGAGGCTGAGAGTACTAACACTCAGCTCCTTCCTCTGCCTTACCAGGCCATGCAACACCACCGTTTTATTCTGTAGCCATCCATGTTGGGATGGATGGAAGGTTGCATCTGCAAGGTGGTCTTCTCCTAGAGTTTCAGTTAGGAAGTGGGGCAGCAGCCTTCCCCTCAACCTGACGATCAGTCTGCCCTCCCTTCAACCTGACGATCAGTCTGCCCTCCCTTCAACCTGACGATCAGTCTGCCCTTCCTCCACCTGTGCTAGTTTTCAGTCTCTTGCTTGTTATCTACAAATCCATTTTTCTTTGCCATGTTTCGTGACATGGGAACTGGACTCTGTCAATGGTTTTCCTTTGCCAGCTGGCAAGATGTTAGGCTTTGTCAACAGAGTGCTGGAGGGACACTGCAAGGCCATGGTGGGAGGAGGGCGTCCTTTCCTGTGCTGATTTTCATTGGTGAGTGAGTATCAGTGGACTGGCATGCAAGACGCCCAGAAACATGTAGCAGCCATCATAGACAGCCTAGTGGGTGGTACCATGGATCATCTCCAACTACACACACCCTGCAGGGAGTTTCTCCACCACGTGGTGGACTGCTGCCCTGGGCCAGCTCTGGATCACGCCCTCTGACAAGCATGTTTGCCACCACAGGCTGTGTTCCTGTGGAGCTATGCCATCTCTGAATAGTCTGAATCTCAGCTTTGGGTTTGGGGGAGGCTCTCCTAAGTTCTTAGTTCCTCCCTCTTCACTCCTCCTTGGCTCTAAGTAGTAGACACTTTGCTCATTTGCTACTTCTGTACCCCTGAGTCCTCTTTTACCCCTCTGTTATTTGTTAAAAATCTTGGCCAGGCATGGTGACTCATGCCAGTAATCCCAGCACTTCGGGAGGTCAAGGCAGGCGGATCACTTGAGGTCGGGAGGTCGAGACCAACCTGGCCAACATAGTGAAACCCGCCTCTACTAAAAATACAAAAATTAGCAGGGCATGGTGGTGCATGCCTGTAATCCCACCTACTCTGGAGGCTGAGGCACGAGAATTGCTTGAACCTGGGAGGTGGTGGCTGCAGTGATCCAAAATTGTGCTACTGCACTCCAGTCTGGGCTACAGAGCAAGACTCTGTCTCAAAAAAAAAAAAAAAAAATCTCATATGGGACTTTAACCTGTGGAAGTGATTGAGTGATGGCACAGAAAGGCCAATGCCAATAAAATAAGATTTGTATTACATTTCCAAGAGGGGAGCATGCCGTGCCACACCACACAGGCATGTGGGGAGTCACCATCCACAGGAGCAGAAAGGAGCTGGGGGAAAGCCCAGTCCAGGGTCTTTGTTGGGCTTCTGTGAGAAAGGCCAGGCAGGGCCAGGGAAACAGCTTAGGATTGGCTATTTTTGATAATTCTGGGGGGCCCTGGGGCATAGGGCCTTCCCTAGTTGTCTGGTTCCCAGCTCTGTGTGATTTAGGGTAGGAGAAATATTGGCTTTGTGTGTGAGGGTTAGATAAGGAGGTGGTTCAGAGTATGGGCTCTGGGTGGCAGGGGAGACAGAAAACAGCATTGGCTGTGAGTTTGACCCTGTGATTAGACTAATGGATGCCAAGTAGATGAATACAGGATCTACGAAAACACAGAACACTCTTTTAGCAGTATCCACTTTTTGTTAACAATTCTTTTATTAAATTTTCCCTATTGAAATGACTGGCATGGTTTCTGTCTCCTGACTGATACATTACCTCTTTTCCCCGGAATTCACGGGCAGGGAAGTGATGATACATGTTTGACTGTTTGCCTCCTCTTCGCTCTCTGATGTGTGAGGGAAGGGCTGGACCCTTCTACATCTTTCTGTCTGGATGAAGCTCTGATGGTGTCATTTCCTCCTCCTTCCCTAGTGCAGTAACCATCTATGTCAACTTGTCATAGAAGGTCATTTAAGTGACTTTGCCAACACAAACAGTACTGCAGTGAAGATATGCCACACTATGAAATTGGTTATTAGCTTTAAATAATAACCAATTTAAACTAATAACTGTTATGATATAGTAACTTAATAAGTGGGAAAAAAAATCTTGGACCAATAAGGATGGAAGAAAAGTATAGGAATAACTGGTCAGAATTAAAAGGACTAAATCACGACTTTTATTTCTTTTTGTATTTTTGAAGCTCCGATCTTAGGTCCGGGTCATCATGCCTTTTTGTTGAATTGATCTCTTTATCATTATCTGCTCTTTCTCCTTATCCTCAGCAGTATTCCTTGCTCTGAGTCTACTTTGTCTGATAGGCATTTCAGCCTTCTTCTGGTCATGCTTGCATAATACACCTTTTCCCATCCTTTTACTTGTAGCCGGCCTGTGTCCTTGCCCTAGTGGTGAACTGCTGTTGCTCTTTACTTGGAGCCAGGCTCATGGTAAGGGTGGGGACTTTCTTGGTTCTTAGTCCTGACTCCATCTTAGGCAGGTACTATGTGCCTGGACTTCAGGGTAGGGCTTTCTTAGCATTGTGTGCGTCCACCTTCCATGCCACCTGGACTCTGCCTTATATGTGTGTGTCTGTGTGTGTGTTTGTGGTGGGGGCTCTTGTGTGAGAGAGAATTTCCCATGTTCCCCCCAACCCCCACCTGAAGCTGACTTTTGCATTGTATCAATGCAGAATCCAGCAGACGATGATATTTGCTGGTACCTCACCCCAGGAGCAGTAGATCTTTGCCTGGGTCCTGGGGACGGGGAAGGTTTCTTGCCCTCCCTCCAGTGGATTAAGGTTTTGCATTAGGTCTGAGAGAGGGGTTCAGGAAGTAGGAAGGATTTTACCCAAGTCCAGTACTGAGGGGTGCTCTCTGCAGTCTCATGCTCAGCTCCCCACGAGCACCTGGGAGTGGCCCGTGGAAAAGGGCTTACAAGTAAGTTCAGACAGGAATGCTAGTGTTACACTAGCCCGTGCTCAGCTTTATAAGAATTCATTACAGATTTCGGCGCTGGGAATCAACAAGTTGGACGTCTGCTCAGAGACCTAGTTAGAAAGTCGGTATTACAAAGATGACAGACGGATAAATATATAATGAAAGGAAGAAACCAGCGTAAAAAGGCAGAGAATACTCAAAATCAGAATGCCTCTCCCTCTACAGGAGATTGCAATTCCTCATCAGTAACGGAACAAGGCTTAATAGATTACACGTGTGTTCCAATAACAGCAGCAGGTTTCAAAACGTGGGTGATAAGAAACTTCTGTGAATTAAAAGAACTTGTTCTAACCCAATGCAAAGAAACTAAGAACCTTGAAAAAAGGTTGGACGAAATGTTAACGAGAATGGACAATTTAGAGAAGAATATAAGTGAACTGATGGAGCTGAAAAACACAACACGAGAACTTCGCGAAGCATGCACAAGTTTAAACAGTCGAATTGATCAAGTAGAAGAAAGGATATCAGAAGTCGAGAACCAGCTCAGTGAAATGAAACGAGAAGACAAGATTGGAGAAAAAAGGACGAAAAGGAATGAGCAGTCTCCAGGAAATATGGGACTATGTGAAAAGACCTAATTTACGTTTGATAGGTGTACCTGAATGTGACGAAGAGAATGAATCCAAGTTGGAAAATACTCTTCAGGATATCATTCAGGAAAACTTTCCCAACCTGGCAAGGCAGGGTAATATTCAACTCCAGGTAATACAGAGAACACCACAAAGATATTCTTCAAGAAGACCAACCCCAAGGCACATAATTGCCAGATTTATTAGGGTTGAAATGAAGGAGAAAATACTAAGGGCAGCCAGAGAGAAAGGTCAGGTTACCCATGAAGGGAAACCTATCAGACTTACAGCAGATCTCTCAGCAGAAACCCTACAAGCCAGAAAAGAGTGGGGACCAATATTTAATATCCTTAAAGAAAAGAACTTTCAACCCAGAATTTCATATCCAGCCAAACTAAGCTTTATAATTGAAGGAAAAATTAAATCTTTTGCGAACAAACAAGTACTTAGAGACTTCACCACCACCAGGCCTGCTTTACAAGAGCTTCTGAAAGAAGCACTATACATATAAAGGAACAACCAGTATCAGCCTTTCCAAAAATATATCAAAAAGAAAAATGAGCATTAACACAATGAAAAATTTACACTAACTAATGGGCAAAACAGCCAGCTTGCATCAAATACCAGTATTAAACTTATATATATTCTAATTGGATAAAAAGCCAAAACCCATCGGTATGCTGCATCCAGACCCATCTCACATGCAACGATACACAAAGACTCAAAACAAAGAGAAGGAGGAAGATTTATCAACCAATCAGAGAGTAAAAATAAACAAATAAACAAAAAGCAGGAGATGCAATTCTCGCCTCTGATAAAGTAGACTTTAAAGCAACAAAGAGCAAAAGAGGCAAAGAAGGACATTATATAATGGCAAAAGGATCAATGTAACAAGAAGAGCTAACGATTTTATAGATCAACGAGACAGAAAATTAACAAGGACATTCAGGACTTGAACTCAGACCCGGAACAAGTAAACTTAATAAACATTTATAGAACTCTCCACTTCAAATACACAAAACATACATTACCACCTCACACCTATTCCAAAAGTGACTACATGATTGGAAGTAAATCATTCCTCAGTAATCGCATAGCATTTCATAGGTTTTAAATGAAATATTGGTTGGCTGCTTGTTTGTTATTTTCTTCCCTTATTCCTTCCTGTCTACATCAAATATAATTATTGGTATAAAAGAGCTTTTCAATACCCATTACTAAACTGCATTCTAGCCTGGGCAAGAAAGCAATACTCCCATTCTCTCTCTCTCTTCCTCTTCCTTTTTCTTCCTCTTCTTCATTTTTTTTCTTTCTTTCTTTCTTTCTTTCTTTCAAAAAAAAAGAATTCATTACAATTGAAGCTGTTTTCCTGTCACCTGTTTACATGGCAGCTTCATCTTCCTCCTGTGCTCTGTGAAGGGTCACAGGATTTGCATGTCCCATTTCTCCTTGGAGGGATTTGTCACTTGTTAGAATTCAGTTCATCTGATTGCCTTGTGGCCTCAGATCTCTGATTAGCTCAATAAAAGTTATGATTTTGTTGATTATCTGGCCTCTTCTTTTTGTTGGGTTGAAAGTGATGTTCTCTTATGGCTTTCTGCATCTTAAGCAAGGATAGTAGAACTCTTATTTATTTATTCACCTGTCCCTCAGCAGAATTATGTAAGTAAAATAGAATTTAGGTTCCTCATAGATCAGTGCATTTTGTTAATATAAATACTGTATATAGTTTCTCTGTTTTCCACATCTACCATTGGTTTAAGTTTGAGCACCCCTTTTTTACTTTGTATTTTGAAATAGTTTCAAACTTACAGGAAATTTACAAGAATAGTACAGAGAATTCCTACATGTCCTTTACTTAGTTAGATTCATCAATTTTTAACATATTGCCACATTACATTTGCTTTATCATTTCTCCCCTTTCTATATGTGTATGGGTATAAAATTTGTTTTTCTCAATCATTTGGGAGTAGGTTACAATATTTTGCCCTTTTATCCCTTAATACTTCAAGTGTATTTTGTAAGAACAAGGATCTTCTCTTATGTAACTGCAGTATAATTATTAACTTTCAGAAATTTACCATTGATACAATATTTTTATTTAACCTAAAATCCATATTCCAATTTCCTCAATTCTCCCAGTAATGCTCTTTCTAGCACTTATCCCCTCAGCTGTAGGCTCCAGTCGAGGATCATGGATTGCATTAATCTGTCATGATCTTTAATATCCTGTAACCTGGAAGAGTTCCTCAGTCTTTCTGTCTCGCATGACATTGGTATTTTTCAAGAACATGGAGTGGTTATTGTATAGAATATTTTTCAGTTTTGGCTTGAACATTTCAGTTTTGATTTGTTTGATGTTTCATTGCTATTGAAGTGACATATTTCTGTTTTAGGATATTACAGTAGTAATGCTGTATCTTTCCATCCAGTTGCATACCTTGTCTTTCTGCCTGTCGTTAGTGATACTAATTTTGATTATTTAGTCGAGGTACCGTCCGGTTCCTTCATTGAATAGTTGCTAGTTTTCCTCTTGCATTTGGTTTTTTGTTTTGTTTTGTTTTTTTCCCCTTAACTTTTTCTCCCTGTGGCTGGACACAGTGGCTCACGCTTGTAATCCCAACACTTTGGGAGGCTGAGGCTGGTGGATCACAAGGTCAGGAGATCGAGACTATCCTGGCTAACATGGTGAAACCCCGTCTCTACTAAAAATACAAAAAATTAGCCAGGTGTGGTGGTGGGTTCCTGTAGTCCCAGCTACTTGGAAGGCTGAGGCAGGAGGAGAATTGCTGGAACCAGGGAAGCAGAGGTTGCAGTAAGCTGAGATCTCGCCACTGCACTCCAGCCTGGATGACAGATGGAGACTCCATCTTAAAAAAAAAAAAAAAAAAAAAAAAACACCTTTTTCTCCCTGTGATTTCCTGAAACTTCTTGCATCTAAAAAGCAATCTGTGGGGAGACATTTTGTGAACATATAATTAACCTGCTCCTCATAAAACATAAAATACAAGCCTTGGGTTCTCTTAGAGTAGAGAAAGGGATTGGTGATTCAGGACCATTTCTCATAAAGCTTGTACAGAGAGGGTATACCATCAGAGAGAAAATATACTGGGGAGAAGCACTTTACACTGTTTCAACCAGCAAGGAATATTTCTGTCTCAGCTTTCACTTTGAGTGGAGGGCAAAGAAAAAAAATCACATGAGAACTTGTAGCTGCTGACCAGCTGCTCCCACATGGGTTTAGAAACTGGTTTTACACTATTTATGTGACCTCCAATAGCTGCAAGTTGGAAATCTTGATTTAAAGTGGACCTGAGTTTTTACTGTCTCTGAGTGCTTGACAAAAGCAAGTTTAAGTCTTCCCCAACTCAAAGTTCCCATAGATCACTGCAGCCAATATGAACAATATGAACCAAAAGAGACACACACACACACACTCACACACACACACTCACACTCACAGACATCCCCGAAACAAAATATCATGAACAAGGGTCAGTAGAAACAATAATAACAACCTCTCATAATTTCAGATATTGAAAATATTGAATATAGACTGTAAGTTAATTTAGTACCTTTGGGGAAGCAAAGGAAGGAAATGAAAATATGAGTAAAGAAAGAGATACCATCAAAAAACAACCAGGCAATTTATTTTTTAAAAATCAAATATAATGTTCAGAAGTGACAAGCATCATCATTTATATATAAAAAAATTATGGACTGGTTCAATATTAGAAACAGCAGAAATGAGAATTAGTGAAGTAGAAGGTAAGTCTAAAGAAATAACACAGACTGAAGCTTATAGAAACAAAGGGATGTAAAACATGAGAGGTTCAGAGATTCCGTGAGAAGATCCAACTTATGTCTAATTGGAGTTCCAGAAGAAGCTTCTACAGAGAGTGGCAAAGAGATAATATTGAAACAGATGATGAGTGATAATCTTCATAATTGATGAACAACAGGCCTTTGTCTGTCATTTGTGGAGGCTAGCACAGCAGTTTAAATGGAGGCCCAGAGTCCATGTCTAAATACTTAAAAGTTACAAATGTGACAGACTGTGAAATAAAATACGTCTGTACTTCTACCTTGACAAATATGTCTCTGTGATAGTCTAGAAGATGAGGTTTACATTTAGAGTTCTTGAACTCCACAGAACTCTGTACTGGCACGTAGCAGCACAGAGTGAGCCAGACCTTCGCCTGTGGCCCAGCCCTTTTGTCTTTTTTCCCCAGCTTTCTCCATGCTGTGATGGGCCTCATGCACACATGTGAAGATACTTCAGCCTGCATATCTAAGCTCTGTTCACGCTCCTCACAAGCATGCTTCTAGGTAGCAACTCTGGCCTATGCTCACATGCTGGTGCATTCTGCTTTCTTTTATTTTTTATTTATCTATTTTTTTAGAGACAGGGTTTTATTCTGTTGCCAAGGCTGGAGTACAGTGGCCTGATCATAGCTCATTATAGCCTTGAACTTCTGGACTCACGCAATTCTCCTGAGTAGCTGGGACTGCTAATTATCATGCCTAGCTATTTTCATTTTTATTTTTTGTAGCTTTCAAACCCAGCCTGGTCTCACTGTGTTGCCCAGGCTGGGTTTGAACACCTGGCCTCAAGCAGTCTTTCTGCCTCACCTCCCAAAGTGCTAGGATTACAGGCATGAGCCACTGTGCCTACCCAGCATTCTACTTTCATAATAGACCCGTGGAAAAGCCCCATGCAAAACCCTGAATGTGGCATAGATTCAATTAAGTAGTGAATTCCTGGATCCTGGATACCTAGAATATGATGATCAGACTCAGGGCGGGTGCATCTCCTTGGATGTTCAGACCCCTTGCCCTATGGGGAGAGGTGGAGTCTTTTAAATTATAGAATCTAGGGTAGGGGCCTTGCTTGGAGTAGGTTCTAAGAGTGGTAGTAAGAGACAAAAATTATCTGATTCAGAAGCCCATCAAATTCCAAAGCAGCAAAGAAAGGAAAGAAATTCATGTCTAAGCATATCAGTAAACCCGTGAAACTACAGAACATCAAAACCAGAAAAGATTCTTAAAAATATCGAGAGAGAAAAGACAGATCACTTACAAAGGAACCACAATTAGTATGCCAGCTGGCTTTTCTATACCAAGAGTGGAACTCCTGAAGCAGTGTTTTCAAAGTAGTGAAAATAACTGTTAATCTAGAATTGTGTAACCATAAAACAGTCTTTAAAGAATAAGAATGAAGTGAAATAAAGACATTAGATAAACGAAAACAAAAAGAATTTACCACTGAGAATTCATCACTGTGATGGTTAATATTACGTGTCAACTTGATTGGGTTGAAGGATTGTTTCTGGGTGTGTCTGTGAGGGTGTTGCCAGAGGAGATTGACATTTGAGTTGGTGGACTAGGAGAGGAAGACCCACCCTCAGTGTGGGTGGGCACCATCCAGTTGGATGCCAGTGCAGCTAGAACAAAGCAGGCAGAAGAAGGTGGGATAAGCTTGCTTGCTTGCTAAGTCTCCTGGCTTCCTTCTTTCTCTCATGTTGGATGCTTCCTCCCACTCCTCCTGCCCTTCAACATAAGACTCCAGGTTCTAAGGCCTTTGGACTTGGGCTTGTACCAGTGGCTTGCCAGGGGCTCTTGGGCCTTTGGCCACAGACTAATGGCTGCACTGTTGGCTTCTCTGGATTTTAGGGTTTCGGACTTGGACTGAGCTACTACCAGCTTCTCTCTTCCCTGGCTTGCAGACCGCCTATATTGGGACTTTGCCTTGTAATCATGTGAGCCAGTTCTCCCAAATAAACTCCGTTTCATATATACATATATCCTATTTGTTCTGTCCCTTTGCTGAACCCTAATACCATCACTAAAGAACATACTTAAGAAGGGAAATGACACCAAGAAGGAAAGTTTAAAATTTAAGAAGCCATTAAGTTGATCCAGAGAGATGCATTTACTTGCTTGAAGATCACACTTGATTCAGAACCAAGCCTAGACTTAAACCCAGACAGGATGCAAGAAAGAAATCAAGTTAACAGGGCCAGGCGCGGTGGTTCACGACTGTAATCCCAGCACTTTGGGAGGCTGAGGCGGGTAGATCACAAGGTCAGGAGACCAAGACCAGCCTGGCCAACATGGTAAAACCCTGTCTCTGTTAAATACAAAAATTAGCCAAGCGTGGTGGCACGCGCCTGTAGTCCCAGCTACTCAGGAGACTGAGGCAGGAGAATCGCTTGAACCCAGGAGGCAGAGGTTGCAATGAGCCGAGATTGCACTACTGCACTCCAGTCTGGCGACAGAGCAAGACTCCATCTCAAAAAAAAAAAAAAAAGAAATCAAGTGAACAACAGAATTGTGTTTTCACCCAGGAAGTAGACACTGGGTCCCCTTGGGCTCACTTTGGAAGAAGGCTTACAATTTTTGCCAGGACATACCAGGACCACTTACAGGTTGAGTCTTACAGCCTCTGGGACTTTAAGCTTCCCATTGCTAATATGTCATTTTTCCTTTCTCTTGCCACTGGGTTGTTTGCTCAGCTGGGATTTTACTTTGTGCCCTTCAGGTTGTCACATGGTAGCTCCCATGATAACGTAAGTAAGTCTCGGCAGTGTTGACAGACACAGGATGACTTTAATTTCATTCCTCTTCTTCTTGATGCTTTTTTTTCCCCTTCCTGTTCTGCCCCTAGTGGTCCTATGAGTCCTTCAGTTCTCCCCATTTCTCCATGACACACCAGGAGCCATGTCAGATGTGATTGCTGACCTGGGACCCTGAATGGCACACAGAGAGGAAGTACTGAATTGGGGTAGGGTATAAGAGGGCTTAAGATGCGTGAAAAATGTTGAGTAGGGTATTTCAAGAGATAGTTGAAATAATATAGTACCTTTTGTTTATGTCACTGTACCTGGCAAATTTGATCATATGACATCTCATTTGATGTCTTTGAGATGACAGATCGTGTCCCTACTGTAGTGCTAAGATCCTCAGAGAGGTTAAGTGACTTGCCAGTGATCACTAAGTTAGAAAGCGGCAGAGCCCCAGAACTACCCTTGCGGCTGCTTTCTAGTTTCTAATCAGATGCTTTTTCCCTAACACCATCACTAACATCATCTTGTCTCTATGAAGCGATGGCTTCCAAAATGCCACTAAAGGATAATACTTTTTATTTTTGAGATGGAGTTTCGCTCTTGTTACCGAGGCCGGAGTGCTATGGTGTGATCTTGGCTCACTGCAACCTCTGGCTCCGAGGTTCCAGTGATTCTACAGCCTCAGCCTCCCAAGTAGCTGGGACTACAGGCACCTGCCACCATGACCAGCTAATTTTTGTATTTTTAGTAGAGACAGGGTTTCATCATGTTGGCCAGACTGGTCACGAACTCCCGACCTTAGGTTATATGCCTTTCTCAGCCTCCCAAAGTGTTGGGATTATAGGCATGAGCCACCGTGCCTGGCCAAGGGTAATACTTTTCAATCAGCCAATAAGATTCACATGGAATTTGCTTATTTTTAGCATTCCTGTCATTATTGATGGATTTATTTGAAAGTTTTTTCCATAAATCTATTTGCCCCCCACCTCCTCAGCTCCTCCAGCATCTGCTCCCTATCTTCCTTATACATATTGTGAAGTCTAACCTGGGCCTCAATCATCATGAGTTTTAAATTGATGGTATCCATATTAACCAGGCTTTCCTGTAATTGGAACATTCTTCACACTTTTGGTATTTGCTGATTCTGTCCTCTCCATGCATTTTAGAAGTTTCAGACTATTTCTTCTGAGAAATAACTAGAGTTGGTGCAAGCTGTGTAGCACATTTTGACTGCAATTTTAGTACTGAGTGTTGCTTGCTTTTTAACAGAGGCAGGTAAACCAAGTTATTGAGTGCAGTTTCAAACCTAAGCCACCACTGTCCCATAGATCGGGGTCCCCAGCCCCCAGGCCACAGACTGGTCTGTGGCCTGTTAGGAACCAAGCCGTATAGCGGGAGGTGAGCAGCACATGAGCAAGTGAAGCTTCATCTGTATTTACAGCCGCTCCCCATCTGGCTCATTACTGCCTGATTTTCATAGGAGCCTGTCAGATTTTCATAGGAGCACGAAACCTATTGTGAACAGTGTGTGTGAAGGATCCAGGTTGCATGCTTCTTATTAGATGAGAATCTAATGCCTGATGCTCTGTCATTGTCTCTTATCACTCCCAGATGGGACTGTCTAGTTGTAGGAAAACAAGCCCAGGACTCCCATTGATTCTACATTATGGTGAGTTGTATAGTTATTATATATAATATATATAATAATAATAGAAATAAAGTGCACAATAAATGTAATCCACTTGAATCATCCCAGAGCCATCCCCCCACCCACCGCCCCCAGTCTGTGGAAAAATGTCTTCCACAAAAGCAGTTCCTGGTGCCAAAAAGGTTGGGGACTGTTGCCATTGAATCATGACACATTGCTATCTTGTTGAGTTAGACATTGCAAGCTGCAACTTTGTAACTGCCTGTAGGTCATTATTTATTTATTTATTTACCTGTGAGCCCACATCCATAAAGTTAGCAGAATATGTCATAGTCAAGAGACTTTGGTTTATGAACCAGCTGATTTAGTTTGCTCACAAGCTTTGGAAGAATCTTTTTTTAAAGGCCAAGTTTAAGACACCTTAGACCATAGAAATATGTGTATTTCCTGGCCTGTTCCATCATTTGAAGGCCAGATTTTATCAAAACAAATGAATCACTGTTTTTCCTTCCTTCATCATTCCTTAATTGGTTTCCAAAATAAAATGATTAGTGGCTTCGTTTCTCAACTGCATTGTTTTGATTACAGTCTTACTGGCTGTATTGGGTGGTACATTGGGAAATGCTTTCATAACTGGCGATCACTGTTGACTGGGTTACATGACTTCATAGAGGCCCAGATTCACTACCCCGAGAAAGTCTTTGAAGGAGCAAGCTCTTTCTTATGCTTTTGTTACTAAGTTAGGGAAAAATATTTTAAATAATGGAATCTTAGTTACAATGTAACTAAGATTTGTGTTCGTTTTTAGATACGACAAAGGTGTGCATTTTAGAGTTCCTCTTCCCCCAGGAACAAGGGATTCACTTGGCTTTCAAATGGAGAATATGCTGAGTATTTCTGACTGCAGGTTTCTTTTTTCTGGTACCCTCAAAAGTGCACCGTAAATACCAGGTTAACCTCCCTTTTGCTGTGCTTGAGTCCCTTCCCGTTTCTTCAGCACTGCTTGGTGTGAGTGGCATGGAGGCGTAAAGCTGGCTGGCCTAGTTAATGTGACCTAAGTGGTTTCTTGTCAGCATCCACTTGCTCTGCAGTTGGGCCTTTTTTCCATTGGTGAACTGCTCCTTGCCTTGCGGTCCTGTAGCTAGTTTGCTACTGAGTATTTCCTTTATAACAGGAAGGAATCATTACCCTGATATTATGAAGTGGGTGGTTTTAGAATTCCACTTCAGATGGCACTGACCTTTCCTTAATACAGCTGGTTTCACTTAATACATTTTGTTTAAACAAAGTGTGTTCCTGGAAGTGGTTTCAGAATAGTCTGTTCCCCTTGTAGCTGTTCCTTTGCTCTTAATTTTAAAAGTGTTTTGCTGACAGTATCATATGTGTTTGCACAACAGATTAGAAACTTCTGTTGGAAGTCATCACGCATATGAATTACGCCCTGTCCAGATATGATATATTGATGACTGTATTCAGTAGCTTAAAGATTTTTTTTTTTTTAAGAGTTGGGGTTTCACCATCTTGGCCAGGCTGGTATTGAACTCCTGACCTCATGATCCACCCATCTCGGCCTCCCAAAGTACTGGGATTACAGGTGTGAGCCACTGTGCCTGGCCTAGTAGCTTAAAGATTTAAGTGATAACTTTATTTTGCAAAACTGACCAAATTCTTTTGTTGCTTAGGTAACTCCCCTTTAAGGAGCTCTGATGTCTAGCAGTCTCAATGACAAAACAAATAAAATAGAGAATGAGTGTTTTTCACTTTGTAAACATGAACAACTCTTAACAAAAAAGCCAGAG
Source organism: Aotus nancymaae (assembly GCF_030222135.1). NCBI lineage: Eukaryota > Metazoa > Chordata > Mammalia > Primates > Aotidae > Aotus > Aotus nancymaae. The sequence goes on along the minus strand of NW_026988414.1, from coordinate 1,278,099 downwards.
CTGGACTAATTAAACAATCAATATGTTTTAAAGTGGAATATATACCTGAATTGAACCTTAGAAAGATTGAAAAATAAATAAATAAAGTGGGATAGACATATCTTTTTAGGTGTGATACCAAAATATTTAAATTTTAAGAAAGACTGGATAGAAATACAAAATAAGATATTAGTAGTCCTGCTCTGACTTTTCTAAAACAGGTTTATATCACTTTATTTTAAAATGTTTATGAGAGTACCTTTTAAAAATAGGGATTTATAGGCTGGGCATGGTGGCTCATGCCTATAATCCTAGCACTTTGGGAGGCCAAGGCTGTTGGATCACCTGAGGTCAGAAGTTCGAAACCAGCCTGGCTAACATTGTGAAACCCCATCTCTACTAAAAATACAAAATTAGCCAGGCATGGTGGCACATGCCTGTAATCCCAGCTACTGGGGAGGCTGAGGCTGGGGAATTACTTGAACCTGGGAGGCAGAGGTTGCAGTGAGCTGAGATCATGCCTCTGCACTCCAGCCTGGGTAACAGAGTGAGACTCCATCTCCAAAAAAAAAAAAAAAAAAAAAAAAGGGATTTATAAAACATATATAAACATATATGCAACTCATTAAGAACTTTTTTTCTGGGCACCATGGCTCACACCTGTAATGCCAACACTTTGGGAGGTTGAGGCCAGTGGATCACGAGGTCAGGAGTTCAAGACCAGCCTGGCCAAGATGGTGAAACCCTGTCTCTACTAAAACTACAAAAATTAGTCAGGCACGGTGGCAGCCGTCTGTAATTCCAGCTACTCAGGAGGCTGAGGCAGGAGAATCTCTTGAACTCAGGAGACAGATGTTGTAGAGAACACGATCACGCCACTGCACTCCAGCCTGGGCGACAGAGACACTGTCTCAAAAAAAAAAAAGAACTTTTTGAAAAAACTTTAGTTTTGTTATATTCTATCATAGAATTAATTCTTGCCTTTGGAGAACTTACTAATAGGATACTTTTTTGTTGTTGTTTGTTTTTGTTTTGAGACAAGTACTCGCTCTGTCACCCAGACTAGAGTGCAGTGGCATGGTCTCAGCTCACTGCAACCTCTGCCTCCCAGGTTCAAGCAATTCTCATGCCTCAGCCTCCTCAGTAGCTGAGACTACAGGCATGCACCACCACATTTGGCTAACTTTTATATTTTTAGTAGAGACAGGGTTTTGCCATGTTAACCAGGCTGGTCTTGAACTCCTGGCCTCAGGTGATCTGCCCTCCTCAGCCTCCCAAAGTGCTGGGATTACAGGTATGAGCCACCAGGCCTGGCTTCTGTATGTAAGTATTAGGTGGTGACTCCATACAAAATATTTAACAACTGGCTGGTTAACATTTAAATCTTTGTTGCTAAGACCTTTTCTGTGTTTTACAGTGATTCCAAACATGTTCCATATAGGAATAGTTTGCCAAATAGAAGAACATGGGATAATCTTATTCTCCCATGGCTGATGTGTTGTGATTCCAGGTGCACATTTCTGTTTCCAAGAACATGGACCTGTTCTCAAGTTCAAGCACTGCATCAAGAGACGGCACCATGTGCCTTTTCATTTTTTCCCCTTCTTTCTCTCCCCTTCCCCTCCTTGATTTAATTTCTTCAGCAGGTCAGAATCTATACAGCTTCCAAAAGAAATAGTAGTCGTTGGCAAAGATTAGTTTTTAATTCTTCTTCTGTTAAATACTTTTTGATTGAAATTGTTTTTATTACAAAGGTAACATTTGCTTATTGAAAAACAAAATAAGAAAAATCTCTTTTTTTTAATTACTCACTTCACTATTAAGTTTGTTGAACATTCTATCATAACTTTTTCTCCTGGCTTTTTGAGTGTTTGAGACATGTCTTTCTGCCTTGCAGTTTGGCAATATTTATCCTATACCCATATATGAAAGTGAAAGCTCTGCTTCTCAGACTACAGTTTAATTTACTTTGTGGATATTATTAACAAAAGGCAGAGAAAGACATTGGACCATGATAAGTGTGGGACTTAGCAAAGCTGTATTACTGATTGTTATTAAGTATTGCTTGCAGTGGAATCTGTAACATATTCCTGTAAAGTTATTCTAACTATCAAGATAGTGAAAGTGCAGAGGAGGCATGCTATGAGATTGAGTGGTATTTTCCTGCATGCTTTTTCTGCTTCTTAAAAATCCTACAGCACTTTGCCATGGTTTCTTATCTGGATGAAATAAGGCACCTGTGCCTTAGTATTCCTGCCATGCCTTTGTATGCTATACTTGGCTTTGTTCTCCAGGCCTCTTCCCACAGTAGCAGTGGATTCTTTTTCTCTCTCTTTTTTTTTTTTTCAGATGGTGTTTGGCTCTTGTTTCCCTGGCTGGAGTGCAGTGGTGTGATTTCAGCTCACTGCAACCTCCACCTCCCAGATTCAAGCGATTTTCCTGCCTCAGCCTCCTGAGTAGCTGGGATTACAGGCATGTGCCACCATGCCTGGGTAATTGTATTTTTAGTAGAGATGAGGTTTCTCCATGTTGGTCAGGCTGGCCTCAAACTCCCAACCTCAGGTGATCTGCCTGCATTGGCCTCCCAAAGTGCTGGGATTACAGGCATAAGCCACTGTACCTGCCCAGCCTCAATTATAATTTCTAAAATTTTTGCAGATGCAGATTTATATAAATTGGCAAGCCAATTCTCATTATCAAATTAACTGGTCAAAAAAACAAACAAACAAACCAGATTAACTGGTCAAATATAGATTTACTTTCTGTCAGTAAAATTTTAAGCATGTTAACCTGGTATAGCTGTGAGCACTCATGGCCCAGTCAAGTTGGCACATAATATTAATCATCACAAAAGTCTTGCCTCAGTAGTTGGGAAAAATTAATCCTAGAATAAATGCTACTCTGGTCCTTCTTAGCAAAGCTTATGAGTAAGACCAAAAAGATCAAACCATTTCCAAAAAAAAAGCTGAAGAATATTTTTAGAGTTACAAAACTATCCAGGATCCAGTGTGGTAAAATGCACAGTGTTTGCCAGCCATTCCAGAATTACTAGGTGTGAGCAGAAGTAGTAAAATACAACCAATAACTGACCAGAAATGAGACAGATGATATAAGTAGGACATTACAGACGTTAAAATAGTCATTATAATTGTATTCCATGTGTTCAAGAAGCTAGAGAAAAGATTTACTACGTTAAGTAAAGACATGAAAGATGATAGCTGGGTGCGGTGGCTCACACCTGTAATCCTAGCATTTTGGGAAGCCAAGGCAGGTGGATCACCTGAGTTCAGAAGTTTGAGACCAGCCTGGCCAACATGGTGAAAACCCATCTCTACTAAAAATACAAAAATTAGCTGGGTGTGGTAGTGCACACCTGTAATCCCAACTACATGGGAGGCTGAGGCAGGAGAATCACTTGAACACACAGGAGGTGGAGGTTGCAGTAAGCCAAGATTGTACCACTGCACTCCAACCTGGGTGACAGAGCAAGACTCCGTCTCCAAAAACAAAAAGAAAAAAGAATGAATGAACTTATTAAGATGAAAAATATACTGAATGAAGACTGTCAGAATAAACATTGCACAAGTAAAGATTTGTGATTTTGAAGAAATGTTTAACCATAGAAACTATCTAAAATGAAACAGATAAAAAGGAAACCCTGAAAAAATACATGAACACAACACAAAGTGAGGGACAACATCAAGTAGCCAAATGTATGTGGAATTGGAGTCCCTGAAGGAAGGGAGGGCATGAGGGATTAAAAAAAAAAAATCACTGAAAAATTTCCAAGTGTAATGAAAGCAGTAAACACACAGATCCAAGAATCTCAAGGAACTCCAAGCACAGGAAACTTGAAGAAAAACTATATACTAACGCACATCTTAAGCGAATTTCTTAAAACCATGGTTTAAATTGGCCAAAGAGATACATGACATACCTAAGACCTAAGTTCAAGGTGACACCAGATTTCTCATTGGAAACAATGTAAACCAGGTAACAGTGGAACAATATCTTTAAAGCAAAGAAAGAAAACAGTTGTCTACCTAAAATTCTTTTCTCAGTGAAAATACCTTTCAAAAATGAAGGCAAAATAAGGTCTCTTCCAGACATTTAAAAAAAGGAAGAATTTATTACCCGTAGATATTCAGTACAAGAAATATCAAAGGATGTAATTAAAGCAGAAGGAAGATGATACCTGGTAGAAAACTGGAGCTGCAAGGAGTCTAAGGCTGCAGTGAGCCATGATCTCAGCACCGCATTCCAGCCTGGGTGACAGAGTGAGACCCTCTGTCTAAATAAACAAATAAAAGAAAAACCGGAGCAATAAAAAGAAATGAAGACAATGTGGAGGGTAACTGTGGATAAATACATAAGATATTTTTTCTTTTTGTTTCAGTCTCTTATTAAAAGATATGTCTTAAAGGTAATTTACACATTGTAGCATCTGTAACTTACATAGAAGTAAAGTTTATGACAATGGCACAAAGACTGGGAGTGGGAGAACGAGTATACTCTTGTAAGCTTTTTACACTACATGTGAAGTTGTATAATATCAATTGAAGGTAGACTGTGATAAGTTAAAGATGCATATGATAAACTCTATAGTAGTAGAGTTATAGCTAATACTTGTCAATAAAAAGTAGTGATAAAAATCTTTAAATAATCCAAAAGATGTCAGGAAAAAAGAAAAAAAAAACAGGAAAAGCAAATAGATGGGACGAGAATAGATGGGACAATAAGAAACAAAGAGCAAGATGGTAGGTTAAAATTCATATCAATAATTAATTCATCATTAAGGGCTGGGCAGAGTGGCTCATGCCTGTAATCCCAGCACTTTAGGAGGTGGGTTAGGAGGATCATTTGAAGCCAGGAGTTGGAGACTAGCCTTGGCAGCCAAGTGAGACCCCATTTCTATGAAAAAATTTTGGCCGGGCGCGGTGGCTCACGCCTATAATCCCAGCACTTTGGGAGGCCAAGACGCGTGGATCACGAGGTCAAGAGATCAAGACCATTCTGGTCAACAAGGTGAAACCCCGTCTCTAATAAAAATATAAAAAAATCAGCTGGGCATGGTGGCGCGTGCCTGTAATCCCAGCTACTCGGGAGGCTGAGGCAAGAGAATTGCTTGAACCCAGGAGGCGGAGGTTGCAGTGAGCTGAGATCGCACCATTGCACTCCAGGCTGGGTAACAACAGTGAAACTCTGTCTCAAAAAAAAAAAGAAAAAAAAAGAAAAAAATTTGTTTTTAATTAGCCAGTGTGATGGCGTAGTTCTACTCAGGAGGCTGTGGTGGGAGGATCACTTGAGCCTAGGAGTTTGAGGCTGCAGTGAGCTATGATCACACCACTGCACTCCAGCCTAGGTGACAGCAAGACTCCATCTTAAAAAAAAAATCCTCATTAAAAGCAGAGATTGTGAGATTGAATAAATAAGCAAGACCCATTTATATGCTGTCTATGGTTATTCCACTTTGAATATAAAAATGCAGGGCCGGGCGCGGTGGCTCACGCCTGTAATCCCAGCACTTTGGGAGGCCGAGGCAGGTGGATCACGAGGTCAAGAAATCGAGACCATCCTGGTCAACATGGTGAAACCCCGTCTCTACTAATACAAAAAATTAGCTGGGCATGGTGACGCGCGCCTGTAATCCCAGCTACTCAGGAAGCTGAGGCAGGAGAATTGCCTGAACCCAGGAGGCGGAGGTTGCGGTGAGCCGAGATCGCACCATTGCACTCCAGCCTGCGTAACAAGAGCGAAACTCCGTCTCAAAAAAAAAAAAAAAAAAAATGCAAATATGTTAAAAGCAAAAGAGTGGAGAAAGATGTTAATATGTTAACATTAATTAAAAGAAAACCTTAGTGGCGTATTAAACAAACTATATTTTAAAATGAAATGTCACCAAGGACAAAGGAGAATTATTTCATAATAATAAAGGAATAAATTCATCAAGACATAATCTTAAATATTTATGGATGTATTAACAGAGATTCAAAATACAGACTCTTCTAGGAGAAATAAACAAGTCTATAATTATAGTTTAAGGTTTTAACAACTATCTCAAAAACTGATAGAATAAGTAGACAAAAAAAATTGAGGATATAGAAGATTTGGACAGTATAATCAACTGACTTGATTTAATTGATGTTCAATAAAATATTTTGTCCCTAAACAGCAGAATACACATTATTTTCAAGTACATATGGAACTATTCCCAAGGCAAATAATTTTCTGGGCCATTTAAAAAGCCTCAGTGGGCTGGGCATGGTGGCTCACACCTGTAATCCCAGCACTTTGGGAGGCCAAGGCAGGGGGATCACCTGAGGTCAGGAGTTCAAGACCAGCCTGGCCAACATGGTGAAACCCCGTCTAAAAAAAAAAAAAAAAAAAATACAGAGTCTCACTGGTGCCTAGGCTGGAGAAGCGCAATCTCTCACTGCAACCTCCCCCTCCCGGATTTAAGCAATTCTCTTGCCTCAGCCTCCTGAGTAGCTTGGATTACAGGCACCCACTACCACACCCAGCATGATGTGGCTATCAAGAAGTTTGCCAAGTATTTTCTTCACCAATTTCATGAGGAGAGGGAACACGCCGAGAAACTGATGAAGCTGCAGAACCAACGAGGTGGCCGCATCTTCCTTCAGGATATCCAGAAACCAGACCATGAAGACTGGGAGAGCGGGCTGAATGCCATGGAGTGTGCATTACATTTGGAAAAAAATGTGAATCAGTCACTACTGGAACTGTGCAAACTGGCCACTGACAAAAATGACCCCCAAAGAATTGGGTGACCACGTGACCAGCTTGGGCAAGATGGGAGCACCCCAATCTGGCTTGGCAGAATATCTCTTTGACAAGCACACCCTAGGCGACAGTGATAATGAAAGCTAAGCCTTAGGCTAATCTCCCCATAGCCACGGGGTGACTTTCCTGGTCACCAAGGCAGTGCCTGATATTGGGGTTTCCTTTACCTTTTCTATAAGTTGTACCAAAACATCCACTTAAGTTCTTTGTACCATTTCTTCAAATAAAGAAATTTGGTACCCCCCAAAAAAAAAAGACATTAGAAAAAAATGAAGACTAGTGAAACCTCAGTTAAGCAGAAGAAAAAGCCAGTGTGGAAATCAAGGAAACAGAAAACAGAAAAACAGTACAGAAATCATGAAACCAAAAACTAGCTATTTAGAGAACAATAAAACTAATAAACCTCTAGCCAGACTGATCAGGGGAAAAAAGGGAAGACAGTAATGGTAATATCAGGAATAAAGAGATGGCCATTGATCAGCAATCTAAAAGAAACACATTCCTTGAATGATAGACTACCAAAATTCACTCAAGAAGTAACCATCTAGGCTGGGTGCGGTGGCTCACGCCTGTAATCCCAGCACTGGGAAGCTGAGGCAGGCGGATCACAAGGTCAAGAGAGCGAGACCATCCTGGCCAACATGATGAAACCCTGTCTCTACTAAAAATACAAAAATTATTTGGGCGTGGTGGCACTCGCCTGTGGTCCCAGCTACTCGGGAGGCTGAGGCGGAAGAATCACTTGAACCCAGGAGGCGGAGGTTGCAGTGAGCCGAGATTGCGCCACTGCACTCCAGCCTGGTGACAGAACAAGACTCCGTCTTAAAAAAAAAAAAGAAGTAACCATCTAAATAGCCCTAAATCTGTTAAAGATACTGAGTTTGTAGTTAAAAACCTTCCCACAAGGAAAACTCTAGGCCTGGATTGCTCCACAGGTGAATTCTATCAAAGATTTAAGGAAGAAATAATATTAATTCTATACAACCTTTCCAGAAAATAGAAAAGGAGATAATGAACACTTCCTATCTCATTCCATGAAGTCAGTCTGATACCAAAACCAGACAAAGACGTTACAGGAGCAGAAAACTAGACCAACATCCCTCATGACTCTTAAAATGTTCGCAAACCCAGTTTAGCAAATCAACAACACATCCCTGTGATCATCTCAATAGATGCAGAAAATGCATTTGGCAAAATCTGATGTCCATTTCTGATAGGCAAATTAGGAATGGAAGGGAATTTTCTCAACCTGAAGAAGGGCATCTATGAACAACCTTCAGCTTATCTCATACTTCATAATAAAAGACTAAATGCTTTTCACCCCTAATATGAGAAGCAAGGAAAGGACGTCAGCCTCACTACTTCTACACAGCATTGTACTAGAGGTTCCAGTGTGTCCAGTACGGCTAGACAAACGGATAAAAGACATCCAGATTGAAAAGGGAAAAGCGAAGTTGTCTTTATGCTCAGATGACATGATTGCCTATGTAAAAGATCTGATGAAATCTACAGAAAAGCTACTACAACTGATAAGTGAATTTAGCAAGCTGTAAGATGTAAATTGAATATAAAAGCAGTTGTATTTGTATATATCAGCAACAAACAATTGGAAATCGAAATCAGAGTAACATTTACAGTAGCATAAGAAATACTTAAGGATAAATCTGGCAACAGGTGTGTGAGACTGTCATAATGAAGACTACAGAATATCATGGAGAGGAATTAGAAGGCCTACATTAATGAAGAGATCACTAAATTTATGGATTGGACAACTCTAAATGTCACCTTCTGTCACAAGTAATTTATAGAAGCAACACACTCCAATAAAAATCCCAGCAGGTTTTTAGTAGAAATAAATCAGCTCATTCTAAAATGCGTGTGCAACAAAGGATCTAGGGTAGCCAAAATAAGCTACTCTGCCTGACTTAAAGTCTTACAGTAAATTAAAATAATCAGACAGGCCGGGCATGGTGGCTCACACCTGTCATCCCAGCACTTTGGGAGACGGAGGTGGGTGGATCACCCGAGGTCAGGAGTTCCAAACCAGCCTGGCCAACGTGGCAAAACCCCATCTCTACTAAAAGTACAAAAGTTAGCTTGGCATGGTAGCACACCCCTGTAATCCCAGCTACTCGGGAGGCTGAGGCAGGAGAATTGCTTAAACCTGGGAGGTGGAGGTTGCAGTGAGCTGAGATCACGCCACTGCACTCCAGCCTGGGTGACAGAGTGAGACTTTCTCAATATAAATAAATAAAATAAAAACAAGAAACGGAACTCTATGTTTTGTCTCCAAATCTGATATAGTCACTTCTTCCTTTGTTCAGTTCAAGGTAGCTTCATGTTTCTGCTTTCCCAGGCCAATAACTTTGAGATCTTCGACTCTTCTTTTCCTCTCAAACCCTGCACCAATCTTTCAGGTAACTACAACTTCAGAATCTATCCAGGTTGTATCCACTTTTCACAACCTCTGCTTGTCCACAAGCCACTGTCATCTCTCACTTGGATGATTTCATTAGCCTCCTGGCCATGGTCCCTGCTTCTGCTGGTGTTAGTCTCTTCTCCCTACAGCAGCCAGAGTAATGATTTTAAATGTCATATGTCTGTCTCACCTCAGCTGCAAACCTTCCAGTACCTTCCCAGCTCCTGGGGAGTCACCCAGTCTCCCCACCCACTATGCCCTCTGACATACCTCCTTTTACACTCTGTTGCTGACTGTTCCTTCCACATTGGCCTCTTTGCTCTTGCTTGAACGATCCCCAGACATCCTCGCTGCCCCAGGGCCTTTGCACTTGCTGTCCTCTCTGCCAGGAGGGCGCTTCCTCCATAGTTCACTCATCACCTCCTTTGGATCTTTGCTCAGGTGTCATCTTCAGTGATGGCTCTTCTGATCACCTTATTTAATTTTTATTTTTTAATTAAAAATTTGTTTGTAGAGATGGGATCTCACTATGTTGCCCAGACTTATCTCAAACTCTTGGACTCAAATGATCCTCCTGCCTCGACCTCCCAAAGTGCTGGAATTACAGGTGTGAGCCACCGCACCCAGCCCCGATCACCTTATTTAAAATTAGAGCTCCCAGCCCCTAACCCCAGTATCCCCGTTCCTCTGAACCTGTTTTTTTTCTGCCTAGCAGGTGTTATCTTCTTACATAGCTCGTAATTAAATAGTTCTTTTTGTTATCTGACTTCCCCCACTAGAATGTGAGCTCTGGAAGGGCAGGAACTTTTTGCTTGTATTTTACTTGTCATAACCCTAGAGCCTAAGATAGTACCTATTTCTTAGTAAGTACTTGGTAAGTGTTTGTGGAATACTTTATGTTTCTTGCGGTAGTGCAGTGTTGTGATCTCGGCCCACTGCAACCTGTGCCATCCAGGTTCAAGCGATTCTCCTGCTTCAGCCTCCCAAGTAGCTGGGACTATAGGCATGCACCACCAGTCTGGCTACTTTTTGTATTTTTAGTGAAGACAGGGCTTCACCACGTTGGCCAGGCTGGTCATGAACTCCCAACCTCAAGTGATCCACTTGCCTCGGCCTCCCAAAGTTCTGGGTTTACAGGCGTGAGCCAAATAAACATGCCTGGCCACGTTTATTTCTTAGTGACACTTTTGCAGCTTTTCTCTCAAGTCTTTCCCTCTGAAGTGATGTATTTTCAGCTTGGCCTGTAATTTGGTTCCCAGGAGTGTTTAATTAAACCCATGGGGACACATGAGGGGCATTCCTCTCCTGTGTGAGAGGGAGTGGGTGATTTTGAAAGCAGCATCAGGAAAGGAGAACTGGCAGGGATGTGCACCAGAGGATCAGTTTTAGAAAAGCTTATGTATGACATTGAGGATCTGAAAGTTGTTTCTTTCTTTAAAAAGATACCTGCATACTTCTGGAAATGTTTCATGTACTCCCATTTGGTCCTAAATATATCCCATTTTGAAGGCCAACCTGGAGTTTAACTTAATCATGGACACTTTTGTTTTTTAAACAGTGATACAGTGACACCACACACATGCGCAGGCGCACACACACACACAGAAAATATATGTATATGACATATATTTCCTTATATATATCAAACAGTAAATGAATTTGCGGTTTTGACAGATGTTGAAATTGCCAAATGCCCCTTATGGGGCTTCTTGAGAATAGGAAGTCGGAAGTGCAGATACTAAGCAGGCTTAGCAGCTAGTATTCATTCAGTGATGTACAACCAAGCAGAGTCAGAGACAGTTTTGTCACTTTCAGTAGGCAAAGGCTGCAGCATTAATTGAATGGTGCTGTTAGTCCTTAGGACACTTGCACTCACCCTCCTCTGTGTGCAGCTTACTGGCAGGAGGGTGAACACCCAGGGCTCTGGGCACTGTTTTTCCTGAAGTTTTCCTGTTCGTTTGCTCTGGAAGCGATGAGATACAAGCCAGGTTTCCCAGTTACAGCCAGCCCGGGCTGACTGTTCAGTTTCTTCATATGACTTACTGGAGACCTGCCCCTTGTCCTTCCTTGTCACAAAGGGCTCCCAAATCCCTTTTGCAAAATGTTGCTTGATAATGGATATAAGGGGAAGTCAGTCTGGTGTCTGTAGATTAGCAGACTTTTTTTAGTCAACAAATTGTCAGTGGTCATTTTCTGAAAGCCCTTGACAAAAAGAAACTGAGGAAAATTTACCTGAGACCTTACATCAGGTGATAGACTCAGAGCCAGGATAGCTCAGAGCAGTCATCTGGTTCAGCCTCTGTTTTGTGGATGAGTGAGGCCAGGGTGAGGATGTGCCTCACCTAGACTCGCAGAACCTACTGGAACCCATGACCCTGCCCTCCTGCACGACTTCTCTATCACCCACAGCTGCCTTTGCATGGCTACCAGTGCTCTCCCAGACAGGTGAAAAGAAGTTTGTATTAGAGAAGGACACATGTAGCATGGATTTCTACCACTCTGGGTGACAGTGGTTAAAACTACTTGTTAGTGCTGTTTTCTGGTCTGTATCCCACTTTGAGTCTCTCATAGGGCAGAAATAATCAAGAGGGAAAGACCGGGCATGGTGGCCCATGCCTGTAATCCCAGCACTTTGGGAGGATGAGGTGGGAAGGTCACTTGAGGCCAGGAGTTCGAGATCAGCCAGGACAACATGGCAAAACCCTGTCTCTACTAAAAATAGAAAAATTCATTGGGCACGATGGTGCACACCTGTAGTCACAGCTACTTGGGAGGCTGAGGCAGGAGAATCAGTTGAACCAGGGAGGCGGAGGTTGCAGAACCCTTTTCATCTTGCAGAATTTAGCTCTATACTCATTAAACAATAACTCTCCATTTCCCCTCCCCCAGCTCCTGGCAGCCACCATTCTGCTTCCTGTCTCTATGAATTTCACTACCCTTAGTACCTTATATAAGTAGAATTATACGTATTTGTCCTTTTGTGAGTGTCTGATTTCACTTACCATAATGTCCTCGAGGTCTTTCATGTTGTAGCATATGTCAGAATGTCCTTCCTTTAAGGCTGACTGATAAAGGGATTTACTTCTGTCATTTTTCTCTTTTGTTTTCTGTATGTCTTACAGCTTTCTGGTCTCTCATTTCCTGCATTACTGTCTTTTTTTCTGTGTAGATGATTTCTTGTAGTAAAACATTTAAGTTCCTTTCTTATTTTCTTTTGTATATATTTTATAGCTATTTCTTTGTGGTTACCATGGTACTGTGGTTTCAGTGTGTCCCCCAAAGCTCATGTGTTGGAAACTTGATCTCTAATGTGGTGGTGTTGGGAGGTGGGGCCCAATAGGAAGTGTTTGGGTCATGGGGCACCACCATTATGAATGGATTAATGCTGTGGGTTTGTTACTGTAGGAACAGGTTCTTTATCAAAGGATGAATTTGGGCTCACACCTTTAATCCTAGCACTTTGGGAGTGCAGTGGCTCACACCTTTAATCCTAGCACTTTGGGAGGCTGAGGCAGGCAGATCACTTGAGGCCAGGAGTTCAAGACCAGCCTGGGTGAAACCACATCTCTACAGAAAATACAAAAATCAGCCAGGTCTGGTGGCACATACCTTTAGTCCCCGCTGCTTAGGAGGCTGAGGCGGTGGGAGGATTGCTTGAGCCCAGGAGGTGGAGGTTGCAGTGAGTCAAGATTGAGCCATTTCTCTCCAACCTGGGCAACAGAGTGAGACCCTGTCTGAAAAACAAAAAGCAAAAAAGGATGAATTTGGCCTCCTTTTCTGTCTCTCTTACCCTCTTTGCCCTCCTACCATGGATGATGAACCCTTGCCAGATGCAGGCTCCTTGTGTAGGACTTCCCGGCCTCCAGAACTGTGAAAAATAAATTTCTGCTCATTATAAATTATCCAGTCTGTGGCTTTTTGTCATGGCAGCACAGAGCACTAAGATAGAAAATTAGCTCCAAGAAGTTGGGCTGTTGCTATAACAAATACCTGGAAGTGTATTAGTGGCTTTGGAACTGGGTAATGAGCAGAGGCTGGAAGAATTTGGAGGCGCAGGCTAGAAGAAGCCTGTATTGTTCTGAACTGAGCATAGAGAGTGATTCCAGTGAGAGCGCAGAAGAAGAGAACTGTAGGGAACTCTGGAACTTCCTAGTGATCACCTCAGTGGAGTGACTATAATGTTGATAGAAGTATAGACAGTAAAGGCCATTCCGATGAGGTCCCAGATGGAAATGATGAATATATTATTGGAAGTTGGCTAAAGGCCATCCTTGTTATAGCTAAAGACTTGAAGAACTTGGGTGAATTGTATCCATGCCCAAGGGCTTTATGGAAGGCAGAATTTAAAAGTGATGAGCTAGGATATCTGGCAGAAGAAATTAATAAGCCAAATATTAAAGGTGCTATGTGGCTTCTTTCAACTGCATATAGTAAAATGAGAGAGAAGAGAAATGATTTAAAGACAACTTATAATTTATAAGGGAAGCAGAACATAAAGATTTGGAAAATTCACAGCCTAGCCAAGTAAAGAATAGCAACAACAAAAACCATTCAAGGGTGTGGCCAAGTGACCCTTTGATAGAGGAATTCGCATGGCTAGAAAGAGTCCAGATGCTATACATCAAGACAATGGGAGACCCACAGAAGCCATTTCAAAGATCTGTGGGAAAGCCCCAAGAGAGTGGCCCTAGGCACCTGTGGGAAATCAGCATCTGCTGTGCTATGCCGGCTCAGGTCTCTGCCCACCACATTCTGACTCAGTGTCCCTCAGCCACCCAGCCATGGCTCAAGCAGGCTCAGGTGCAGCTCATGCTGCTGTTCTGGAGGGTGCAAGTGGCAAGCCTAGGAGGCATCTATGTGGTGCCAACTCTCCAGGTGCACAGAGTGCCTGGACTGGCAGCCTCCACTGAGTTAAAGGCTGTATCAGATACCGTGGGGACCCAGGCAGACATAAGCCACAGGGCAGGGCCATCACAGGGTGCTCCCACTACGGCAGTGCCTAGTGGAGCTGCAGGGCTGGGGCCGCTGCAACAGACCCCAGAACTGTAGCACCATCAGTGGCAGCCCCAGCCTGGGCAGCTACAGGCCCAGGACTCTAATACATAAGAGCTGCGGCGTGCCCCGAGCCCAACAAAGCCATGGGGGCAGGGCTGCCTGAAACCTTGGCCTCCCTCCCCACTAGTGTGCTCAGAAGGTGGAAGCATAGTCAAAAAGATGATTTTCTAACTTAATGCTGTTTGCCCTGTTGGGTTTTGGACTTACTTGAGACCAGCTACCCCTTTCTTCTTTCCTGTTTCTCCGTTTTGCAATGGGAATGTCTATCCTATGCCTGTCCCACTATTGTGTTTCGGAAATAGATAACTTGCTTCATTTCACAGACTCGTGGCTGGAGGGAATTTGCCTCAGGATGAAGTGCGCCTTGAGTCTCACCCAGATCTGATTTAGATGAAACTCTGGAATGTTTGGTTGATGCTGGAACAAGTTAAGACTTTTGGGGCTATTAGGATGAAAGGAATGATGAAACTCCAGAACTCCAAAATAGTTCTGTCATTCAGATTCTGCTGGTGCAAACTGTCATTTAGGTGGGGAGCTTTCTATTCTGGTGCTTCCTATTCTGCCACTTTCCGAGAATCCTTTCCCTAGGAAAATACTGGGCTTGTTTGTTTGTTTTGTCTGTTTGTTTTTTGAGATGGAGTTTTGCTCTTTTTGCCTAGGCTGGGGTGCAATGGCACAATCTTGGCTCACTGCAACCTCCACCTCCCAGGTTCAAGTGATTCTCCTTCCTTAGCCACTCGTGTAACTGGGATTGCAGGCACACGCCACCATGCCCGGCTAATTTTTGTATTTTTAGTAGAGACGGGGTTTCGCCATGTTGGTCAGGCTGGTCTTGAACTCCTAACCTCAGGTGATCTGCCTGCCTCGGCCTCCCAAAGTGCTGGGATTACAGGCCTGAGCCACTGAGCCCGGCCTCCATTCCTTTTGTTGTCAGTCATCGCCCCCCAGCCCTGACAACTGCTGCTCACTTTCCTGTCCTTAGAATTTTGCTTATTACAGAATGTCGTATAAGTAGAATTATAAAGTATCTAACCTTTTGAGTCCTAATGCATTAAGATCCATATGTGTCACTGCATGTAATCATTGGTTCATTCCCTTCTATTGCTGAGTAGTGTTCCATTGTACAATGTTCCCCGTATATTTATCCATCCATCCACTGAAGGACATTTGAGTTGTTTCCAGTTTTTTGTGATTATGAATAAAGCCGCTGTAAGCATTCGCATACAGGTTTTGGTGTGGACATAAGTTTTCGTTTTTCTTTGGTAAATAATTAGGAGTGGCATTGCTAGGTCATATGATAAGTATATGCTTAACTTATGAGACACTGCCGCACTATTTTACAAAGTGAGGGTACTGTTTGGCATTACTACCAGCAGTTCACACCATATCCATTCACACCAGTTGCTCCATTTGGTCTTTGTTCTGTGATTTGTCTCCATTCTCTTTTTGTTTTTTTGTTTTTTGAGACAGAGTCTCACTCTGTTGCCAGGCTGGAGTATGGTGGCGTGATCTCGGCTCACTGCAACCTCCAACTCCCAGGTTCAAGGGATTCTCCTGCCTCAGTCTCCTGAGTAGCTGGAATTACAGGTTCACGCCACCACACCTGGCTAATTTTTTATTTTTAGTAGAGACGAGTTTTCACCATGTTGGCCAGGATGGTCTTGAACACCTGACCTTGTGATCCACCCGCCTCAGCCTCCCAAAGTGCTGGGATTACAGGCATGAGCCACCATACCCGGCTGTCTACATTCTCTTAACAGTATCTTTAGAAGAGCAGAAGTTTTTTATTTTGATGAAATTCAGTTTATCTGGCCAGGCTAGGTGGCTTACCCTTGTAATCCCAGCACTTTGGGAGACTGAGGAGGGTGGATCACTTGAGGCCAGGAGTTTGAGACCAGATTGGCCAACATAGCAAAACCTCATCTGTACTAAAAATATAAAAATTAGCTGGGCATGGAGGTGCATGCTTGTAGTCCCAGCTACTTGGGAGGCTAAGGCAGGAGAATTGCTTGAACCCAGGAGGCAGAGGTTGCAATGAGCTGAGATCCTGCTGCTGCACTCCAGCCTAGGCAATAGAGTGAAATTCCTTTAAAAAAAAAAAAAAAAAAAAACTCAGTTTATCAGTGATTTCTCTTAAGGTTCGTGCATTTGGTATTTGTAGCTAAGGAATCTTCGTCTAACTCAAGTTTACAACGATTATTTTCTGTTTTTTTTTTCTGGAAGTTTTATAAGTTTTAATTTAACTTTTAGGCTTATAACTCATTTCACATTAAATGTTGTATGTGGTGCCAGGTATTGCTCGAGAGTCATCATTTTGCATAGGGATTTTGGATGTTCTAGCACCATTTATTCAACAAACTAGACTTTTTTTCATTAAATTGCCCTTTCACCTTTGTGGAAAATCAATTCAGCACATATGTATGAGCCACTTACATGTTTTTAATTGATTTCTAAATTCTGAAAGGAAAGTGATAAAAAGGAAGATTCTTCAACTCTGACTGCATTTCGGAGTTCTCCCCGAGGAACCCTTTCCTAACACCTGCAGGCTGAATTAACCACTTCTGGGCCCCTGTAGCTATTGTGCATATGTTTATTACTGAGTTTTTCTAGCCTTTGCGGTTCTTTCAGTGTCTGATTCTCCCTCTCCCCCAGCCCCTTTCTCAAGACTCTGCATCCTTGGAGGTCAGAAATTGCCTCATCCCTTTTTGTCGTCTTCATCACAGCTGGCTCTATAATGTTTGTTGAATGAAAGGGCCATTCCCAAATCTCCGATAAGTCAAGCATTTTAGGAGAGCTAAACCAGCCAAAATGAGACCAGGAAGTGAAAAAAAATACCTACTTTTTTTTTTTTTAAGGCAGTAACTATTTCTGATTCTACTTGGTGTGACTTCTACTTCTCCAGGCATCCTTGCTATGGCCATATTAGGCCAGGTGTGTTTTGGTCATTGGCGGACTCTCAGCTTCAGAGGACGCCTGGCTTCTCTGTACCCTGTCTTTGGTCACTTCTGCTTGTTGGACTTTAGTCACTGCAGTGCACAAGTTTCAAACTCATGAAATATTTATTATTAATTAATTCCAATATTTAAGTGATTGCTTCTCTTTCTCAGCACTTGGGAAATATAATGTTTACTACCTAGAAATTTTCCTACAGATTTTGAATTCTTAACATTTTGATCTTAACCGATTTACCATGATACTTGGTTTCCATGAGAGATGTAACAGTTGGGACTATACTGTCCATAAGATGCGGGTGGGGTCATGGTATGTATTTGGGAACTCTACAAATGGCAGCCCTTTGTGCCTTTGCAAAGGCTGCAGGTGGGAAAGCTGTCATTACTTGTGATGGTGTCCACGTGCTTCCTGTGAGTGGGAGATGTGTTTCTGTGCCTCACCGTCTTCACTGTACTGGATTGCTGGCTTTCTCAGGTGTCTTTGAGTCAACCTGCATTCCATCTCCCTGCTCCCAACTAGTCTTGATCGTCTCATTTGTGTATATAACAACCTTCCCCTCACACACACTTCTTTGCAGAAGTTTTGTTGTGCTGGGCGTTGGGAGGAGAGGCGTTGAAGTTGGGTGGAATCATTTCAGGCTGACTCTCCAGATGTGGCTCTCATTAGAAGCATTGGTAAATAAGCTGAAAACCAGCAACACATATAGCACAGTCTTTCTGTGTTTGCAGCTTGGAACTGAGCAGCCCTCACTGAGTGCATTTCTAAGCCTTTGTCTTGTCACTTGTATGACATCCACTTAGGGACAGGTATCAAGGCTGGGCGCAGTGGCTCACATCTATAATCCTAACACTTTGGGAGGCCAAGGTGGGCCATCACCTGAGGTCAGGAGTTCAAGACCAGCCTGGCCAACATGGTGAAACCCCATCTCTACTAAAAATACAAAAGTTAACCAGGCACAGTGGCAGGTGCCTTTAATCTCAGGTACTCAGAAGGCTGAGGCAGGAGAATGAATCGCTTGAACCCGGGAGGTGGAGGTTGCGTTGAGCTGAGATCGTGCCACTGCACTTCAGCCTGGGTGACAAGAGCGAAACTCTGTCTCAAAAAAAGAAAAAAAAAAAAAAGAGAGACCAGCACCGTGGCTCATGCCTGTAATCCCAGCACTTTGGGAGGCCGAGGTGGGCATATCACAAGGTCACGAGTTCGAGACCATCCTGGCCAACATGGTGAAACCCCATCTCTACTAAAAATACAAAACAGCTGGACGTGGTGCCACACGCCTGTAATCCCAGCTACTCCAGAGGCTGAGGCAGGAGAATCGCTTGAACCTGGGAGGCAGAAGTTGCGGTGAGCTGAGAGTGTGCATTGTACTCCAGACTGGGCGACAGAGCGACACTCTGTCTCAAAAAGAACAAAAAAAGAAAGAGAAAAAGATGTCAAAATCATATAACATATTGCTTTTTCCTCTTTTCTATTAGCAGTTTTACTGAAGTGTAATTTATATGCCATAAAATTTACCATTTTAATGTTCAATTCAGTGATTTCTACTAAATTTATAGAGTGTGCACCATAACCACAATCCAGTTTTAGAACACTTCCAGCATCCCCAAAAGATCCCTTTGTCCCTTTGCAGTCAGTCCCGCCCCCACCTCCAGCCCAGGCAACCACTCATTTGCTTTTTCTATAAATCTGTCTTTTCTCTATGTTTCATGTAAATGAAGTTTTATACAATATATGACCTTTTGTGACTGTATTTTTCTCAGCATGCTTTTGAGGTTGTTCTGTATTATAGCACGTCTCAGTACTTTGTTCCTTTTTATCACCGAATATTATTCCGTTGTTTGGATATACATTTTCTTTATTCATTCACTAGTTGGACATTTGGATCGTTTCCAGTTCTGGTCGTTATGAACAATGCTACTATATATATTCACGTGTAAGTCTTTGTGTGGATATATGTTTTCAGGTCTCTAGGGTAGATTTCTAGAAGTAGAATTGCTGAGTCTTTTTCTTTTTTTTACGGAGTGTCACACTGTCACCCGGGCTGGAATGCAATGGCACAATCTTGGCTGACTGCAACCTTCACCTCTCGAGTTCATGTGGTTCTCCTGCCTCAGCCTCCCGAGTAGCTGGGATTACAAGAGCGCACCACCATACCTGGCTTAATTTTTCTTTTTATAGTAAAGATGTTTCACTATGTTGGCCAGACTGGTCTCAAACTCCTGACCTCATGATCTACCCACTGCAGCCTCCCAAAGTGCTGGGATTATAGGCGTGAGCCACTGTGCCCAGCCAAGTCTTTCTTTTCTTTTCTCTTTTTGTGCCACCATACCCGGCTAATTTTATATTTGTAGTAAAGACGGTTTTCACCATGTTGGTCAGGCTGGTCTCGAACTCCTGACCTCAGATGATCCACCCGCCTTGGCCTCTCAAAGTGTTGTGATTACAGGCGTGAGCCACTGCGCCTGGCCAAATTGTTCTTATGGTAAGTTTATGTTTAACTTTATAAGAAACTGCCAAATTATTTCCTAAAGTGACCCATTTTCATTCCCACCAGCAATGTGTGAGTGTTCCAGTTTCTTTCTTTCTTTATTTTTTTGAGATGGAGTTTCACTCTTGTTGCCTAGGCTGGAGTGCAATGGTGCAATTTCCACTCACTGGAACCTCTGCCTTGTGGGTTCAAGCAATTCTCCTGCCTCAGCCATTCTCCTGCCTCACCCTCCCAAGTAGCTGGGATTACAGGCATATGCCACCACACCCGGTTAATTTTTTGTATTTTTAGTAGAGATGGGGTTTCTCGAGGCTGGTCTCAAATTCCCAACCTCAGGTGATCTGCCCACCTCAGCCTCCCAAAGTGCTGGGGTTACAGGTATGAGCCACCGCGACTGGCAAAAGTGTTCCAGTTTCTCCACGTCCTTGCCAATAGTTGGTTCTGTCTGCCCACCTACCCCACCCCACCCACCCTTTTTTTTTTGAGACAGGGTCTTGCTATATTAGTTCAGGCTGGCCTCAAACTCCCCGGCTCAAGTGATTCTCCCACCTCAGCCTCCCTAGTAGCTGGGACTGTAGGCACTCAGCAGTGCACCAGGGGTTGCCTGTCTCTTGATTATAGCTATTGGAATGGGTGTGAAGCGGCTTCTCGTTGTTATTTTAGTTTCCATTTCTCGAATGACTAATGATACTGAACGTCTTTTTATGTGCCTATTAGCGATTCGTATTTCATCTTTGATAAGCTGTCAATTCAAATCTTTTGCGTATTTTTAAATTAAGTTTGTGTGCTGTCTTCTTATTGAGTGGTTAGAGTTCTCTGTATTGTGGGTACAAGTTCCTTATCAGGTATAAGATAGCACATGTGGATTTTTATCTTCCTTACACCAGTGCGAGTATATAGAAAGGAAAAGTTAATCATAATAATGCTTATTATTTGAGTGTTTTTAGGACCTGGACACTGGGCTGTGTGTTTCACAGGGATGATTTGGGTCACTTTAATTTTCTAAAGGTTCTAGGACTGTTTCAAGCACCTGCCCTTCTATTAACAGTTTTCAATGGAGAAAGAAAACAAACGATTGATTTGGGGAATTCTTAGGTTTATGCAAGTTAGAACTGACCTTTTAATGTTATTACCATAAGGACTAAATGGCTGTTAGAGACCCCAAGTAGGAGTGGTCCAAACAAGTGAGATGCTTCTCTCTGTAACAGGCTGACAGTCACAGTCCTGGATGGACTCGATGGCTCCTCAGGGTCAGACACCTCCTGTCCCATTACTCTGTAAGGCACTGCTTCTGCCTGAGGATCCAAAATGCCCGTGCCAGCTGCCATGGCCCCTCGCAGGCATTGGATGCCAGAAAGAGAAAAGGGAGTGTATGCCTGTTGCTTTGAAGAAGCTGACGCAGAAGTCTTCCACATCACGTTTGCCCACATATCATCACTTAGTCGTGTGGCAGTGCCTGGCCACAAGAGAGACTGGGAAATGGAGTCTTTATTCTGGGGTGATGTGTCCCATCTACAACTGAAGGGTGAAGGCCTAAAAGTTAGAGGTTGAAGGCAAGAGAAAAAACAGATATTGAGGGCCAGTGTTGGGTTTGCACGATCCTGTGTGGGATTCCTGTTCATTTTCATCAAGGAAAGTCTAGTTGATATGCAGTTGCTGGCCTAAGCATTATTGAAGAGTAAGTTTTACTGTTGTTTTAGAATTACACCAGAACATTTGTCATATGAAATAACTATAAATACGACTGACTATTGCCCAGCATATTACAGTTCTCTCAAGAGACACAGTAATCAATAGGGTTTAGCTATCAGAATAGATATCCTAAATGTGTATCTTTTGAAGAGATTGATTATAAGGTATTGGCTCATGAGATGATGGAGCCCAAGAAGTCCCACAGTCTGCTCTCTGCCAAATGGAGACCCAGGAAAGCTGCTGGTGTAGTTTCAAAGGCCTGAGAGCTGAGGGCCAGTGATGTGGATTTATCTGAGTCTGAAGGTCTGAGAACTGGGAGTGCTGAGGGCAAGAGAAGATCCGTGTCCCAGCTCAAGCAGTCAGGCAGAGGGAGGGGAAATCCAGCCTTCCTTTTTCTGCTGTTTTGTTCTATTCAGGCCCTCAACGGACTGGACTGGAGGATGCCGGCCAAAGTGGGGAAGGCATCTCCTTAGGCAGTTCACCATTCCAATGCTAATCTCTATTAGAAACACCCTCACAGACACACCTGGAAATAATGTTTAATATCTGGGCATCCTGGGGGCCTAGTCAAGCTGACACACAGAGTTCACCACCACACTTAGGGAATGTGAAAATAACTCAGACATTAAATTCAATTTTGGTGTTGCTGTAAAGAATATAGATCTTATGTACCAGCTGGTAGGAGGGTGGCAAACACGGAGGACAGCTTTTACCTGGTTGTCTTTTCAGGTGGCTGCATGGCCACTGACCTAGCCCCTTCCTGCCATCCCCACGGTGCCACTTAGTGAAATTTCTCTAAGGTTACCCTGCTCTTGTTCAGTTAATATGTGGTTCCGGATTAATATGCCACATCTGTCACTTTAAGGAAGAAAAATAGCATTTCCGTTTAGAGATCCCATGGCTCCTTTAAGGACAATAGTCATTTCTAACAAGTAGAGGGAAGAAATCTTCTGGTTCCATTTGTGCTGTGTGTGTTGAAAACCTTGACAATAAAACAAATTGGTACTGAATGGTTTGAAGAAATAAACATTAACTCCCCTTTAGTATTTCATTTCTAGGGTTTCAAGCCTTGGTAACAATTACCAAGAACTCTGCTTTTGTGGGGTACAGCTCTAGGCTGCTGACAGGATCTTAATACCGGAGGAGCCTATACTTTTATAGCCAAGTCCAACTGCCCCAGAGATAACTTGGATAAACATCGTCTCCTCCACGTACCTCCTAATCCCTGCTGGGTTTTACACTGTGGGGAGGTTTAGACAACTTGTTTTCTTTCCCTTTTAGCCCTTCTCTCTACACTCCCCTCCAGCTGCCTTCTTCCCCCACCCCCAAATGTAACGTGATCTCCTAGGCCTGGTCTGCTGCTTTCGCAGATTCTTTTAGTCTTAGAGAAAGAGAGGAAAAAATTAACCATTGGTTTACCAATTCAAAGTTAACAAAACTTGAAACAAAAGGAGCTTGTCAATAACCAGGGCTTGGACTTTTATCTGTTGCTCCTACTTGGCTGAGTTTACCTCATTATAAATCATATCACACAGATAATAATTTGAAGGCTTTAAGATTTTCACAGCGCTATTTTTGATTGCAACAAAGCTATAACATTGCTATTTTTTATTTGTTTTATGGATATCTTCATCTTTCTTCAGTACTCAGATTGAAAGCAAACAAACAAGACTTATAGGGATTTAAAATAAAATTATTTGGCATTTGTTTAAAAAGTTAAAAGGACAGAGACATCTGATGAAAACAGGGCAAAATCTCTTTAGTTGAATTCAAGCACTTAGAGTTTAATATATCCCAAACCATTTTTGCTTTATAATATTTGTGGGTTGTTTTTTTTTGGAGCTGGAGTTTCACCCTTGTCACCCAGGCTGGAGTGCAATGACATGATCTCGGCTCACTACAAACTCCGTCTCCCAAGTTTAAGCAATTCTCTCGCCTCAGCCCCCCAGTAGCTGGAATTACAGACACATGCCACCACGTTCAGCTAGTTTTGTATTTTTAGTAGTGATGGGGTTTCTCCCTGTTGGTCAGGCTGGTCTCGAACTCCCAACCTCAGGTGATCCGCCCTCTTCAGCTTCCCAAAGTGCTAGGATTACAGGTGTGAGCCACTGCACCTGGCAATATTTCTGTTTATATTTAAACCTTAGGTACAGTATTGTAACTGGATTTAAGAATTTATAGTTTCGTTGTTTCTTCGCCACCAGCAAATTAAGATTTAAAACCTATAGTTTGCAACAAATTTTAGTTTTTCAGCCAACTGTCCTAAAACTTGTCTGTCAGCTCTTAATCATGGGTACCTAGTAGGTGTCATGTAATGGGAAAAGGATTTAAAGAGGGAGTTTGAAGATAGAGTTTTTTCTTGCTCTGCCACTAACTTGGTATGTGACCTAGTGACAAGTTATATAACCTATCTGTGTCACAGTTGTCTGAAATGTAATCTGGGCAAAATAGATTCTTAAAATGACAATAAAAAGATTTAATTATTTACTCATTTATTTATTTTTTGAGACAGAGTCAGTGCAATCTCAATTCACTGCAACCTCCACCTCCTGGGCTCAGGTGATTCTCCTAACTGAGCCTCCTGAGTAGCTGGGGTTATAGGGCACATGCCACCATGCCCAGCGAATTTTTGTATATTTTGTAGAGATGGGGTTTCACCGTGTTGCCCAGGCTGGTCTCAAACTCCTGAGCTCAAGTGATCTACCCCCTGGGCCTCCCAAAGTGCTGGGATTACAGGCATGAGCCACCACGCCTGGCCAAAAGATTTTGTTTGTTTGTTTGTTTGTTTGTTTGTTTGTTTGTTTGTTTGTTTTTTGAGGTGGATTCTCCATCTGTCCCCAGTCTGGATCTTGGCTCACTGAAACCTGTGTGCTCCCACTCCCCGCTCCATTCAAGCGATTCTCTTGCCTCAGCCTACTGAGTAGCTGGAATTACAGGTGCATGCTACTGTGCCTAGCTAATTTTTGTATTTTCAGTAGAGACAGGGTTTCACTACGTTGGCCAGACTGGTCTCGAACTCCTGACCTCAGGTGATCTGCCTGCCTCGGCCTCCCAAAGTATTGGGATTACAGGCGTGAGCCACTGTGCCTGGTCCCCTTTTTCTTTTTTTTTTTTTTTAAGTGAAGATGTATAAGGCCTAAAGGAGCCCAAAGGGGACAGTAGGGGATAAGAAAGGCCAAGAGGGAGGGAATAGATTTAGCAGAACCGAGGATGCCAAAACCTAACTACTTCTGAGAGACACCTTGATTAAGAGTGAGCTGGTTTGCCTGTAAGAATCTGGGGAAAGCTCAGAAATTAGGGATATTAGTACCACAGAAAGCAGGGAAGTGAGGCCTGTAGAGGCTTTGGACTCGGGGGCCTGACCCCCAGCCTGGGTCCAGGTAGGCCACTGACTGAAAATAGTGGAGTGGGCAAGAACAGATTTTTTTTTTTGAGACAGAGTCTTGCTCTGTTGTCAGGCTGGAGTGCAGTGGCGCAATCTCCGCTCACTGCAACCTCCGCCTCCAGGGTTCAAGTGATTCTTCTGTCTTAGCCTCTCAAGTAGCCAGGACTACAGGCCTGCGCTACCACGCCCAGTTAATATTTTGTATTTTAGTAGAGATGGAGTTTCACCATGTTGGCCAGGATGGTCTCAATTTCCTGACCTCATGATCCACTCACCTTGGCCTCCCAAAGTGCTGGGATTCCAGGCGTGAGCCACTGCACCCAGCAAGAATGAATTGTTTAATATTAAAAACATTATATCCCAAATTTAAAATTCAACAGAGGATGTGGAAAATTGTCTCAGAGTGTATTAGGTTGGTACCAAAGTAATTGGGGCTTTTGCCATTCTAATGACAAAAACCGTGATTACTTTTGCACTAACCTATTGAGAGAACTGTAAGAGAGAACAGGGAAGAAAATTAGAAACTCTTGGGAGGCCAAGACAGGACAATCACTTGAACCCAAAAGGTGGAAGTTGCAGTGAGTTGAGACCGTGCCATTGCACTCCAGCCTGGGCAACAAGAGCGAAACTGCCTCAAAAAAAAAGAAAAGAAAATTAGAAACTCAATTCCAGGGCTTTAATATCCTTTTTGTAGGAATTCCAGAAAGAAAACTGAAAAAAAAAATAATGATAATAATGAAGAAACAAATGGAGGAGAAGAGAAGTTAAATGTAAGGAAAAATTCAGAGTTTAGCAAAGTGAGTGTTTTCCAAAGCTGAATAACATAAATCTCTGAATTTATAAGTGCCCAGAATGATATATGAAAGAGACTTGTATCATTGTGAAAGTTCAGAACACCAAGAATGTTAGAAGATCATAAAAGCTTCCAAAGAGAAAAAAGCAAGTCATTTTAAGGGGTCAGGAACCAGAATGGGATTGCATTTCTAAACAATACTTACTTGGAAACTAGATAGTAGTAGATAAATGCCTTCAAAATTCATTTGGGAAAATTATTTTCAACCTAGAATTCTATATGCAGACAAACTGTCAAGGCAGAAGAAAGGTATTTTTTTTAGACATGTACCCTCCCACCCCACCTTTGTGAAGCTAGTGGATGATGAATTCCAGTAAAACAAAGAAGTAAGTCAATAAATAGAACTGAGGATATTTGAAATGTTTTAGTGATTGGAAAAAATATCACTAGGTGTTTGACAGATCTTTGAAGTATTTAAGGGAAATTAGTAATAGGTATATAGAAGACTATGGGCCAGGAGCAGTGGCTCACATCTATAATCCCAGCACTTTGGGAGGCCAAGGTGGGTGGATCATGAAGTCAGGAGTTCAAGACCAGCCTGGCCAATATATATGGTGAAACCCTGTCTCTATGAAAAATATAAAAAAATTAGATGGGCATGGTGGCGCACACCTGTAGTCCCAGCTGCTGGGGAGGCTAAGGCAGGGGAATCGCTTGAACCCAGGAAGCCAAGGCTGCAGTGAGCCAAGATCACGCCACTGCACTCTAGCCTGGGTGACAGAGTGAGACTCCGTCTCAATAAATAAATAAATTAAATAAATAAAGAGATTAATTAAATGAAAACAAGACAATATCTTTAGGATAAACATAATGGTATAATAAAGGAAACATTCATAGTATATTATTGGCTAAGCAGTGAACAATATTTATATCATCCTCGTAATGTAAACACTGACTATTGATTTATGCTTCAAATTGTGATTTTATTATTTTGGGGGGTTATGGATGTGATAGTATAATACCGCTGTTATAAGTTAATAGATAATGGATAAAGCTAATGAATTCAGAAACAGCAAGATGATGTTATTAGCTAAAAATCTGAAGGAGGCTGTCTCTGGGGAAACAGACAAGGGAATGGGATTGCTGTTTTTTATTACCAGATTTTTACAAGACTATTTTTAGCCTTTTTACAAGACTTTAAGTACTGTTTGAGTTTTAACCATGTTATGTATATTACTTTGATTAAAAAGAAAAATTAATTTTAAAGAACGAGCATACTAATACTATTAGTTTTCTCCTTCTAGAGAAAAATGTTTAACAGTTAGGTTTAGACTTGTTAATTATAAAAATATAGGAAAGTCTTACTGTAATGAGATTTTCTAGAAAGCGGATTTACTCTAAGGCAGTTCAGATTTGGTCCCCAGCTGAGAATTATAGCCTGGAAATACCAAGAGGACTATCAGAAAAATCAGTGTCATTTGAAGGATAGTCATATGTGCGGCCTGTGCACGAAATCTGGGGTCTGAATTAGGCCCTCATTCAAGATTTGAGGGTGGGGAGTTTGTGTTTTGCTGAAGCTGTGGTTGCAAACCTTTGCTTTAGGATTAAAGATAGGGCTCTCCTGTGACATTTGAACCTTAGTTCCTACACCTACCTCACAGCTAGTGTTTCTTTCTTCATAAAATAGTTACTTGTCCCTTGGAAAACCTCCAGACTCTGCTTTCTGGAATCATTTTCATATAGCATGTTTGTTAATTTGAGCCCTTGACTGAGTCCCAGAAAGATGTAGGCAGGAACACAGACCTGATGCAGGAATAGTCTTCTTTTGGAAATAACAATAGCTGCTGTTTATTGAGCACCTTCTGTGCTTTGGGCAGTCTCCGTACATTACTCCTGATCTCCATCATAATCCTGTGAGATAACTGCTCTTGTGACCACCTCCCATTTTTTCAGATGAGAGAATTGAGGCTCTGAGAGGTGAAGTCCTTGCTCATGGCACCACAGTGAGTAGTAGATCTGAGACTCAGCACTAGCGTTTGTGACACGTAACTCGTGACCAGCAGGTAGTCTTACCTGACTGAAAAATTGTGAGACTTAAAGAGACATATGTGTCTCCATACAGTGGCAAAAATTGATATGATGGAAATGGCCTTTTAAGCTATCTTATCCGTTAGTTGGACAGACACTGAACCCACAGAGCTAGAGGACCTGACAGGCTCACTGGACAATGTTTGCTGAATCAGAGAAGTGGGCTTTGTGGTATTTGCATGTGAAATAGTATGTACATACCTCAAGATCTTTGCTGTTCCCCCTAAAGCTACTGGCTGGGCTAGAAACACTGAAGGGGTCAGCCAGACCTGGGGTCATCTGCTCCTGGGGTCCCAAGCCAGGCCTCCTGTCAGGTTCATCTGTCTCTGTTCCACCTGCACTCGCATCCAGTCTTGCTGCTGGGAGGTGGAGCGTCCACATCCTGAATCCTGCCTTCTTCCTTTGACCCACTTCTGTGGTGGGTACTGCCCAACTTTTTCTTAATAGGACTAAATTCCAAATTTAAAAAAAAATCAGCCTCTCTCCTCTAATCATCCAAGAAGAGCCCTCTTTTGGTAACTTGTTCTAGAGTTGCGTATATCTTAAATTCAGAAATTTGTTTTCAAATTTTAGAAATATCCATTCCTGTTTGTTCTATTCCCAGTGAAAACATGAAGCAACTCTTCCCTCTTCCAAAACAGTGAATTTTTCTTTTTTTCTTTTTCTTCTCCTTCTTTTTTTTTTTTTTTTTGGAAAGGATTCTTGCTCTGTTGCCCAGGCTGGAGTGCAGTGGCGTGATCTTGGCTCACTGCAACCTCCACCTACGGGTTCAGGCGATTCTCCTGCCTCAGCCTCCCAAGTAGCTGGGATTATAGGTGTGTACCACCATGCCTGGCTAATTTTTGTGTTTTTAATAGAGATGGGATTTCCCTGTGTTGGCCAGGCTGGTCTTGAACTCCTGACCTCTGGTGATCCGCCCACCTCGGACCCACAAAGTACTTCAATTACAGACATGAGCCACTGCACCCGGCTCCAAAACAGTGGATTTCTATCTTACATATGCATACAGATTATCTGGGAGCTTCAGATCCAGCCCATTGCACATATTCTGATTCTAGAATAGAGACCAAGACTCTGAATTTTAAGCAAATCCCACATCATTCAAAATAGATTGTCCATGGATTATACTTTTAGAAACACTGCTTAGATCCCATGCATTAATATAATTGGAGATTTTATCCTTTCCTTCTTAATATTCTTAATATATTTAAAAATATTCTTAAATAGCTCTAATTCCCTCAATTATTTTCTCCTAAGACATGTTTTCCTAACAGTTAATGAAATTTATTTCATCTTCCGGTCTTGCTCATATTATCTACCTTTCATTTAAATTGGAAATTTTCTGCCGTTTTAGAACGTTCAAGGCCTTCCTACCTTACTACCTCCTGGCTGTGCGAACTTGGACAGGATACTTCCCCCCTCCCTCCAGTCAGTTTTCTTACCTGTGAAATGGAATTAAACTATACAAAATCATTAGATTGCTGTGAGGTTTGAGTGCGTGGTACAGATTACATGCACATTGAAAGTGCATTGCTTCCCAAACTAATGCAACATAGCAAACAAGTTAGTTCACAGTCTTCAATTTCTTTACTTTTCCTTTACTTTCTTTTTAAAAAATCTTTTTAGCTAATGGCTTTTAGGTCTTAGGCTGATTAGAAGGAATTCTTCTTGGGCTGTTCTTCTGTTAAGAAGATTGAAGCTCAAAAGAAAAAAAAGATTGATGCTGTCCTTCATTTGCTTGTAACAGAATGCTCTTCCTATCTTGCAAGTGAGTTTCAAAAGCATCAAAAGCTGAATCTGGAAAGAATAGTCCAGGTTTGACATGGTAGTGTAGGGTTTGACAGGTTTTTTGTTTGTTCGTTTTTTGTTTTTTGAGACAAAGTCTCACTACTCTGTCACCGAGGCTGGAGTGCAGTGGCATGATCTCAGCTCACTGCAACCTCCGCCTCCCAGGTTCAAGTGATTCTCGTGCCTCAACCTCCCAAGTAGCTGGGATTACAGGTGCCTGCTACCACTCCTGGCTAATTTTTGTATTTTTAGTAGAGATGGGGTTTCACCATGTTGGCCAGGCTGGTCTCCAACGCATGACCTCAGGTGATCCACCCACCTCACATTCCCAAAGTGCTGGGATTACAGGCGTGAGCCACCATGCCCGGCCAAGTTTGGCAGTTTCTTTCAGTATTCATTGCCACTAATTCAGTGTTTTGTTAGATCTGTGGATGTATGGTTTTATAACTAAAGTTTAAAAGATATGGGTATAGTTTATAAGTATTACTCATTTTAAGAGGATTTAAGAGGGATAAGATCATTTTCGACTCAAGAGCAGAATATTAGTAATAATAATTAGCTTTTAAAATAAACTTATATACCTATATAAAGTACAGCACAAGGCAAACAAATATCTGGGCCTGTATTAACAGATGGTATTCAAGGATATGGTTAGAATTTCCAAAATGCCTAATAATGTGTAATTCTTGGCATTAAGCTACCAATTTGGATATAGCTCTTTATCCAATTTGAATATAGCCCTTTAATCTGAAATGCTATATAATGACAGACTTTATTATAGTCTGATCCAAGGCCCTTGAGCTTTCCAAAAGGTCCACAAAACAGACAGATACTGTATTTTTTCACTTGTTTGTATTGGTGGTACCCTTTTGAGTGTGATTTTTGGCATTACGTGTAGAGGTTGAAAGATTCAAGGCAACACTAAACACGTCAGCATTCACCACATGCAAGCTGTCCAGCAGAGTGACAGCGCCTCCCAGAACCTAGACAGCATCCAGAGTCACTGCACCCAGCCCTTGGTGGCCCTGTAGTCCTGCATCTCCAGATGATGGGATTTGCAAACTTCCCTGATGGTGCCCTCTTGGGTGCTCATGAGGCCTGTTCTGGTACCATGACTCTAGCAGTAGATCCATTTAATCCCAGTAAAAATACATGTTTTATGTTGATCAGAATTTGGCAGGACACGTGTGAAAAGTTAATGACATCCGGGCCGAGAACCCTGTGATATACACTAGTCACATCCAGTCCAATTTGGAGTTTTTATGTGCTGTTTTTGGCAGACCTAAGTGAAGATCTTGTTACTTAGCCATTCCTGAGGTATTGAAGATACACAGGTTTTTGTCATTATAGGATAGGCTAGAAAGTAGCCAGGGTCTCATAACCAAGGCTTTCTCTGAAACATAATGACAATGCTAATTATTTGACCAAAGATACCCAATTCTTTAATCTGCTTGGAATTTATTCTTGGTGTGAAGGGCAGCGTCATCCACTGGTCAGGAGCCTGATCCCTGGAGCCAGGCAGACCTGGGCTGAGTCCATCTCCCCGTTTCCAGCTGTGGGCAAGGTGCTTGACTTCTCCGAGCATCTGTGGGTTTGTTTTGTTTTAACCTGAAGAATTGCGATAATCTGTTTTCTCAGTCATTGTGCAGATGTAGTACAGTAATGAAGGTAACATGGCATATAGGAAGAGTTGATGTCAGCTCTTACTCTTCATGGCTAGAAGATGTGGACTGATCCCTTTGCAGTTTTGTGACCTAACACCATTTATGAAATAAGTTCCTTTTCCTCTTAGCTGATTTTTAGTGAATCATGTGGTGCCATTGCGTTCCTTATTGTTTCCCTCTGATCTAGGTTTCTGGGTCTGTGCCAGTAACACGATTGTGATTGTTGCTACTTTATAACATTGTCTGTGGTCAGTCCAAACAAGAGTTAAAAAGATTTGAATGAAATGGATTTTAAACAGTGGTCCCCCCACCCTCCCCCCGTAGCCAAAGGAAGGGGAAAAATTCTCTGTTGAAGTAAATGATTCGGGGAAGAGGCTCAGACCTTGCCTCTGAAAATTCTCATTGGGGGGACTAAGTCCCTTCACTCTGAACTCAGACCTGCCTGTTGGCAGCCTGACCTCACATCCTGGTCTGGATGTGCTGCCTGACCGGTGTCGCGCGTCCGTGTGGTTGTCCTGTGGGTGCCAGCTCTGTTTCTCCCCAGACATCTACTGCCTCAGCCTTAGTCACAGCACGCGCACTGAGTAGAAATGAGACCAGTTAGTATTGGTAACTGCAGAGGAATCTGCATTTTCACCAGCGTTCTCCGGACAGAGGGTTTGCCTGACACCGGCGCACGGGGAAATTCGCCAGAAGCAGTGCAGGTTGGGGACGCCCCAGGCCGCGGTGGAGTCGCGCGCTGCTTCCAAAGTGGAGGAGAGCAGGCCTGCGCCCTCTCCCTGCCCCCGGGGCTGGGGCTGCGCTTCTAGGTGAAGAAAGACCTCGGCGGGCCGCGCGCGGCCTTCGCCTTGCGTGGATCGCCATTGGCCTGGCTTGGCTCAGGAAAGCGGCGGTGGCTTTGGGCCGGGCTCGGCCTGGGGAAAGCCGGGGGCCCCTGGGTGCGGGCGCGCGCGGCCAGGAAGGGGTTAAGGCGCAGGCGGCGGCGGGGCGGGGGCGGGCCTGGCGGGCGCCCTCTCCGGGCCCTTTGTTAACAGGAGCGTCCCGGCGGCGAGGCGGAGACGCGGCCGCGGCCATGGGCGGGCGTGGGCGCGCAGGGCGGCGGTGAGGGCGGCCTGGCGGGGCCGGGGGCGCCCGGGGAGGGGCGCGCGGGCCGAGCCGGGCCTGAGCCGGGCCCGCGGACCGGGCTGGGAGAGGGGCGCCGGCCCTCGACGTCGCCGGCGCGGGAAAATGTTGGAGATCTGCCTGAAGCTGGTGGGCTGCAAATCCAAGAAGGGGCTGTCCTCGTCCTCCAGCTGTTACCTGGAAGGTAAGCCCGGGCAGCGCGGATTGGGTTGAGTAGTCGCGCGCCCTCCCGCCGCCGCTGGGCCCTTCCTAGGCCTCGCCGCCCGCGTGCTCCCGCCCGCGCCCTCCCCGGGTCTCCCTTTCTCCCCCTCCCGCCTTTTCTCTTCTCTTCTCCTCCTTCTCCTTCTCTTCTTCTCTTCTTCTTTTCTTTCTCTCTTTCTCGCGATGGCCCCTAGGCGCCGCCGGCGGATGTGGCCCCCAGCCCCGGCGCCAGCCCCGGGAGAGCCACGCTGGATGGTGACGACGGCGTCCTGGGGCCCCACACTGTGGGCTCCGCCGAAAAAGTTTGAGAAAGCGAACTCGACAGGCCTTAACGTCCCTGGGATCCCACGTTGTGGAATCCACAGTTAATTGGGACTGTGTGTCAAAACGAACGACCGGTGTTTGTGAAAACATGCCATTTCCATTAAGCATCGCGTACACAGGGAACACCACTCTACCATTTATGGATACAGAATTTCAAGTGATCTTTCCATCTCCCCCACCCCCATCTTATCTGCAGACCACGAAGAGGTTTTAGGAATTCGCTGTCTTTTCAGCAGAAAGGAGAGAGATCATAGCCAATTTAAGAAGGCATTTCGGTGGAGTCCCCCAGAGTACTAAGGTGTCATGTTCGGTTCCTTCAGTGAAGCTCAGGCCAGGAGGGAGGGCTTCACTTTTGCGTTCTTTCTACCTACTCTCCTTCTCTAATTACATCTATTTTATTTTATTTTTCTTTCCTGTTGTTGCCTTTAGTTTTCTACATGGAAAAAAAGTAAGTTGAGGATTATGGGTCTTCACTTTCGTAGCTTCTAGGTGGGTATGAAATTGATCTGATTTGAGACTGGTGCTTCCAGACCAGTGCCTTCAGTAGAAAGGCTGTCTGTGCTTCGGAGATGTAGTGGTACTTCTCTTGTTTTCATTTAAGACAATGTAAGAGTAGAAACGTGAAGCTCACTTTAGCTCAAGTAGGATTTCCGCTAGAATGCCATGTTTTTCTTTTTTAAAAAGTGGGAGAAATAGAGGCCTCATTAATTTTCTAGCCTATTTTTCTTTCCTTTCCTGTCCTTCTGACTCTACCGTGAAGGCCTGCTTGGAGTCATGTATGTAGCTCAAACCGTAACACTAGTCATGTAGGTGAAACATATTTGCCCTTCTTGCCACAGGTTGTGTGCCTCACTCGTCTTCTCTCTCTGGGATTCCAAGGGACTGATTGCCCCGGTGAAGACTCTTCTAGGTGGAGTGGGCTCACAGAGCCTATGGAGGGTGGAGATGGTTTATTTGTCCCTAAAAGTTGACGTCTGAGCAGTCCAAATCATCTTCAGTTAATACATTGCTTATTTTTTCCAAGTTGCTCAAAATTCTGAGCACATTCTCATTTACATCTGTAACGAGTTAGTGTTAGGCATCATCATCTCCACTTTGCAGATGGGTGCCTAAGGCGGGGATGAATGGACTTTTGTAACTGCAGAGCTGGAGCGAAGTTTAGGTCACGTCTTTGCCACAGCATTGTTTTGTTTTCCTGGGAGTAAACTGGAGATTTAGTATGGACCTGGCTGGTTTAATTATTGTTTTGGGGAAAAGTCTAAAACATCTTATTCCAGCATGTCTTGAAATGAATGACAATGTTGACTCTCAAGCCTCAAAAAAAATAAAAAAAATAAGTTCAGTGCAGCAGACTGCCTTGGGTTAAGGCTTCATCTAGGAAGATGTTACTCTAGGAATTCTTTCTTAGTTTTCTTCTTTTCGTTGTTACATTTAATTAGAGAAAGTAAATGGAATTATCATATCGCAGTTGATAGAATTTAACAAGCT
Organism: Aotus nancymaae; assembly: GCF_030222135.1. Classification (NCBI taxonomy): domain Eukaryota; kingdom Metazoa; phylum Chordata; class Mammalia; order Primates; family Aotidae; genus Aotus; species Aotus nancymaae. The sequence continues at coordinate 1,243,860 of NW_026988414.1, read as the reverse complement.
TCAGTGATCGTCTCTTAAAGCACTGGAAGTGCTGTTTGTCTCTTGGGAAAAAATAGTTCCCAACATCTGGATAAGTAATCCAGACTTTCCACTTTTACTGACAGCCAAAATCAGTCAATCAGTGTTTATTTACCCCCACTCAGGGTCCCAGGCATCCTGTGTCAGGGAGAAAATTGAATGAGATCAGGTTTTTCATTGTTCTGTCAAAGAAGCTTCTACCATAAATGTGGTTTGATGGTGCATGCTACCTGCTACTCAGCCTAGCTGTCAGAGCAACATGGCTAAACGTGAAGATGGCTAACAATTATGAAATGCTTACTGTGTGCCAAATACCGTTTCAGTACTCTAGATGAGCAAATATACTTATCTTTCATGACAGTCCTATGACTGTTTCCATTTTATAGATGAGGAAACTGAGTCACCAAAAGGTTAGGTAACTTGTCTAGGGTCACAGAGCCAGTGAGTTGGGTACAGGGATTTGAACTCAGGCTATCTGGCTCAGGAGAGGTCACTTTTAGCTACTTGATGTTCTACTGATTGTGACAGTTTGTCTCTTTTGGAATTCACTGTGGCTTTTAAAATGGTATCTTCAGAAACTCCTCCAATTAATCCCTGAAATATAAGGGTAGTCTCTTTTTCTCTTCTAGAAACCTGATCCTGGCAAAATGATTAGCTTTAACAGTAGGATTAAATTTTTTCAAATGTATGTAAAAATACCTGTATGCAAGAAATCCTAAGTATTTAGTGAAAAGTAATTCTCTCTCTTATTCAGTTTCCCCACCTAGAGGCAATCAGCCTAGAGTTTTATGTGTGTCCTTCTAGAATACTGTGTGCACATATAAACATTTATAACATGTGAATTTTGCTCTCCAGCTTTTTGTGAATATGCATGTGTATAGCAGTATCTATTCACCAGGACCACATTTAGCTTTGCAACCTTTGGTCTACTTTGAACACTGAATTTTCTGATTATTTCTTTCCTCCGGAGATGTCAAAGAAAAAACGTGAACACTAGCCTTTTGAAATCAGGATTTTCTTTTCATTTGATTGTTATTTGTTCATGTGTTTGTATTTACATCCATTGTGCATGAATGTTGTACATGAACGTGACAGTTGTGTACTGTAGAATCAAAAACTAATAATGTCTGTAAACTGAACTCTTCTTGAACGTTTTTGTTTTTGTTGTTGTTGTTGCTGTTGCTGGAGATGCAACGTTGTTCTGTCACCCAGGCTGGACTGCATGGCACAGCCATGGCTTACTGCAGCTTTGAACTGCTGGGCTCAAGGAATCTTCCCACATCAGCTTCCCAAGTAGCTGGGGCTGCAAGGATATTCTACCTGGCTAATGAAAAAAATTTTTTTGTAGAGACAGGGTCTCACTATTTTTACTAGTCCAGGCTGGTGTTGAACTACTGGCCTCAAGTGATCCTCCCACCTTGGCCTCCCCAAAGTGCTGGGATTACAAGCATGAGCCACTGCACTCAGCCTGAACTTTGGAAATTTATTTTAAGAGCCCACATTTAAATACTTCTTTTCAGCAGCTAACTTTCCAGCGGATGCTTCATGTGGTGCCAGCCATACAGATTCACTTTTTGAACTTTTTGGAGAAGCTTATGCTTGCTTTCTGCTCTCTCCTGAGGTCATCAGATACTTCCCTTGTTCAGCAGCAAAGAAAGGGAGACTCTTTCTGTTACCTAATAAAAGGCCAGTCCAGCCATTTCATTTTGGGTGACATTAACATTGTTGACCATTTAAGATGTCACAGGCCCTGGCGCTGAGCACATCATGTACAGCCTCACTTAATTTTCACACCGGCGCTCTGAGGTTTCTAGAAAAGAGGAAGGGCCCCAGTTTAATCTGGTACTTTTAGATGGCAGTACTTTTGAATTTGGAGGCAGAAGATCCCAGTTTTCCCCTGACCTGTCTGAGCTTCTGTGTTTTTACCTCTAAGACAGAGAGACCATCCTCTCTTCAGCCCCCCTTAGAGGATTGTTTTGAGGGCCTATAAGATGATTGAAGGAAAGCTCTGAAACCGATAGTTAAATGTATGTTTATATTCTGTTGATACAAGATTACTCTGAGATGCTCTTAAGTCCAGGCAGGTTTATGGTCCCCACATGTTCCTAGGGTCCCATTCTCTTGTGCAGGCAGGCAGGCAGCTCCTGAGCCAGCCCTCCTGGACCCAGATGTCAACTGTGCTCTTGGCTGGTCGTGCGCATTCACTGAGGCTCACTGTACCTTGGTGTTCCCACTTCTAAAATAAGGCCCTTAGTAATCCCTACCTCACTGAGTTGCTGAGAGACTTAGTATAAATTGTTTAGCAGAGAGCCTGGCACAGAACGGAAGCCTAGCAGAATAATAAGCTGTTGTTATTTTAAACATTTAGCAGCCAAAAATGGTGGCTTTACCAGTTTCTCTTATGATTGAAGTGACGATAGAATTGAGCTTATCCCACCCATAGTTTTTCTTGTTAATGAAGCAGTTTGTTTCTTAGTTTGTTTTGATGCGTATAATTGATACTTCCTTTCCTTGATTTTTGGCTGAAAAATACCTTCTCTTCCTCTCACCCTCTGTTATTCCCATAGTCAATATTTTAATTGTGCAAGAGAGAGTTCCCATTGGCTCATGGTTGGCATTTTATTTCTCCTGTCCAGAGACAATATTTCCACAGCCTCAAACGTGAAAACTGAAAATCTGGTGCTACTTATCACCTTATAAAATAAAGTCATTGTAATTGTGCCAGTATAATCACTGATCTGAAATAAAAGCAGAAAAAAAAATCAGTGGTCAGCTTTTTTAGATATATAAGAACTAAAGATCAAATGGGGCGTTGGAAGACTTTAACTTTTCCTCCATAATGGTGGAGCTTAATTAAACGCACAGAAGAACAATTTATGAAATAAATTCATAGGTTGGTTTGTTCTTTTTTTAATGTCAACTTTTAAAGCTATCTCTCTTTTTTAATTTCAAAAAGTAGAGATGGGTCTCACTGTGTTGCCCAGGCTGGTCTCAAACTCCTGGGCTCAAGCAGTCCTCCCACCTCAGCCTCCTAAAGTGCTGGGATGACAGGCATGAGCCACTGCACCCAGCTGAAAACTGTCTCAAAAGTAGATAACATAGTGAACTCCTGTGTACTTATTATATGCCTTTAACAATTATCAGCTTATGGTCAGTCTTGTTTTCTTGCATAGTGAAGTTACAGTTTCAAAGCTGTTAGGAAGAATAGCTTGCTAATTATACTTACTTAGTTTTGATAGTGTAACTTTGTCCCCAGATGAGTAGAATTGTTACTGTCTACAACAGGGGTGTCTAATCTTAGCTTCCCTGGGCCACATTAGAAGAAGAATTGTCTTGGACCACGTAAAATACACTAATGATAGCTGATGAGCTAAGGAAACAAACAAAAAAATCCCACAAAAATCTCATGATGTTTTTAAGAAAGTTTGCAAATTTGTGTTAGGCCACATTCAAAGCCATCCTGGGCCACATGCAGCCCATGGGTCATGGGTCGGACAAGCTTGCTCTAGAAATTTGTTTTCAGGCTGGGCATGTGGCTCACACCTGTAATCCCAGCACTTTGGGAGGCCGAGGCGGTTGGATCACCTGAGGTCAAGAGTTCGAGATCAGCATGGCCAACTTGGTGAAACCCTATCTCTACTAAAAATATAAAAAATTAGCCGGGTGTGGTGGCACATGCCTGTAATCCTAGCCACTCTGGAGGCTGAGGCAGGAGAATCTCTTGAACTCAGGAGGCAGAAGTTGCAGTGAGCTGAGATCTCACCATTGCGCTCCAGCCTGGGCAATAAGAGTGAAAACTCCGTCTCAAAAAAAAAGAAAAGAAAAAAATTTGGTTTTCAAATCTATCTTTCTTAACCATGTTACACCATAAATGTTTTGTTATACTGCTTGTGTTGAGTACTGGTGATAGGGAAGACAGGGAGAAATAGGTGGGAAGGAGGGGGAGAGAGAGGAAGGGGGAGGGAGGGGAGACAGAAGTGGGAGAGAGAGACAGACTGAGAGACTGAGACAGGACAGGGTAAACAAAGCTGGGAGGGAAGGAAGACTGAGAGAAGTGGGGCAGAGAGGAAGAGGATGGCCAGTGGGGCTGAGGTGGACGAGTACAGAGAGAAGGCGTGAGAGCAAGAGAAGCACAGGAGATGTTAGATGATGGACAGGCAGCTGAGGTGTGGATGGGTAGCTGGAGGGAGAAACCATCGGTAACTTCACCTCTCTCTGCTTCCGTGTCCTGCCCTCTCAAATGCCTTAATAATAGAGTCTACCTAATAAGGTTATAGGGAGTAGGTGCAGATGAAGTGCTGGCACTCGGTTCAGGATCAGTAAGTATTAGCTATTCTATCACATTCTGTTGCATAAACTTTAACCTCATTACACTTAAATTCTCTATAGAAAGGTAGTCTTTATCTATCTTACAAGCCCTCAAATTTAGATAATAGTGTTATACATGGAATACCTTAAAATTATATTTAAAGACAGGCCATGAATAGAATTAGGCATTAATTTTTGGAGCCAAAATACCATGGAGGTGGGGAGGGTCATGTTCAGTTACCCAGATTAGCAATAAAAACTCTAAGGCTAACAAGGCTTTCTGGGGAAGTTGCCTGTCATTGGGTAGCCCAGTGACTCTGGTGTCAGCTGACCCAGGATTCCATGAAGACATGTTAAAGAAGGGGAAATGTGAAATGAATGCTTTCAAACTATCCATGGCTGGCAGCAGAAGGGGAGGCTTTTCAGTCTGTTGCAAATGGCCTGTGACAATAAAAATTTGTGCCTTTGTGGGTATTAGCAGGCTGACTGGACAGAGTGGATCTGCGGCCAGTGCAGAGATTCCCAGACCCTTTTGGGAAGGTGTCCTTGGATTTCACTGTGGTATCTGTTAGGAATCTGTAACAAATCCTGTTTCTTTTGAAAGCACAGAGAACTGTGTTTTTGTGTTACACCTTTAGGATTTGGGCCATGGTTTATATCATTGCGTTCCCTAGGCTTTTATATAGATTTTCCTGGTCAGGTTGCATTTGGTTTTCATCTTTACTATCTGTCATTATTGCTATTTTTATTACAGGTTAACAGAATATTAAACTGCACTTTTAAATGCCTTGTTGCTAAAGACCCGGCATCAGATGCCGGGTGTTCTGCATCTGAGCTCACCCAGCAGTGCTGTGTGTGTCCCGTTGCACTGAGCAGGCGCAAAAGGCTCTGAGATGCGAGGACTTGGTCTCTAGCCCACAGGAGTTTACTTTGTTGTGGTGACAGCCATAAGAGAAGGTGCAGTTGTTCTGCAGTGAGCTTCCCAGTGTCAGGTGCCACAGCTGGCCTCCATGCAGAAATCTTCTGCATGCAGGATGCAGTGAGCCCTCCTGACAGCCCAGCTAGGTTGATCCCATGCCGTTGTTGCCCTACTGTGCAGTTGAGAAACCGAGGCTCAGAAACAAGTATCTTAAGACATGCTGGTGCTGAGATTTGAACAAGGCCTGTCCACCCAGAGCCCATGCTTACTGTACTGCAGGGGACATGTGAACAGATTGCTTACTGGGTGATAGATGCAGGGTGATAATAGAGACAGATACCAGGTACCCAGACGGGTTAAAGGAGAAGCAACCTGTTGTGGGCGAGGTGATGGGGAGGAGGAAGGACCAGTTAGAGAAGCTTTATGGGAGGTAGGGAGGCCAGGAAGAGCAGAAGAGGCTGAGGAGCGGGAACTCCAGGGAGAGTAAATGGCACTTGACACAGTGCAGTCAGGAGAGGCAGCAGCAGGAGGCCTGGGGGGACTGAAAGGAGTTTGGGGAGGCTGGAAGGGAAAGCGGGGTAGAGAGCCAGATGCTCCCAGACTCAGCGCTGAAGGGCCTGGTTTGCCTTCTTCAGGAGCTCAGACTTTTACTGTAGTGGTGGAAGGAATAACAACCCCAAGCATTTTCTGAGGGCCTGTGCATGCCTAGGGCCTCAAAACTATGTACCATGTTAGCTGCAAACTGCCAGCTACCCTGCAAGACACATCATTATCCCAGCATTGCCCCCGTGACACTGCCAATAAGTGGTAGCTGACCATGGGCAGGCAGGGCCACCTCCCAAGCCCGTGCTCTCTTCTGCCTCTTGGCCGGCAGCCATCTCTAGGAGATTTGAAGCAAGAATGACCTGGTTAGGTCTGCATTTGAGAAAGGCCCTGATAGTAGGGAGTGGAGGTGGAATGGCCTAAGGGAGACCCAGCCAGGGGTTTGGTAGAGCATGGAAAGGACAGGAGCGATGAGAGATTGAGGCAGAAAAGTGCCAAGATGCAGGGTGGGAACTGACAGAGGATGACTCCCAGCCTCAGTTCTGACATGGCCGTGAATGGCAGGTGAATGGTCTTGAAGATAGTGACGTCTCTGTTTATGAGGGTCTTCCTTCTCCGTTTCCAGTGGTTAGTGACTTTTTCACCAGAGATTCTTAGAAAGTGATAGAATTTTTTTTTTCCTTTTTGGTTGAGGGAGAGGGACAGGGACTGTGTATCTTCAGAAAGTTTAATATTTGAGGCCGAGACAGGCAGATCATTTGAGATCAGGAGTTCAAGACCAGCTTGGCCAACATGGTGAAACCCCATCTCTACTAAAAATACAAAAGTTAGTTGGGCATGGTGGTGCACACCTGCAGTCCCAGCTACTTGGGAGGCTGAGGCAGGAGAATCACTTGAACCTGGGAGGTAGAGGTTGCAGTGAGCCAAGATTGCATCACCACACTCCAGCCTGGGCAACAGGGCCAGACTCTATCTTACTCGCCTCCCCGCCGCAAAAAAAAAAAAAAAAGACAAAGAAACGTTAAGATTTGGACTATTGATAGGGATAGGAGTTAGGATGGAGAATAAATTTGTCTGGCTAAGACATTGTCATGTAAAAGATTCCAGGGGAAATATTTAAACCTTGGACTAATTTAAATAACTTTATTTTTATTTATTTATTTTTTTGAGACGGAGTTTCGCTCTTGTGACCCAGGCTGGAGTGCAATGGCGTCATCTGGGCTCACCGCAACCTCCGACTCCTGGGTTCAGGCAATTCTCCTACCTCAGCCTCCTGAGTAGCTGGGATTACAGGCATGCGCCACCATGCCCGGCTAATTTTTTGTATTTTTAGTAGAGATGGGGTTTCACCACGTTGACCAGGATGGTCTCGATCTCTTGACCTCATGATCCACCCACCTCGGCCTCCCAAAGTGCTGGGATTACAGGCATGAGCCACCGCGCCCGGCATAAATAACTTTATTTTTAAAGGAGGTTTCTCTAGAAACTCATTTAATCTACTGTCTATAATGTCTATAAGTGGAAAGCAATAAAACTGCATTTATTTTAAAAGAAAATTGCATAGTTTGGACTTCTCACTAATTTATCCCAGTCTCCTTTTTAGGCTCTTCCTGTCAGAATGTTGGGATTTTACTGAGTCAGTTCCTTAGTGCAGGAGCTGTTAACCTGGAAGACCCTGGGAGTCTGGGATAGAATTCAAGGGCTCCATGTCCTCTGATAGGAAAAAATAAAACTTTATTTCACTAACCTCTCACTAAAATTTAGCATATCATTTTTTTAAGAATTTAGGTAACAAATCACGGGAGTATTACAGTGCTTGTAACTGTCTCCGGTAGAAACCAGGTACTTCTTTTTTTTTTTTTTTTATTTGTGGGGAGACAGAGTTTCACTCTTGTCACACAGGCTGGAGTACAGTGGCGTGATCTTAGCTCACTGCAAACTCCGTCTCCCGGGTTCAAGCGATTCTCTTGCCTCAGTCTCCCAAGTAGCTGGGATTACAGATGCCTGCCACCAAACCTGGCTAATTTTTGTATCTTTAGTAGAGACAGGGTTTCGCCATGTTGGCCAGGCTGGTCTTGAACCCCTGACCTCAGGTGATCTGCCTGCCTCAGCCTCCCAAAATGATGCGATTACAGGCGTGTGCCACCATGCTTGGCCAGAAACCAGGTATTTCATATCAGGTAACAGTTGTGGTTATTATTCACACCACTACTTTGCCATAATTACCACTGGATCTTGTTATTTAATGTGTGAATAAAGAAACATCTATTTAATGCATTAGTAAGACCTGTATTACAAGTTCTTTAAAGTGTTTTGAGGACTGTTTCAAAAAGTCTTTTAAGGACTGTTTTCCTTTGCAATCCTCTGTATTTTATTTTTGCATTTAAAAACTTTATTGTGAGGAGTCCCTAGGCATCGCCTGCTGCCAGGGGGGTCCATAGCACAACACAGTAGGATCCCCACCTTAGTGGCCTTGGTGTGGCAGGCTGGCCATGGGTCCCTGGTGAATCCTCCTTCCCTTGTGAGGAATTGTCTTATTCAGGGCTCCCTTCCTTATCCCAGTGAGCTCATCCCCTCAACTCCTGGCTCTCAGTGTCTGTCTGTGCTCTTTGACTTATAAATTCATCCACAGGGCTGGGCATGGTGGCTCACACCTGTAATCCTAGCACTTTGGGAGGCTGAGGTTGGTGGATCCCCTGAGATCAGGAGTTCAAGACCAGCCCGGTCAACATGGTGAAACCCCATCTCTACTAAAAATATAAAAAATTAGCCGGGCATGGTGGTGGATGCCTGTAATCCCAGCTACTCGGGAGGCTGAGGCAGGAGAATCACTTGAACCCTGATTTATGTGATGGAGGTTGCAATGAGCCAAGACTGCACCATTGTATTCCAGCCTGGGCAACAAGGCTGCCTTGTTGAAACTCTGTCTCAAAAAAAAAAATTCATCCACAGGACAGCGCTGGCCTTCCATTAGACTTTTGCTGTTGAGTCTGTAAGTTTTCAGGAGCTTTGTTTCTCCCACGAGGAGCAGGGGCTACTGCTGGTTCTTTACGTCTTTCACCCACTGTCCTGCCCCTCCCTGTACCCTAGCAGCTGACAGTGTTTTGGGGTCTGAAGATAACACAGAGGCTGTGTTCAGTTAAACATATGTCTGTGTATGTCTGTTTTAATAATTTTAACTGCTCTGAGTGAAGGTGTAAATTACAAAATAAAGGACCATGTAGAGATAGATAAAATGACTTTCATCAAACCCAAGATGTGGGAAATAATACTTTTCCTCTAAGCTCATATTATGAAAAGTTGTGTGAGACTGTTATAAAATAACTTGAGAATAGTCTGAGCATGATCTCATCCTTTGGAACGGAGTATGAAATAAAACACGAAGCCTCTTTTTAGAAGGATCTGTTTTATAGATTTTTAAATTGCAGAGATTCCTTGAAGTGGAGGATAATAGTGAAGGACCCACAAAGGAAATATGAATAAAGCAACACAAGTTTAAAAAATTGAATGTGAGCAAAATGAAAGGGAATGTTTGTCACGTCTGACATGCTCCATCCTCTTGTGTCCTACACACACACCAAACACACACACACACACATTAAACCGTCTCAAGAACCTTCTGGAGAGCCCGCAGTGTGGACAGTAATGAATGCTGCATAGCTGGCTGCCTTGCCCTCTAGTGGGAACTGTGATGTTGGGCACAAGTGCCAACAGAAAGGTGGGAAGCTTCCCGGGGATGTTTTTCCTGGAGGTAAAGTCCTCCCTTGGGCTGTGAACTGGCTGGTGCCGGGGCTCATGGGCATTTCCCTTCTCTGACTGTTCGCCAGCATCCGGCGCAGCACCGGCAGCCCCTGGAAGTCTAGGCCAGATAGGCCATGTTGGAGAATCTTTTGTAAACATTTTTCATCAGTGACTCACAGCTTTGAGAAAGGATTATTTTTATATAAAATGATCTTTCAATTGTACTTTAAAGACCCAAACCATTTTCTTAGAATACTGTCTAAACAAGTTAATCATGCACAGATCCAGTGAATTTTGTGGCCTGGTTCTTATAAAATTTCCAAATAATATTCTCATAGCCAGACCCAGAGCTTCTTAGAGGTTTGGAGGCATGTTTTAGATGTCACTGTTCTTGGTGCTCAGCTAGCTAATTAGTGACTTTTCCTGAGTTTAGTTGGTGAGTGGAAGCCTTTTTGTTAACATTATGACAAAATGACAATATGGTTTTAAGCAGAGTGAGAGACACTTTTGAAGATCCAGATCTCGAATCTATTTAAAATATGACTCAGAAAGGAGGCTGCAGAAAATGTTTACTAAAAAAATTTAAGAATAATAGCAGATGCTAAACTTTATTTCCCAAGAAAATAGCCAAAAGATCTGCTGGAAGAACAGAAGAAGGGAACTATTTGGGGCATCCTTTTTTTGAATGAAGCCTTTGGGCTTCTTTGGGGGATCTCACTTCCTGACAGAGGGACGGGTGGAAACTTGGTGTCTTAAGCAAGAAAAATTTAAGTCCATTCTGCAGCTTTGGCCTGGTAAGCTGTGATCGTTTTTAAGGTTGACGAGCATAGTTCACTATGAAATGAAGCAAGTAACTTGGCATTTACACATTGTGAGTCAATTTTGACATCAGCCTGGATTGGGAATTGACTGGAAGGTTTTGGTGTTGGACTGTGGCTACACTTCAGTGTCTCGGTCCAGAGGCATGCATGAGCAATACTTCCCTTTGGGCTTTGGCCATTAATTTGTGGAATAGAGCAAGAACTGGAGAGGAAAGTCGAGAGACTGCCTTGGATTGCCTGATGTCCTGTTGAATCAAAAAGCAGTGGGAGGCCCTTCCCTTCCTAACAAAGGCCTCATCCTCTTGCATAACATTCCCAACATCTGTCGACATGTTCGGGACTGGCCCACTTTAACCCACACTTCAAGTTGACGGTCACCTCTGGGTGGGTATCTGCATTCTGCTTATTCCAGGTGTTTTCCAGGCCACTTCCCCGATTATGTAACTTTGATCAAATCCAGATGTGGCAGAATGTTTGATAGAAGAGGTAAAATGGCATTTGAGAAGAAAAGCATTTCTGTATTCATGACTTTGGTTTAATTTCCTGTGTGGGCCTGGTCTGCCAAAGTTGTTGCTCATGACCGTGAGGTTGATGCACCAGAGGGAGGCACACAAGTGCCTTTTCAGGATAGCCTGAGGGGACCCTCCCTCCCCAGCGTGCTTTTTCATGTTAAATTATCAATTATGTAAGTTTAGGGCCAGGCACAGTGGCTCACGCCTATAATCCCAGCACTTTGGGAGGCTTAGGTGGGCAGATCACTTGAGGCCAGGAGTTCAAGACCAGCCTGGCCAACATGGCAAAACCCTGTCTCTACTAACAATACAAAAAAAAAAAAAAAAATTAGCCAGGCGTGGTGGTTCACGCCTGTAATCCCAGCTACTAGGGAAGCTGAGGCAGGAGAATCGCTTGAACCTGGGAGGCAGAGGTTGCAGTCAACAGAGATTGCACCACTGCACTCTAGTCTGGGTAATGGAATGAGACTCCATCTCAAAACAAAACAAAAAAAGTTTCAGTTGGCTTCTATTAATGTTTTTCTAGTTTTTTTTTTTTTATTATTTTCTGGTAATAAAAACAATCCACATTCATTGTGAGAAATTTACAGTAATATAAAAAAGTATAAAGAAAATTTAAGGCCGGGCATGGTGGCTCATGCCTATAATCCTAGAACTTTGAGAGGATGATGCAGGTGGATCACCTGAGGTCAGGAGTTTGAGACCAGCCTGGCCAATGTGGTAAAACCCCATCTCTATTAAAAATGCAAAAAAATACTAACTGGGCATGGTGGTGGGCACCTGTAATCCCAGATACTCAGGAGGCTGAGGCAGGAGAATCTCTTGAACCTGGAAGGTGGAGGTTGCAGTGAGCCGAGATCTCGTCATTGCACTCCAGCCTGGGCAACGAGAGCAAGACTCAGTCTCAAGGGGAAAAACAGTGAATTTAAAACACTTAGAATCCCACCACCCTGAGTTAACTACTGTTCACAGTTTGGTGAAATTCCTGGTCTTTTTTTCAGTTTTTTTAATAATTGGAACCATGCCTGTATACTGGACTGTAATATAAACACTTAATATATTATTGTGAGTATATTGTCAAATTTAAATATTTTTCCAAAAATATTTTGAGTGGCTTTTAAAATATATTCTATTGTATGGGTGCAGCATAAACTAACTTATCCTGTGTTGATAGATATTTTGTGCTTGCCTTTTTCTGTGCTGTTATTTAAAATTAGTATATAGAAATCATTGTGTTGATCACTTAGGATAAATTTCTAGTGGTAAATCGGATGTTAAATTCTTTATAGACTTTTGGTTCATATTCCAGTTGCCCTCAATGTATATACCTACTATTAGCATTGTGTGCGAGTGCCCATTTCTCTGAAATCTTACCCACACTGGCTGTCAGTGTCTAAAAGATGTATCTGCAAATTTGGCAAGGAAGTTGCATTTCTTTGATTACTATCAAGAGTTCACATAATTTCCATGTTTAATGATAGTTTTTTTTTTTAAGATGGAGTCTCACTCTGTTGCCCAGGCTGGAGTGCAGTGGCGTGACCTTGGCTCACTGCAACTTCCGTCTCCCGGGTTCAGGTGATTCTCCTGCCTCAGCTCCTGAGCAGCTGGGATTACAGGCGTGCGCCACCATGCTCGGCTAATTTTGTTGTTGTTGCTGTTGTTGTTGTTCGAGACGGAGTCTTGGTCTGTCTCCAAAGCTGGAGTTCAGTGTCATGAGCTCGGCTCACTGCAACCTCTGCCTCCCAGGTTCAAGTGTTTCTCCTGCCTCAGCCTCCCAAGTAGCTGGGATTATAAGCACGTGCCACCACACCTGGCTAATTTTTGTATTCTTAGTAGATACGGGGTTTTGTCTTGTTGGCCAGGGTGGTCTCGAACTCTTGACCTTGTGATATGCCTGCCTTGGCCTCCCAAAGTGCTGGGATTACTTGCATGAACCACCACACCTGGCCTAAGTTTCGTATTTTTATTAGAGACTGGATTTCACCAAGGTCAAACTCCTGACCTCAAGTGATCTCCTTGGCCTCCCAAAGTGCTGGGATTACAGGTGTGAGCCACCGTGCCCGGCCTTTAATGGTAATTTAATTTTTTTGTGAATTTCTTGTTCATGGCTTTGCCTATTTTTTTCCATACTGGAGGGATTTTGCTTTTTCTTGTTGGCATGTAAAGTCCTTGTGTGTCAAGAATGTTCTGCCTGGCAGTTTTTCTTAATGTAATGGCAGTGAAAGCTCTTAACTGGCTTCCACTTGACTGACTTGCTAAATCGACCGGCACTCTTCACTTCCTTATAAAACATGCCTCCCTCGTCCCCATGCCCCATGGCACACGGGATAGGGCAGCCACACTACCACCGTCTGCTGCTGCACATGCTCCTGTCCACGAGAGCCAGTTGTGTTTATTCCAGATATATCTGTTGTTGCAATTACTTGGTTAATATGAAGCCAATGAAATGCAAGTGTGAAAAGAGAATTGTTTCTAGGAAAATTAAGGTGAATGCTTTAGAAAGACTCAGCAAAGGAAGGTAGCTTATAAAAATTACTACAGAATTCAGTGTAAGACAACTATAAATGATTGGAATGGATTACAGGAATTTAGAAAGCTTCGGCAGTGGGAATGCTTAGTGTATAGCTCTAAGTTCTCCCTCTGTCTGTAGGAAACTGAAGCTGGAAGTGAGAAGATACATTCATTATAGGTAGACCTTACAGAAGAAAACATCAAGCTCTAATCACACGTCCACATTTCATTTTGTTTATTTATTTTTTGGAATGGAGTCTTATTCTGTTGCCCAGGCTGGAATGCAGTGGTGTGATCTCAGCTCACTGTAACCTCTGCCTCCTGGATTCAGGCAATTCTCATGCCTGAGTGTCCCGAGTAGCTGGGACTACAGGTATGCACCACCTCATCCAACTAATTTTTGTATTTTTAGTAGAGACAGGGTTTTGCCATGTTTGCCAGTCTGATCTCAAACTCCTGACCTCAGGTGATCCGCCCTCCTCAGTCTCCAAAGTGCTGGGATTACAGGTGTGAGCCACCGCGCCCAGCCCACATACCCACATTTCAAAGGACAGTGTTTGGCCCTGCGGTCAAGACTGCCACACCGACGTATACTAGGTGGGGGTGGGGATCACATATTTTAATAACATTGATAATCCCTAATAGTGATGGCCCTACGTGTACTTCTAGAGCCAGCGTAAATACTCGGGAAAGGGGCCTAACATGTCACTAAGCTTCTTCCACACTCTAGGAGATGGCAGTATTACAAGACTCTGTTTCTTGAAATTATCTTTGCCCTCACCATTCAGAAAAATTACCAGATGTCGTAATAAGGTAATTTGGGACTTACTCTTTCAGGGAAACAGTTCCTGAAGGTTGACTTCAATTAGTAGTACAGAAGCTAAACTTGAAGACCTTTTTATTTATATTCTGTTGGTTTATCCCAAAGAGATATTTTAGAGCACATCCATTTCTGAAAGTTCTCTGGTCATGTTTCCAGAAGTTTCACCTAGTCTCTCAGGTGGGTTTTTTTTTTAAAAGAGAATTCAGAATCAGGCCCACCCTTGATATGGAATTATTACCCAAGGAAGGATGCTTGGGGATCCTCTAAATCCATAAAGAAGGAAAACTAAAACATAATTTTGTTATCATTTGTGTTTGGCTCAAGCATCTGGCAGATCCTTCAGTTCTTTTCAAATTAGTATTTTCCTCTCTCTCTTTTTTTTCTTTTCTTTCTTTTTTTTTTTTTTTCTTGACATGGAATCTCACTCTGTTGCCCAGGGTGGAATGCAGTGGGGTGATCTCAGTTCACTGCAGCCTCCACCTCCCAGGTTCAACTGATTCTTCTGCCTCAGCCTCCCAGGTAATTGGGATTACAGGCACACACCACCATGCCCAGATAATTTTTTTTTTTTTTTTTTTTTGAGACACAGTCTTGCTTTTGTCACCCAGGCTGGAATGCCATAGCAAGACCTCGGGTCACTGTACCCTCCGCCTCCTGGGTTCAAATGATTCTCCTGTCTCTGCCTCCTGAGTAATCTGGGATTACGGGGCTAATTTTTATATTTTTAGTAGAGTAGAGACAGGGTTTCACCATGTTGGCCAGGCTGATCTCAAACTCCTGACATCAGGTGATCCACCTTCCTCGGCCTCCCAAAGTGCTCAGATTACAGGCATGAGCCACTGCGCCTAGCCTAATTTTTATATTTTTAGTAGAGATGGAGTTTGGCCACATTGTTGGCCAGGCTGATCTTGAACTCTTGACCTCAGGTGATCCACCTGCCTTGGCCTCTCGAAGTGCTGGGATTACAGGCGAGAGCCACCATGCCTGGCTTCTCTTTTTAAGATCATAAAAATTACCAAACATCATAGTGACGTAATTTGGGATTTACTCTTTGACAGAAACATCTCCTGAATGTTTACTTCAGTTAGTGATTTCTATTTTTATGGGTTTTAAAATTTTTTATTTTTATTTTTTGAGATTGAGTCTTAAATCTGTCTCCCAGGCTAGAGTGCAGTGATGAGATCTCAGCTCACTGCAATCTCTGCCTCCTGGGCTGAAGTGACTCTCTTGCCTCAGCCTCCTGGGTAGCTGGGACTGCAGGCACCCCGCCACCACTCTTGGTTAGCTTTTTGTATTTTAGTAGTGATGGAGTTTCACCATGTTGCCCAGAGTGGTCTCGAACGCCTGAACTCAGGCAATCTGCCCGCCTCAGCCTCCCAAAGTTCTAGGATTTCAGGTGTGAGCCACCGTGCCCAGCCCAACTAGTGATTTTTAAATTGTAATTCCTTAAATGACTATTTTGGATTTCACTCCACAATGTTCCTCAACTGTAAGATCTACTTGAGGTGATTTGATTTGCTGGTTTGCAAGAACCTGTCTATACCTTGTGTTTATCACAAAGAAATTCTAGAGAATTTGAGCACTGTTAAAGAAAAAAAAAAAAGACAAGAAGAAACTTTAGGAATAAATAATAACCTGTTTGACCCTGTAATGAATAATATTCACACATTTTGTTAATTTAAAAGAGCTGTTGATTAATTTCCAACTTGTAGAATCTGTTTTAGACAAAACATGGTAGAGTTTAGTAACAGATTTTTCTATTCTGCAATAATAATTTCCACAAGGTAAAAAAAAAAATGTGAAGATCATCATATTTGAGGATGGCTATGGGGGCAGGAAAGCTGGAAGGAAAGGTGAAATGTTAATAGCCTTGTCTTGTGAAGTAGGTCCTTGAGAGACGCTGTCCTAGTTGGAACAACAAGCAGTGTAGGTGTGTGTCCAGTCATCTAGCTGATATTTAGAGAGGTGGGGGTGATCACCAAAAAAACAGTTCTGCCTCTGGGAGCAGACAGGACTGGGATAGCAAGTGTTTGTCTTTCATTTTAAGCCCTTCTGTACCATTTGCTGTACTCTTTGATTTTTCTTTTTTCCTTTTTTTCTTTTTTTTTTGAGATGGCATCTCGCCCTGTCACTCAAGCTGGAGTGCAGTGGCATGATCTCAGCTTGCTGCAACCTCCGCCTCCCAGGTTCAGGTGATCCTCCTGCCTTAGCCTCCCAAGTAGCTGGGATTACAGGCATGTACCACCATGCTCAGCTAATTTTTGTATTTTTACTGGAGATAGCGTTTCATCATGTTGGTCAGGCTGATCTCAAACTCCTGACCTCATGATCCGCCCACCTTGGCCTCCCAAACTGCTGGGATTACAGGCGTGAGCCACTGAGCCCGGCCTCTTTTTTTGGAAACAGAGTTTCTCCTCACCCAGACTGGAGTGCAATGGTGTGATGTCTGCTCCCCACAACCTCCACCTCCTGGGTTCAAGCGATTCTTCTGCCTCAGCCTCCCGAGTATCTGGGACTACAGGTGTGCGCCACCATGCCTGGCTAATTTTTGTATGTTTAATGGAGGCAGGGTTTCATTATCTTGGTCAAATTGGTCTTGAACTCCTGACCACAGGTGATCCACCCACCTCGGCCTCCGAAAGTGCTGGGATTACGGGTGTGAGCCACTGTGCCCAGCTAAAGCAGGGAACTTTCACTGCATATTTTAAGCAGAGGCAAAGCCATGTGGATTGGCTGTTTTCATTTGACTAAACTCATGTTGAATGAATGAATTTTAAAAGCTCCATCTATTTGGGAACAATAATTACCACCTTGGAATGAAAATACTTGATGTTTTTTACAAGATTTAGTAAAGGAAGAGTTTTTTTAAAATCCACCTTAATAATAATAGTATGTATTGATGTTAAGAAATGAAATAAATTAGGAATGTATAATGTTGGAAACAAACTTTTTTTTGCTTCTGAGAATAAAACTATTTTTTTCTCCTAATTTTCTCTTCCTTTTTCTTTTTTCTGTTCCCCACTTTCTCTTCCAGAAGCCCTTCAGAGGCCAGTAGCGTCGGACTTTGAGCCTCAGGGTCTGAGTGAAGCCGCTCGTTGGAACTCCAAGGAAAACCTTCTCGCTGGACCCAGTGAAAATGACCCCAACCTTTTTGTTGCACTGTATGATTTTGTGGCCAGTGGAGATAACACTCTAAGCATAACTAAAGGTAAAAGGGTTGTGGGCAGCTAGTGGTGGTCGCAGGAGACAGAGATCGGGGAATTGCGGCTTGACCTGCCACCCTCTGCTCGTTGAGGAGCCGCTTTGAAGTCTGGAATGCAGGGACGTCCGAAACAACCAGCGCATGTTTCTCTGGGAGTCGTCTCTCCTTAGAGGAGTTCTTGTACAATAGCCCCGAGCAAAAACACAACTTGTCCTAATTTTTATACTGAAAGGAACAGCTGGACCAAATACTAAAAGTAGTTTTTCCCCTAAGAAAACCCATTATTTCCCTAAAACAGTGTCTTATATTAGGAACAGAGCACTTGGATAAACATAATTGATTTATAAAAACTGAGGCTATATAGTTACCTATCTATTCAGTACAAACAGGAAGCTTCAGATACAAACATGTATTCTTACACACTTGTAAATGCATATCTTCATGTGGACTTGTTAAAATGAAATTGATATTTAGGAACTTGGGGATTTTTTGTAATTATACAAGAATTAATGAAAAAATAATGAAGCTGGTTTCCAAAGCTGACGTGTCTGATTTGGTTCCTTTCTTCTAAGGTGAAAAGCTCCGGGTCTTAGGCTATAATCACAATGGGGAATGGTGTGAAGCCCAAACCAAAAATGGCCAAGGCTGGGTCCCAAGCAACTACATCACGCCAGTCAACAGTCTGGAGAAGCACTCCTGGTACCATGGACCTGTGTCCCGCAATGCCGCTGAGTATCTGCTGAGCAGTGGGATCAATGGCAGCTTCTTGGTGCGGGAAAGTGAGAGCAGTCCTGGCCAGAGGTCCATCTCGCTGAGATACGAAGGGAGGGTGTACCATTACAGGATCAACACTGCTTCTGATGGCAAGGTAGGGAACCCCTGGCAGGGGGGCTGATGGGCTCAGGGCAGAGGCAGTGGTAGTTTGGTCCTTGGCCAGGTAAACCCAGAGGTCCTGCTGTCGGGTTGATAAGTTATTGCAAGAAACCTCAGCCAAGAAGAAGATGTTTAAAGAAGCTTTCAAGTAAACAGTAGGAGTCATTCCGTTAGCCTCATGAAGACCCTGTATTGAGGATCGGTTCTGTGAGATTACACGCTCTTGGGCCTGGTATGATTCTCTTACTGTTTTGCTAGAATTTTGTTGTTAGCAAGTTACTTAAAATAGGAGGAATATCTGTTGGGTTTTGGACACATTTTTTACAGTAAGTTTCCTTCTTTTAAAAATATGTTTTACAATGATAGTAATCATCCTCAATAAGAAAAATTCAAATAATAGTTAAACTTCCTTAAAGTGAAAGACCACTTTAATAGCACCTCCCCCACAGAAGCCTGGCATATGGCCTTCTTCCTATGGATGAACACATCCATGGAGAAGTGTGTGCCCATACATGCATACACATAGGCAGTTATTCATGAAAACCAGGATCAAGCTCGTAGCTTTCCAAACCCAAAGTGTAGTGTTGTAAGGGAGTTGGTGTATATGATTTTGTGGTCTTCATATAAAGAGTCCTTAAAGAGAAGGGAGGAGTGAACATTTACTGAGGTGTTGCTATAATGCTGCATTTTTGCATTCAAGAAAGGGAGGCATGAAGAGATCTTGCCTGAGATCACATAGTGAGTCATTGATGGAATAGGCTTGCATCCCACAGTCTACTCTACTGCACCAGGCTGGAGTTGAGGTACAGTGTAGACAGGTGGGTTAAGGTGGTCCAGATGGTGTTTTTTTGTTTCGTTTTTGTTTTTTTGAGACAGTCTTGCTCTGTCACCCAGGTTGGAGTACAGTGGTGTGATCTTGGTTCACTGCAACCTCTGCTTCCCAGGCTTAATTGATCCTCCCACCTTAGTCTCCTGAGAAGTAGGGACCACAGGCGCGCAGCACCACACCCAACTGTTTGTTTGTTTGTTTGTTTGTTTGTTTGATTTGAGATGCAGTTTTTCTCTTGTTGCCAGGCTGGAGTGCAGTGGCGCAATCTCAGCTCACTGCAACCTCCGCCTCCTGTGTTCAAGCATTTCTCCTGCCTCAGCCTCCCAAGTAGCTAGGATTACAGGCATGCACCACCACACTCTGCTAATTTTATATTTTTAGTAGAGACAGGGTTTTACCATGTTGGTCAGGCTGATCTCCAGCTCCTTGACCTCAGGTGATCTGCCTGCCTCAGCCTCCCAAAGTGCTGGGATTAAAGGCGTGAGACACTACGCCCAGCCTATATTTTTTTAATAGTAGGTAATGCATCTACATGGTTAAAAAAAGTCAAAAGAACAAAATGAATTACAGTGAAAAGTAATTGTCTCCTAATTCACTTTTCCTGCCCAGAGGCAAGCACTGTTCCCAGTTCCTTCCAGAGTTACCTGTACATAGATCGTATATAGATGTTCATATTCAAAAAGGCACACAAATGATGCGTGCTCCAGGCTGTTCTGCATTGTGCTTCTCCCATGTGATAATACACCTTCCAGATTGTTTTATGGCAACAGGTTTAGAGCTGCCTCATTCTTACCAGTGACTGTGTACCATGGATGGACTGTCACTTATTTCAGTGGTTCCCCTGCTGGTTGACTTTTAGGTTGTTTCCAGTCTTTCATTATTATAAATAAGGCTGATACGAGGTGGCTTTCAAACTTTTTAAAAAATCTGGGTTCACTGTCAGAAAAACTCATTTTACATCACCACCCAGACCTCGCAATATAACAGAAGTTTCATGAAGTCTTACCTGCCCTCACTGTATTTAACACGCTCTGACTATTTTTGTGTGTGAGATGGAGTCTCACACTGTTGCCCGAGCTGAAGTGCAATGGCGTAACCTCTGCCTCCCAGGTTCACGCAATCCTCCTGCCTCAGCCTCCCAAGTAGCCGGGATTACAGGCACACACCACCACACCTGGCTAATGTTTTGTATTTTAAGTAGAGACGGAGTTTCACTATGTTGGCCAAATTGGTCTTGAACTCCTGACCTCATGATCTGCCCGCCTCGGCCTCCCAAAGTGCTGGGATTACAGGTGTGAGCCACTGTGCCTGGACTGATAATTTGTATTTCATTCTGTTCTATTTCTTTTTTTTTTTTTAATTCTAGTTGTAAGCCACTAAACCAGCAGAGCCTCTTGTCCACGTGTGACAAGACTTGGGCCTGTCAACTTGCTTTTTGGGTTATTGTTCTTATCCTGGAGGTGGAGCTATGTCCTTCCATTCTGAGGGATGTACTGCAAGGCAGTGGGCCCTTTGAAAGAGCCTTCAGACCACAAGGGTACCTTTCTAGTGAATCAGAGCACCAGGGTGTACCGTCCACGGGAGGTGATTTTCTGGAGCAGACAGCTTGCTTCCCATCTGTGCTATTTATCCAAGGCAAGTCATGCTGCACCAAGATAATCACTTGAGGTTTGTACTGAACAGGATAATGGTTTCTTTTCCCTAGAGCTGTTTAATCAGCAACCTTGGAACAGATGCAGGCAGGCATGATCTAGTGTGACAGCTCATTATAGAGGTTGGTCTAAAATACTGTTCAGAGGGGCAGGGAAAGGCCTACATATGGTATACGTGATTTGCAGAATTTGAGATTCATCCAAAGGGGGAGAATCTGCCTAAGATGCCTCTGTCTAAAAGCTAGTATGTGCCAGGTGAGTTTGTTTCATTCCAGGTAGAGCACAGGGAGCTCATCTGACCAGACAGTGTCCCCCATTGGGCAACGCATCACACTTTTCTTGGCGTCTTGCCTCCTTTCTCCCTCCCTGGCAAAGAGTCTCCCATCAGCTGTCTGCGAACTTGGGGACTCTTGAGTCCACAGCGTCATCCAGAAGACCGTCCGAAGACGTTCCTTCTTGTGAGGGCCGCACTCGAGGGTGATGTATTGGGTAGGATCATATCGCTGGAATGAGGGAACATCATTAGAGGGAGCTCCCACCGCTGTGTGACCCTGTGGCTCGGTGCTGAAAAATGCTGCTCACATAGCAGAACTTAGATTAAATCCTTTTTGGATTTCTTTTTTTTTTTTTTTTTTGAGATGGAATTTCACTCTTGTTGCCCAGGCTGGAAGTGCAATGGCGTGATCTTAGCTCACTGCAACCTGTGTCTCCTCGGTTCAAGCAATTCTCCTGCCTCAGCCTCCCAAGTAGCTGGGATTACAGGCATGTGCCATCACACCCGGCTAATTTTTGTATTTTTAGTAGAGACGGGGGTCTCACCATGTTGGCTAAACTGGTCTCGAACTCCTGACCTCGGGTGATTCACCTACCTCGGCCTCCCAAAGTGCTGAGATTATAGGCGTGAACCACCATGCCCGGCCCCTTTTTTGCATTTCTGAGGGGAAAATTTAAGACTGGTAGGAGGAACAGGCTAGGGTTGAACAAGTTTAGTTCTTATTTTTAAATTAGCTAATCTTTAGAAAACAACTGAATTTAGAAGATTCTTCTGTGAGGCCCCAAAGGATTTCTTTCTGCCTCCACCCTCTTGGCTCTTACTTGCCTCTCTTCTCGTGTTGTGAGCTTTTCAGCAGCCCTTGTGGCTCATCAGTCAGCCCAGGACCACCAGCTCAAGGTCCAGAGCTGGGGACTGGGGGTTTTGAGCTGGACTCTTGAAGGGACCAATGCTGAACTGAGCCATTGCCATTTCCTGGGAGCCTTGACTGTCTCAAAAATCTCTGGATAGCCTGGGATTTGCCTCTCATTTTTCTGATACTTTCCCAAAGTTGTAACCCTCTTTTGACTTAGCAGAACTGAAGATTGATTTTTCTTCACCGCCTCCTGCCTGAAGTTCTTAGTTCTGAATGTTTATGTCCACACCTCATTGACTTCCGTGAAATGCCGCTGTCATGTTCCTCGATTCCTTCTAGGCCTTAATAGAGTCTTTTCTTTCTTGGAAGAAATTTGCCCAGTTGACATTTATTTTCATGGTCTGCTGAAGTGACAGATCCAGGGCCCGAAACTTCAGCAGAGTGGCAGGAAGGGACCATTTGCACAGCCTCTTGGATGTTTAAGGTTTACCCGCCCTGACCGTGGCTCAGCAGAGACGTGTGCCCTGGTGGAGGAGCTTGGACCGTTCTTGTGTACTGCGGGGCTTGCCTTCCCGCTGTGTGTGAGCAGCTCTCGGGGGAACTCGCTTCCTGGCTGAGCAACCTGTAAACAGTATTTCTGAGGTGGGACTCTTGGGTCCAAGGGCCCAAGGCAGCCAAAGGTTGCACAATTCTAAACTCCCTTAGGCCTGTCAGAAGAAACGTTGTTTCTTGCCCAGGCTGGAGTGCAGTGGCACAATCTCAGCTCACTGCAACCTCCGCCTCCCGAGTTCAAGTGATTCTCCTGCCTCAGCCTCCCGAGTAGCTGAGACTACAAGCGCCCGCCACCATGCCCGGCTAATTTTTGTATTTTTGGTAGAGAAGGCGTTTCACCATGTTGGCCAGGCTGGTTTCGAACGCCTGACCTCGTGATCTGCCTGCCTCGGCCTCTCAAAGTGCTGGGATTACAGGTGTGAGCCACTGCGCCCCGCAAAACGCTGTTCTGAGAGTTTCTTTGACAAGTTCTATCCTTCAGGTTCATGCATGATTAGGGAGAGGCAGCAGCCCTGGCTGAGCACCTGAGTGTTAATGGAACCAGGTGCATAGCATAATGACATGCCATTCATGACACTAACTTGACTTTCTTCCCTGAACATGCCACGAATTCCTGATGATCACACAGTTCCCCAGCAAATGCTGCTCAAAAACTAGAACTAATCAGAAGGAAGCGCTAGCCTTGACTGTTAATGGGACATGGGGAAGACGGCTGTGAACCGAATATGCCATGCATTTGAGGGAGAATGGTTTTAATATTTAGTAAGTGTCAGTATGTAAGTTTTATGTTGAAAAATGAACTAAGTCACAAGGTCTGTAAATTTAATTATTGAAAAGGATAAAGTTGGGCCTTTCAGTGAAACTACCTGTAACTGAAATCTCTCACACAGTAGCCTATGGGGGAATCAAATGAGCCCAAGAACAAATTCTGCCACAAACTAGGACTTAGGGGAGCCATTAGCATTCCATGCTGGAGTGAAGAGACCTGATCCACCAGTTGGGGAGCACTCCTTTGAGGCCTGTGTGCTTCCTGCTTGGAAGGAAAAGAGAGATAATGAGACTTGCTCCCAGGTGCCCTGCCCTGGGGCCAGCAGGCCACACGGGCTCTGTGACCCGGTACCGTGCCACTGATTTCCAAGGTGGGAGTCGTGCTCTGATTCCAGGAATGTCTTCTTGGAATGGCTTTTCTCACTTCTCTAGACTCCTGGGTAGGGAACACACCATCCACTGAGCTAATGGAGAAGAGGGGTGGGAGCACTTGCCACCTGCAGTGAAGTCATTAGACAGCTGACAGACTTTTCCGGAGGGGCGGGGAATTGGGGCTGACCCCACGTTGCACTCAGTTTTCTTTGTGTACAGCACTTATGCTGGTGACTAGCGCTGAAGAGAGTGAGTGGACATCACTGTGTGGGTGTGAAGCTAACAGCAGCCTCAGCGAGGCCGACTTCCGCTCCCCGATGCATTCCTGTGTGCGCGTTCGTGGGTCTGAGCATGACTCATGGTGTGTCCCTAGAGCAATTCACTCAGAGGCTTCTCCTCAGAGCTCTCAAGAATCAAATCGGGGCCACCACATCCTGAAAAGTCCTGCCATTCAGAGGCCCTGTCTTGCAGAGGGATAAGCCAGTGTCCCCAGACCTCCTTATACCAGGAGCAAGTTCGCCAGAGTGGAACAATCTTTCTGGACAAGTTTTGCCTTTATCAGAATTTTATTTTAGTAAGATTGTTACCAAAAGATTATAACCCCAAAGTGTGTGCCTTTGGCTTGCCTAAGTTTTAGGAATGCACTTGTGTTATCTCCCCAAGCAAAACAAAAGAGAAACCTCACTGTTGGAAAATCCTTTTTACCTTCTTGAGAGTTGTCGATGGGACTGACTTGTATATTTTGTTGCTACCTTCTTTTAAAAATATTTTTCTTAATTACTATTACAGACCTATAGTAGTGGTGCCTGATGTAACCCACAGCCAAAGGCCTTGGCCCCGCTGTGTGTATTTCAGGCTGCTGCTTCCCGTTTTTTTTTTTTTTTTTCATCCTCAAAGAGACACTCTCAGCAAGAACCCTTTTCTTTTTTTTAAGTAATAACATATTACAGTTATAGTCGAAGCCTGATCCTGTTCCCTTTTCTCCCTCTCGTCCCAAGCATCACCACTATCCCAAATCTGTTTCTTCTTCCCACGTCTTTGCAGTTTGGGCAAGTCTTCTGGATGCCCAGTCATGTTTTTAAGTCATCTTTCCACCTTCAGTGATGGTTGGCTGCCCTGAGCAAGCCAATGGATTCAGTTATGTGCCTGGAGTCCAGATATTTTGTGTGGATTTTAATGTGGAATTGTTTTTGGTAAGGAAGCATTCCCTTGCCACACCAATGAGAAGAAAACAGGTAGCTGGCACCCCCTGTTGCTTTCTGCCAGCCTGCTCTTTCTCCTTCCTGTCCATCTCCATTGCATCCAGATGTGAACTCTGCATGCCAGGTTTGCCCCCAGGTCCTCACCTGCTGTGGCTCTCACACGGGACCACATGATCTTGTGTCGTAAATCCTTCCTTTTGCTTCCTCGTGTTGGATGTATTTAGTGGTTTTCATCTTCTAATCACTATTTCATTCTAGGTTTATTCCTTTTAAATTACAAATTAAATAAATTCTTTTTTTTTTCCTACCAGCAAATACCCACCAAGTTCTTCTGTGTGCTAATTTGATCAACAGTTATTTATTGAGTACTTATTACATGTTGATTTCCTGTTCCCAACGTCGGAATGAAAACAGCCTAGGGCTCTGCTTTCATGAAGCTTCCCTGCTATTAGGTCGAGACAGACAGTAATTAAGCAGATAAACAGGAAATTATGAGCTAGTGGTGGGTCCAATGCCGAGAAGTAAGACAGGTGGTAGGACGACCAGTGCCGGGTGATGACTTTAGATTGGGTGATCGCGGAAGACTTCACAGACATTTAAACTGGCCTTGGAACGAGAAGTGAGAACTGGGCACGGAAGATGAGGGGGTGGGAGATTTCAGGCAGAGGGAGCAGCAGCAGGCACAAAGGCCCTGGGACCTTTTATTATGTCTTTCTGCTCGAGCAAGTAAGTTATAGCACACAGAGAGAAAGACAGCAGAAGCGATTTTCTAAACACTCGGTCCTGTATGGAGAACCGCTTATCTGAGGTTTTGCTGTGCAGTGAATTAAGGCTCAGCCATACTGGCTCACGTGAGCCCTTTGAGCTGGCCTGTCTCTGTGGGCTGAAGCTGTTCCCTCTTTCCCTCAGCTCTACGTCTCCTCTGAGAGCCGCTTCAACACCCTGGCCGAGTTGGTTCATCATCACTCAACGGTGGCCGACGGGCTCATCACCACGCTCCATTATCCAGCCCCCAAGCGCAACAAGCCCACTGTCTACGGTGTGTCCCCGAACTACGACAAGTGGGAGATGGAG
Source organism: Aotus nancymaae (assembly GCF_030222135.1). NCBI lineage: Eukaryota > Metazoa > Chordata > Mammalia > Primates > Aotidae > Aotus > Aotus nancymaae. Next base: position 1,218,013 of record NW_026988414.1, on the reverse strand, counting down.
CGCACTGACATCACCATGAAGCACAAGCTGGGCGGGGGCCAGTACGGGGAGGTGTACGAGGGCGTGTGGAAGAAGTACAGCCTGACAGTGGCCGTGAAGACCTTGAAGGTAGGCCGGGACCGCCGGGGCACGCAGGGTATGTGGGGTGAGGCATCTGTGGGCAGCAGCGCACCTGCCCAGAAGCCTGCCTTCCACCTGCCATCTGAGGGCTTCATTGGTGCCAAGGAATTGAATTTTCGGTCTTAAGTCATCCTTGTTTCTTCGTAAGAGTGGAATCATTCTCATAGTCCCAGTGTGTTTCCACACGGGGTGAGAGCTGACAAGCTTGGAGGGGTTTTGGTATAAAAGATGAGTCATTTGGAGAAGTTTTCTCATTCTGTGGCAAGATTCTCTTAAAGCCGTGGATTTCCATTCTGTTCGTGCAGCATGGAGATCACTTCCTATGGAGAGTTAAGGAGGAAAAAAGGATCTCTGAGTTTTGAAAGAAGATGGAACCAAAATGCGTTTGACTCTTGTGTGAATTTTGTTGGCTGATTTGGAAGGCATCACCAGTGGGTTCCAATTCTGCAGCTGACCAGACTCCTGCAGGCAGAGATGGAAGTGCCCCCGCTAGAAAGGCGTCAGGGAAACTCGCTTTTTACCAACTCAGATACAGTCCATTCTTTCTTGTTAACTGCGACTTTCACCCTCTCCACTAATGAATAGTGTTTGTAGTTTCCAGGCAGGTTTTTTCTTCTTTTGAAGTTCTTTGAAATCCTTAGGCTGACAAGGGAAGGAAATTTTCATCTTCAGCCCTCCGTGTTCTTCAGAATGTGATCTAGGCTTTTCCCTGTGGTGAGGGTGTCCCCTAGTGTTGACTTACATTATCTCCACTTGTTTCAAATGCACTTTGATTACATTGACCTTTGCACAGAAATCAAGAGAGGGAGCCCCTTTTTGTAGCTATTAGAAAATAACTGAAACATCCACCTCTGGGAAAAATAGAGCTTAGTTTGTGCATGTGTCTCAGAAGTCAGGTGCACACATTGAGACTGGTGCGGCCAGATGCCTGCCCTTTAGGGACTCTGTGACTTACCTGATGCCTTCACTCAAAGGCATAGTGAAATAGGAAGTATGATCTCTGGCTGGTATAAAGCAGCTGCTTTAGAGAAAAGATCACATTCTTTAGTCCTAGAAACCAGAGGTGGTTTCCTGATACTGTCATTCGTCACACCTGTCTTTGGGGCAGGACTGGCACTGGGGCAGGGACATGTTTTTGGGTCACCTTAAGGACCCTGGATATTTCTCAGATAGAACTTTTTCTTTTCTTTTTTCTTTCTTTCTTTCTTTCTTTTTTTTTTTTTTTTTTGAGATGCAGTCTTACTCTTGCCCAGGCTGGAATGCAGTGGCATGATCTCAGCTCAGTGCAGCCTCCGCCTCCCAGGTTTAAGTGCTTCTCCTGTCTCAGCCTCACAGGTAGCTGAGATTACAGGCACCTGCCATCAAGCCCAGCTAATTTTTGTATTTTTAGTAGAGATGGGGTTTCACTATGTTGGCCAGGCTGGTCTCAAACTCCTGACCTTAAGTGATCTGCATACCTCGGCCTCCCAGAGTGCTAGGATTATAGGTCTGAGCCACCACACCTGGCCCTGGACTTTTTTCTTTTCTTTTCTTTTTTTCTTTTTTTTTCTTACGGAGATGGAGTCTGGCTCTGTTACCCAGGCTAGAGTGCAGGGACGTGATCTTGGCTCACCACAACCTCTGCCTCCCAGGTTCAAGTGATTCTCCTGCCTCAGCCTCCCGAGTATCTGGAACTACAGGTGCACACCACCATCCTTGGCTAATTTTTGTATTTTTAGTAGAGACAGGGTTTCACTATGTTGGCCCGGCTGTTCTCGAACTCCTGACCTCATAATCTGCCTGCCTCAGCCTCCCAAAGTTCTGGGATTACAGGTGTGAGCCACTGTACCCAGCAGACTTTTTCTTAATTGAATAAATATCAGGTTCCTCACTTTTATTTGACAGTTCCTGGGCTCAACACTGGGATTAGAAAATGAATGGGACAGAGTTCTTCACCTGAGGCATGGGGTGGTCCAGGTAGTAGGAGCAAGAAGGATTGCAGCACAGCAATCCTCGGGACACCACCAGTGGCTGAACGAAGGAGGGACTGGGGCGCTGTGTGTGGTGGGCTGCGGTGAATAAGCATGGCTTGGCCGAGGGACAGGAGCTGGGGGGTACAGTGGTGAGTCACGGTGGCCTTGAGGCCTGGCTAAGGAGCTAGGATTTTATGGAGGCCGTGGGGAGCCAGCCATTCAGAGATTTGATGCACAGGAATAACATGATCTGATTTCACCTTCTCAGAGATTGTTACCTTAGAGAGCACCAGGACTCAGCAAAGGTGTCTTGTAAATACAGCAATCCCCTACAAATGTGGTTCGCCTGTGGCTTGGAGATACCAGATTTTTATACCTCTAGCCACACTTTTATGCATGTGCAGTTAGTTCATTATCCTCAAATGAAAGAACTCAAAGAGCAAAGCAGCCATCGCCTAGAGTCCTATAGACTGTCAGTGTAGGGCCAGGGCTGTGCAGGTGCCCCAGCTCCTTGGGTTCCACAGGGTTGAAGACCAGACCCAAGAAATGGGGCCCTGACCAGCCCAGCAAACTGGGAAAGGCCTAGACTTCACCACACTTTTACCAGGATTTGTAAAATGAGGATTAAAAGCACAAAATACACTAGATTTCAACCAGTGAAGACTTGTCTGAAAACTTCAGAGATGAAGTTGTACAACTTGACATTTGAGGAAACCCTGCTTCAGTAGATGATGCTGTGGCATTATTTTCTGAACAGCTGAAGGAGGAGATTCTGGAGGAGAGAGCCTACTGGAGACCAGTGTGGTTTAGCGGGTGGGTTTCTTACATCAGTGAATCTAAAATGGGTGCCTTTCAGAATGTGCTTTACTAATGCTGTGTTACTCCGCTGTTAATTATACTTTAATAATTTTTCCCAAGAGCCTAATTCACTTATGATCTCACAGTTGGTAAAGAATTACAGTATATCATTGCATGGATTTCTGTGGGCAGTCACCCAGAGTGGTATGTAATTAGGAAAAAGGCAGTATGTCCCTTTCTAGAGGTGTGTTAACTGAAAATATGGTACTAAGCAGCTGCTAAATAAATTAGCCCTCCTTCCTCCTGGCCATGTGCAAAAACATCCCTGCAGTATGTTGCCTTTTTGCCAAATAAGATTAGTGCCAACATTGGGCATTTACCCTTGCTATAGAAGCTGAAATTGCCGGGCGTGGTGGCTTACACCTGTAATCCCAGCACTTTGGGAGGCCAGGGCCAGTGGATTCCTTGAGTCCAGGAGTTCAAGACCAGCCTGGGTAACATGGTGAAACTCTGCCTCTACGAAAAATACCAAAAAATTAGCCAAACGCAGTGGTGCTTCTGTAGTCCTAGCTACTTAGGAGGCTGACATGGGAGGATTACCTGAGCCCAGGAGGTTGAGGCTGCAGTGAGCCGTAATCATGCCACTGCACTCCTGCCTGCGGAACAGAGTGAGACCCTGTCTCCCAAAAAACAAACACACAAACAAACAAACAGCTGAAATTCTTGAGTGGATTCTAAATCATGGCAGTGGCTAACATTCGGCTTTCACCGTGCCCTTGCTGTGTGCCTGGCCGAGGTCTCCGTGCTTGTTACACACCACATCTCATTGATTCCTCACGACCTTAAGATCCTTCCAGGCTGAGCATCCCAAACCCTGAAATTCCCAAATCCTAAATGCTCCTAAATCCGAAGCTTTTTGAGCACCAACATGCAGCTCAGAGAAAATGCACATTGGAATGTTTCAGATTTTGGATTTTCAAATTTGGGGTGCTCATCTGGTGCTACATAATGCAGATACTCCAAAATCTGAGAATATCTGAGCTCTGAAGCACTTCTAGTCCCAAGCATTTCAGTTAAGGGACATTCACACTGTATCAGCATTTTAATGCTGAGAAAATGGAAGCAGAGAGAGAGGTTAAGTGACTGGCCTGGCATCACACAGCCAGGAGTGGCAGCATCAGCATTTGAGCCCAAGCACTCAGCTCTACAGCTCAGCTCTTCTTTTTTTAAGTTGAAACCAGATTCTTATTTCTCAAACACCATAAAAATTTACATAAGCCGTAGTTATGCCTTTTAAAAATAAAAGAATCCAACTTTTCCCCCACTCTCCCATTCGCTTCCTTTACAGGTGTGGCTCTGAGCTACCTTCCTCTTCAAAACCCTTGAAAAATCCTTGCAGCCTCGCCCAAGCATCCTTCCCTCAGCCAATTCTGGGTCTCTCAGCTTCCACCCATCCAGCCCATTTCCTATTGCTGGCCTCTCCAAGGGCAGAGCCAGAGTCCTCCGTTGCCAGCAGGGGGAGCAAGGGCCTACTTTTAACCACGACTCCTTAGTGAACAAGTAAAGCAGCCTTGGGTCATGTACCTTCTGGGCAGAAGGAAGAGGGAAGAGAACAGGAAAAAAGGAGGACACTAGGCTGACCCTGGCATATGGGAAACTGGAATTACAGCAAAGGCCCATTGATTGGGAACTGCACCCTTGAATTTTGACAGTCTCGGGCAGGACATTGTCTTACTATCTGTGTTTTAGGAGGACGTGCTTAAGAAAACCAACAGTCAAGTACAAGAAGCTCTAATTTTTTGGAGGTGTGGGAACGGGGTCTCACTATATTGCCCAGCTGGCCTCAAACTCCTGGCTCAAGCAGTCCTCCCACCTCAGCTTCCTGAGTAGCAGGGATCACAGGCTTGTGCCACTGTGCCCAGCTAAGAGGCTGCAATTTTTAAATGAGCTGTATTCAAAGTTTGGACAGCAGCGTTTTTTTTTTTTTTTTTTTTTTTCTAAGAATCAGTTCTCTAAGTAATAGACTTTGGAAAAGACCGTTGTTGATCTGGCTGTGGCATTTAGATTGACTCATGAGCTAACTGACAGATTTACTACTTAAACAGTGGAAAATAATGTACAGGATATATTTTTCCCAATAGGTACTATATGCACACAGTGCCCTCCCACCCTCGAGTTCTGTGTCTGTCCTGAGTCCACATATGTGAACCTTTTCTTAAGCATGGGACAGCATCCTATAGACGCTGCTCTCTGCCTTCTGTTGTCCACATAATGTGTCCTCATCAGTATACATAAGGTTGTCTTGGTTTTGTGTGGATATATTTTTAACATGTACCAACTTTCAGTGGGCCTTTGTCTTATTGCCGATATTTTGCTGTTACAAACAGCAGCACAGGGATTAGCCTCATTTGCATATATGTGAAAGCCTCTTGGTGGGTCAGCTTCTCAGAACTTATAGATCAGGGACCGTGAGCATTTATGCCTTTGACCATACTGCCAAAGTGCCTTCCAAGGAGTCTGTGTCGTCAGTTTGCTCTCCCCTGTGGTGTTGAGAGAGTACCTGTTGACTCCACCTAGCACAGTGTGTTTCAGTTTTATTTTCTTTCTCCCAGGAAATGGGTGTTATTTGGAGAGCTTCAGAAAGAGGCCAAGAAGGAAGGGCAGTCGTATGCTTGGCAGTTGTACGCATGGCTCTCTGGCTGTACAGGGTGGGCCATGCGTAGGGAGAGTGGCCGTGCAGCTCAGAGCCTGCGGTCGCCAGGCTGTACTTGGTCCCGCAGGATAGGCAGGCGATGCCCCGGGCCTCCCAAAGTGCTGGGATTACAGGCATGAGCCACCACACTCAGCTGGCTATTGTTAATAGTCAAAATAATAAATTGAACTGCCAGGCACAGTGGCTCACGCCTGTAATCCTACCACTTTAGGAGGCTGAGGCGGGCAGATCATCTGAGGTTGGGAGTTTGAGACTCGCCTGACCAACATGGAGAAACCTTGTCTCTACTAAAAATACAAAATTAGCCAGGCATGGTGGTGCATGCCTGTAGACCCAGCTACTCGGGAAGCTGAGGCAGGAGAATCAGTTGAACCCAGAAGGTGGAGGTTGCGGTGACCTGAGATCACACCACTGCACTCCAGCCTGGGCAACAAGAGCAAAACTCCGTCTCAGAAAAAAATTAAAAAAAAAAAAAAATTTTTTTTAAACTAGGTCTGATTCCAGCAGGGGGAGACAAATTCACACCAATTTTTCTGTAAGAAAAAGAAGGAATTATTTATACTTCCCTCCCGTGTGTTTGTGTGTATGTAAGAGAGAAAAGAGAGACAGATGAAAAGAGTGCTGCCTTTGAAAGCCATGTTCCTTTTGCATGTACATGCCTCTCAAGATTATAACATGGGCCTCTTAGAAGATGGTCAGTAGCTATATAAGCAAATGACATTTATGAAATGGTTTCATTGTGTGTGGTTTATTACGTGGTCTTCAAAAAAGAAAAACCCCACTTGTTTAGAAAGCTTCCTTTGAGAGCTACTTTTTAACCATACTGTTGGTCAGGCAATATTCTTGAAGCCCCAGTCCTGTACGTGAGCAGCATTGAATCCCTGGATGCTGGCAGGCATTCACTGTCCAGCCTTTGACATTAACGTGTCACCCTGGTAAATCAGAGCACTCCATGCCAAAAACAGCATGGTCTGTTGAGCACATTAAGGAGCAGAGAGGACTCAGAAGAATTAAACGACCAATGGGGTGGCGGCAGGGGTGAGCTCTTTCCCCCTCGGACAGCTTGGCACGGTGACTACCAACGAGGTTTAATTGACATTAAGAGCAGCTCACCATTTTTAAAGAGCAATAAATTGTTTCCAAGTTTCAGTCTCACGGAGCCCTGAGCTAAGAGATAATGGGCTGACACATAGCCTCACTGGTCATGCTTCACTTGTAAACAGGATGGGCCAAAGCAAGAATGCTATAAGTAAAGGTTGACCCGTCCTCTGGAAGCCTCCCCCACAGCAGTGGGGGAACCGGGGCAGCCACAGCAAGCAGGACTGTCAGGACGCTGTCTCCCAAAGGGGCCGGAACATACAAGCTTCCACATTTAACAGAAAGTTGATGAAGCCTTCCTCTTTGGGGAACCTAGTTTTTAAGACGTTCACTCCCTGTTCCCTGTACAGTGTTTCTCTCCAAACTCTGTAAGCTTGGAGGCATCTCACTTCCTTCTTTGGCCTTTGTAGCCAGGTTCTTGCAGCAAACAGACCATATCATTTAACACCCACCTGCTTCTTTTTTTGATGGCTGGTTCAGTAGACAGTAGCGTTTTTTTGTCAAAAAGAGGCTGAGTGATGTAGGCCAAGGTCAAGGCTCCGTGTGATGGGGTTGTCCCCAGGGCTCAGTGCCACGGCACTTCAAACTTGAGCCCAGACTGAAAAGATGCGAGGACCTGTAGAAGTCACGGCCTATCTGTGCTGGGCCCAAGCTCTATCTTTTTCTCCCCCTCGGCATTTAGATGCTGTGGACTTGTTAAAATGTGACATGTACTGATGATCCTTGTGAATTCGTTGTTAGGGGAGCTGCTGGTGAGGATTATTTTAGACTCTGAGTAATTGACCTGACAGACAGTGATGACTGCTTCATTAAGAGCCCACGACCACGTGCCGGAGCAGTTCAGCATCCTCTTTGCTACCATACTTTGAGACATGGCTCTTCTTTGTGATGCAGTATCTCTTTCTTGTCACCAGGGTCTCTTCCCTTACATGAGGTACATTTCAGACTCTTCAGGTGATGTTTTTATGCTGAGTGTGTTAGCACCCCTTGGAAACCAGGTTCCCTGGGGAAAGAGTGCCACGTTTGTGGTGTTTGCCCGTGTAGCTCTCCTGTACCACCATGAACTCCAAGAGGTGGGGAAACACGTGTGGCCTGCCTAGCAGGCACCAGAAGCACGTTGTCTGCACATGCAAGCCAGCTTTGCCCTGTTGCCCTGGAGGAGAATTCAAAAGTTTGCTCCCAAAGGGGAAAGGGGAAAGTTTTTTGTGTCATCAGGGTGCTGGTCAGCTGTTACGGAACCCGTCTGCCATCACAAAAGGCAGCCCAGGATGAGCGTGTGTTGAAGCCATTTTGTATTAACCATTCAAGTCCTACTTACCCACTTAAAAGCACTTGCTGAAATAATTTCACCCTCATTTTTTCCTTCTGCAGGAGGACACCATGGAGGTGGAAGAGTTCTTGAAAGAAGCTGCAGTCATGAAAGAGATCAAACACCCTAACCTGGTCCAACTCCTTGGTGAGTAGGCCTGGGGCTCTGTAGAGAGGGTCTCGCACCACACCCGCAGAGTGACACAGGCACTGGGGAAGACGCACAGACGGCTCACTGCACGAAGCCTAATTGGAACATTTGTGCTCTACCAGTGCCGGCCGTTGGTCAGATGAGGCCTGTGTGGGATGGGCACATAGGCAAATGTAAGTACAAGAGAGAAAATGTGATTATTTTAAGTGGATACGTAAGAGCAGTCAAATGCAAATCTGCAATTAGTTTCTGAAGCTTGAGAATTTTCAAGTTTTCTCACTGAAGTGATTCTGTAAGTAGACATAACCATTTGGGGGTAAACTGACAGTGGTGAAGGTCATTTGGGGTGGGGCCAGGTCTGCTTCTGAACTCTGTGGCAGCCTCTCCCTGTGTGAATTCAAGTTCACTGGCTTGAGAAGAAGAAAGGAGCCTGGCCATGTCCCTCCCATGTGAGCACAGTCCCGGAACACGGGTGCTTGGGACCATGTTAGAAGCTGGGCCCAGGTCTCAGGAGCAGAGTCAGAATCCTTTAGAAGACTTTTTCTTTAGACAGTTGTTTGTTCAGTGGGAGGGGAGCCATGTGCTGAAGTCCTCAGTGTCTTGTTGGCAGGGGTCTGCACCCGGGAACCCCCGTTCTATATCATCACCGAGTTTATGACCTACGGGAACCTGCTGGACTACCTGAGGGAGTGCAACCGGCAGGAGGTGAACGCCGTGGTGCTGCTGTACATGGCCACTCAGATCTCATCAGCCATGGAGTACCTGGAAAAGAAGAACTTCATCCACAGGTAGGGGCCTGGCTGGGCAGCCTGCATCTCCGAGCTGTGGGGCCTGGAGCCAGGAGCCGGGAGCCAGGCAGCCTTTACAAAAAGCCCCAGCCTAGGAGGTCTCAGGGCACAACTTCTAACCTCAGTGCTGGCAACACATTGGACTTTGGAATAAAGGCAAACACTAGGCCCCTGGCAAAGCCAGCTTCGGGCATGTGTCCAGGGCTGAATTCAGCCAGACCTAGACTCTGGACCGGCGGAGCAGTTAATCCCCGACGTAAGAAATATTTAATTTTTGAACCATTTTGGGCTAAGTGGAATATTAAATGAAGTTCATAAAAGGCATCCTTCCTAATCATCATAGCTCCCTCTGAAATAGAGTGCTCTTTGTTCCTCTGGGGCCAGCGTCCTTCAGTAATGACCTCTCCCTGGGAGCCGCAGGCATTGCTTTTACACAAACTCATGGTAACAGCCAGTACATGGGTTTTTTTTTTAGTGTGTTTGGTTGTTTTTTTTTTTTCCCTGCTTTCTCTTTATTATCTTTTTATTCTCCACTTAACTTGCTGTCCTCTGGTTCAGGGATGTTTCCACAATTGTCAGAATTGTGTATGTGGAGGTCTAAATTAAGCGTCTTTGCTGTTTTAAACCCTCAAGTGTTTTGACCTTCAAATGTGCCACAATTATCTTGGTCTTCGAATTCTTTGCTGGTGGAAATGGCTCCCTAGCAAAGCAACGGCTATGCAGGACAGAGCCTGATGGGCTTTGCCGGCGTCTTTTATACGAGATGTTCTCCACGCCACCACTGTGACCTTTCCTATCCAATTAGTTCAAGTATGAAACTCTACATGAGATTTCATAGCAAGGAATAAGGGTAGCATGTGTGAAATGCTGGCGGCTCCTTGTAAGACAGATTTTCTATGCTCCACGAGAGCCTGAGCCATACTCCTGGCTTTCAGGAAAGTGAACCCTCTGATGCTGCAAATTGAGATTGCTTGACTTCTGGTTTGCCTTGCATGGCTGGGTCTGTTCCTTCTTCATTCGAGCGAACTTAAAATGCTTTACCAAAATCCTCTTAGGCACAACTCTTCTGTATTTGATTTCACTCTCGTTGCTGATGATCAGGCTATCTCATGCGGCCATCGCCTCAAGCTGCTGCTTCCTGTCATTCCCCTCTTCCCATTTGCCTTGTGATTTCATGGTTAACGTTCATGAACCAAAGATTAGACTCCTACTCCCTGGCAGAACCAGGAAGTGAGAGGAAGCAGATTATACAGGAGAGAGTTTTTAGGATACATTTGGGTAAGCGTCAGGAAGAAAGGAGGAAGTAGGAAGCACAGTGTGGATAAAGAATGCCACGGGCTTTATTTTATTTTGTCCCATCAAGTCTGCATAGGACAAGTGGAGATGCACTCTAATAGAAGTTTCTTGCAGTCAAGGGCTGTTCGTCTCTGTGCCTGGCATAGAGTAGCGTTACACACTTACAATTCCCAGCACATCAGTCAAAGCACTTAGCATATTAATTAATTACACTCACAGCAACCCTAAGAGGTGGGTGCCGTTATTATCGTCTTCATTTTACGGATGAGGTAACTGAGTCCCAAGGTAATTAACTTACCTCCAGGTCACGGGGCCAGGGAGCCTGCTCCCAGTGCCAGCGTCTCCCCATGTTAGGATCTCAGGGTGTGTTTGCCGAGAGGCTGACGCTGTGCTAATTGCAGTGGGCATTAACTTCCAAGGCACAGGACTCAGTCTTCCCATTGTCAGCATTGCACCTTTGCTCAGCAGTGGTGGATTTGTGAAGTGAGAGAGTTGGCCAAGAGCTCTCATCGGTCAACATTTTCCTTTCTCAGAGATCTTGCTGCCCGAAACTGCCTGGTAGGGGAGAACCACTTGGTGAAGGTGGCTGATTTTGGCCTGAGCAGGTTGATGACAGGGGACACCTACACTGCCCATGCCGGAGCCAAATTCCCAATCAAATGGACTGCGCCTGAGAGCCTGGCCTACAACAAGTTCTCCATCAAGTCCGATGTCTGGGGTAAGGGCTACTGCTGCACGGGAATGGTCCTTCCTGGCTACAGGAGGCTTTTTTTTTCCTCCTTTTTCTGTCGATTTCTTCCTCTTCCCTTTCTTTTCTTTTTTTTTTTTTTTTGAGATGGAGTCACACTCTGTTGCTCAGGCTGGAGTGCAGTGGTACAGTCTCGGCTCACTGCAACCTCTGCCTCCTGGGTTTAAGTGATTCTCCTGCCTCAGCATCTCAAGTAACTGGGATTATAGGCGCTTGCCACCACGCCTGGCTAACTTTTGGTATTTTTAGTAGAGATGGGTGTTCACCATGTTAGCCAGGCTTGTCTAGAACTCCTGACCTCAGGTGATCCACCTGACTTGGCCTCCCAAAGTGTTGAGATTACAGGTGTGAGCCACCGTGCCCGGTCACCCTTTTTTTTTTTTTTTTCTAACAGTGTATTTGGCCTGAGGTCCAAATACGGTACACAGTGTATGTGCTGATCTGTCTGTGAAGTCTTTTCTATAAGCCCCCTCTTCGTGTCTTTATTTCCCTTGCTGTTTATTTATTGAAAAAACTGTCATTTATTCCTCAGAGTTTCTTATGTTCTGGGTTTTGCTCATTGCCACCTGTGGTGTGACTTAGTATGTTTCTCTGGCTTCAGTATTCCTAGTAAAGGGTGGTTAGATCTGGATGGCCTCATCACATTCAGGTTTGACTTTTTTTTTAAGTAAGAGTGGATCTTTTTTTTTCAAGTAAGGTGGTGTGCCCTTCCATCAGTAGATAGAGAATGCTTGATTTTCTATCATTTTTTGTGGGGGTGGGGGTTGGGTCATTTTTTAGCAGTTATTGATATACACTGCCTAGATCCAGTAGTTTACTAGGGGTTACCAGATGGGAATTCTCTAATTCTGTCTTCCTAGTCATTTATTAGTGGAGTACTTATATGAGGAGAAACAGTTCCTCATCTGTTTGGTTACTCAGTGATACAGTTCATATAGGAAGAGCAGAATCAATTCTTGCTTCTTTGCTTTTATTTACCAGTTTTTTAAAATTACAAGTTAGTTTCTTTTTTTTTTTTTTTGAAGACAGAGTCTTGCTTTGTCACCCAGGCTGGAGTACAGTGGTGCAATCTCGGCTCACTACAACCTCCACCTCCCGGGTTCAAGCAATTTTTCTGCCTCAGTCTCCCAAGTAGGTGGGATTACAGATGCCTGCCACCACGCCTGGCTATTGTTTTTTTTTTGTTTGTTTGTTTTGTTTTTTTTGTATTTTTAGTAGAGATGGGGTTTTACCATGTTGCACAGGCCTTTGAAACAATGTTCCAGGAATCCAGTAACTCCTGAGCTCAGGCAATCTGCCCACCTTGGCTCCCCAAAGTGCTGGGATTACAGGCATGAGCCACCACGCCGTGCCACAAGTTAGTTTTTTAATGCCCTTCAGTGGTGGCCAAATAGGTTTTTGTTGTCGTTTGTCATTCATGGTGTTATTATGAACTCTCAAATGTACATATATTTGATGTGTTTCAATCCACTACAGTTATTTTCCCTGCTGATATTCAGATTGTCTCATCTTTGGCGAGTGGGAACTTCACATCAGCTCCTAGTCATTTTGACATTACCCTTGTAGTTTTCCATGATATCTGTGCCCTTAAATGACAAGATATTCCAGGTTCATTCTGTGCCCCAGGCCTGAATCACCCATTTCTCCAAGGAATCTGTCCTTTAATGGGAAATGGAATTTCAGGCCACAATCTGGGATTTCAAAACTTTCAAAGATTTCATAAGATTTTTATAACATGTTTAGAGTTAGAAGGGGCTTTGGAGATAGTCTTGTGCACCCAGAAATAGTGGTGGCCAGTTAGGCACAGAGCTGGTCAGGCACAGAGCTGTGAGTTAACATGGCCGGCTGACTTCCAGTGCCAGGTTCCTTCTGCCACATATCCCAAAAAGATGGTTGCATTACCTGAAAGACCCCACAGGGTCTGATAACTCATCATCTGCCCTCCTCCAGCGTGTTTGTCTGTGGGATGAGTTTACTGAAAGTCTTGTTCTGTCCTGGTCTTTTTTTGAGACAGAGTCTCACTCTATCACCCAGGCTGGAGTGCAGTAGAGGGATCTTGGCTCACTGCAACCTCCACCTCCTGGGTTCAAGGGATTCTCCTGCCTCAACCTCCTAAGTAGCTGGGACCACAGGTGGTACACCATCACACCTGGCTAATTTTTGTATTTTTAGTAGAGAAGAGAGTTTGTCATGTTGGCCAGGCTGGTCTTGAACTCCTGATCTCAAATGATCCTCCCACCTCGGCCTCCCAAAGTGCTAGGATTACAGGCGTGAGCCACTGCACCCGCCTTGTCCCGGTCTTCTGATGATAAAGAGCCTGGGTGCTGCTGGGGCGGTCCCTTCTGAGTCTGCTGCAGAGGTAACTGATTTTAAATGCAGTGTAATGCTATACATCTTGATCAGCCTTTCTCTTTGGGTTTTCTTTCAGCATTTGGAGTATTGCTTTGGGAAATTGCTACCTATGGTATGTCCCCTTACCCGGGAATTGACCTGTCCCAGGTGTATGAGCTGCTGGAGAAGGATTACCGCATGGAGCGCCCAGAAGGCTGCCCAGAGAAGGTCTACGAACTCATGCGAGCATGTGAGCTTTCCTCAGCCCGTTCGCACAAGTGTATGTGGGCATTGCAGGAATTCCAACCGCGCAGGAGCACGCACACAAAGTTAAAAGTCTTTCCATTAGCTCTCCATTCCAGTTCTTCAGAAGCAGTTACTGTAGCCATTTGATACATAGTTTTCCGAGTTTCTTCAGGGCCTCTACTGACGTTTATTTACAGTTAAATAGTATATGTGTAACTTGTCTTTTAAAACAAAAATGATGTTGATGGATACCAAACCTGGGTTTATTCCTAAATACAGATTCCCGGGCCCTACCTTCAGAACTTCTGCTATAGTAGCTAAGCGTGCAAGGTGATTTTTTTTTTCGTGATGGAGTTTTGCTCTTGTTGTCCAGGCCAGAGTGCAATGGTGTGAGCTCAGCTCACCGCAACCTCCACCTCCTGGGTTCAAGTGATTCTCCTGCCTCAGCCTTCCAAGTAGCTGGGATTACCAGGCACACAACACCATGCCCAGCTAATTTTTTTTGTATTTTCAGTAGAGACGGGGTTTCACTGTGTTGGCCAGGCTGGTCTTGAACTCCTGACCATGTGTTCCACCCACCTCTGCCTCCCAAAGTGCTGGGATTACAGGCGTGAGCCGCTGCGCCTGGCCTTTGGCTGGTATTTCTAAAAGTTGAGTCATTGGTTCAAAGAACTGTGTGGATTTTAAGTTTTGATAAATCTTACCAAACCGTTAAAAAAGGTTGTACCAGTGTCTCCTCTGGTCAGACACGTATGGGAGTGGCTGTCTGTGGTCCCCAGCACTAGGCTTTGTCAGGCTGTTTAGTCCTCATGTAGTCTCATTTTCATGAGAATTTCTTTACTTCAGACCTTGATAACCATGAAGAAAGAATGTTGGGCTTAGTAATTTTCTATACCTACTAGAGTGGGGCTGGGAAAAATATATTTGTATATGTAGTTCTTGCTGTCACCATCTCTCTGGGGTTTTACAATCCATAATCCTGCCAGCATCTATTGTCTTTTCACATTCTTAATGTCTATAATATATTGGACATGATGGCGTTCGTCATTTTAACTTGTTGCAGCAAAATATGGTTAGCAGGATTGGAATGCTGCTTTCATTCTAGACTTTTCCTTGAGAACTGCTGGCCCTGTATTGCTAGCCGGACCTCATGGATCGTCTGACTTGGGTTTCATCTGTCCAGGTTGGCAGTGGAATCCCTCTGACCGGCCCTCCTTTGCTGAAATCCACCAAGCCTTTGAAACAATGTTCCAGGAATCCAGTATCTCTGATGGTAAAGTTCTCATCCTGGGGTCACTGCAGTGAGGTGAAAGGGCGGCTGTGTGGGACTACAGCCTGGGTCATTGAGTTCACTTCCTGGTGGAAGTTCACAGACCAGCTTGTCCAATGAGACCAGAAAGCTGGGCAGAGGTGTGGAGTGTTGCTCTCTTGTCTACTGCAGCCCTGCAGTTCTGAGAAATGCTAAGGGCTGTTTCTCTGGCATCCAGGTGCCTTTTCTTTAGTTGTGTGCAGTTGAGCACTGTTATCTTACAAAGAAAGAGAACCACCATACCAAGCCAACACCAGTAGTGATGGGTGCTGGATTTTTGTTTCTGTGCCTGTGTGATTCTTAGAAGTGGAAAAGGAGCTGGGGAAACAAGGCGTCCGTGGGGCTGCGAGCACCTTGCTGCAGGCCCCAGAGCTGCCCACCAAGACGAGGACCTCCAGGAGAGCTGCGGAGCACAGAGACGCCGCCGACCTGCCTGAGGTGCCTCACTCCAAGGGCCAGGGAGAGAGCGGTATGTCCCCCCACTCCCCCGCTGCTCTTCCCCTCCCTGCCAGAGGCTACGTTTGGGCCAGCATAGGCCAACGGGAAGCTGTGAATGGAGCCCGCACAGAAGGGCAGGCACAGCCTTTGTCAACGGTTCAACTTCGGAAGGAGAAAGGTTCTTCTCTCCCCAGCTGCCTCCTGTCCCCTTCCTCTGGGAGTCACCGAGGAGCATAGGCTCCAGCACTGGGTTCCGTCCCATAGGCAGAGGTGCTTCTGAAGCCCACCAGGGAGCTAGCCCATCTCTGACCTGTTACCCGCGGCAATTGTGGTTGCTGTCTCAGACCAGGCCGTGTGACGAGCAGCTCACAGCGAAGGCACTGATGTGACAAGCTCGCTGCAGCCAGGCGGAACCAGGACACGCCCGTGGACAGAGCCGGTGTCCTGGTGGTCTCTGGGAAGAGCATCTTTCTGGTGTGATTCCCTAGGCAAGCAAGGGAGTCAGCTCAGGAGGGGTCTCGAGACACTAGCAAAAATAATATTTGCCAACATTCATATAGTGTGCCTACAGGCCAGGCTCTGTTCTGTGTTTACCCCCTGAACCAGCGGTCCAGCTTCTACTGCAGACCAGCTAAACAAAAGCATTGAGGGGTGTATTAGTCTGTTATCACGTTGCTAATAAAGGTATACCTGAGACTGGGTAATTTCTAAATGTAAGAGGTTTAGTTGACTCACAGTTCCACATGGCTGGGAGGCCTCACAATCATGGCTGAAGGCGAATGAGGAGCAGTCACATCCTACTTGGCGGCAGGCAGGAGAGCGTGTGCAGGGCAGCTCCCCTTTATAAAACCATCAGATCTCATGAGACTTATTCACTACCACGAGAACGTTGTGGGAGAAACCACCCCCATGATTCATTTATCTCCACCTGACCCCACCCTTGACGTGGAGATTATTACAATTCAAGGTGAGATTTGGGTGGGGACACAGCCAAGCTATATTGGGGGGAGTGGTCTAGGCCAGCCATCTGGGATTGTAGAGGATCCTGGGGATGGCAGTGGTGGACTCCATTCTAATGACCGCAGACTGGATGCCTGTGAAGGGACGGGACAAAGCCCCGCTTTATGGAGATGTATGGTGGGATGTTTACTGAAGCAGAATCTATAGACCCGAGTTTTCTTTATCATGTACTCATATTAGTGTAAAAAAAAAAAAAAAAAAGCTGAACGTGCAGCCCACATAATATATACGGCATGTAAAGTACAGATGTCCACTTCCGTAGGAGTAGAGCACGTATATTACGTACCAGAATGCACATTTAGAAGGCTTTCATGCCAAATGAATCCAAATTAACAATAGTTCCTGCCCCTCTGGGTCATCTTGCTCACCCACTTGGAGGTTATGGCATATAGACTCTCCACAATCTTCCACCGTTCCTCCTTCTGTTTTTTTTTCCCAATTTCAGGTGGCTGAGCAGTAGGGAGGAAAGGCCTCTGTGGGAACGCTGTGCTTATTAAGAACACAGTGATCAGTAGTCATGTTCATTTATGCCCGTCAGTTTCATCTGAGGGTTATTTTGATAGTGATCTCTTGGTGAGCCGAGTGTGTCAATTAACTGCTCAGCATTGAAACCGAGCAGTGCATAATTCATTGCTATTTCACTCTCCTGGCCTCCTTCCACTGGATTAAAGTTTTGGGAGGGCCTCGGCATTCCCTGATATCCTCTGTGCTGCCTTGGGTTCTGATAAATGCATACTGGTACCTCTGTTCTGGGTTACAAGTGCCAACAGAAACCCTCTTCTTACAGCTGACCTCTAAGGGAGAATTCTGTCATTCACTAGCAGGAGCTTGGCAACACCAAAATGATTTTTTTTTTTTTTTTGAGACGAAGTCTGATTCTGTCTCCAGGCTGGAGTGCAGTGGCATGATCTCAGCTCACTACAACCTCTGCCTCCCAGGTTCAAGTGATTCTCTTGCCTCAGCCTTCCGAGTAGTTGGGAGTAGTGGCACGTACCGTCACTCCCGGCTAATTTTTTTTTTCTTTCAAACGAGTTGGTTTAATTTCAGGTGATACAAAGTTTAGGTTAGAACGAGGACCAAAAAGGAGACGAAGTTTCACCATGTTGGCCAGGATGGTCTTGATCTCTTGACCTCATGATCCGCCCACCTCAGCCTCCCAAAGTGCTGGGATTGTAGGCGTGAGCCACTACGCCTGGCCCACCAAAAAGATTTCTTATGAACTATGATTGGTATGTAAAGAGTGCCCATTTAAAAATTGTCAGAGGTCATCCCTTCTTGTTTCCTGTGCATAATGGCCCATTGTCCCTTCCCCACTGTGGAACCTGGCACCTATTCCCAGAGCTCCTCATAGGCCTCTCAGCTAGCTGGCTGGCAGGAAAGCCACAGGTTTTGACCCTTTGCTTGGCCTTGACATCGTTTTCACTCACCACAGAGTGATGTGGGTGGGGGCTGCTGCCTTAAAGTAAACCACTGCAGGGATGAAGAGGCCAGGGCCATCCAGCTATCCAGCTTTTTGTTCCCATTTTCAGGGAAAGAGACCTTTTTTTTTTTGAGTTGGAATCTCGCTTTGTTCCCCAGGCTGGAGTTAAGTGGTGTGATCTCCACTCACTGCAGGCTCTGCCTCACCGGTTCAAGTGATTCTCCTGCCTCAGCCTCCCAAGTAGCTGGGATAACAGGCGCACACTACCACGCCTGGC